>NC_090438.1:121434280-122634280 GCF_031143425.1 Pleurodeles waltl
ATAGTCGGAAAGATTGTGAGGCCCCAGTTTCTTGGTCTGTATTTATACTGAAAATAGAGATCAAGCAATCTTTTGCCCTTCTGTTCCATAGGAGGTTTCTGTCCTCCCTGAGATCTCCTTATGACACCGTCATTATCATTTGGCAGGTATATCGCCTCAGTCAAAATTCTCACCTGTCACTGTTCCCGGAGCAGGTCACACCTGGTGTGTGCCAGGTGCTTCGAGCCAGATGCGAGAGCCCCACAGGGCTCTCCCCCCCCCTCACCAGGTAAGTGAAAAAACAATAAGAACAGTAGTATTTCACTGGTGGCCCGAGGGCCTCCCACTTATCTTTCACCTCTCGTGTCTCTTTACAGTGCCAGACTAGAGTCAACCTCAACAGGATCCTCTTTCCCTGCTGATTCTGCCAAACCCATTGCCTTGACTGTAGTTTCACTAGATTGGTAGGAATGTTGCTCATGCATTAATGCGCATCACTAATTAAATGACAAAGCATTTAGCTATTACTGTAGCACAGCGCAGTGGCTCATTCTGGGTTAATATTGCTGCCCATCAATGTTAAATTGCTCTTGCTTCCAACAACACAATTGTTTCGGAGTACAGCTACACTTAAAGCTGTCCTCACTGGAACATGAATTAAATATCAGACAGAGACACTACACCCTCCAGTACTTCTTTAACAATATAAATTGAATAGTTGGCACATTTTTAGAGTGTCCCTTAAAGTAGTCAGGCAAACATTCTTTTTGAAAGGGAAAGACATTTGTAGTCCAATATCAGCCAAAGAGACATCATAACATTGAGGCCATATACCCCAACACCCTTTAATAAAACCATGAATTTTCATATTGGAACAGTTTGTGAGGTTTTGATTTCTTGTGACAGGTCTTGATAATAGTTGACTTTACTTTCAAATGCTTTCTCAAGGGAGTTTTGTGAGTTTTCATACTGAATTGAAACATTGATCACTACAGCAGTACCATCTTTGGTAAATACCACATCAGGTTTTCTTAATTCACCTTGATTATTTCTGATATGATGTTCCCTATATATAATCCAACCACACCTTTTTGCTCTATCAACAACACGTTTTCGAATTTTGGTGTGCATCCTTGAGCCTTATGTCCTTTGTTTTGGGATTCATACCTCATACGTGAGCAATTGTTTAACAAGCATCTTTCCAATATCTGCAAGGAGCAAATGTTCGATTTCTCCAGGGCTGGCCTGGCCATAGTGGGCATCAGGCGTTTCCATGGGAGGCTGGAAGGTTGGGGGCCAGTTTTGCAGCAGTGCTGAAATATCGCCCCTAGTGAAAAACAAAAGCAGCAGTGCTTTGTACTTGCCCCCCCGACCCATGGGCTGGTCCGACAAATGTTTCAGGGCTGCTTTGGGTTCCCAGTCCAGCCCTGGATTTCTTCCTGTGGAGATGCTTTCTCTGGTGTACAAAACATTTGTTTGTAGCATCAATGCAGCAATATTTTGTTTTTTCTTTAATTTAACCTCTTCTCAGTTGTAGTGGCCTTTCCTCCTAGTAGACACTCTAATAACTATCTCTATACTACTTTATTCTTTAAGTTAATAGAGATGGGCCAAAACAAGGGTCTATCATGGCCGTTAGCTTGATAGTGAGAAATGGCAAACCAAACAATCTCAGTTCCAGATGGGGTAGTTCCTAGATATTGAAAACCCACCAAAGCTGGCCAAAGGAGGTGCTGTCTTTTCCACAAATTGTTAACCTCCTAACTGATTTTGTCAATTCTTCACCTAGATCTAGCAACACAATGAATAACAAAGAATCGAATCACACAATATCACCATGTACACCCTCCATACTAATTGATGATGAGGAAAATTGTGACCCCATGGTTAGTAATGAAATTATAGCCTGATCAGCCAGGAATGACATAATTGCTTCAAAATGTGAAAGACTGCCAGATGTCTATGAAGTCAAGGATAAATGGATGACAAGCAAAGTGACTTCACCAAAAAAGTCAAATACTGGAAATGTTTCAATTAAAAGTACAACTATGATTTGTGTGGAGGCATGATGGGAACTTTCAAAGAAAACATGTATCCAACAAACACAAGGGATCTACCTAAAAGCAGTCTGTTCAAAGTGTGATGAAGAAGCCAAATTCCACAACATTGCAGGTCATTATGCAAAATGTAAGGGTAGACTAAATAAAGGAGAACTGCAGTTCCTCTGTAGATTCTGTGACCTCAGATTCGGAACTAAACTTGGGATGTCAAAACACGCAAGGCATGCGCATCCCAAAGCACAAAACAATCTGCACTCACAGCTGGACGAAGCAGCAGACCATCCAAACTATAGTAAAAGAAGAATTACTGCTGCTGGCGGAATTGGAAACAGTGTATGAAAACTAAAGACATATTAACACACTAATGGTTCTGCATTTTGGCAATACAATACGGGAAACAAATTGCAGAAAAAAGAAGGAACAGAGAGATTTTAAAAAACTAATCACTGAAAGTGAATCCAATAATGAACCTGAAATACCAGTGGAAACAACAAAAGAAAGACATAAAGACTATCAATAGAAAAAAGGGTGCCTAGAATTAATAACTTCGATGATCTAAATGACAGTATATCAGAAGTTCAAAAGTACTCCAAAAATCCACAGCACCACAAAGCTGCTAGAGACCTGATGGAAGAAATTGTGCTTTACATAATAGAAAATACCAGTGAGATACATCCAAAGCCAGTCAATCACAATGAACACTGAATGTAACTGGCAATGCGCCTATGAATATTGCCCAAGAGGAGCAGCAGAGTACCCCAGTTCAAATTAAGATACCTAAAAAGGATCAGAAAATGAGAAACTCAATATAATGCATAATAAAAAGATATGTAAAAGCAAAGGACAGCTCCAAAGAGTATCAGGTAATATTCAAGAAAGGCAAAAAGAAATTTGTCAGAAAAATCATTGATGGCGTAGAAGATGCCACCTGCCAAATTAGTGCTGATGATATCTTTCAATCAATACAAAGACATACTCGAGAGAGAGAATAAGAAAAATCCCAAATTCATCTACACTGAAAGGATACTAGAAGAATGGAATTTTGAACAACTATGTAAAGAAATCACACTTCTCGAAGTAACTGATGCATTTCGAACACTCTAACTTAAATAAAACAGTGGGGCCTCACAATGTTGGCCTAAATTATCCTTACAAAGAACACAATAAAGAACCAAGGCTACTGCTCAAAATACTATTGACTTGGTTAACAAGGAGAAGAGTCCCAGAAAGTAAAAAAAATAACCGTTTGATCCTAATTCGTAAAAATGTACCAATTGAGGAGCTAAACAAAACAAGCAGCTAGAGACTGATTACAAATGGTACAACATACATGAAGCTACACGCAACAATTCTTAAAAAATGACTCACTTCATTTATAAATCTTAATGCGAGACAAAAAGGCTTCAGGAAAGTAAAAGGTTGTCTCGAAGATTTGACACTCCTGCTTCAAAACAACATAAAAGAGGCACAGAAGAATAAACACTTAGTTGCAGTGGTTTTCATAGACATTTCCAAAGCCACATTCACATGTTACGGAGTCTCAAAAGACACAAAGTTCCATCGTACAAATGGGATTTAATAAAAAACTTGTATACAAATTACAACAACATTTTGTTAGGATAGAAACAACAAATCTACACCAGAAATAGCAATGAAATCTGGTGTAAAACAATGTGACTCTTTAGCTCCTCTGTTGTCTAGTATTGCCATGGATCCTTTAATATGTGAGTTTCAGAAGAACAGCAAGGGCTTTACATTTGGATCTGATGAACTTACTGAGCAAATCACCACTCTAGCCTTTGCCGCCGACATAGCAGTGAACACATGAGAAGGAATGAGTACTTATCTAAAGATCTTCAAAAAACTCAGTAAAACAGCAGGTTTAGAACTGAATGTTAACAAGTCGCATGGCTTTTTCATTAGTCACAATAAAGACAAAATCCTTGTAAACAATTGTAAACCTTGGCAATTTGAAAAACAAAATATTGAGAACATGCATCCAGGTGACAGTGAGAGATACCTCAGCTTGAACTTTGATCCTCATACTCTCATGCAAGAAATTGCAAAATAAATCAGGTTCTAACAGTTTGGGCTCAAAAGCTTGACAGACTATCACTTATGCCCACACAAAAGGTTGAAATACTATGCCAACTTCTGGTTCCTAAGCTGTCCTTTAAACTGGAAATAACAGGTACAAAAGCAAACTTGACCAGACAATTAAGAAATATATCAAGCACTTCATCCCCCTACCTGCAGTCATATGTGATGGTCTCCTCTACTCCAAAAGATCAAATTGGGGTCTAAATGTACCTACACTATGTACAATAATAGGACATAACAAAATCAACATTCTCCAATATCTTAGAGAAACTGCAGAATTATACATAACTCTCTCCTACATGTGTGCATGGGAAATAATAAATATCAAAATTGATTACACCATCAAAACCCACAAATTGAATATTTTAGACTGTAGAGTTCTAAGCTACCATTTGCCGTTGCTAAAAACATAAGAATAGAGAAAGGAAGAATTCGAAAAAAAAGTAACAATCACAATCACCCTGTCCAAGATGATGGTATTAAATATCTAGAAAATAATCCAACCTAAAATTTCTGGATTAGGAAACACAAAAGTTTGAAGGAAAATCAATATACTGCTGCATTGAGGCTAGTTACTTCTGCCATTTATCTGCAATTCAATGAATCTCTTCACTTTGACATTCAGAGGACTGGGCAGAAATCACATTGTGTAAACACCTGCTTCGGGCCTTCGTGATGCTTTGTGTTAATTAAACTGTTGGAATCCCCTGGTCCACACCAGTTGTAAGTTAGCTGCTAGGTGCTGGCCAAGAGAGAATGACAGCTCCGTGCCCCGGGGAGGAGCACGAGAAGAGTTCAACCACCACAGGTGGAGCGATCCACAGGAAGGACTTGGTTTGAGTCCAGAGTTGCCCCTGCCCTGGAGTGTGATGACGCAGAAACGAAGGTTTTACATTTATTAGTGCATAAACTTAGTGCTGCAATAATCAAGTGTGATTTTAACCGAACTAACGAAGATTGTACGGGGACAAAATGTGCCCTTAGAGTAGTTCGCCAACATTTAGAAGCGTGCTTTATATAACGTAATGTATTAGAATCGTACTAATCCGGCATAACCGTATTTGCTTGTTTGAAATGTTTTAACTTAGCATAACTTTAGTGCAGGCTTCGGCCTAGTTGCCTTGTCTCACGATTTAGATGCTCGTGTTTTTCCAATGTGCTAATAAACGTGTATTTCTGCTTGAAGCTGTACTTTTCCACTGAGATCGTTCACATGCTTATCTTAAGGTTTCGTGCCAGCCTGGCATCTTCTTCTTTGCTCCAAGGTCAATCTGCAGGTGCGGACAATGGAAGCTCTGAAAGTGAGTTAATTGGTATAATATGTTGCAACTTACGTACCCGTCTCCAAGGATAATGTATGCCTAGGTAGAAGCTTGAGAACTGTTGTTTTGATTGGACAATTTGAAGCCAACCTATGAACCCTCCAATGGAAGACCCTACTGGATTTGAACTGTTGTCTATTTAAACCTGGTGCACGAGAAGAAAGTAGCCCGATACCCGCCATTTTGCAGAACATTGCAGACATCCTGGCCCATCTTGCCGACTTCATCATTTTGCCATCTTCTACGATGCCAATTGGTGTTCGATGCCATTTTGAATGAGACTTTGATGCTTTCTCTAATCGAGAGAAAGAGACTTTAAGAAATTCTTGCCCTAGAGACTTTAACTTTGATCTGTCCCTTTTGCATGAAGTAGTAGTTCATCTTGCCGCTGTGAGGCAATTGCCCCGTCCACCCTGCCCCCTTTGCCCCGTCCCATGCTGATCGAAAACGATACCTGTGAGACGAAGACTTCCTTGAATGCTGATTGAATTTGGTAAATATGAAAGGAAAATGTACAATTGCATTGTTTTTTCTTTTTAGGTAACCAACTGCTGATTTTTGATAAGAGCCCTAGTTAGGAGTTTTCCAAATTAATGTTGCTAAATTGTTTTTGGCATGAAGTCCCACATGCTGATGCTAATTTGAGGTTAGATGAGGATTCTTTTTGATGCACGATGCAATTTGAGACCTTGTTATGCTGACTAATGTATGCAATTAGCTCATTACAGATTATAGTTTTAGTAGTTTGCGTTGCTATTATTGAATGCATTGTTATTCAAATGCTGCATAGATTGCATCTTTTCCGCCGTTATGGACAGCTATTAATGTTCATTTACATATATCATTTGGTGTTAAGACACATCTATATTGTGCTAGCTTTGTTAATATAGGGAAATAAATTCATTAACTTTGAATAAACTGGTGTGGTTATTCATGACCGAAAGGTCATGGTTCGCCGAAATGTTTTCTGGATTAATTGTTAAGTGTTATGTTGATCAGGGCATTGCTTATGTTCGTTATTGATTATTGATTAGATTAAATAGATTAAATTGATTGATCTCGGGTGAAGAGAGTCCCACTTGGTCAAAAGATTCATCGACCCAAGAGCGTTCAAAGCACAGGTAATTTATTAGGCTGTAACGCTCTATCAGTAGATGGTAGCAGAGGACGGTTTAGACTTTTGGGACCCCGCTCGAGAGGTATATGGTGTTGAATTAGATTTTTCTTGGGTAAAACAGATTGAGAGAATGATGATGGGCTAAGTCCCCTGCGACTTTCCCGGGATCTCGGAGCTTGCGAATGGAGAGAATGGAGGTGTGAGATCGGCGTTGGCGGTACTAGTGACGGTATGAGTGAAGTTAGGATTTTGCGCTTGCACAGCTTATTGCCGCAGGTTGTTTGAAAAGGTTGCGAGGATTTTAGAGAATAGCGGAGGTGCGACTCCAAGTGTAGGAGTAGGGAAGTCGTCGAACTTCATAGAAAATAGCGGAGGTGCGACTCCGAGTGTGAGAGTAGGGAAGTCGTCGAACTTCATGTGTATGTGGCGCTTTGTGCAGAAAAAGGTCCACGTGGTTGTTGTTGTTGAGACGGGCCCTGCGAGGTCAAGAGACTCCGGAGTAAGTTGAAAAGTGTATGAGACACTTGTTTTATGTTGTGGTCTGGTCGGGTTAATAGGTTGACCGGGCGTGGTCAACGAGTCGGTACGTGTGTTAAGGGAGTGAAAGAAAACTTCGACTTCGGGCTTTGACAAATTCTAAGTGCACTAGAATAGATCATTGACAAGTTGAGAGCAGAGTCTGCGGGTCAGATTTGCTTGCGAAAGTGGGGACCGAGAAAGATGGAATAACTGCGAGGCTAGTGAAAAATCCCTAAGGTCCTGAAGCGATTGTGTTACCCTTCCTGTAGTAAACCGAGAGATCTGTTTTATTATTATTTGGTTGCTCGCGATACATGCCAGAAGTTGTTACGAGAGGAGCTGAGTGAAGGAGGACTAGCCGCGAGGCTTTGTCAGCCGCAGTGTGTGAGTGTGACGTCACTAGGAGCCGCGCTGGGATAGGTTGGTTGCAGAGAAGGGTCGCGCACGGATTGGACGCAGTCCGTGGGGCCCGATTGGAAGGGGAAAGGCAAGCGAAGAGTATTCCGGGAATAAAAGTCACTTATTGATTACAAACTTTGTGAAATAAAAGACGAGAAAATGAAATTTTTTAAAGCATTAAAGAGTGCGATGAAGGGGGAGTCTTACATTAAAGCGAGCGTAGGAGAGGAGATGCCACCCGAAGGTACACCAGCTTACATTGTAATGGAGGAAAAAGGGGTAGCTCCGTGCCTTTGGCTAAAGCAATGGCACAAGCTGACAGAGAAACATGGGAGCGTAGCGTTCCCGATCCATGGGACATTCAATATAAGGATCCTAGAGAATTTGAGATTCGCGATGTACGACATGAAGGTACCTCCAAGGCCAGCACAGTTTGAGGCTCTAGCGATTTGGGAACTAATGGCTAGACAGCAACAGCAAAATATGTTCGAGACCAGGATAAGAAAGGTAGAAAAGACACTAGCGGACGCTAGGTGGGATAATGCACAGAAGGTGTGGAGGTCAGATGTATTGCAGGGGATAAAATTGTTTCCCGCAATTGCTAAGGAAGAAGAGGCGACAGGCAAGAAAGTTACATGTAAGACAAACAGGAGGTGTTCCAAAGATAGAGAGGACGAGGAAAAGTTAAGGAGAGAAGAGGAGTTAGAGGATGAGGAGTTAGTAATGCAATTGCTGAACGACCGTCCACCACCTTATGCAGAGAGTGGACAAGGTCCAAGTACCAGTTCTGCCCCTCTGGCACCGGTACAGAATAATGAAACTCCGAGTTCAGGAACGCCATCGGGATCTAAGGACCCGAGTTTACTGTTCACCCCGCAGATACCGCAGGTTAGGAGAATATATCCAGATGTGCCGATATTGAAAACAGCAGAAAATTATCAGCCGCAGGTCCCAAGGTACTACAGCAGTGACAACAGTACGGGAATGATCCTAGATCCAACCGAAATGGGAGTACAAAATGGTCGCAACCCAACATTGGCACAAGCTGAATCAACCCAGTTTTTGATGCCTCAAAAGCAGATGCAGGGGGGAACCGCACATGCTCAGATGACGGGGAGTCAGATGGGCATGCCGGCAATGATGACCCATAGTGTGGGAATGAACATGTCTCAGAACATGGGGAATGGACAGAACGCAGATGCGATATCCCTACCCATTACTGTAGGTCCACCGGTACCTTTGTACATTCAGCCTAACTCAGGTATGAGCAGTCAAGGATCAATGGTGCAGAGTGGGATGGAAAGGAGGTGCATTCAAAACACTCCAGAGACAACTCCGATAGCGGCTCTGCCAACTGGATCTGGGTCCTTGATGGAGTTTAGTCCCATATGTGCTCAGTCAACAGTGGTGAGGTCGAGTCCCCCACTGATGATACCGCTATCATCGAACACTGAAAAGTTGCTGCAACCATCAATGGCAGTTGATGTGAATGCTACACTGATGGGGTTGAATGCGCAACAGCTGACACAGTGGTTCAACAGTCTGAATTCCACACAAAGCTCAGCCAGTGGGAAGGGAGAAGACTATCTGAATAGGGTCAGGTTGAACATGGAAGCACAAGAGTTGGTGGAAGGGACTATGGGTGTGAATAGGTTAGAGTCCTACTCGGAAGAAGAGCTGAGGTATCTATGTCCCAGGATTACGAGAGAAGTGAACAAAGTACATAGAAGGTTGCAAGAAATAGCTGACAAAAACGGGGTTGAGATAGACAAGACAAAACACTTGAGCAGGAGCTATAGATTGGATTTCGGGACCATAGACTTTGAACACATGAGGTCAGCAGGCATGAAAACGCACCTTAGAGAATTGCTGCAGAGTGCCCAAGTGTGGAGGTGCTTAGACAAATGGGAAAGCAGATGGGTAAAGAGAAAGGAAAAGAAGAAAGATAGTGCTCCAGAGCACAATGAGAAAAGGCCACAGAGTAGTGATGCAATAACCATGTTACCAATGAGGGAGACAGCAGGGGGAAAATTAATACATGTACCGTGGCACAGAAGCGACATTCAGTCTTTTACGGATGATTTTCCCAAACTGAGAGAGAAACCGATAGAATGGTATCAACAGACTGATAGGTTTGTGAAGCTTGCAAAATGTCTTTGGGAAGACCTGAACACCCTCTTTGAGATTGTGGTTCCGGCAGATTTGTGGGAGGATTGCAAAAGAGCTGTAGGTTGGCCGACAAGTGAACCAGAGAGAGACAGGGTTACGGGTGCACCATCACCTATGGTGATGAGCTTGTACTATAAGGTGATTGAGCATTTGAAGACGAAGGTTGCCGCGAAAAATGTGGATTGGCAGAAGATTGATCGAACTGCCCAAGAGGCTAAAGAGTCGATTCATGGTTACTATGAGAGGTTGTTGAAGGCGTTCAAGAACTACAGTGGCACGGAAACAATAGAGGCGAAGGACATGCTTCATTTTGTGTTTAGATTTGTGGAAGGGCTGAGACCAGAGATAAGTCAGATGATAAAGACGCATTTGATTTGTTGGCAGTCGAAACCGATTGATGAGGTGTTGAATTATGCGAAATACTGTAGCGACGAAATTGAAGTGAAACAGAAAAGGTTGAAAGAGAAAGTGATGATGATGCAACTTAAAGCAGCTCAGACAGGTCTGCAAGGGTTGCAAGGGTTCCAACAGCAGGTACCGCAACCGCAGCCGCAGCCGCAGGGAAATATGATGTTTCAGCCACAGGCGAGAGGCAGAGGCAGAGGAGGTTTTGGGAATAATGGTCCGGATTTGAACACTGTTGTGACTCCGAATGGTGTGCAGGCATTGAAAAGGGTGATGCCGTGTCACGTGTGCGGAATCGTCGGTCATTGGAAACGCGAGTGTCCGATGGTGGTGCAGGAAGGTGCAGGTGTTGGTCAGCAAAACAATGATGTCAATGCATTCCAGACAATGAGGGGACCGAAAATGAGAGGTCCAAACCCAAATTTTCAGACCATAAATCAGCTGCAGGGATTACAGCCCATGCAGCCGCAGCAGATGCAGATGCCCCGTATGCAGATGACGCAAATGCAGCCAATGCAACAGCAGTTTCCCATGGTACCTAATCAGCAAATGCAAATACCTTTGGCACCAATGAGTCAGCAGCAAGTGATGGTTCCTCCACAGGTCTCGGGTCAGGTGATGAGTACAAATGGCACAGTACAACAGTTCCCATTACACAGTGAGAATGGAATAAACAATGTATGGGAGAGTGAAAGTTCAGATGAGGAGGGAAATTGTGTGCTTGCAGCATCCTTGGAAGTTGATCAAAAGGGTCCATATGTGGAGGGAAGAGTTATGGGTTATAGTGTTTCATTCTTGGTCGACACAGGAGCCACACGTTCAACTGTTAGGAGCATTGAAGTACCAAATTTGCCACTCTCAGGGAAAACAGTTCAAGTGGTGGGAGTAGCAAACAGGCACCTGACGAACCCAATAACAGATCCAGTACCAGTCAGCATTGGTAACTATCAAGGGTTACATAAATTTGTGGTATGTGACTCAAGCCCGATAGCACTGTTAGGGAGAGACCTATTGTGCAAATTGGGATGTTCGATTATGTGTTCGAACGATGGAATTAGAATTCAGACGAGCAGTGATGGGGAAGAAGAGGACAGTGTAGAAGGGGATGAGATGGAAACTGTCGATGAAGAGTATCCTCTGATTAACCTTTTCCCGATGATAACTGAAGAAGATATTCCAGCTGAATTACGGGAAACAGTCGGAAAGGAAGTGTGGGATATGACAGGAAAAGAGGTGGGATTGATGAAAGGAGTGGAACCAGTGAAAGTGACTGTAAAACCCAATGTAACCTTTCCTCAGACCCCACAATACCACATGGCACAAGACACCCTCATGAAAGTTGCCCAACTCATTGACGAGTTTGTAAAACAGGGAGTACTGAAAGAAGTGTTGAGCAGTCCATGTAATTCACCAATCATGGGACTAATAAAGCCAAGTGGAAAGGTCCGAATAGTGCAGGACTTGAGGAAAATAAATGACATTATAGTTAAATGTTGCCCTGTCGTACCGAATCCAGCTGTGATAATGTTTCAAGTCCCCTGCGATGCCGAGTGGTTCTCAGTCATTGACTTGTCACAAGCATTCTTTTCGGTGCCTCTTCATGAGGACAGCCAATTTCTCTTTTGTTTCAAATTCTTAGACAGAGTTTACAGTTGGTGTCGAATTCCTCAAGGGTTTTCTGAGTCACCGTCAATATTCAATAAGATTCTAAAGAAAGACTTGGAAGCATTAGAATTGCCATTCGAGTCAACCCTAGTACAGTACATCGATGACTTACTGATTGCATCTAAGACAGAAAGTGGCTGCACGGCCGATACCATTGCTCTACTGAACCATTTGGGAAGGAATGGACACAAGGTGTCTCCTTCAAAGTTGCAGTTCTGTCAGAAGAAAGTAAAATACTTGGGTCATCAAATAGAGAAAGGGTCAAGGAGAATAATGAAGGAAAGAATAACAAGTGTACTTCAAATGAGTCCACCAAAGACAAGGAAGGAGGTGAGGAAGTTTTTGGGAATGGTGAGCTACTGTCGCCAGTGGATTCCCAACTTCTCAACTCTAGCCAAGCCTTTACTGAAACTGACCCAGAAGGATGCCTTGGATCAAATTGAGCTGAAAGGAGATGAGATGGATGCTTTTATTGAATTGAAAGAATGCATGTGCAGGGCTCCAGCTTTAGGTATGCCTGATTACACAAAGCCTTTCACATTGTTTTGTCATGAACGTGATGCATGTTCTTTGTCTGTCTTGACCCAAGCCCATGGTGGCATAAACAGACCAGTAGCGTATTTTTCAGCTACTTTGGATCCGGTCGCAGCAGCACTTCCAGGGTGTTTGCACGCCGTAGCAGCAGTTGGTATCAGCCTCACTCAGAGTGAAGGAATAGTGATGGGACACCCAGTAACAGTCATGGTCCCTCACTCAGTCGAGATACTATTGACCCGCTCCCGAACACAACACATGACTGGAGCAAGACTCACAAGATATGAGACAAGAATTCTGGGCTCACCGAATGTGCAGCTGAAAAGGTGCACTACGTTGAATCCAGCAACCTTGCTTCCTGGCGAAAATGCTGAAATTGAGAACGCTGAAGACGTCGAGCATGACTGCCTTCAGGTGACTGAATTTTGCACAAAACCTCGACCTGACATTAAGGATACTAAGCTTGATGAAAATGACCAAATTGTTTTTGTTGATGGTTCATGTCTAAGAGATGGGATGGGAATTTTGAAAGCAGGATATGCTGTATGTACTGTAACAGGTGTCTTGGAAGCATCCTGGCTCCAAGGAGTTTATTCCGCACAAGTAGCAGAGCTTGTAGCCCTTACAAGAGCATGCCAATTGTCTACATTGATGAAAGTTACCATTTCCACTGATAGTCAGTACGGGTTTGGAATTGTGCACGACTTTGGGCAACTATGGTCACAGAGAGGTTTCCTGACTTCTTCAGGGTCCCCAGTGAAAAACGGGGAGAGAATAAGGGAATTGTTACACGCCATTCAAATGCCAGCCGAAATTGCAGTGGTAAAGTGTAGTGCTCATACAAAAGGACAGGACTATGTTTCTCTGGGAAATGCATATGCGGATCAAGTCGCAAGATTTTGTGCCTTGAACTGTATATTGCTCAGGGATGAATGGAATTTGATAAGCGAACCAGAACTCGAACCAGCTGAAGCATTTGCCTTGGAGGTCGTGGATACAATGGATGAACTAAAAGCATTACAGAATAGTGTCAGGGAGGATGAAAGAGATTCCTGGATTAAGTCACAATGTACAAAGAGACCAGATGAGTTATGGGTTTCAAATGAGGGAAAATTTGTTTTGCCAAATAGTCTCTTATCGCAGCTAGCGCGGTTCTATCATGGGCAGGCTCACCTAGGGAGAGATGCCATGATAAGATTGTTCAAAACTGATTGGTTTAACCCCAGATTCCGTCAAGCTGCAGAAGCAGTTTGCCATCGATGTGTCATTTGTCAGCAGATGAACCCAGGGAAGGGAACGGTTGTGAACGCGAGCCACATTGGTAGGGCGAGTGGCCCGTTCAGCAGAATGCAGATGGACTTTATTGAGATGCCTGTGCATGGAGGTCTGAAGTATGTGTTGGTGATTATGTGCATTTTTAGTCACTGGATTGAAGCATACCCCACACGTAGAAATGACAGCCTTACAGTTGCAAAACTATTGTTGAGGGAGTTGATACCACGTTTCGGATTCCCGATCTCTTTAGAATCAGATAGAGGAAGTCACTTCAATAACGAGGTAATAAAGTTACTTTGCGCAGCGCTGAACATTGAGCAAAAACTGCATTGTAGCTATCGCCCTGAAGCCTCAGGACTGGTGGAGCAGATGAATGGTACACTGAAATCAAGAATGGCGAAAATATGTGCATCGACAAATTTGAAATGGCCTGACGCATTGCCTTTGGTGTTAATGTCAATGAGAAACACCCCTGACAGAAAGACTGGATTGTCCCCGCACGAAATTCTCATGGGCAGGGCCATGAGACTTCCTGCAGTTCCCGCAAACGTGCTTTTGAATATTACAGATGATATGGTATTAGACTACTGCAAAGGTCTGGCTGACGTGGTTCGCTCTTTCTCTCACCAGGTGGAAGCAACCACCTTGCCACCGATCCAAGGTCCAGGACACACACTGAAAGCAGGTGACTGGGTCGTGATAAAGAAGCACGTGAGGAAGTCGTGTCTGGAACCCCGTTGGAAAGGCCCTTTCCAAGTGATTCTGACGACCACTACCGCTGTGAAGTGTGCGGGAGTTCCCAACTGGATTCACACCAGTCATACAAAGAAAGTGTTGTGTCCCACAGATGAGGAAGTTGAAGCGCTGAAACTGCCAGTTCCTGATAACAAAGTGCTGAGCGCTGAGACAGAGCAAAACAGAACTAGAAGCGAACAGGCAGAAACAGGAGAGAGAGAGATATTCTCTGAGGACGAAACGACCGATTCACTTGGGGAAGACCAAGGAGAAACCTCAGACAGCGACGAAGCAGCTGAAGGTGACAAAGAGCCTGAAGCAGCTGAGGGTAGCAACGAGCCTGAAGCAGCTGAAGGTGACAAAGAGCCTGAAGCAGCTGAAAGTGATAAGGAGCCTGACGAAAGTAACGGTGACGAAGGGCTCGAAAGAGGTGAGGAAGTAGGTAGGAGAGCCTGATCAGAGGAGGGCTTTCCCAGAAGAAGACGGTACAGAAAAGGAAAAAGAGAACGTGATTGACTCCCCAGAAGGAGGGGATAAGGCGGAACAGAACGAAACTGTTCAAGCTTCCACAGAAGAGATCGCAGGTCCATCAAGTGGACACGGTGCAAAGAGGAGACTAAGTATATCACCAATAAAACTAAGAACTAGAGAAAAATTGAACGACAGAGAAAGGCCAAAAGTGAAAGAGAAAAGAAAGGAAGTGTCTGTCGTGGCACCGACATCAAGTGAAGGAAAAGACTTGGCCAAAGAGGAAAGTACCAGCGAAGCAGAATAAAAGAGAGATGCAAAATTGAAAAGGAAAAGGATACCAAACAGGAGATATTCTGGTCCAGAATGGGCATATGCAGTCAATGACGATTGGACAGACGAATTTGTATCTCTAAGCCTCGAGAACGAAGAAGAAGAGATACCAATAGAAAAGAAAAGTTTTATGGACACTGTTGATTGAAAGGGTGATAAATGACATTGCTTGCTACAATCTAAACCGGATGAGACATCTGCTGAACTGATAAAAGACTGAGTTATTGCCGAATTGAGACAAATGCTGCTAACCGATAAGTGACTGGGCTCCTGAAGAAAACTGTGTGAACATTGCGTTCATTCAGCTTTGTAACTAATTGCTAAATCGTTTCTTTATAGGTGCTTCTAGCTCTCTGATTCTATACAGATCATGACTAAGTACGCTACACAAAACAGTAGAGTGAAATATTGTAAATATGCGTGTATAGGCTTGATAACTGCATGTGTACTAATAATAATGGCAATAGTGCTTGCTACACGTGGAAAGGGTGAGACTGAGAAAATTGATGTTTCTACTTCTGCTCCTGTTACTGTCACTGAACTAACCGCATTGAAAAGACTAGAATTAGATGAGAGACACTTGCATGATAAGAAAGAACTTTCGTATAATGTTTTCTATCGCCTACTAACAGAATATGTTGAGACTATGGACGCGAAAGATTGTTATGTGTGTACACAGATACCGACATCGGTAAAGGAAGGGGTGACTTATCACCACATGCCTCTTACATACGGGATTACATGTAGTATAGTAACTTCTAGATTTTATGGTCAAACTAACATACAGTATTTTTATTCAAATTATGATGTTACCTTTGCATATGTTCCTATAATAACGCAACTAAGCCAGATTGCTAAAGATTGGGATGCTAAGTTAATGAGGGAATTTTTCGAGCCAATGCAACCTTTTGAAACGGCTCACGCTCATAGGGAAAACCTTACATGCTCACTCACTGCAGTAGAAATAAGCTTTTTAGATCGCACAGATGATAGAAGAGCACAAATGAATGCGAAATTAGAAAAAGAGCTAAGTAAGAGGACTTCAGTAGATAATTATGCTTTTGCCGCAATAAAAACACAAGGAAGAATAGCTTTAGATGCTTGGCATGTAGGGAAATTTTGTATATATCGTGGTGAATATTATTATGATAACATTTTCGTGGGAGCGAGTGAATGTAAACATACGTTTATATTTAAGGCCAAATGGACATTCATGCTGAACGGACTTGACCCTGTCATACCTGGTGTATATTACATTTGTGGGCATAATGCCTATTATCGTCTTCCAAAAGGGTGGTGGGGGAGATGTTATTTGGGTATAGTGTTCCCAAAGGTTTATCAACTGGATGACCTATCGATGATTCCAAAGACGTCTGGATCCCATCGTATCCAGAAAAGAGAGACCGCAGCTGCTGTGGTAGGAGATATATTTGGAGCCATGATTCCTTCACTAGGAGTTGTGTTGAATTCCATCAAAATAAGAAAGTTGTCTATTATAGTGGATAACATGTTGACAAAGTTTTCAGGTGCTATGATCCTGATGGATGCTGAACTTGCAGCAGAAAGAGCTATGACTCTTCAAAACAGGCTTGCCTTAGACATTCTTTTAGCAAAGGATGGCGGCGTTTGCAAAATGCTTGGTGCGCGTCACTGTTGCACGTATATACCGGACAACAGTGTGAAGATTAAAACAATGCTTGCTAATCTAACAAAAGAGAGTGCAGACTTGAAGGAACTGAAAGAACCAGGAGTTTGGGAGAAGGTTGGAAAGGGAATTGCTTCAGTGGGAAATTGGCTTGGTGGCATTTGGAATGGAATATTACTCAAAAGAATACAGGGAATACTAATAGTACTAATTTGCATCTTTGGGATTTGGGGAATAAAAAGGGGAATAGTAATGATAATGGAAAGAATTAAGAGAAGGAAGGAAGAGAAAATGATGAAAAGAATGGCAGAAGAATACAAAGTAAGAACAAGGGGAACTAAAAGGAAAAGAGAACTGACAGAATTTTAATGGAATAAAATTTGTGGGAATAGTTTTGTGTGATGACAAGTAGTCATCAGAGGAGGGATTGATGACGCAGAAACGAAGGTTTTACACTTATTAGTGCATAAACGTAGTGCTGCAATAATCAAGTGTGATTTTAACCGAACTAACGAAGATTGTACAGGGACAAAATGTGCCCTTAGAGTAGTTCGCCAACATTTAGAAGCGTGCTTTATATAACGTAATGTATTAGAATCGTACTAATCCGGCATAACCGTATTTGCTTGTTTGAAATGTTTTAACTTAGCATAACTTTAGTGCAGGCTTCGGCCTAGTAGCCTTGTCTCCCGATTTAGATGCTCGTGTTTTTCCAATGTGCTAATAAACGTGTATTTCTGCTTGAAGCTGTACTTTTCCACTGAGATCGTTCACATGCTTATCTTAAGGTTTCGTGCCAGCCTGGCATCTTCTTCTTTGCTCCAAGGTCAATCTGCAGGTGCGGACAATGGAAGCTCTGAAAGTGAGTTAATTGGTATAATATGTTGCAACTTACGTACCCGTCTCCAAGGATAATGTATGCCTAGGTAGAAGCTTGAGAACTGTTGTTTTGATTGGACAATTTGAAGCCAACCTATGAACCCTCCAATGGAAGACCCTACTGGATTTGAACTGTTGTCTATTTAAACCTGGTGCACGAGAAGAAAGTAGCCCGATACCCGCCATTTTGCAGAACATTGCAGACATCATGGCCCATCTTGCCGACCTCATCATTTTGCCATCTTCTACCATGCCAATTGGTGTTCGATGCCATTTTGAATGAGACTTTGATGCTTTCTCTAATCGAGAGAAAGAGACTTTAAGAAATTCTTGCCCTAGAGACTTTAACTTTGATCTGTCCCTTTTGCATGAAGTAGTAGTTCATCTTGCCGCTGTGAGGCAATTGCCCCGTCCACCCTGCCCCCTTTGCCCCGTCCCATGCTGATCGAAAACGATACCTGTGAGACGAAGACTTCCTTGAATGCTGATTGAATTTGGTAAATATGAAAGGAAAATGTACAATTGCATTGTGTTTTCTTTTTAGGTAACCAACTGCTGATTTTTGATAAGAGCCCTAGTTAGGAGTTTTCCAAATTAATGTTGCTAAATTGTTTTTGGCATGAAGTCCCACATGCTGATGCTAATTTGAGGTTAGATGAGGATTCTTTTTGATGCACGATGCAATTTGAGACCTTGTTATGCTGACTAATGTATGCAATTAGCTCATTACAGATTATAGTTTTAGTAGTTTGCGTTGCTATTATTGAATGCATTGTTATTCAAATGCTGCATAGATTGCATCTTTTCCGCCGTTATGGACAGCTATTAATGTTCATTTACATATATCATTTGGTGTTAAGACACATCTATATTGTGCTAGCTTTGTTAATATAGGGAAATAAATTCATTAACTTTGAATAAACTGGTGTGGTTATTCATGACCGAAAGGTCATGGTTCGCCGAAATGTTTTCTGGATTAATTGTTAAGTGTTATGTTGATCAGGGCATTGCTTATGTTCGTTATTGATTATTGATTAGATTAAATAGATTAAATTGATTGATCTCGGGTGAAGAGAGTCCCACTTGGTCAAAAGATTCATCGACCCAAGAGCGTTCAAAGCACAGGTAATTTATTAGGCTGTAACGCTCTATCAAGTGTGATGGCTCGTCCACCTGCGGTGTGCACCCAGCCCCGCTTCATTGCCCAGCCTGACCAACCCAGCCCTCAGAGGTAATCCTTATCCTGAAATTATGGATATGACTTGCCGACTTCCCTCACCTACATTGTTCCAACATGCCAGAGGCTGTTCACCTTAGAGACCTCCTGCGAATATGGATATGGCCCAGTGCAGGATTTACACTATCTCCCCCAGATTTTCAAGGATCAGTGAGAGCTCACCGGACATCGCCGGAACTGGAACACTTTCCAAGGGTCAGGCCCCTCTCTCAGGGTGCCCCTTTCCAGGGTCCCTTGTCCTTCACAAAGAAAAGATAACTCTCCCCAGGGCTCCCACCAGCTTCTCTGGGATCGTTTGTATTACTGCATTGGACTCCATGGGGGTGCCTGTCTCTGCCACCCTGGGTTCAGGGATCTGAACCGACTCCCTTTCAATCGACCAAGGGCAACGGAGGCCATTGCCGATCCCTTCCGTACAGTGCTCTTCCACCTCTAGGGTCGACTGACCAATGTTCAACTGCTGTTCACATGCAACCCTTCTTCACTTCAGCCTTCAAGGTTCTGGTTTGAATATTTGCTACTACCACCAAGATCTGCACCTTTATCTCGTTAATCTGCACTGTCAAACCGCTAGCTGGCGATCACCGTTACTCACCAAAATCCATTTTATTGGAAGATTCTGCCTCCCATCTTGCCTTGAAGCTTGCAGACCTTCCACTTTATTGTGTTCGTGTGCACATTTTAGGTTGGTTGATGCAGTACTTTTTAAAACTGTTGTCTTGAATGTGTTTATAATGACATGAAAGCTGTTAATGAAATCTAACATTTGTTTTTTAAATTTTAGTTCACATGTATGTTTTTATATTCGTATATTCAGTATGCACAATTTGTGTGAAAGTATTGCATCACACTTGATGCACAAATTCCTATTTTTCTCATTTTTAGACCACTATTTATTATTGCAATTATAATGATTGAGGAATTGCAATGATTTTAATTTCTCTTGCAATAAAATATGTTGATTCATGTAGCATTGGAATGCATATAGATGTCAATCAACAAAGAATTCTGTTTAGGAATACAATGTTTCCTTTTGGAACACTTCCCACACAGTGAAAAAGGCAATTGGTTGCCCTTATTTCATTATTTTCTCATCAATATGTACTGCCTTACATCTGCTGTATTGCCTTGCATCATAGAAGACGTGGCCATGCGCACAACGTCACCTCCAGTAGTGTCATTTTGTGTAAATAAAATCCATGCATCCATGCACAAAGCTGGCCAGCTTTCTGAAATAAGTCTATGTCTCTGTCAATATATTTGAGTCTGATGAAGACTTGAACTGCCATCTCCTCCACACTACTGATCATCTTCTTGCAGCTGTGTATCTCTGTATTACTACGTTGGCTTCCAGTTCTATTGCTATGTGAATGGCACACAAATCCTCTTCCACTTTATCAAGATTTCAGTTTTACTGTTTTGTGCCTTGGTGAGTGCTTGCTTAACGTAAATGCACACAAACTTCCTTAAACTGAACTGTGAGAGGACTAAAATCTTACTGATGGACAATATTCGAGGCATGTTTTCCCCTCATATGCTCACATAAACTCTACCACTTAGCAGCTTCTTCAGCAGTGCTAAAAAATCTGGGAGGAAAGTTTGATGTAGTTCTCATCCTGCTGACCAAGGTAAATGTGTGTGTCTTCCATCTTTGCCTGCTGAAAATGGATTTCCTTTAAGTTCCCAAGAAAACAGCTGCACCTTTGCCAGCACTTTGAGATTAGTTTATGGAAATCGAGTCAACCTTGAGCACCCACCAGCTCTAAAAATTAATTGTAAGAAACTGGGTTATTAGTTGAGCGGGGTGGAAGATCCACTCAAATAATAAACACAATCCTTGTCAGTGTGAACCACACAATTCACTAAACAAACCTATGTTTAATCCTCTTGTAGCCTGGCACAAAAGCAGTCAGGCTGAACTTAGAGGAAATGTGTAAAGTATTGATGCATCATTTAAACAGTAATAAAGTGAAAACATAACACCAATAAAATCCTAAACCAGTTTTGAAAAATAGAGTTAATGTTAAGTAAATAGAATGACACCAAAATGACAAAAAACAAATCAGGATAAATACAGTTTTAAATTTCTAGTCAATGTAGCAGCAAAAAGCACAAAGCAATACGTGTGATTACCTGGTTGTGCTGGACAAGGTCAAAGTTATAAGTTTAGGTCAATCACTATGGAGCGCAGGTCAGATACAGGGGTAACGTTCGTCCCGCTGAAGATTTTACCATCTCTGAGTCCAATTCAACAGGAGGGACTGCAGCGGAGCTTTATGTGAGCAGTCAATGTAAGCAAACCATTGCCGGTGTGAGGAGTAGGTTGGGCAATGCAGATGATTGCTGTTTGGTGCGAAGAGACAATCATCGTTGGAGCTTTGTGCTGGCGATCGATGCAGACTGTCACAGTTGGAACTGGATCATGGGGTGGATGCGAAGCGCATGTTATCACTGGAGATTCACATCGGCAGTGAGTGAGGATGGTTGTCCGGTACCATGAGAAGTCCATTCAGAGCCCAAAATCCTCAGGATATTCACCTCAGACTCAGGACTCGTGATTGTGAGACAGGAGTGCTCCCTGATGTCAGCCAAGGGTCCAGGACCTTGGGGGCAGCTCATGGGGAGAAGGACTCACTCTACTTGAGGCCATCAGCAGGGCTCAGGTAGGTCCTAGCAGACCTAGGTGGTGCTGGCCAGCTGGGTGGTTGCAAGGCAGGCTTGTGGAAGCTTGTTGTGTCCCTGAAACTCAAATACCTAACTGCACCCTGGAGTCATGTCGGGGGAGTCTGAGCTTAAGGTAAGCAGGTCCAACCTTCCTTCTATGGGCAGCAGGGCAATCTTTCTTCTAAATCTTCCACAGGTCCAGGAGTGTTCTGATGAGAGGTTCGTAAGGTGCCATATTTTCACTTGGTGCCAGCCTTTAATTTGGGGAAATCCCAGGTTTACTACCCAAACTGGTTCACCTGAGCATTTTTAAGCAAGCTTTATTGGCATTTGCAAGATAAGCAATACAACAACAGCATTGGGAAAGAAGCAGGAGGAAAAGGAAGGGATGGTAAGGAAATGGAGTAGGGAGGGCAATAGGAAGAATAGTCAGTAAATTCACCAAAGTTACACAATCTTGCTCAAGCACGCCTATACCTTAAGTGACTTATGATGTCCAGTAGAGGCACTTTTTATATCAGAGGCTCAGATTTTGGGTGAAAGGATGGAAAAGGCACAAAGAAGGGAGTACATAGACCCAATGTGGGAGGAGTGTTTAAAATGCAATGAAAGACCTTAGAAGAAAGGCATTAACAGCTGAAAAAGGGCACAGCACGATTCAACAAACAATACAAAGTGGCAGTTGACACTTACCTATCCCCGTCTAGTTGTTCTCCATCCTCGGTATTAACCGCTAAAGGTGAATTAGAGTGTCTGCTATGGAGAAAAGTTGCAAAATGCTCCCATATTTCCCTGGGATGGGAGCTCAATAGCATAAGATCCCAAAAGTTAGACAGTTGTTCCTGGCATTATGCCACATCATTCAATCATGCCTTGGAGGAGGGGGTGGCAACCCTGCACTTAGCCAGCAGAATGAGCATGGCAGTGAGGATGTGGCAAGAACTTGGTGTGTCTTTAACATAACCCTAGAGGCCTACCAAAGGACTCCTTCACCTGAGTTTGACTCCAAACTGCCTAGGGTGACCAAGGCAAGGGCCTGGGGTCAGGTTTCTTTTTGTAAGCTGCAGGCAGGGTCCTTTGAAATATAATAAGGACATAGCACATGTCCTCTCCAGGCATCAGTCAGGAAGACCCACTCTCTCCACACCTAGACCTTTTTTGTCCCTTTTTAGACAAACACAGACTGGAGGTGAGGAAGGATCAAATGCGTAGTGGGAAGTGTAAGAGGTTTTACAATCTGTGTGGTAACTGTTATAAGACTGATATTTTTACATGCTGAACATCGTAAGTTGAAAGTTAGTAAGTGCATTCTTAGGTGGGAACATCTTTTTTAGTTTAAATAAGAAGCTTGATGTGTTTTCTATTACATGTCTTGAGAGGTGCCCGATATGAGCTTTAAAATTGGGAGTTACATGTGATAGGGAGTAGAGGTGAGGTTGTGGGATGGTGTTGTTGGTGCGTATGATTTAAGAACACAAGAAAGTTTAAAGTTTGGAATGCCGCTTTTATCTTTGGATGTTTATGTGTAACAGACTTTGGGCCTAATTACAACCTTGACGGAGGGGATTACTCTGTCCCAAATGTGAAAGATATCCCACCCGCCATATTACAAGTTCCAATATATCCTATGGAACTTGTAACACGGCAGACGGGATATCTGTCACATTTGGGACGGAGGAATCCCCTCCGCCAAGGTAGTAATCATGCCCTTTATCCTTATATAGTGCCCGTATTACGCTGGTTATTTCAACTCAATGTGTTGCATGACTTTTGGTGACCGGATATTGTTACATTTGCTGCTAGAATAAGCCTGTTATTCTAACTCAATGTGTGGCAGGAATTGGTGACAGGATATTGTTACATTTGCTGCTAGAATTTTGGCATAGATAATGTTTTATATAAATATAATGGGAGTGTAATGCTTCATTTATAATGATTTGTATAGTTCACTAGTTGCATACAACTATGCTAATGTGGGAATCAATTCCTCTTCTATGATATATGTTTACATCATGCCTTTGATGTGCGCTAAAATATACAATTACAGATCTTGAAGAAACTTTAGATTGGATACAAGTTGTGACAAAATATTACGGAGGACACACAATAAGGAGGTACAGTTTCATCCAAGGTGTGGGTGGCATCTCCTGTCCATATTAGTATGTAGGAATGATGTATAAGTTGGTTGCCCCAACTTTTCAGGAATATTGATGGTGGGCAATAGTATATGCATTTAGCCCATGGGACATACATTATTCAGGTAATTTTGTGCAAAATTGGTCTGTACTTATATATATGATTCATTGGGAAATCTAAATATTCTAGGTCTTGGAAGGGTCTGTTTGGCGAATTAAATTGATTTACAGACAATTGTATGTCACACAAAACATATGGGACTGAAGAGATTGCTCATTATTATGATTTTATAATTGATTCGTGTAATGCACATTTATAAAATGTGTTTAGATTACATGGTAATATATTTTCTGTTTCCTGTTAGGTTTGATAACAGAATTGTATATTAATTATCTTTTCAAAAGGTGTTATTTATATTGTTGAGTTTTTGTAGTGTACTGTTTATATTATTGGGTTTTGAAATATGGTTTTTCTGTCTGTGTTTCACTGTAGCCCTGAAGAAGTCCTTGTATTGGACAAAACGCGTAGGCTATTTAATGGAGGAGTTTGGGAATTAAGAATAAAGAATTTTTAAACAATTGGAGACACTTCTTAAAACTTTCATTATGTAAAACATTTATGGACTGATTATGGACAGCTATGAAAACTGAATATGGTGGACTTTTTCATGGGTTTATTTAATTTGGGTGAATAAATGTAACTTGTTAATTTTCCTACAGTGATAGGTGCGGTGAGATTTGTGTCCCAGTCCTTTGTATATCATTTATTTTTTGTCGCTTTGTCTGAAAGAATACACAACCCACAACAGGCAAGCCTTTTACAGTCATGTGAACCTGGTCACTGGCAGAGAGGCACATTTGGTTTAGAGAGACCATGGAAACGTTCTAAAAATGGCATTTTCAGAATAGTAACTTAAAATCTGACTTTACCATAAAAGAAGATTTACATTACAATTCAAATGTGTGGAAGAAACATGTCTCTGTCTATTCCTAAACTGAAATTATCACTTATTAAGTGTAATAAGGTAATCCAATGAGAGAGATAGCCTTACAACAGTGAAAATCGACTGTAGGAGTTATTCACTGCCAGTGTATATAAAAGTTAAGAACACACCCTGCCATATGAGCCTTCAGGGCCTACATTAGGGGTGACTTATAAGTATTAAAAAATAAGGTTGAGACCTGGTAAAAGGTTTATTTTGTCAGGTTAAAATAGCACTTTGAAACTTGAGTACAGGCTGCAGTGTCAGGCCTGGGACATGCTTTACAGTACTACTTTAGATTGTGGCACAATGAGTGCTGCAGCAAAGCAGACAGTGCACATTCTGACAGTGCTGGTCAGGGGGGCCCTGCACTGCCCATGCCATAGACATGGACAATGCATGGGCTACCTGCTATCAAAAGGCTGGCGGAAAGAGGGGTTGTAATCATCCAGGGGGCGCTGAGTTCAGCACTGCCATGGGTGGTTACAAGTCCGACCGCCACCACCCCATTAGGATCTTTGATCCTGGCAGGAACGGCATTCTTTAGGCAGGTCCACCCATCAATCTTGTAATGTGGTAGGCGGACCACCACAGTCACGGTGGTCTGACCACCACCGTGGGGCTGGCAGTCCTAGAACAGCCTCGTAATGAGGCCACAAGTCTCTACCATATTTAGGGCCTGATTACGAGTATGGCAGTCCAAAGACCGCCATACTGACTTTGGCGGTGCAACCGCCACATCCTGTGGCTGTCTGACTGCTCGATTTGGATGGTGGTGGCGGCTGGATCGCCACAGGACTGCTGCCAACTCCCGACCCACTGCGGCGGTGGTTGTCGGGAGAGCGGCGGAATATGGAGGCCATGCCGGCAGTGGCACTGACATCCATATTACAATCTGCCTTTCTGCCGACCTTTTCTTGGCGGGTACACCACCATGAAAAGGTTGGCAGAAAGGCAGAGAAGGTACCACAGGGGGGCCCCTGCATCGATCTTATCCATGTTGTAGGCAGTGCATTGGCCCCACTGACAGCACAGTTGGTATGCGCACTTAGAGAAGAAGCCAATGCCACTGCACTGACTGCGCTGCCAGCCGCGGGGGAACATGGTAATGCGGCGGTCGGGAGGCCACCGGCTTGGCGACATCCTCCCAATTGCCACATTGACAGTATGGCTGTTGGATTGCCAGGGTCGTAATTCTGCATCAAAATTTCTCTAATCTGTGTGCAAATTCAAGTAATGGCAGCTCAAGGATGCTCTTTCTCTCTCCTGGCACAAATGCTTTGGTATGCTTCCCTATTTCCACAAGCTGTATTTGAAACCATTCTCTTTCCAAGAGAGCTCCAAAGGAATTCCTGTTCTCTTAGCTGCAGTCCACCTAGTAATTTCCCTGTTGCCCAGTCCTAGCGCCACAAAGCATTTGGTGAATGTTGTATAAATGCATATTCAATCATTCATTCAGTCATTCATTCATTCATCCGTCCTTCTTGTTAGGGGCAGTTTTAGGGTGGGAAAATGCAAGCACTCAATGGATGTAGAGAAAGAGGTTTTCATCACAGGGAAAATGTTTTTCTAATGGAGAATATAACAAAAAAAATTGTTGCTGGGTGCAATTGCACTTATTCGTAAAATTTCGTCACCCAAAAATATCCCTCTGTTATATCTGGAAATACATAAATCGTTACACATTTGGATATTCAGATGCAAGCTCCCAGGAGCACTCCAGGAATTCTTTGTAAATTGCAAAATACGTTGACAATGTGTTCTAAGCATAGTTGTAAACTTATGGAAGCAAAGTTCCAGTCTTTGTAATGAATGGGACCCATAGGGCTGTGCTGTATGCTTATGCAATGCACGATTCTCCAGTCTCATTTACAGTCCTAACACATTCAGTGCACACATCATCAGGAGCCCTGTGAACTGGACAAAGGGTAGTTAAGTAGCAGCACAGCTTCTGGCCAAAAGCTCATTAGGAGACACTTCCACTTGAAGTGAACATCATACGCATGACATAGACAACTCATTTCAAATGAGCAACACTCTTTTGTTCTGCCCCACTGAGGCCTGCAGATCAAAGAAGCCAAGGCTGCTGAATGGGGCCAGCTGTTACATGAAGAGAACAGGTTTAAAATAGCTCTCACAGCATTGCAAATCCTTAATGATCTGGTCCTTTCCCTGGTCTAAAGCATTTGAGGAAACTCAGCAAGCAGCATTTTATTGTGCTGATTACTCCAACAGAAGGCCTTTGTTCGAGTTATCAAGCAGAATAATGATGCTGGAGTGCAGCTCTCTTTCCCCATACACAGAAATAAAATGTTGGGATGCAATTAAATTGAGCACAATGCTGCCCAGGCGCCTATTTACAATGGAATAAACACCATCACTGTCCTTCACCTGACTTCCACCCATTAGCAACGCACAACATTTCATTAAAAAGCAATCTTTATGGGACTTTGATGTGGAACACAGCAGTAAAAGCTGAGAAGGCCTAGCAAATGCATGAGGACAGTCTGTAATACCTTTTCACTGGAGAATAAATGTAGCATATTCTCCTTTACACCATTAATGCTTATTTATTGGAAAAAAGACAAAGAGATCTCGCTACAGACCCCATTAAATGAAGGTAGTTTTATTTTGCTTTCTTTTAGATGTTTTGTGAAATGTGTTTTTCACCTTTGTGGGTCTCAGAGGGCTGTATGATTTATAGATTAACAAGAAAATAAAAGTCAAGCTATACAGTTTACTTGGGCATGATATGTACAAACAGTGGCAGCTGGTGGGAAATTACTTTGGAGGGGCAAAAACGCATTCACAAAACACTACACATAACACACTTATATAACTACACATACACACTGATACGCATATAAAAAATAATGTACCTTAGTGATGTTCTGCAGCACTGCCCCATTGCTCAGCAGCACGTCCTCCGAACGTGAAGCCCATAGTCAACTCCCTCATCCAATCAAGAGGCTGATTTCATGCTGTTTAGCAGTATGAAAAAAGTGTCTTCATTGGCTGGAATGGGTTGGCTCCATGCTCCAAAAGGCACTGTAGGCCTGTGCCTGCTCTCCAAATCAGCTGTCCACGATGGCTGGGTTGGAGAGGTTTGAATTGCACATGTCGGTTTGGCCGTAGCAAGGTAGCTGGCCAAACCAACATGCACAATTCAAACTGAAAAGGCAACTCCTCACTGCTGTCAATCATTGGTAGCATTAAAGCACTGGTCCCGCCCTGCCCTCGCACTCCATTTGCTGGCAGAAAGCATCCGGCATCCATATTACAATCTGCCTTTCTGCCAACCTTTTTCATGGTGGTGGATAGGCAGAGAAGGGACCACAGGGAGGGCCCTGCACTGATATTGCCAATGTCGTGGGCAGTGCATTGGCCCTCCTGACAGCACAATTAATATGTGCACTGGCGATGCAGTCAGTGCAGCTGGCATTGGCCTCGGCCCATTCTGAGAGAATAAACACTGCCTTCACAATCCATTTGCTAGCAGAAAGCATAAAAAATAAAACATTTTATTTTTTACGCTTTCTGCATAACAGTGTTGGGGGGGCGATGCTCCTCCACTCCTACAGAGGAACCACCACTGTATACAAATATTGCTGATTAAGAAGATAAAGGTATACAGAGCTTACTTGGATGTACATATGGGATGTACATTTGGTGGTATCATGAACAGTGCTTAGTTTGTAAAAGAATAAGGAGGCCATTACGACCCCGAAACATGCACACACATACAACACGCAACACCCACCTGCATACACGCACGCACAGATGTACACACACACACACCCACTTACCTGTGGCCAGGGGGTCCTCCGGCAGGAGATGGGACGGGACGCTGCTGCTGGTAGAACACCGCCAGGCCGTATAATTTCTCATAATACGGCTGGCGGTGGACTACTGGCATGGCACTGCTGCTGGCAGCAGCGCCACCTTACCACAGTCTGCCAGCATGGCCACAGCTGGTTTTCCGCCATCCTTCTGGTGGAAATCAGGCTGTGGTCCTATTATGGTGGATGGCTGGTAACCGCGGCAATGGTCTTTTGGTGGCTGTCACTGCGGCGGTAGGCGTTTTTTACCGGCAAGGTCCTAATGAGGGTCTAAGTGCCTAACGTTTTGTTCAGAAGGCGTTATTGATGGTTGGGGTACTGAATACCAAGGCCGCATAGTCTTAATTCCACCTCATGCCTCTTTCATCCACCACCAGATGTTCTCTGCTTCTTTATCTCACTTTTGCAGGTTCATTTTCATTCTTGCATTCTCTCCTTGTCACTGCTGTTTTCCCGTCTATCTCTTTCTCCTTCTTTCCCCCTCTTGTGTTTTACTCTCTCCTGCTATAAAGCAAAGTTTGTTTAGGAAATATAAATGCTGGTTTCCAAAAATTAGTGCGGGTGGGCCCCACCTGCAACTATATAACACTTGAAGGAACATTGTAATATAAGAAAAAACACTATTACATTTATAGGTCAGACTTCTGCGATGACAGAACGTTTGAACAGAATTTAAAAAAGGAAAAAAGCTGGTATGTAAAGCAAGAGGGCTAAGCAACGGGGGAGGGGTCTGATGCATTAAAGCGTTTTACCCATTAGGTGTCTATGATGAAATGTGTTGACACATAAGGGCTGGTCGTTTATTAGGCCTGGTTTAATAACATAGCTGTCTTGTTTCCAGCATGCAGAGAGTGTGCCTTGTGTCAACTCCCTTCAGGCACTGGCTTGTTTAGGTCAACATCCTTCAGTGATTGCTTTTAGACATTGTCATTCACATCTTGGATCAGTCCAGATGTGTGTGCTTCTCTCACCTCATGCTATTGGCTTTTAAACATGTCATTCCATCTCCTATACAGGGCTTGTTTTGTTATGCATAACAGACTATTTCACCTCTAAAAAGTACACTGAGGCCCTCATTACGAGTTTGGTGGTCTTTCCCGCCTGCCTCAAGAGTCCCCAAAGTATGCTGCCAAAAATCACCCACAAATACGACAACGCCAGGACCACCGAAGGCGGGATAGAGGCAGTCCCACCACTAGCACCGCCTTGCCGAACAAAAACCGCCCTCCATATTACGACCCACAAATCACACAGTGGTTATTGCACGAAGCAAAAATATTGGCAGTATGAACCGCTGCGGACAAAAAGATACCTTTAACCGGAACACAGCACCACATTGGACAAATTGAATACCCCACACCTGACACACATACACACGTTAGACATACCAACACACACCACTAAAAACACCCCCCACACAACCCACAAGCCCTTGCAACCAAAAGGAAATACACAGACAGCGAGGACCACAGAAAACCAGAGACACTTCACATCTACACAATGCGCATAATCACACATAAAACTCAGCACACACCACACAACTGCACCATTGACACAATACACACATCGCCACAGCATACAAATACTACAAACAACCAGCACACAAAAGCAAGCCCCCTCCAGCCCACCAAGCACCCTACACTGCACCCCTGCACACTACACACAGCCCCACTCACAACACAACCACCATGTCCCGTCAGAAACACCCACACTTCACAGAAGATGAGTTGAGGATCATAGTTGATTAAATTGTCAGGGTAGAGCCACAACTGCTCGGAGCACAGGTCCAGCGAAAATCCAAGGCCAGGAAAATTTAGTTATGCCAGAGAATCATCGACAGGGTCAACTCAGTTGGCAACCATCCACGCACAAGGGAGGACATCCGGAAGAGGTAGAATGACCCACGGGGAAGGTGCGTTCCATGGTGTCCAGGCACAAAATGGCCGTGATGAAGACTGGCGGTGGGCCCCTACCTCTTCCCCCAGAGTTTGCATCGTGGGAGGAGAAGGTCTTGAACATCCTGCATCCTCAGGGCCTGACTGGAATATCTGGAGGACTGAACTCTGGTAATGTACCTGCACGCCCCTAGCACTAACTCAGCCCACCAGCATGCTACCCCACCACCCTACCACTCCCAAGTCACCCTATCTCCCACTACACTTCCCACACCATCACCTAAAGCCCCTTCCCTGCATGTCACCCCACCACCCAGCCACAATGGCCAGACAGTCCCTGACCACTGCACGGATAGCACTGCCAAACACCATCACTACGACTCCCACAATGCACCTGCGCATCCACATGAAAAGCTGATCTGTCAACGTCACAGTGCAACACTTGCATGTACAACTATCACACCTGCTACACCAACAGGATGCTATAAGTGAGGACCTATACTTTTTTTATTTTTAGATATCTTTTATTAGTTTTCACAATACAGTGATTAATACAAAATAATCAAAAGTCCCCTATCGAGGACTTAATTCCCAAACCTCCCCCCTTATAAGCATCCCAACCAGCCATATACTATGGTTCATAATCATAATATTTCCAAGTTAACAGTCCTTCCTTCACAAAGACAGTTATTAATGCATTTATGTATTAGAGGCACCTTCCGTCTCGGATTCTGATGTTGTGCTTAATTCTTCAGATCCTGTATTATCTGGATGTTTCAAAGAGTCTAATACTATATCCCATTGTTTTGCTATTTCCCTTGGCTGCCTTCCCCGCGCTGCCTCTAGGTGCAATATAGTTCCCTCAGCTTCTGCCCATTTAATAATTGCATCTAACCATCTTGTCACTTGTGGGCCCTTCACATCTTTCCAATGGGACATGATTTCCCTTTTAGCCAACAGTAAAGCCAATTTGTTAGTAGGTTGTTTTGCTGAAGGGCGAGGGAAATCTCCTAAGAGTGCTGTTAAAGGGGAAGGTGTTTCTTTCAGTGATTTTCGATAAATACCTAAATATTTGTTCCCAATACAATTTTATTTGCGCGCAATTCCAAAGCATATGCTCTATTCCTGCTGCAGGTTCAGAATATCTAGGGCAGCTTCCCCCTCCCGTATTAAACATCTTTGCAATTTATTTTGGAGTGAAGTATGCTCTATGGTATATATAAAGGTTGATTAATTTAAAGCGGGCATTTCTAGATACAGGGTATTTATGGGTGGTAATCCTGGACCACTGTTGTTCTTCTATGGTAATGCCCAGATCTGATTGCCATTTCAGTCTAAGTTTATTCAAAGGTGTATGTGTGCTTTTGAGTAGTGTTTGGTAAATTGCTGATATCGCCCCTCTTTGCTCTCCAAGTGAGCAAATGAGCTTACATCCTTCATGTACAGGAGGTTCCTGTGTGCCCGTTCTCCATGTCTTGTGTATGATTCTAGTAACTGCATTATATGTAATAAACATTCCTGAGGGAACATTAAATTGTTCTTGTAGTTCTGTAAAGGTGTGTAATCTTCCGTTACTATACCAGTCGCCTAGCACAGTTATACCAAAGTCAGCTAGCTTTTTTATCCCTGCTAGTGCTGAGGTCGCTACCATGTGTTTCAAATATACTAGTGGTACCTCTGGTGCATAAGGTGTTACTGTGTGTGTACGCCACAGAATCTACTCCCAGCATACTCTTATCCAATTCCATTCCAATGGTAGTTGCCGATGTTTCCCCCTAGGGTTCAGTATGATATTTAGAGTGTCATCTAATGAGCTACTTAGAGTGTTTTGTGGTTCCTGAAGAGTTGAAATATTACCGACTAATCTTGCTAACCATTGTAACTGACCTGCTCAAAAATATAATTCCATGTCAGGAGCAGCTAATCCTCCATCTGCAGTGGGCCTTTGAAGGGTATGCAACGCTATTCTATGTCTGCCAGCTCCCCAAATGAAACTTGTTAATATAGAATTAATGTCTTTAAACACTGATTTTGGGACATTCAGGGGCAGCACAGAAAAATAATACAACAGTCTTGGCAATACTATCATTTTGAGTAATGCTACTTTCCCTGTAACTGTCAGAGGCATTGTTTCCCAGAACCGTACATTGGATCTGAGTGTTCGTAGAGCTCGATGTACATTTCCTTCTATTTAATCCTCTATTTTATGATATATATTCACTCTGAGGTTTCGGAGGAGTAGCAGCATATCATCTGTGTAAAGTGCAATGTGGTGAGTTTGCTGTCCCATTGATATACCCTTAAAATATTTGGAAGATCTGGCCATCTGGGCCAGCGGTTCTACAGCCAATGCAAACAGCAGAGGAGACAAGGGGCAGCCCTGCCTAGTGCCACTGCCAATTTGGAACGGGTCTGATATGGTTCTGCCCGTGCGGACTCTCGCAGTAGGGTTTGTATATAACAGTTGCGTCCAACGGACAAAACCCTGTCCCAAACCCAACCTCAGGAGTACTTTTTCCAAATAGTCCTATCGAAGGATATCGAAGGCCTTTTCAATATCAACTGCGTCAATGTTGGAGGGGCTGCGTGATTTATAGAGATTAATCGTCTGATATTCTGTGCAATGCTACGCTGGGGGATAAAGCCAGACTGGTCTTGGTGTATGAGTGATGTCATGTGTGGTAGAAGTCGGGTAGCTAGTACCCGACTGAGTATTTTATAATCCATGTTAAGCATGGACAGTGGTCTATAGGAACGAACATCACCCTGAGGTCTCTCCGATTTCAGTAGAGGTATTATGATGGCTTCATTTGTGGATTTAGGTAGGTAGCTCCCTGGCTTCAAAATATATAGTGCATAAACGCGGGGCCAATTGTTTGCAGTATGCGTTGTAAAACTCTACGGGTAGTCCGTCTGCTCCCGGGACCTTACCCCGCGCCATACTTTGAATAGCTGTTTGAATTTCCATTATTGTAATGGGTGGAGCTAGGGCCCTTCTGTCAGCTTCCACTAGTCTAGGGAGGTCAAGTTTCTCCAAATCCTCTATCTGGGAGGGTGTGGGGGTTTCAGTGGGGCTGGCGTATAGATCGGAATAATAACTAGCAAATCTTTTGTTTATGTCTGTCTGGCCAAACACATGGGTGCCACTGGCTCTCCTCGATTTCCACTATTACTGATTGCTGTTTCGGTGGATTAGCGAGCCAAGCCAGCAGCGCGCCAGCTTTATCTCCCTCTGCATGCTGTCTAGCTAGGTATTTCTTATAATCAAAGTGACTCAATCTTGTAGCTACTTCAGCTATTTTCTCTTTGGTTTCCACCATAAGGGGAGTCAGGTTTGGACAATCCGGCCTTCTACGCTCAATATCTCTAAGAGAGCCCTTGAGTCTCTCAGCTTTACGTTCTAATAATCGACGGACCCCAATGTGTTCATTAATACATGTTCCTCTAATTACTGTTTTAAATGCCTCCCATTCAATTGCTCAGGAGGAAGTAGTCCCTGAATTAATAGTAAAAAACTCAGTAATTGTCATGAGTATTAGGTGTTTAAAAGCTTTATCTTCTAACATTTCAGCTCTGAAACGCCATGTTGGTATACTCGGTCTATCTTTTCCCCCAGGCTAATGTTATAATCAGTGAATTGTGATCTGATATAGTGCGACAGAGGTATTCAGCTGCCAGTATATCGCATTGTATTTCAGGAGATGTCAGGAATATATTGAGGCGGACGTGTAAGTCATGCAGTGTGGAGTAAAAGGAATAAACTCAGATAGTCGGATTGAGCTGTCTCCTGCTATCTCCAAGAGTGGGGACCTATACTTGGCAATGACAGTAATGCAATCCTGATACAACAACCCTCAGTGGAACATGCTACCCATACCATTGTACATTACCTACAAACAATGTCTGTGGTGCTGCATCTGTCATTGCTATAACTGGGAATCGAGTTAAGCCACAGTATGCATCAGACACAGAGACCATCATTCACTTCTTCACCATGTGATACTCTCCCACTTAATTCACAGGTCCTCCTGCCATTGCCACCATGGAGAGGATGCCAGAGACAGCCAGCCCTCCCCAGGATGATGGCCCAGTGACAACAATGCCACAGGATGTCTGGACATAGACTACTTACCTGGCCCATTTGGGACACCTAGTCAGTCCACCACTCCCAGCCTCACCCTGCCCACGTCCAACCTCCCCCAAACGTCTGGCACAAAACCCTGCTCCCCAAGCCTGTGTCCCAAGGACTGGTCAATCAGCAGTGTGCCCCACAGTACAGGGCCATGAGTTGACCCTCCACACCCAAGACAATGACGGTCCTGGGGAAACAGGGAGTGGGCACATCGTGCCAGGGGCACAGGTGGTCAGGGGCCGTGGAAGAGTACCTGTGGGATAGGGGATGGGGCCCCCAAGGGACAGGACTGGCCGATAATCCATCTCCCAAGTCCTGGGAGCATACCAGCAATCCCAGGGCAAGATGGGCCAAATACTCACCATTCTGGAGGAACACCAAAGGCTGCAGAGGCAATACCACCAGGAGGCCATGCAGTAGTGGCAGGCCAGCAATGCCACCATGGCCTCCACTTCAGGAGTGCTAAAGGAGCTCACAAGGATCCTGTGTGCTACCTCCACCCACCAGCAGGCCCCTACCACTAGCTAGATACCAAATGAGCCATCAACATGAGCCTCGGCTAGTGGAATAGAGGCCATGCCAGAGTAACTGCAGGCCACTGGCACCCCACCCTCTGGAACTGAGGAACCCCCACACCCCCAGAAATGTGGTTGTCCACCCAGACATCCTGCAGAAGCAGTTTCCAAGATCAAACCCACTGCCAGGAAGTAAGCCTCTTCTGGACATTCTCCCTTGTGTGCCACTGAGTTACCCTGTTGGCTGTTCAATGGCATTACTCCATTTTCACATGGCCCTTGAATACTGGACCTGTCACATAAATGACGCAAACGCGGCTCTAAAAAAGTATAAATATGGACCAAAGTGTTCTACGTTGCGGAACACAGGATGCGGGCTCATGTGTACACAAGTGCTCTATATTTTATTAGATAGTTATAGTTAGGACCTAGTTTATATATATACTTATATATCTATGTATAGATATATATATATATATACACAAATATGTTTCTATATTTTTTGGGAGTTAATGAATCTTATGAATCTTTTATAAGTAACTATAATTTTAAATAAAGATATATATGTTTATATATATAAAATAGGTCCTAACTATAACTATCTACTGATGACCGTCAGCAGGATATATATATATCCTCAATATTAATATATTAATGAATAAAGCACGCTCACTCAGGTTGCAAGTGACAAAAAAATAACTTGAGAACTTGAGTAGGGAAGAAACATCTAAATGGGGGGAGGCTACGTCACTCCAAAATTATGTGGACAATGGAATGGTCCCAAGAGGTCTCCGAATTCATATGGCTCCTTCATATGACACACCGAATACTCAAATGTTGGATGAATGGACAGAGAATTTAACCCTAAGTTCTAAGAGAATGTTAGAGATTTTGATTAAGTATGCATGGTTGGACAGTGAGAGATTACTCAAAAAGATAGCAACCTTAAAAAAACGAATTAGAAGAGAGACCTGAAGAAGATACTATTGAGAACTTCATAACAGAGATGACAAACCGATTGAAAAACTCTAAAGAGATTGTGATGATTATGCCAGAGGTAGGACTTTAACCTGTAATCACAAATATGATTCAGAGATTGGTAAACTTTCAAGTAATACTATGGAGCAAACTAACAAAGCAATGTCCACACTGTAAAAGGCACACAATACAGGCAATGATACTGACACCTCAGGAACTTCAGGAAATGTCACTTCTGGAAGCGAAAACAGTCAAAAGTCCAATACCTTTTAAGACCAATACAGACTGTTGAGGAGAAATCATCAGGTCTCATGAGAGTCGACGAACCTAAGGAACAAAGAGATAGGATCTACTACACGGAACGGGGGCAGTTGAAGAGGACGGGGAGGAGCAAACAGTGGAGACAAAGAATTTAAGAGAGGAAACAGAGGCACTGGAGTAAAATCACAGGGGCAAGTGGGAAATGCCAGCCGAAGCCCCTCAGAGGAGGAATAATGGATCTGGAAATGGTAAATAAAACAATTAATAACCTCTTGGATGGAGAACTCATGAACATAGAGAAACAAGTCCTATGCCTGGGACTTTCCTTTCGTCCTCTCCACAGATTTATCTATGTGAATCTGAAGATTAATCCTTTCAAGTACATAGGGAAATTAATTTTTTTCAAAATGTCACCATTTGAAGAATACCTCAAGGGGTGTATCGAATACAAGGACTGTTGTCCCAGTGTCAGATATCTTGGTTGTTGGGGACATTGACTTACTCACTACATTGCATGAGTTAGACACCCAGAGTGAAGGTACCAATAATACTTTAGGAGGCACCAGTGAGTTTTTGGCTCTTTGGCTCTTTTAGGCATTACACATGATGATGCCTTCCAGAGCAAGTTCAAACCCCCCTCCACATTCTGCCCCAACATGCCATATGACAACATTGATGACTTTTCATTAAGTTGTGATCCAGAATTTCAAGATTATGAGAAAAAAATCTTACACACAAAGTAATGCTAATTTCACTCATGTTCAGTTTAAAGCTATTGAATCCTTGGCCCCAGATAAGGGGGTAAAATTGTAGTTCTTAACAGGTAAACATATATTAAAGATGCCATGGGACAGTTGAGTGACAATACATTTTATGAAGTGGTGAATAGACAGCATTGTATCTCTCTGGGGCACGCTACTATGAGGAGAGATAAAGGGGTGATGCGTTGGGAGGAATACTGTTTTCTGAGGAAAGAACATCCACAATTACCCACACTATATCTACTCCCTAAAGTACAAAAGCACCCCATGAATCGCCCCGGGAGATGTATAGGGGGTTATTACAACTTTGGAGGAGGTGTTAATCCGTCCCAAAAGTGACGGTAAAGTGACGGATATACCACCAGCCGTATTACGAGTCCATTATATCCTATGGAACACGTAATACGGCTGGTGGTGTATCCGTCACTTTACCGTCACTTTTGGGACAGATTAACACCTCCTCCAAAGTTGTAATAACCCCCATAGTGTCTTCCATAGAGAGCGCCACTGGATATTTATTGAAGTACGTTGATGAGATATTGAGAGATTTTGTGCAGAGTTTACCCTCATATGAAAAGGATACCAAGGATTTTCTTGGTAAAATCAATGGTATTCTTTGGGAGTCTCATGACACTGGATGTCAGCTCTCTATATTCCTTCATTGATCTCAAGTTAGGCATAGCTATGTGTGAGCATTTTCTCAGAGCTAGACCTATTAGATTCTTTGATCACACTACCATGATTGTGGTTATGATGCGCCACTGTTTGAAAAATAATGTCAACATCAGGACAGTGCGTGCTCTACGGGTGACAAAAATGCAAAAACCCAGCCTTTATGCAAGAGCATAACTCATGCATTGTGTTTATATGCAGTTTGTAAACCTTTTGCATTGCAGACTTTAACCTTGAAAAACACTATTAATGATGTTTGCAATAACTGTTCAATTCGAAGGTATTGCTGCAGACTTATTGAGTGTGTTAGGGTGCAGTCCCTTTCTAGGACCTTCTAGAAGTTTTCTCTGCAGCATGACTGGGCGTGGTCTGTGGGCTGGGCCAGACTCTATGTAAGGGAGCCAGCCCAGCTCCACATGCTCACTATTCAGAGGTCCCAGTACAGAGCAGCATCAATTTCCTGAGCACCTGTTCTGGAGGCATACCTTGAAGTTCCAGGTCTGCACGGCATTATCTTGGTGATCCTAGAGCAGGGTGGTAAAACAGTGATCGGGCTGGGCCCCCGACTCCGCTCTACAAAGTCTCTTGAATTTGTGGGCCTATTCTTGAAACTTTCAGATTATGCGAAGCATTACTCTGATGTTAATCTTGGTGTTCGGATCGGCAAAGGTTAGCGCGATCGTTTCATGGCATTTGCATGCTCTTGTTAGAATCGGCTGTGTGCGCGATTCATTTCCTGCATGAGAACCTTGGTGTTCGGATCGGCAAAGGTTTGTGCGATCATTTCATGGCATTTACATATTTCTGTTGGAATATGCTGTGTGCGCGATTCATTTCCTGCATGACAATCTTGGTGTTCGGATCGGCAAATGTTTGTGCAATCGTTTCATGGCATTTGCATACTCTTGTTAGAATCGGCTGTGTGTGAAATTCATTTCCTGCATGACAAGCTTGGTGTTCGGATCGGCAAAGGTTTGCGCAATCATTTCATGGCATTTACATATTCCTCTTGGAATTGACAGTGTGCGCGATTCATTTCCCACATGTTAGACTTGAGGAAATAGGGAAGAGACTGATGATCACTTTTCAGAAAGCCAAGTCCCTGAGAGATTCACTGATACATAATGACATCACAATGACCAAGGGCTTCAGGAAACATGACCTCAAAGGCTTCTTCCCTTGTAGCTGGTCTAAGGCATGCAGGAACAGTCAGCCCAGAAATGAGTTTGATGATGTTGGTGGCAAGAAGCGGAGGATCAAACAATTCCTTACATGCAGCTCACAATATTGGTCTATATATTAACATGTCCTTGCCAATTGAAGTATGTTGATAGTACTGTTTGCCAAGTCAAAAAGAGAGTATAAGAACATTTGAGAGCAATAGACCATGGTGATGTGAAATATCCAGTTGCCAGACATTTCCAAGAAAAGCACAATAAGGATCGTAACAAACTATCCCTATTTGCTGTGGACCAAATTGAACTTAATCCTAAAGGAGGCAATTTAACATTAAGGTTAAGACAAACAGAGTCCGAATTGATCATTGATCTTGAGTCCCTTAGTTCTTGGGGGCCTAATTTGGATGAGGAACTTAGTTTTCACTTCCAACACTAATAGAATCTGGCATGTAGTTGGTAATAGTTTTTGGTACATTTAGATGTTCAGCATGCCTTTTCTTTATATGTTTTTCTCTCCTTTCTCTGCATTTTTCCTTTTCTTTATATCTAACTTTATGTTGGCTGCCCTCTGAATATGATCATCTTGCACTTTTCCTTACCTGGCAGGTATTGACATGCTGTGTTTTTTCTTCTTTACAGGAAGAAAGGAAGGGACTCCTCGTCTTTGAACTCACAGGGGATCCCCTACCCTTTCTTTATCTACACGGAGTCCAACACTCTTAGTCAGATAAGCACTTTGTGTTTTTTGTTTTTTGTATTTTTTGCATATTTTGTTTTTTATTCTGGGATCATCTAGGGTCATTGCCCATTATTGTAGAAGATTCAAAGGTTTACATTACATTATTGTGACAGTATTGGAATCTGTTAGCGGGGCTGTTTGGCAGTAGGTTTGGGGCTTGTTATCTGGGAATGATGTCTCCATTGATAGTTTGGAGTTGTCAGGACCTTTGATTTTGGTTTGCCCACTTGGGCTGAATTTTTTCTTTACAACTCTTTATTGAACTTTTTTATGTTTCTAGCAACTTGGGCTAGATTGACCCTCTATCATGGCATTCGTCAACCTGGGGGCAATGTTTAGTATTCATGATTTGTACTTTATACCATTTGGTACGTCCTAATTTAGGCAAAGGGGTTTGATCACATTTAGCTGCCAGTGCCATGCAGGGTGTCCATTATACTCAAGCAAGCTGAGGTACCCTTGTGGTGCTACTCCCATGATCCTTTAAGTAATACGTTTATGACCCAGGCATCCACCCCTGTATGCACATCGGGGTATATACTTACATGCGATATACTTTGGTATGTGTCAATTAAGTTCTTATTGCTATTAGAGTATGCAATGTTATATTAATTTGTAGGGCATGTTTCACAATCCTAAATTTCAGTGTTACCAATATATTGGCATATGTGCACTTTTGAGGCCATAGGGTGTTTATTTTACATAACCCTACCTATGAAATACGATTGCAATATTCGACCGGAGTCGAAGTACAAGGAGATATTATGATCGACATTTGACAATCAGTTCTTATTGTATATTTTGTTTAGATAGTAGGTATTTGTGCAATGATTTTGTCTACACTTTTCTTTTCCTATATGTGGGCGATGTACTCATTACACATTGTGTCTGTTTTTTTATGTATATTCTCTGTATTTCCCAAAATTTGTGCCCAAGAATCTTGTTGTGCATGGAAAGTTTTGGGGGGATCCGTCAAGTGGGGGCTGAGAAATAATGGAAGGGTGTACAAAAAATGCATTTCCCATTTTAATTTCCAAAGGGATTTTGAACATGACTACAGCCTGAACTGCTGGACAGAATTACACCAAATTTGGCAGAAAGGTGACTTATGGTTAAGAAAGAAGCTATTTTGTATTTGGTGTAAATCCATTTGATAGTTTTTGAAATATTAAAAGGAAACCAAATTTGTATATCTAGATTTGCGAATACTTCCGATCTTTTGCAGAGATTTGATTGGCTGCCAACAGTTAACCAGGACGTGTTGCCCATCATTTTAAGAGTCAGCTTCCACTGAGTCTAAAAAATAAAACAAAATTAAAAAAATGAAAAGGGGGAATGGTACTGTTACCCCACCCCTCTAGGCTTGGTGCAGAGCCCACATGGACCCTCCTGAGGCTTAAAAGTATTTTTTGTTTAAAACTCACAGTGAAAGTCTCTGCAAATTTTGCTGTGATTTCTTTTTTTTTTCAAAAGCAAGCGGGGTATTCCGCTCTTGCTTTTTTTTTGCACCTGGGTGGGCCAGGTCCCGGGGGCATACCATAGCAATTGGAGGGGGGCACATGGGGCCCCCTTCCTAGGGCTTATGAAAGCCCCGGGGACTGCCAAATCCCTGAGGCACTGCTTTTAATGTATGCGGAGGTGCCCGTGAGGCATCCCCCACTACCTGGGGATCGCCAACTCCCCAGGGCAAATCTCTGTAAATAAATGTGGGGCCTGTGCAGGCGCCTTGAAGCCCCAGGTACAGCTACCTCACAGAGCCACTTAAAAGTATGTATGCGGGCGGGCGGGCCCGCTGCACCCTAGAGACTGCCTCCTCCTTCAAGCAAATGCAGGGAGGCCCACACCACCCCCTGTGCTGCCCCCCCAGGGAAAAACATTTATTACTAATGCAGGGGGCCATACAGCCTGCCCAGGATCGCCACCTCCCCGGGGCTAAATATAAAATGAATGCGGGGGCCCACGTGCCCCCTCCAGCAGCACCAGGGACTGCCACCTACCCAGGGCTAAAATAAATTAATGTAGGAGGCCCATTGCGCCCCCCTCACAGGGACTACCATCTCCCTGAGTAAGTACTACATGGCCACGCAGCCCCCCTCATGGAGCAGTGCATGGCCCTGGGGACCGCCACCCCCTAAGGCCGGCTCCTGTTATCTTCCGAGGTGCCCACCCTCGTGAGGTAGCTTTTTGCTTTCGCTTGGTGGGAGCTGACAGCTTTGAAGGTTCAAATCCTGGTATCTCATAGTAGTATGCCTGTTTATTTGCTCATGTTTTGAATCTTATACATACCCAGTCATGGAAGATTGAGGTCTTTTTCCAACAAAATCTTTGGGCTGCATGTCATAGTTATGCTTAGACTCTGCACCTTATGCAAATACCTGTGGCTAGAGGTTAAAGTCTCCAACCTTCACACTGAAGGTTGAGGGTTCTAGTCTATTTGTGTTAGTGGTCATTTCCTCGCTTTACATACTGAAAGGTCATCAAACTCTTTTTACTTGACAAATGCGTCCGAAAATATTTCATTCCAAGTATATCATTCATCAAAGCCTAAAAAGACCCCATCTCTCTCTCTTTCTCTCTCTCTATCTATCTATGTCACAATGGGATGGAAGAGAGAGTTTGTTATTTTAATGGTCTCTCCATACAATAACACTTGGTTGGGTGGTTATAGGTGCCTGCGACCAGGCCCTGTGGCCAACACCCACAATGCATGGCCAAAGGTTGTGTGTGGCACGAGATGAGGTGGTTCTAAGGGGTTGAACCCAGGGCTTGGCCGCAGGTTAGGTCCTGGGGCCAACCCCTGCAGCTCATGACCAAAGGCTGTGCCTGGCACTGGGTTTGGGCGGCTTTAGGGCTGGGACGCAGGAACTGGATGCAGGCCAGGCCTTGCGGCCAACCTCCGCCGCGCACAGCTGAAGGGCATGTGAGGTGGAGGTTGGATCACGTATAGTAATTAAAATTAATTTACGTTAAAAAAGCCATAGAAATTCACTGACAAAACAAAGGTTACAGGGACACTATAGAGCCGAATGCCGGGTGTGGTGTGGGTTTGGGTGATTATAGGGGGTTGGCCGCCAGGCCTGGCTAAGGCTAGGCCCTCAGGGCAACCCAGCCACGGAAGGCCAAAGGCTGTGCCTGGCACGGGCTTGGGTGGTTATAGAGGCTTGGAAGCATGGCCTGGCCACATACGGCCAACTTGCGCTGTGCACGGCGTAGGTTGGTTTTAGGTATAGTAATCAAAATTACTTAACTTTAAAAAAAAAAAACATAGAAATTCACTGAAAAATACAAAGGTTACAGGTTCATTATAGTTAGGAAATGGAATTATAAGAACCATAGAAATTCATTTAAAAAAACAAAGGTTATAGAGACAGTATAGTTAGGTTCTAAATTTACTCGCACAAAATCATAGAAATTCATCAGTTATAGTTAAAGTTATCTCAAGTAACTATAAATTGTGCCCTGAGGTAACTGTAACTCGTGCCGTCGCCATATACTGCTAATTACCCCAGATATTATAGCCCTCAAAACATCTTTTATAACATCATTGATAATATCACTGCAACATTTGCTATAAAATTATTGTGAGAAAACTGTGCATGGCAGGGGCGCGAGTTATAGTTACTTGAGATAACTCTAATTATAATAGCCGAATTTCTATAATTTTGTACATTTAAAATATGAGCCTAACTGTAATGTGTGGGTGTTTGTGTGTGTGTTTGTGATGTCCTGAAAGTACAAGGTCACAATACTAATGCAGCCCTGAACTGAATAATTATTCAGTGAGAAAAGGGCCCTGAGACAATGCAGCAACTTTTTATTGTTAAACAAACAGAGCTAATGAGGACTGGGAAGATAAAATCTGAACTTGGGCTGAGTAAACCTTGCTGGATGCAATTTATAAACAAACTGCTAAATGGGAACTTTATGAGAGTGTTACTTTCATAAGAATATGCACAAATTCATTTGCACTGAGCAAAAATAATGAACATAATAAAATTACCCATAAACGTTTCAATGATAACGAAAGCAGCAGGAGTTGGGCTGCTGAAGATAGTGTTAATCAAGCTACATCATAATAAGGACTCTGAAAGGAGGCATATCGAACTATAATTCCCAGAATGCCTCTGAGTTACTATAAGGCAATGAAAACAATGTGTGCTCACAGACTCAAACCACTTGAGAAAGACGAAGAGTTGAAACGCATGGTGGTGGTGTCTGGTGAAACCCTATTCTGTGGATAAATGGAATCTGCAAAATGAGGCCTCTGGGAGTGCAGTGTTCTTGTTTGGAATATATGTGTGTGTGTATCTATATATGTATGTGTGTATCTATATATGTATGTGTGTATATATATATATATATATATATATATATATATATATATATATATATATAAAAAAAAAACAACTCCAACAGATCCAAAGAGGCGCGCTCTTCTCATGTCGGTGCCTGCATATGGGAAGGACCTATTCCCATCAATAATCTTCACACCAGTTTGACAACTGAGTCAAAATTGCGGCACTCACAGGATTACAGCAGATTACTTTTATTTCATGACAGGACCCCAAACAAACTAACACCAACGCGTTTCGACCCTCACGGTCTTGATCATGGTCAAGACCGTGAGGGTCGAAACGCGTTGGTGTTAGTTTGTTTGGGGTCCTGTCATAAAATAAAAGTAATCTGCTGTAATCCTGTGAGTGCCGCAATTTTGACTCAATTATCAAACTGGTGTGAATATATATATGTATATAAATTCTAAAAACACATTTTTCCATGTAATGTTTATTTAGGAACACAATACTTTGAAGACATTGAAGACGGGATTTTTGCAATTTGCTCTGTAAGTATGTAAAGCCGATATTTGTAACCAACTCACAGTAGCGTCATTACGCGAAATTGCAGCCAAATTATCCAGGATTACACAGAATTACATGACAAGCGTAACCCATCATTTAGCACTTTTTTTCTTACAGCAAAATTCATCCACACCTCCAAAAAGAATCCGAGGATGCATTTTGCTCTTAGGAAATAGCATTAAAAGCAAAAGAGCACGAACAGCAGCAGCCACTGGTGCTCTTAAAATGAGTTGTTCCTCTGCTCCTGCTATAGGATTTTTCTGCCAAATTACTTATAATTATGTGAACTGGCGTAATTGTGCAATTTTCGGTAATTTAATGTCAAAAGAGTTTCACAAAAATACGCAAATGACTCTGTTTACTCCGGCATAGTTAACATTTCACCAAGGCCAATTTTGGGACAACAATATTTCTGCTGAATTATTTTTGTATTGTAAGATTTTTTACATCAGGACTATCTCATAGCATCTGAACATTCATGCCATAGGCCCTCCAGCTGTACATTTAGGTGTAGAAAAAGGAGCCCAATAATTAAGGTCAATGTAAAAGTCATGATGCATGAAATCATATGTGTAGAATACCTCAAGTCACTATGGGCCAGATGTATGAAACATTTTTGCACTAACAAACGGTGCGAATCGCAAACATCGTCCGTTTGCGAGTGCAAAAAAGTGGTCTGCGATGCATGAAAGGCATTCGCAGACCAAAAATAAGAAATCGCAAAAATTGCGATTTTTTGCGTTGCGACCTGGGTTTGCGAGTCGCAATTTGCGATTCGCAAAATCAAAATCACAAGGCGATGCAGCAATAATTCGCAAATTGTGATTTTTCGCAGAATGGCATTTTTCACATGCAAAATACCATTAAAAGAAACCAGCTGGTAACCAGGTGCAAAATTTAAAAATGCATTTAAAATGCATTTTTAAATTGTACATGTGAAGCACACATGCCCTTTTGGCATGTGTGCACCTTACATGTCCCCCAAACTTTTTTTGGGGTGCAGCAGAGGGGGCCTTAGGCCCCCAGCACCCTGGGGTTTTGCATTTCCAAAATTGCGATTTTTGGTTCAGAAATCGCAATTTTGGAAATGCAAAAAATTCGCAGGTATGGGCCAACAGGCCCATAGCTGCGAATGAGGCCAGTATCGCAATTTGCGATTCGGTAATAGCATTTGCGATTTTTAAGAAATCGCTATTACCGAATCACAAATGGGATAAATGGCACTTTGCGAGTCGGAAATAGCGATTTCTTAAAATTCGCTATTTCCGAATCGCAAAGGGCCGTGATGATACATCTGGCCCTGTAATCTTTATCACAAGGAGTTAAAATCACCTGTTTCCTTTTAGTCAAGTCACCTATACCGTGATGTCTGTACTCCAAATGTTTGCTCAGTGATGACCCCAGCAGAATGTGTGCTCTGGAATTGGCAAAAATATGTAAACAAATAAAGAGATACGATCAGAGTAAAAACCTGCTGTTGTATGTGGTAAGAAGATTGACAAATGTGTAGGTTTTGCATCAGCCTCCATCCCAATCATGTGAACTAATGCTAAGTGTTTGTACAGTCTACACATATACAGCATTTTGAGCTCTGAAGGTCTTCATAAGAGAGGTGCAGTTTGGCTCCTATGGTGCCATAACCACCCCTATTTAGAGCTTCTCCCAGAGAATAACAAAGGGTAGCTGAGTGGAATGCTTGGATCAGTCTCAGCCATTGATCATTTCCCTGGGCCAGATTTCAGTCCATATTTCACTGAGCAACTACAGCAAAAGGAACAGTCTAAACCACTGGCCGCATATGGAAACATAAGCACCTAAGAGATGTGCAGCTTGACTCCTGTGGCACAGACCAGGTGTGGTTTGGGCATACCCCTCTCAGCTAGACAACCTCATTGAGAACAATAAATAAGTAATGTGTGGAATGCTTGAATTAAAACTAGTCAATGCCAGTGAACCTGAGACATATCATAGTCCATTATTGTTTCATTATTGTCCCATGCAAACCTTTAGGTGTTGTACAAGCGCTTGTTTGAATATAGTTGGTCCCCTGCATTAATGGTACAAACAAGCAATCAAGAAACGCAAGGGAGAGATTTCCAATGGTTCAGACTAATTTAAGCATTTCCATCCATTTTCTTTTGATGTTTAATTGAATCAATTTAAGTAGTGTTGTGTATGGCAACAGTAGGGTCCTAAGATTATTGTCCTGTAAAAATCCTGCTGCACCTCAGAGATGATGCTAAGCACGCCTGGGACATCTCTGGGGTTGCTTGTGATCTCTGTCGGAGGTGATGGAGCCTGCCAACGTGGGCTGGGCAGATCCTTATTATGTATTACCCTGACTATTCGCATGTGTTTAGGACCCTTCTATAATGTCGCAGATGAGCTAAAACAAAAAATGAAGTGTGACCGGAGAACTTACAAGTGATTCAGAATTCTTTCATGCTTTTCGACCATTAATTTTTGGGCTCCCTGGAGGCTGGCATCCACTTGAATGATGTGTTTACTGTTATAGTCAGTAACATGCTAAATACATTTTCTAATTTGTGTATTGTGTGTAAAGAAATACAGTGTACACAACACAAGTTAGATATGAACAGTGTAACTATTCTGCTCCAGTACTCGGCAAACTGCAGAAGGCCAATGCCTTGATGTCTAGGGTTATTGATGCAGAGTGGCATCAGGTGCAAACATCACCACGTCATAACCTCTGAAACCACATCCGCGATTGTTCTGGATCTGCAGAAACAGCCAATGGCCTGGAAAGTCAATGCAACTAGTACAGAAGCTTATCTTGGTCAGGGACTCATTCGAACCTGCAATTAGTGATGTAGATTAAAGGAATGAATCCAAACCATCTGTTGTGGCTTCCAGCAGCCTATTCAAGAAGCATTCATGTTTGCATTGAAAAATGGAAGGTGCCCAAGGGCAGGTTTTGATGGGACTGAAAGAGGGAGGATTTGGTTTCTTGTCAGTGTGTGGTGTGGTGGGTGGGATAAAGAAGGAGATGCTGGAGGACACTGCCAAAGACCTGACTTTAATATGTGGAGTACGCTTGGGAAGGACATCAAGGTTAAATCTGTCACATTTATCCAGGAACTCCTTGGCGGCTGCCAGTGTTCATCAGTTACCCAGACATTCAAGTCATAAGGAATTAGATGGCCTCTGAACGCAAGGAAGAGTTCTGAGTGTTGCGAGAAGTGAACACAGATGACACAAGCTGGGTTCGTGGTAATACATGAATGCTTTGCACCTTGTAGTGGGCTGGCATTATGAAGAGTTCCGTTACTGTGTTCCCTTCTGCGGCCCAGTCCTTGCCTTTTGTGGATCTTATTTGGATCTAAACTTTAGGCTGAGGTCTGTACGCATCCTCAAACTTTTAAATGCTTAGCATTAAAACACAGAATATGGTCACTGCCTGGCCATGATATCTTATGTCATGTTATGTTACGTTATGTGTATTTGAATGGCGTGCACCTCACCTAGGATAGGATCATTGTGCCTAAAGAAATATGGTGCGGCTCTGTGTTGGACCGATAGGAAGTTTTCAGTTTCTTGTGAAATTCAAGGACTGAGCTAGGGACTCTGTTGTGCAGGGAGCACCAGTCCACTCTTTGGGAGGCAGGTATGAGACAGAGCTTACTAATTTACAAAATGGGATTTTCCTTGAGAGAATGTCCATCCCCAGAGAGGCTGAATAAGGTGTGACTGACTCACAATGGCAGCACCAATTTGCTATTTCGCGTCGGTATCCAAAATGGAGAGTGATGACCAGAGTCAGACCCTTTCTATCAACACAATAAGAACAACGAACCAAAGGAGGTTCCCAGCAGTGACACCATTCCACTGCCAGGACAGAAGATGGCCATTATCAGATCAAACCTGGATCACCAGCCGTTCCAGCTGGACACATGCCACTCAGTCCATGATACGGTTATTACTCCAACAAAGGTGCGTTCCTAATACAATGAGAGCAATCCAACATGCTGCACCTAGTTAGAAACTATTGCTGTAGTCAAGCGTAGATAATAAAGGATTAGAGATAACCTGGCAATGGAGGTTGCTAAAATAGCAGAATTAGTAACACCACTTTTGGATGAACTAAACAAGTGCTAACTACAGAGACTCCTGGAAAATATGCTCTAGGATGTAGGCGAGTTCTAAACTCATTTTTCAAGACTTGGATTACTACCCATGCTGGAAGGACATTTAAAAGAGGACCACATGGAGCAGTCAAGAGATATCAGCACTATCTCAGACTTAAAAGGCTTAGGTTTTGAAAGGTGTTCTGACATCCATCATCTGTCCATCACCAAGCAAGCCAGGAAGAGATAAATGTACCCAGTATCCACAGGCACATTTTCGTCTTTGGTAAGACAAAATATTAGCTGCATGCCATCCTTGAAGAAATACAGAATTGGGCTCCAGGGACTTGCATGCAGCCCAGAAACGGCTGTTACACATGTTAATCAACAATTCAGAATTTTGTAGAGTGCACTATCAACCAGAAGGGTATCCTGATGCTGAGCAGGCGTGAGTCTAGACAAACCTAGCGACTATTTGAAATGCCAGTCTTCAACTTCCTGTGGATTTCCAGAAGTGAGGGGGAGGCTTTTTAGGGATAGTGGCAGGTTATTCCATGTTTTATGAGTGAGGTAAGAGATGTCTTGACTGCCTGATCTGGTTTTCTGTATGCTTGAGACGTGTGCACGTACAAGTCCGGATGAGCGGAGGCGTCTGGAAGTTTTGTGAAAGCAGACACGATTGTTGAGGTATGCTAGACTCGTATTATGTAATACCTTGAAAGAGTGGGTTAGGCATTTGAATTGTGCTTGTTTATGTGTGGGGAGCCAGTGGAGCACCCTCAGATGTGGTGTGATTTGAGTCCGGTGTGGGAGGTTGAGAATAATTCTGGTAACTGAGTTCTGAATGGTCTGTAGCCTTCTATGAGATTTTTGTTGATCCCGGCATGTCTGGCGGTTTTCTAGGTGCTTTTTAGGAGCCATTTGAAAATCTTCCTCAGCATCTTCATGGTATGGAAGCATGAGGCACTGATGGTGTTGACTTGGGTGGGTAGGTCGAAATGCTGTTGATAACGATCCCAAGGTCCTTGGCATGGGTGTTGGAGGTCAGTGTTGGCCCTAGCTCTGTTGGCCCCCAGGTATCCCACTGTTAGGTGTTCTCCCCAAAGATCACAATTTTGGTCTTGTCGGTGTTCAGCTTCAGACAGTTAGTCTTCATCCAGCAGGCAATGTCTGTAATATAGCCAGTGAACCTGATCAGGGTATTGCAGGTCTTGTCCATGAGGGGGAGAGTTAGTTGTGTGTCATCAGTGTAGGCAAGGGCATTGATGTCATAAGAGCGGGTGATACTGGCTAGCGGAATCATCTGATCATGTTTGCATTGAAGAGGATTGGACTCAGGAAGGATCCTTCAGGACTTCCACGGATGAGGTTGTGGGCATCTGGGGTGTACTGTGCCCAAGGCAAGCTTTAGTGCTGGTGGCGCCCTGTGCGACAGTCTTTTCAGGTGCTCCCCACACCATGACTACCTCTTCGGATTCACTTACTACCACCCGGAAAATGTGCCCCTCATCTCTCAAAAGCCTCCCTTTCACATACATTTGATTCTTTTTAAGCGCTTGTAAAGGCTGGCTTTACTAATCCACTCAGCTATCCACATAAAATAAAGTTCTGTTCTTTGCAGCCAGTATATTAACCCTCCATGCTACTTTATGACGAATCAAAGCTGCTGCTAGACAAAACGTCCATCTCTCTCCCTAGCAGGAACATTATTCACAAGAGGTATCTTGACATTTTAATTGTTTCCAGAAGGCTGGACACACAAGGAACTTTTCAGCAGGTGCTTTTAAATCACAAGTTTGGTAAATCATTGCTAAACGCAGCGCCCCCCTGAGGTCAGCGCCCCCCAATGCAGGCCAGCAACCGGTGTGGCCGCACCTCTCGCACCGCCCTAAAGCTGGCCCTGACTACGTCAGGCTAACTGACTGGGTCTTTCCAGTCAGAAAAGAGCAGATACATCGGAATGCGTGTTCTTTGTTTCCAATTGTCATGTAAGCGTTGGATGAGGATAGGATGGGAGACAATGTCAAATGCTGTGGAGAAGTCCAAGAGCATGAGGACAGCCATGTCTCCTCCATTGAGATGAATGTGTATGTCGTTCATGGCAAGGATGAGAGCAGTTTCCATGATGTGGCTGGGTCTGTTATCAGGATTTTATAATGCTCCCTGTCACATGAAGAGGTCTCTTGGAATTTAAAATAAACAAAGTGGGGTGAAAGAGATAGATTGTATACTAAACAGATACGTTTTCAGTTTTTTCCTGAAGGCCAGATGAGAAGATGTAATATGCAGATCCAAGGGAAGGGCGTTCCATAGTGAAAGTGCAAGAAAAGAAAATGATTAACCTCCAATCTAGCACGTGGGAAATGTGGAACAGGAAGTCGCATGTTAGATGAGTGTATTGTAAAAAGAGGAAGCGTGCCATAAAAGTATTTTTGGATAAGGTATATTTTGTTAAAAGAAATCTGCCTACAAAAAGGAAGCCACTGAATATTACAATAGGTTCAGAGAATTGCTGGTATAGGAACACGCCACAACACTGTGTCCTGCTTGGTCCTACATTGATTGGAAATGTTGCAGGAGGGATTTTTTCATCCCTGAGATACACCGATTTGAAGTAATAAAATCTAGAGCCAGTCAAAGGGGACACAACCAGCTTTTGAGAGACGTCAGGTAAGCATTTAGGGCCATATGTACAGATCATTTTTGTGATTGAAAACAGCCTGATTCACAGATTCGGGCTGCTTTCCAACCCCAAAAGTGCATGTACATATGTACAAATCACAAATTGCAATTCAGTAACATTTTGTGTTTGTGATTCAGTATATGGAAGTGGTGTGTTTAGGGGGACCCTTCCAAATACAGAATCACATTTTTTACCCACACCTCAAAAGAGGGGGTAACCATTCACAAAGGGAATGGTTTTAAATGTTGAAACAAATATTTTTAATAGTCCCGGGGACCACTGCCTACTCTTAAAAAATGAAACTTTAAAGTTTAATTTTCTTTTTTTAAAATTCATTTTCCTCTAAGGAAAACGGGCTGCATTAAAACCAATTGCTTTATTAAAAAGCAATCACAGATATGGTGGTCTGCCGAACTCAGCAGGCCACCATCCCTGTGATGGCCACAATTCCCAATGGGTCGCAAATTGTGACCTACCTCATTAATATTCATGAGGAAGGTCTACTTGCGAACCCATTAGGAATTGCTATAAATCTTTATTTTTTACATTGCGAATTGCGATTTCCTAATTGCAATTTAGTAAGAATCACAGTTAATTCACCTCAATCCCTAAATTCTTTAGATATGGTCTTAAAATATCTGCTTAAGGCATGGAAGATGGGAAGGACACAATAAAATCACAGATAACACTTGGGATGACAATCCAATAAGGACAAACGATTGTTACAAAATTCCTGGGAGGGCTGCAGAGGGACTGAGTTAAAAGGGAACTGTTAAATTCATTCACAGTTCTTAATAGCTCTGTTGATGCATTACACATCATAGAAAAATGTTCACTTCAATATATTTCCAAGCATTCACACACCATCCATCTGTTACCTCATTCACCTATCCGCTCATCCATCCATGCACTCATTCGCTGATCCACACATCCACACATCCATTCACTCATTCACTCACTCTTTCTTCCATCAGCCATCCATTCATCCATCAGACATCCATTCATCTCCATTCTCACACACACCCATCAATACAACCACACGCACAACCTCACCAAATAATTACGTAGCACGCGTAAAAATCTGTACACATCGGCCTTTACAATGTTTCTTCCTTCTCTACGTTTTACTCAAAGGAATGATCACAAAAGTTGAAATAAGGGTGAGCTTCGTGTGCCTGCTACGGGTATTCATGCTTAACAGACAGACTGCGAGTTAACACGCGATTGGGTGTTTGTAGAGACGTGCCGGGTCTGCCTGTTACTCTTCTGGGGCCAGCTGCAGTCACTCATTTTTTAATTGATTCACTTTAAGCCAAAACCATACATTCCAGAAATGTTTCAGAAGTGCCATCCAACTCTTCGTGCTAATTACGTTCAGGTGAACTTATTTTCCATTCGAGATCAGGGCACTTTAACTGTGACCTTGAGAAATGTTGGCTAAACAAATGGCTACCACTCTGTCCAAGGCACCTCTGTGAAATGATTCCTTTACAATATGGCGGCCTGGCCCAAGGGGAGCCTCTTAGGTGTGCCACAGACATCTAAGCAGGGAGGCAGCGGTGGCGAAGTAAGAAGTGGTGTGTGCATCTGCACTGTAGTTTCATACTCCTCTTCACATTTTATTAGGTGGTAAAGAATTGTTTCCAAAAGAAATAAATACACCCGCCAAATAATTACATTTGCCGTTTACTGACAATATATGGTCATACAACCAGCTTTCTTTCCTTTCCACTTTAAACTTTCTTCAGCACTTTCTGATATGTAAATTGTAATGCCATTCTACTCATTTTATATAACAAGGAATGTTCAGTTGTCAACTTGTGATACTGAAATGTTCCCTCTGTTCTTCTACAGCTCACAGTAGTAACTTGCAGAAATTTCAACAAGGGTCTCAAAGTGATGCAAAACTCTACAGTTCAACATGATTTGCACTGTAGAAGCCACCAAGATTCTTTAGGTACATATTACATTCATTTAGGACTGAATATAAATATGAAATAAAGTATCCCCGCTGTATATTTTAAGGATATTGCAAGTTACTGATGAGTTCCCTGCCATATACAGGTATGAGGTCAAAGGATGAGTTCCTTTATAAAGTCAAGGAACTCCAAGTTGACATGCAATATCCTTATAATGAGTTGGTGCTGGCGAGGGCGGAGTGGCGGGCGGGGGCAGGGGAAAAAAACAAAGATTAAAAAAAAAACATACCTTAAGTGCGCCTCTGCTCTCTGCTGCACCGCAGGCACATGCTTCCTGCCTGCCGTGCAGCCAAATCATGACTCTGCTCAGAGCAGTGTTATGATTGGCTGGAGCACCCTGGCTGGGTGCCCCAAGGCAGACTGGGAGCCTGGGCTTGCTCTCTCCAGCCTGGCAACACAGTGCCCTTGTGCGCAAGTGTGTTTGGCCGACCTGAGACGGCCGGCTAAACATACATGCGCACTGAGGGAAGGGCTCCGTGTACTCCCCTCAGTGTTCATCACCCCCATGGCCCCTCTCCTTTAAAAATAGAACAATGAAAAAATCCTTTATTATCATTTTATTTTCAAAGGTTTGCAGCTGCTGCTGCTGGCCGGGGGGCAATGCTCCTCCGCCATAGCGGAGGAGTCGCCCTTGCTTATAATGTACAGTAAGGGGTACTTTATTCCATATAATATATGGTAACACAATCACCCTTCCAGTGAAACACTTAAATACTTGGTGTGTTGCTCTTGCTTGTGAAGAATAAAATTAGAACCTCTAGTGCTAAATTAATCACAGACAGTTAGATATTTGTTGCAAAAAATATTAGAATAAGTTTGATACAAGTCACATTTAAAAATAAAGGGGCTAATTTGCAAGCCTAATTTACAAGCCTGTTGCGCCACCATAACATAATTTCTTTTTACGCTCCAGCAGTGCTGAACAATCCCCCACCCGCTCCATATTTACAAATTGGCGCAATGGTGTCATTGCGCCAGTTTGGAAAAACCTTGCACAACATTATGCCTGCGCCAGGTAAAATGTATGGAAGGGAGGTGTACCCCCGCTAGGAGGCCCGCAGGAATGGCGCTCTGAAATCTACAAGATTTCACTGCGTCATTCAAGCATCACAACCGTCTGTGCTAACAAGCACCATAGTGCATAATTGCAAATACAGCGCTACCATGGTGTCGTTAGGGAGGTGCAGGGAGGCGCAAGAAAACGGGCACATTGTGATAGATGCATCAGTTTGTTGTAAATGAGGCCATAGCAGTAGCATGTAGAAACATACAGAAACTTGCATATTGGGTTTATTTTTCCTATCATTATGTAAAGCGTGGAAAGATAAACACGCTCTGCTTAACACTCTTCATCTTCTAAAGCACAGCAGAAAAGTCACGTTTCGATTGGATTTTTGAAACTGCACTGTATTTATCCTCTGTGGCCAGCCTATTTCCTAATCTGCTGACAGCGGCCATTGAAACATCAGAACTTAACTGTAATACATTATTACAGCTGAACAACCATGTTATTTATGTATTACTGGTGACTAGGTTCATGAAAAGAAGACACCGACAGGTAGATGTTCTTTCCAGTTTAAATCCACATGCGACAGCACAGTGAACAGGCAGCAGCTCTCAAAGATAGAACTTTGCATTTTCTCCACCACCAACATTCTACCGTCAACATTTCAGGAATACATATACCCAACACCCCTCCTATACAATAAGCAATAGGACAAACAAGCATAGTAATATGCACAAATTACAGACCAGAACCAAACACAAAAAAGTAAAAGGGTAAAGCAAAACAAATAACACCTTCAACATACAACAATGGTTGCTTACAGAATACTACATATTATGCCAAGAGATAAAAACGTGGAACAGCACAACGCAGTAATGTAACCCAAACATCTAAGAAGGGGTGCAGACTTCATAAAACAGAATGAATTAGATCACACAATCCCTGAATTTCTGTGGCAAGGACCTAGAGTCTGATTTAGGTCTAGGTAGAGGGGAATACTCCATCACAAACGTGACCGTTTCCCGATCAGGCAGACAGGATATCAATCACACTTGTGTTGGAGTATTCCCTCCTCCAAGATGTAAATAAGGCCCTTAGTTCTTACCACCTTATGGAGACTACTCTGGATACCAACTATGTCTGAATTATTCAGACGTTCCATGCCCAAAGTCTCAAAAACATATCCAGTTCTGGATCTGGGTGCAACAACCACTTGCTTCTGTTCCACCCCTAAGTAGTGATGACGCGGAAACGAAGGTTTTACATTTATTAGCGCATAAACGTAGTGCTGCAATAATCAAGTGTGACTTTAACCGAACTAATAAAGATTGTACGGGGACAAATGTGCCCTCAGAGTAGTTCGCCAACATTTATAAGCGTGCTTTATATAACGTGATGTATTAGAATTGTACTAATCTGACATAACCGTAAACGTGTGCTATGATTTGCTTGTTTGAAATGTTTTAACTTAGCATAACTTTAGTGGAGGCTTCGGCCTAGTTGCCTTGTCTCACGGTTTAGATGCTCGTGTTTTTCTAATGTGCTAATAAAACGTGTATTCTTGCTTGAAGCTGAACTTTTCCAGTGAGATTGGTTCACATGCTTATCTTTAAGGTTTCGTGCCAGCCTGGCATCTTCTTCTTTGCTCCAAGGTCAATCTGCAGGTGCAGACAATGGAAGCTCTGAAAGTGAGTTAATTGGTAAAATATGTTGCAACTTACGTTCCCGACTCCAAGGATAATGTATGCCTAGGTAGAAGCTTGTGAACTGTTGTTTTTGATTGGACAATTTGAAGCCAACCTATGAACCCTCCAATGGAAGACCTACTGGATTTGAACTGTTGTTTATTTAAACCTGGTGCACAAGAAGAAAGCAGCCATTAGACATTGCCATTGTCCATTACCCATCGTCCATTACCCGCCATTGCAGACATCGCAGCCATTATGGCCCATCTTGCCGACTTCGTCATTTTGCCATCTCCTACGATGCCAATTGATGTTCGACGCCATTTTGAATGAGACTTTGATGCTTTCTCTAATCGAGAGAAAGAGACTTTAAGTAATTCTCGCCCTAGAGATTTTAACTTCGATTTGCCCCTTTGCATGAAGTAGTAGTTTTGTCCTTTTATCTTGCCGCTGTGAGGCAATTGCCCCGTCCACCCTGCCCCTTTGCCCCGTCCCATGCTGATCGGAACCGGTACCTGTGAGACGAAGACTTCCTTGAATGCTGATCGAATTTGGTAAATATGAAAGGAAAATGTACAATTGCATTGTGTTTCTTTTTAGGTAACCAACTGCTGATTTTTGATAAGAGCCCTAGTTAGGAGTTTTCTAAATTAATGTTGCTAAATTGTTTTTGCATGAAGTCCCACATGCAGATGCTAATTTGAGGTTAGATGAGGATTCATTTGTTGCACGATGCAATTTGAGACCTTGTTATGCTGACTAATGTATGCAATTAGCCCATTACAGATTGTAGTTTTAGTGGTTTGTGTTGCTATCATCGAATGCATTGTTATTCAAATGCTGCATAGATTGCATCTTTTTCGCCGTTATGGACAGCTATTAATGTTCATTTACATATATCATTTGGTGTTGAGACACATTTATATCGTGCTAGCTTTGTTAATATAGGGAAATAAATTCATTAATTTTGAATAAACTGGTGTGGTTATTCATGGCCGGAAGGTCATGGTTCGCCGAGATGTTTTCTGGATTAATTGTGAAGTGTTATGTTGATCAGGGCATTGCTTATGTTCGTTATTGATTATTGATTTGATTAAATTGACTGATCTCGGGTGAAGAGAGCCCCACTTGGTCAAAAGATTCATCGACCCAAGAGCGTCCAAATACAGGTAATTTATTAGGTCGGAACGCTCTAGCAGTAGATGGTAGCAGAGGACGGTTTCGCCCTTTGGGACCCCACTCGAGAGGTGACGGTTTCGCCCCTTGGGACCCCACTCGAGAGGTATATGGTGTTGAATTGACGGTTGCGCTCTTTGAGACCCCACTCGAGAGGTATATGGTGTTGAATTAGATTTTTTCTTGGGTAAAACAGATTGAGAGAATGATGATGCCCTAAGTCCCCCGCGACTTTCCCGGGATCTCGGAGCTTGCGGATGGAGAGAATGGAGGTGTGAAATCGGCGTTGGCGGTACTAGTGACGGTATGAGTGAAGTCAGGGTTTTGCGCTTGCACAGCTTATTGCCGCAGATTGTTTGAAAAGGTTGCGAGGATTTTAAAGAATAGCGGAGGTGCGACTCCGAGTGTGAGAGTAGGGAAGTCGTCGAACTTCATGTGCATGTGGCGCTTTGTGCAGAAAAAGGTCCACGTGGTTGTTGTTGTTGAGACGGGCCCTGCGAGGTCAAGAGACTCCGGAGTATGTTGAAAAGTGTATGAGACACTTGTTTTATGTTGTGGTCTGGTCGGTTTAATAGGTTGACCGGGCGTGGTCAACGAGTCGGTACGTGTGTTAAGGGAGTGAAAGAAAACTTCGACTTCGGGCTTTGACAAATTCTAAGTGCACTAGAATAGATCACTGACAAGTTGAGAGCAGAGTCTGCGGGTCAGATTTGCTTGCGAAAGTGGGGACCGAGAAAGATGGAATAACTGCCGAGGCTAGTGAAAAATCCCTAAGGTCCTGAAGCGATTGTGTTACCCTTCCTGTAGTAAACCAACGGATCTGTTTTATTATTATTTGGTTGCTCGCGATACATGCCAGAAGTTGTTACGAGAGGAGCTGAGTGAAGGAGGACTAGCCGCGAGGCTTTGTCAGCCGCAGTGTGTGTGTGAGTGTGACGTCACTAGGAGCCGCGCTGGGATAGGTTGGTTGCAGAGAAGGGTCGCGCACGGATTGGACGCAGTCCGTGGGACTCGATTGGAAGGGGAAAGGCAAGCGAAGAGTATTCCGGGAATTAAAGTCACTTATTGATTACAAATTTTGTGAAATAAAAGACGAGAAAATGAAATTTTTGAAAGCATTAAAGAGTGCGATGAAGGGGGAGTCTTACATTAAAGCGAGCGTAGGAGAGGAGACGCCACCCGAAGGTACACCAGCTTACATTGTAATGGAGGAAAGGGGGGTAGCTCCGTGCCTTTGGCTAAAGCAATGGCACAAGCTGACAGAGAGACATGGGAGCGTAGCGTTCCCGATCCATGGGACATTCAATATAAGGATCCTAGAGAATTTGAGATTCGCGATGTACGACATGAAGGTACCTCCAAGGCCAGCACAGTTTGAGGCTCTAGCGATTTGGGAACTAATGGCTAGACAGCAACAGCAAAAGAAGTTCGAGAACAGGATAAGAAAGGTAGAAAAGACACTAGCGGACGCTAGGTGGGATAATGCACAGAAGGTGTGGAGGTCAGATATATTGCAGGGGATAAAATTGTTTCCCGCAATTACTAAGGAAGAGGAGGCGACAGGCAAGAAAGCTACCTGTAAGACAAACAGGAGGTGTTCCAAAGAGAGAGAAGACGAGTCAGAGGATGAGGAGCTCATCATGCAATTGCTGAACGACCGTCCACCACCTTATGTAGAGAGTGAACAAGGTCCAAGTACCAGTTCTGCCCCTCCGGCACCGGTACAGAATAATGAAACTCCGAATTCAGAAACGCCATCGGGATCTAAGGACCCGAGTTTACTGTTCACCCCGCAGATACCGCAGGTTAGGAGAATATATCCAGATGTGCCTATAGTGAAAACAGCAGAAAATTATCAGCCGCAGGTCCCAAGGTACTACAGCAGTGACAACAGTACAGGAATGATTCTAGATCCAACCGTAATGGGAGTACAGAATGGTCGCAACCCAACATTGGCACAAGCTGAATCAACCCAGTTTTTGATGCCTCAAAAGCAGATGCAGGGGGGAACCGCACATGCTCAGATGACGGGGAGTCAGACGGGCATGCCGGCAATGATGACCCATAGTGTGGGAATGAACATGCCTCAGAACATGGGGAATGGACAGAACGCAGATGCGATATCCCTACCCATTACTGTAGGTCCACCGGTACCTTTGTACTTTCAGCCTAACTCAGGTACGAGCGGTCAAGGATCAGTGGTGCAGAATGGGACGGAAAGGAGGTGCATAGAAAACACTCCAGAGACAACTCCGATAGCGGCTCAGCCAACTGGATCTGGGTCCTTGATGGAGTTTAGTCCCATATGTGCTCAGTCAACAGTGGTGAGGTCGAGTCCCCCACTGATGATACCGCTATCATCGAACACTGAAAAGTTGCCGCAACAATCAATGGCAGCCGATGTGAATGCTACACTGATGGGGTTGAATGCGCAACAGCTAACACAGTGGTTCAACAGTCTGAATTCCACACAAAGCCCAGCCAGTGGGAAGGGAGAAGACTATCTGAATAGGGTAAGGTTGAACATGGAAGCAGAAGAATTGGTGGAAGGGACTATGGGTTTGAATAGGTTAGAGTCCTACTCGGAAGAAGAGCTGAGGTATCTATGTCCCAGGATTACGAGAGAAGTGAACAAGGTACATAGAAGGTTGCAAGAAATAGCTGACAAAAACGGGGTTGAGATAGACAAGACAAAACACTTGAGCAGGAGCTATAGATTGGATTTCGGGACCACAGACTTTGAACACATGAGGTCAGCAGGCATGAAAATACACCTTAGAGAATTGCTGCAGAGTGCACAAGTGTGGAGGTGCTTAGACAAATGGGAAAGCAGATGGGCAAAGAAAAAGGAAAAGAGGAAAGACAGTGTCCCAGAGCACAACGAGAAAAGACCACAGAGTAGTGATGCAATAACCATGTTACCAATGAGGGAGACAGCAGGGGGAAAATTAATACATGTACCGTGGCACAGAAGCGACATTCAGTCTTTTACGGATGATTTTCCCAAACTGAGAGAGAAACCGATTGAATGGTATCAACAGACTGATAGGTTTGTGAAGCTTGCAAAATGTCTTTGGGAAGACCTGAACACCCTCTTTGAGATTGTGGTTCCGGCAGATTTGTGGGAAGACTGCAAAAGGGCTGTAGGTTGGCCGACAAGTGAACCAGAGAGAGACAGGGATACGGGTGCACCATCACCTATGGTAATGAGCTTGTACTATAAGGTGATTGAGCATTTGAAGACGAAGGTTGCCGCGAAAAATGTGGATTGGCAGAAGATTGATCGAACTGCCCAAGAGGCTAAAGAGTCGATTCATGGTTACTATGAGAGGTTGTTGAAGGCGTTCAAGAACTACAGTGGCACGGAAACAATAGAGGCGAGGGACATGCTTCATTTTGTGTTTAGATTCGTGGAAGGGCTGAGACCAGAGATAAGTCAGATGATAAAGACGCATTTGATTTGTTGGCAGTCGAAACCTATTGATGAGGTGTTGAACTATGCGAAATACTGTAGCGACGAAATTGAAGTGAAACAGAAAAGGTTGAAAGAGAAAGTGATGATGATGCAACTTAAAGCAGCTCAGACAGGTTTGCAAGGGTTGCAAGGGTTCCAACAGCAGATACCGCAGCCGCAGCCGCAGGGAAACATGATGTTTCAGCCACAGGCGAGAGGCAGAGGCAGAGGAGGCTTTGGGAGTAATGGTCCGGATTTGAACACTGTTGTGATTCCGAATGGTGTGCAGGCAATGAAAAGGGTGATGCCGTGTCACGTGTGCGGAATCGTAGGGCATTGGAAACGCGAGTGCCCAATGGTGGTGCAGGAAGGTGCAGGTGTTGGTCAGCAAAACAATGATGTCAATGCATTCCAGACAATGAGGGGACCGAAAATGAGAGGTCCAAACCCAAATTTTCAGACCATAAATCAGCTGCAGGGATTACAGCCCATGCAGCCGCAGCAAATGCAGATGCCCCGTATGCAGATGACGCAAATGCAGCCAATGCAACAGCAGTTTCCTATGGTACCTAATCAGCAAATGCAAATACCCTTGGCACCAGTGAGTCAGCAGCAAGTGATGGTTCCTCCACAGGTCTCGGGTCAGGTGATGAGTACAAATGGCACAGTACAACAGTTCCCATTACACAGTGAGAATGGAATAAACGATGTATGGGAGAGTGAAAGTTCAGATGAGGAGGGAAATTGTGTGCTTGCAGCATCCTTAGAAGTTGATCAAAAGGGTCCATATGTGGAGGGAACAGTTATGGGTCATCGTGTTTCATTCTTGGTTGACACAGGAGCCACACGTTCAACTGTTAGGAGCATTGAAGTACCAAATTTGCCACTCTCAGGGAGAACAGTTCAAGTAGTGGGAGTAGCAAACAGGCACCTGACGAACCCAATCACAGATCCAGTACAAGTCAGAATTGGTAACTATCAAGGGTTACATAATTTTGTGGTATGTGACTCAAGCCCGATAGCACTGTTAGGGAGAGACCTATTGTGCAAATTGGGATGTTCGATTATGTGTTCGGACGATAGAATTAGAATTCAGACGAGCAGTGATGGGGAAGAAGAGGACAGTGTAGAAGGGGATGAGATGGAAACTGTCGATGAAGAATATCCTCTGATTAACCTTTTTCCGATGATAACTGAAGCAGATATTCCAGCTGAATTACGGGAAACAGTCGGAAAGGAAGTGTGGGATATGACAGGAAAAGAGGTGGGATTGGTGAAAGGAGTGGAACCAGTGAAAGTGACCGTAAAACCCAATGTAACCTTTCCCCAGACCCCACAATACCACATGGCACAAGACACCCTCATGAAAGTCGCCCAGCTCATTGACGAGTTTGTAAAACAGGGAGTATTGAAAGAAGTGTTAAGCAGTCCATGTAATTCATCAATCATGGGACTAATAAAGCCGAGTGGAAAGGTCCGAATTGTGCAGGACTTGAGGAAAATAAATGACATCGTAATTAAATGCTGCCCTGTAGTACCGAATCCAGCTGTGATAATGTTTCAAATCCCTTGCGATGCCGAGTGGTTCTCAGTCATCGACTTGTCACAAGCATTCTTTTCAGTGCCTCTTCATGAGGATAGCCAATTTCTCTTTTGTTTCAAATTCTTAGACAGAGTTTACAGTTGGTGTCGAATTCCTCAAGGGTTTTCTGAGTCACCGTCAATTTTCAATAAGATTCTAAAGAAAGACTTGGAAGCGTTAGAATTGCCATTCGAGTCAACCCTAGTACAGTACATTGATGACTTACTGATTGCATCTAAGACAGAAAGTGGCTGCACAGCCGATACCATTGCTCTGCTGAACCATTTGGGAAGGAATGGACACAAGGTGTCTCCTTCAAAGTTGCAGTTCTGTCAGAAGAAAGTGAAATATTTGGGTCATCAAATAGAGAAAGGGTCACGGAGAATAATGAAGGAAAGAATAACAAGTGTACTTCAAATGAGTCCACCAAAGACAAGGAGGGAGGTGAGGAAGTTTTTGGGGATGGTGAGCTACTGTCGCCAGTGGATTCCCAACTTCTCAACTCTAGCAAAGCCTTTACTGAAACTGACTCAGAAGGATGCCTTGGATGAAATTGAGCTGAAAGGAGATGAGATGGATGCTTTTATTGAATTGAAAGAATGCATGTGCAGGGCTCCAGCTTTAGGTATGCCTGATTACACAAAGCCTTTCACATTGTTTTGTCATGAACGTGATGCATGTTCTTTGTCTGTCTTGACCCAAGCCCATGGTGGCATAAACAGACCAGTAGCGTATTTTTCAGCTACTTTGGATCCGGTCGCAGCAGCACTGCCAGGGTGCTTGCGCGCCGTAGCAGCAGTTGGTATCAGCCTCACTCAGAGTGAAGGAATAGTGATGGGACACCCATTAACAGTCATGGTCCCTCACTCAGTTGAGATACTTTTGACCCGCTCCCGAACGCAACACATGACTGGAGCAAGACTCACAAGGTATGAAACAATAATTCTGGGCTCACCGAATGTGCAGCTGAAAAGGTGCACTACGTTGAATCCAGCAACCTTGCTTCCCGGTGAAAATGCTGAAATTGAGAACGCTGAAGACGTCGAGCACGACTGCCTTCAGGTGACTGAATTTTGCACAAAACCCCGACCTGACATTAAGGATACTAAGCTTGATGAAAATGACCAAATTGTTTTTGTTGATGGGTCATGTTTAAGAGATGCTTTGGGAATATTGAAAGCAGGATATGCTGTATGTACTGTAACAGGTGTCTTGGAAGCGTCCTGGCTTCAAGGAGTCTATTCCGCACAAGTAGCAGAGCTTGTAGCCCTTACAAGAGCATGCCAACTGTCTACATTGATGAAGGTTACCATTTACACTGATAGTCAGTATGGGTTTGGAATTGTGCACGACTTTGGGCAACTATGGTCACAGAGAGGTTTCCTGACCTCTTCAGGGTCCCCAGTGAAAAACGGGGAGAGAATAAGAGAATTGTTACACGCCATTCAGACGCCAGCCGAAATTGCAGTGGTAAAGTGTAGTGCTCATACAAAAGGACAGGACTATGTTTCCCTGGGAAATGCATATGCGGATCAGGTCGCAAGATTTTGTGCCTTGAACTGTATATTGCTCAGGGATGAATGGAATTCGATAAGTGAGCCAGAGCTCGAACCAGCTGAAGCATTTGCCTTGAAGGTCGTGGATACAATGGATGAACTAAAAGCATTACAGAATAGCGTCAGGGAGGATGAAAGAGATTCCTGGATTAAGTCACAATGTACAAAGAGACCAGATGAGTTATGGGTTTCAAATGAGGGAAAATTTGTTTTACCAAATAGTCTCTTATCGCAGCTAGCGCGGTTCTATCATGGGCAGGCTCACCTAGGGAGAGATGCCATGATAAGATTGTTAAAAACTGATTGGTTTAACCCCAGATTCCGTCAAGTTGCAGAAGCAGTTTGCCATCGTTGTGTCATTTGTCAACAGATGAACCCAGGAAAGGGAACGGTTGTGAACGTGAGCTACATTGGTAGGGCGGGTGGCCCGTTCAGCAGGATGCAGATGGACTTTATTGAGATGCCTGTGCATGGAGGTCTGAAGTATGTGTTGGTGATTGTGTGCATTTTTAGTCACTGGATTGAAGCATACCCCACACGTAGAAATGACAGCCTTACAGTTGCAAAACTATTGTTGAGGGAGTTGATACCACGTTTCGGATTCCCGATCTCTTTAGAATCAGATAGAGGAAGTCACTTCAATAACGAGGTGATAAAGTTACTTTGCGCAGCGCTGAACATTGAGCAAAAACTGCATTGTAGCTATCGCCCAGAGGCCTCAGGACTGGTGGAACAAATGAATGGTACACTGAAATCAAGAATGGCGAAAATATGTGCATCGACAAATTTGAAATGGCCTGACGCATTGCCTTTGGTGTTAATGTCAATGAGAAACACCCCTGACAGAAAGACTGGATTGTCCCCGCACGAAATTCTCATGGGCAGGGCCATGAGACTTCCTGCAGTTCCCGCGAACGCACTTTTGAATATTACAGATGATATGGTGTTAGACTACTGCAAAGGTCTGGCTGACGTGGTTCGCTCTTTCTCTCACCAGGTGGAAGCAACCACCTTGTCACCGATCCAAGGTCCAGGACACACACTGAAAGCAGGTGACTGGGTCGTGATAAAGAAGCACGTGAGGAAGTCGTGTCTGGAACCCCGTTGGAAAGGCCCTTTCCAAGTGATCCTGACGACCACTACCGCTGTGAAGTGTGCGGGAGTTCCCAACTGGATTCACGCCAGTCATACAAAGAAAGTGTTGTGTCCCACAGATGAGGAAGTTGAAGCGCTGAAACTGCCAGTACCTGATAACAAAGTGCCAAGCGCTGAGACAGAGCAAAACAGAACTAGAAGCGAACAGGCAGAAATAGAGGAGAGAGAAATATTCTCTGAGGACGAAACAACCGATTCACTTGGGGAAGACCAAGGAGAAACCTCAGACAGTGACGAAGCAGCTGAAAGTGACAAAGAGCCTGAAGAAAGTAACGGTGACAAAGGGCTCGAAAGAGGTGAAAAAGCAGGAGAGCCTGATCAGAGGAGGGCTTTCCCAGAAGCAGACGGTACAGAAAAAGAAAAGGAAAACCTGATTGACTCCCCAGAAGGAGGGGACAAGGCAGAACAGAACGAAACTGTTCAAACTTCTTCAGAAGAGATCGCAGGTCCATCAAGTGGACACAGTGCAAAGAGGAGACCAAGTATATCACCAGTAAAAGTAAGGACTAGAGAAACATTGAACGACGGTGAAGGGCCAAGAGTGAAAGAGAAAAGAAAGGAAGCGTCTGTCGTGATACCAACATCTAGTGAAGAAAAAGACTTTGCCAAAGAGAAAAGTACCAGTGAGGCAGAATCAAAGAGAGATGCAAAATTGAAAAGGAAAAGGATACCAAACAGGAGATATTCCGGTCCAGAATGGGCATATGTAGTCAATGACGATTGGCCTGACGAATTTGTATCTCTTAGCCTCGAGAACGAAGAAGAAGAGATACCAATAGAAAAGAAAAGTTTTATGGACACTATTGACTGAAAAAAAAAAGCTGATAAATGACATTGCTTGCTATAATCTAACGTGATACAACCAGCTGAGACATTGCTAAACCGGATGAGACATTTGCTAACTTGATAAGACTTTGATAACCTGATTGACTCTTAAACCCGATTTGAGACAACGTTGCTAACTGATAAAAGACTGAGTTATTGCCGAATTGAGACAAATGCTGCTAACCGATAAGTGACTGGGCTCCTGAAGAAAACTGTGTGAACATTGCGCTCGTTCAGCTTTGTAACTAATTGCTAAATCGTTCCTTTTACAGGTGCTTCTAGCTCTCTGATTCTATACAGATCATGACTAGGTACGCTACACAAAACAGTAGAGTGAAATATTGTAAATATGCGTGTATAGGCTTGATAACTGCATGTGTACTAATAATAATGGCAATAGTGCTTGCAACGCGTGGAAAGGGTGAGAATGAGAAAATTGATGCTTCTACTTCTGCTCCTGTTACTGTCACTGAACTAACCGCATTGAAAAGACTAGAATTAGATGAGAGACACTTGCATGATAAGAAGGAACTTTCGTATAATGTTTTCTATCGCTTGCTAACAGAATATGTTGAGACTATGGATGCGAAAGATTGTTATGTGTGTACACAGATACCGACATCGGTAACGGAAGGGGTGACTTATCACCACATGCCTCTTACATATGGGATTACATGTAGTTTAGTAACTTCTAGATTTTATGGTCAAACTAACATACAGTATTTTTACTCAAATTATGATGTTACCTTTGCATATGTTCCTATAATAACGCAACTAAGCCAGATTGCTAAAGATTGGGATGCTAAAATAATGAGGGAATTTTTCGAGCCAATGCAACCTTTTGAAACAGCTCACGCTCATAGGGAAAACCTTACCTGCTCGCTCTCTGCAGTAGAAATAAGCTTCTTAGATCGCACAGATGATAGAAGGGCACAAATGAATGCAAAATTAGAAAAAGAGCTAAGTAAGAGGACTTCAGTAGATAATTATGCTTTTGCCGCAATAAAAACACAAGGGAAAATAGCTTTAGACGCCTGGCATGTAGGGAAATTTTGTATATATCGTGGTGAATCTTATTATGATAACATTTTCGTGGGAGCAAGTGAATGTAAACATACGTTTATCTTTAAGGCCAAATGGACATTCATGCTGAACGGACTTGACCCTGTCATACCTGGTGTATATTACATTTGTGGGCATAATGCCTATTATCGTCTTCCAAAGGGATGGTGGGGGAGATGTTATTTGTGTTCCCAAAGGTTTATCAACTGGATGACCTATCGGTGATTCCAAAGACGCCTGGATCTCATCGTATCCAGAAAAGAGAGACCGCAGCAGCTGTGGTAGGAGATATATTTGGAGCCATGATTCCTTCATTGGGAGTTGTGTTGAATTCCATCAAAATAAGAAAGTTGTCTACTATAGTGGATAACATGTTGACAAAGTTTTCAGGTGCTATAATCCTGATGGATGCTGAACTTGCAGCAGAAAGAGCTATGACTCTTCAAAATAGGCTTGCCCTAGACATTCTTTTAGCAAAGGATGGCGGCGTTTGCAAAATGCTTGGTGCGCGTCACTGTTGCACGTATATACCAGACAACAGTGTGAAAATTAAAACAATGCTTGCAAATCTAACAAAAGAGAGTGCAGACTTGAAGGAATTGAAAGAACCAGGAGTTTGGGAGAAGGTTGGAAAGGGAATTGTTTCAGTGGGAAATTGGCTTGGTGGCATTTGGAATGGAATATTACTAAAAATAATACAGGGAATACTAATAGTACTAATTTGCATCTTTGGGATTTGGGGAATAAAGAGGGGAATACTAATGATCATGGAAAGAATTAAAAGAAGGAAGGAAGAGAAAATAATGAAAAGAATGGCAGAAGAATACAAGACAAGAACGAGGGGAACTAAAAGGGAAAGAGAACTGACAGAATTTTAATGGAATAAAATTTGTGGGAATGGTTTTGTGTGATGACAAGTAGTCATCAGAGGAGGGATTGATGACGCGGAAACGAAGGTTTTACATTTATTAGCGCATAAACGTAGTGCTGCAATAATCAAGTGTGACTTTAACCGAACTAATAAAGATTGTACGGGGACAAATGTGCCCTCAGAGTAGTTCGCCAACATTTATAAGCGTGCTTTATATAACGTGATGTATTAGAATTGTACTAATCTGACATAACCGTAAACGTGTGCTATGATTTGCTTGTTTGAAATGTTTTAACTTAGCATAACTTTAGTGGAGGCTTCGGCCTAGTTGCCTTGTCTCACGGTTTAGATGCTCGTGTTTTTCTAATGTGCTAATAAAACGTGTATTCTTGCTTGAAGCTGTACTTTTCCAGTGAGATTGGTTCACATGCTTATCTTTAAGGTTTCGTGCCAGCCTGGCATCTTCTTCTTTGCTCCAAGGTCAATCTGCAGGTGCAGACAATGGAAGCTCTGAAAGTGAGTTAATTGGTAAAATATGTTGCAACTTACGTTCCCGACTCCAAGGATAATGTATGCCTAGGTAGAAGCTTGTGAACTGTTGTTTTTGATTGGACAATTTGAAGCCAACCTATGAACCCTCCAATGGAAGACCTACTGGATTTGAACTGTTGTTTATTTAAACCTGGTGCACAAGAAGAAAGCAGCCATTAGACATTGCCATTGTCCATTACCCATTGACATTGCAGACATCGCAGCCATTATGGCCCATCTTGCCGACTTCGTCATTTTGCCATCTCCTACGATGCCAATTGATGTTCGACGCCATTTTGAATGAGACTTTGATGCTTTCTCTAATCGAGAGAAAGAGACTTTAAGTAAGTCTCGCCCTAGAGACTTTAACTTCGATTTGCCCCTTTGCATGAAGTAGTAGTTTTGTCCTTTTATCTTGCCGCTGTGAGGCAATTGCCCCGTCCACCCTGCCCCTTTGCCCCCGTCCCATGCTGATCGAAACCGGTACCTGTGAGACGAAGACTTCCTTGAATGCTGATCGAATTTGGTAAATATGAAAGGAAAATGTACAATTGCATTGTGTTTCTTTTTAGGTAACCAACTGCTGATTTTTGATAAGAGCCCTAGTTAGGAGTTTTCTAAATTAATGTTGCTAAATTGTTTTTGCATGAAGTCCCACATGCAGATGCTAATTTGAGGTTAGATGAGGATTCATTTGTTGCACGATGCAATTTGAGACCTTGTTATGCTGACTAATGTATGCAATTAGCCCATTACAGATTGTAGTTTTAGTGGTTTGTGTTGCTATCATCGAATGCATTGTTATTCAAATGCTGCATAGATTGCATCTTTTTCGCCGTTATGGACAGCTATTAATGTTCATTTACATATATCATTTGGTGTTGAGACACATTTATATCGTGCTAGCTTTGTTAATATAGGGAAATAAATTCATTAACTTTGAATAAACTGGTGTGGTTATTCATGGCCGGAAGGTCATGGTTCGCCAAGATGTTTTCTGGATTAATTGTGAAGTGTTATGTTCGTTATTGATTATTGATTTGATTAAATTGACTGATCTCGGGTGAAGAGAGCCCCACTTGGTCAAAAGATTCATCGACCCAAGAGCGTCCAAATACAGGTAATTTATTAGGTCGGAACGCTCTAGCAGTTGCACTTAGTGACCCTTGACTTCTCTTTCCAAGGCTGGGGTGGAAAACCGGGATTGACTTTATGGACACTACTGGGAATTTTAATCCTCACCCTGCCCCCATTTTTAACAGATACTTCCTTCACAGTATTACCTTTATTCACTGTCTCATAATTTTCTTGCTCAGCACTTCTTCCATCAAACACCCCTTTTACTGTATCCCGATCTAGCTGTTTCCTACCAATCCATTCCTTTTTCAAATCGGATGCAGCTACCCTACCCTTCATTAGAGAGAAAGGTGATATCCCATTATTAAAGTGTGGTCTCATTCCCTCAGCATAGCTTCTAACCCAAACTATTAACTAAAGCCAACTGCAATTGATTTTTGATGACACGATTCCTACTGTCAGCAAGATCATTGCTCCTCTGGTGGTACAATAAAGTTCTAATGTGTTTGCTGTCATAAGACTGCAAAAACATTTGCATTGCTTTAGATACCGGCTGAGTACCATTGACAGTCACTAGTTCTTCCAGATAACTTTCTCTGATAGACACAACCTGAAAAAAATAAATGACAGCACTAGTGCTGATAGAGTCAACAAGTTACACCTCAGTCCAACGTGACATATAGCCTAAGATACCAAGGGTCCAGACACAGTGAAGTTACATTTGCACCACAGCACCCCATTACTAGCAATGGGGGTAACAGGACCAGCCATGATAACTTGGCATCTTACTCTAAACACAGACACCACACCTTAACACAATGCCCCACGGCTTTATCCACACCTGGCCACCAAAGGCGTCTGATCCTGCGTTCAATGGCACACATGCCAATATGTCTCTCATGAGTTAGCTCCATCACTCTGAGGAACCACTAAATGTTCACATCTACATAGGATACATAAAACCAAATTACATCTACATACAATACCATCATTAGCAGCCCTCCAGAATGGTACCAAACTATCATTCATGTTTTTAGACTCAGGCCAATGACCAGTTATTTTTTTTATGAATTTTTGTAAAACCTTGTCCTCTAGTCAGAATATCAGAAAAAATAATAACGTGGGACAAAATATTGTGTCAAGAATATCGAGGACAAAAATATTTTGAAGGTATGTTGCTATAGGTAAGCAATGTTTTACTATATGTAACTCCACATTTATGCAACTTGACAATATTTATATCTTCAAGTTACGTAGATGTGAAGTTAAGAATAGTAAATTTATATTTACCCAGTTTCACTTACCTTCTCGATATTTTGGTCCTCACTATGTTTTACACAATATTCTGTCCATACTATGGGGGTCATTACAATATTGGCAGTAAAAGCCGCTTACCGCCGTGCAGAAGACCACCAACACACCGCTGCGGCCGCGGAATTCCACCACGGTCATTATGACCCACAGCTCAGAATCCGCCAAAATGTAGACACCCACACAAGTCCGCCAAACCAAAGGTCAGTGATAAACTGGCAAAAATCAAAACCTCCACCGTCACGCCAACAGGAATACGGCCACACTATCACAAATCCACGTGCCGGTCTTTCAACCGCGGTATTCCATTGGCGGTACACACCGCCGCGCTCAAAATACACACACTCTTACAAAACACTACCACATTGGACAAATCGAAATACACACACCTGATACATATATATACACCACTCCCACACACCCATTATAATATAAAACAGACACCCACATTACCCACAAACCCTTACGACCACAATTGCGACAGAAGGCCAGAGAGAGAGAGACACTACAATCTACAACCAAGCATCTACAGGCACACAATACCATCACCCACATAACATCTACGCACCTCACACAACACCCCACTAAATATCACCCCACATATCACAACACACACCACCCCACACATCACCCACACCACCCCATGGTACAGCAAAGACACCCCAGGTTCTCTGAGGAGGAGCTCAGGGTCATGGTGGAGGAAATCATCCGGGTAGAGCCACAGCTATTCGGATAACAGGTGCAGCACACCTCCATAGCTAAGAAGATGGAGCTATGGCGAAGAATAGTGGACAGGGTCAACGCAGTGGGACAGCACCCAAGAAATAGGGATGACATCAGAAAGAGGTGGAACGACCTACGGGGGAAGGTGCGTTCCGTGGTCTCAAGACACCACATTGCGGTACAGAGGACTGGTGGCGGACCCCCACCTCCTCCCCCACAACTAACAACATGGGAGGAGCAAGTCTTGGCTGTTCTACATCCTGAGGGCCTCGAAGGAGTAGCTGGAGGAATGGACTCTGGTAAGTCAAACCTTAACTACTACATCCCCCACACTACCTACATGCCATCACATACCCCCACCCTCGCCCTCACCCCTATCACTCCTACTCCTCACAAATGTCCCAATATCACAAACCACACATCCCAACACCAAGCCCTGCATGCAACAATAAAGCATGGACACCCATCACCAATGCATGGCCACTGCACATACCCATACACCCCCCTAAACCATCATCACACAAGGTCCCACACAGGAATGCAAGCACTGGGGTCCACGGTCACCCACCCATTGCACACCATGGTACACCCAGATGCAATAATCATGCTTCTACACCAGTGCAGGACCCCTACCCAACGTCACCGCACAGGAGGGTCCACACATGTCCACACCACCAACAGAGGAGGCCCACAGTGGTGACAGCAGCTCTGACCAACTGGATCTAGATGACCAGCTGGCCCATCTGGGACCTCGGGACAGTCGGTTCCCCTCACACTGGCACAGGCCACTACAGAGCTTGCCCCCTCTGGAAACACCAGCACAGCACCCACCCAGCAGGCCCATACCTCTGTTCCCAGGACACGTCAATCAGCAGTGTGTCCATCACTACAGGGAACCCAGGCTAACCCACAACCCCAACAACAACAGGGACCTGCGGGCAGTGGCAGTGGGCACACCGTTCAGGGGACAGAGGCCCAGGAACACAGGGGAACTGGTAGGGGTGCTGTGTGACAAGGGGAGGACAGGCCCAGGAAACCCACTCTCCACGAGGCCCTCTCCAACATCATGGGAGCCTACCATCATTCCCAGGAGATGATGGCAACGGTACTGGCCAAGTTTCAGGAGACCCAGCAGGTGCAGGAGGAACAGTATTTGGGCTTCAGGGAGGAACTCAGATCCATCAATTCCACCCTGGACACCATTGTAGGGGTGCTGAAGGACGTCCTCAACACCAGGAGGGACACTGTGGCACAACAAGGGGCCCCTAACACTAGCCTGGATGATGAACTGCCCACTACCTCCGCCGGTGCTAGTGGACAGGAGGCACCGCCACAGGACCACCACACCAGCACCCTACCCCCTGCAGAGGGAGAACCACCCCGCAAACGGTCCCTGAGATCCAGGAAAAAGACAGAGAATGATGCCAAGACCCCCGCCAAGAAATGAGACCACCCTGAATGTCATCCTTTTGTCCCACCTTGTCACCCTGTCCATCCTCAAACTGCCCCAGCTCCACTTCCTATGCCCCTTTGGACAATGCACCTGTGAGACTAATAGACTGGACTCTGCCATGGACATTCCTCCACCATCACCCCTCACCATTTTACAACCCCCTCCAATATTGAGCACTTAAATAAACACCCTTAAAGCACAAATCAATCTGGAGTCTGTCTGTGATTTCGAAATAGTGTATTAGCAATTACAGTGGCAAAATGCTCTTTCAAATGTAATGTCAACATACCTATGTCACACAGCTCTAGTCCATGAGGAAACAAAGCAGTTGTCACACAGTGGGACCCACATCTGTGAAATCGTAAGGGAAAGTGACAACTTAGTGACCATACACTGGGTGAAAAGGACAGACAGTAGAGAGGTAGTAGTGTTAATGTACATGTAGTAGGCAGGTTTGTATTCTTACCTGTGTCTCACTGGAAGTATTGCAGGATCACAGAGTTCCTGTTGTCGATGTCCTCTTCTTCTGCTTCCTCGTCTTCGCTGTCCACAGGCTCCACAGCTGCCACAACACCTCCATCTGGACCATCCTCCTGCAGAAAAGGCACCTGTCGTCGCAAAGCTAAGTTGTGAAGCATACAGTAGGCCACGATAATCTGGCACACCTTCTTTGGTGAGTAGAATAGGGAACCACCTGTCATATGGAGGCACCCAAACCTGGCCTTCAGGAGGCCGAAGGTCCGCTCTATAATCCTCCTAGTTCGCCCATGGGCCTCATTGTAGCGTTCCTCCGCCCTTGTCCTGGGATTCCTCACTGGGGTCAGTAGCCATGACAGGTTGGGGTAGCCAGAGTCACCTGCAAATGGCGAGGGACAACTGTTAGACACACACTAACCTGTAGGGATATCCCCAGACCCAGACAACTATTCCCACTGATTTGGTTCCTGGTGCTCACCTAATAGCCACACACGGTGCCTCTGGAGTTGCCCCATCACATAAGGGATGCTGCTATTCCGCAGGATGTAAGCGTAATGCACTGAGCCAAGGAATTTTGCATTATCATTGGAGATGTACTGGTCTGCCAAACACACCATCTGCACATTCATCTAATGGTACCTCTTCTGGTTTCTGTACACCTGTTCACTCCTGCAGGGCGGGGGGACCAAGGCCACATGTGTCCCATCAATGGCACCTATGATGTTGGGGATGTCACCTTTCACTGTAGGCAAATCCTCCACCTGAGGGAAAACGATGTAGCTCCGCATGTGTTTCAGCAGGGCAGACAACACTCTGGACAACACGTTGGAAAACATAGGCTGGGACATCCCTGATGCTATGGCCACTGTAGTTTGAAAAGACACACTTGCAAGGAAATGGAGTACTGACAGCACCTGCACTTGAGGGGGGATTCTTGTGGGATGGCGGATAGCTGACATCAGGTCTGGCTCCAACTGGGCACACAGTTCCAGGATTGTGGCACGATCAAGCCTGTAGGTGATGATTACATGTCTTTCCTCCATTGTCGACAGGTCCACCAGCGGTCTGTACACCGGAGGATGCCGCTATCTCCTCACATGTCCCAGCGGACGGTGCCTATGAAGTTCAACACCGAGCACAGAGTCAGCCAACTCAGAGGTACGTAAACACAGCTTACTCATAAAACCATTCATAACCCGAATTTTGCCAGTATGAGTGTTGAGGCAAGGCCTAGGTATGTGTGATGCAGTTAAAAATTAAAGCCATGTGGGCCCCTGAAATGGCGGCTGCCTGACCTGTAATGTGGGACAAGGGGATATGAGGTAACTGTGCTGGCGTTGTACACCGTCGCAGTAGGCGGTCGAAGAGCGCAGCGCAATTCTGCATTGGTTAACATTGGACCCTATGGGCCCCAGGAGCCAATGACGATGTACGCCGGCGGTGACGGTAAGCAGTGCCGCGGACGTGACCGCCATTTTCTCTCTGTGCAATCACTCGATACCTGATCTTCGACAGGAGAGGACCTACACTGCAAGTGCTGCTGTGACCTCAGTCTGGAAGAGACAATGGCTTGTGCGTCAGGGGAAAGGGCCCCTGCCTTCAGCACGTAGGAGTTGGAGAAACTTGTGGATGGGGTCCTCCTCCAGTACACGCTACTCTACGGTCCTCCAGACAAACAGGTAAGTACACTGGGAGCATGCTGTATGGGCAATGCCTGTGTGGAGTGGTGTGGATGAAAGATAGGGGGGGAATGATGCGTGCATGAAACGACGGTGAGTGCATGTGCCACATGGTAAGGATAGGGATGCGGGCCAATGACTGTGACGGTGTAGTTGGTAATAACTTCTCTATTCATGTAGGTCAGCGCCCACCAGAAGAAGGATATTTGGCGTGCCATCGCCAAGAACGTCCGGACCCTGGGGGTCTATCACAGACGGAGCTCCCACTGCCGGAAAAGATGGGAGGACATTCACCGCTGGAGCAAGAAGACGGCGGAGGCCCAGCTGGGGATGGCCTCCCAACATGGGAGGGGTGCCCGTCGCACCATGACCCCCGTGGCAGTGGCGTACCCGGAGTTGGATTGGCGCTTGATGGCATCACAGCAGCAACAAGGGGGTGAGTACACTCTCATTCTGCTGATTCAGCACGCAGTGGAGATGTCTGGGTCGGGGTGGTGGGCTGTGGGTTTCCCTAGGCCAGGGCGAGTGTGCTAGTTAAGTTCCCTTTTTCAGGCAGACCCTGTGGCACCCCACCCCACCTGGGTACAGTGCCAACTACACCTAGTCAGGCTCCTGTGACATCCATGTGTGCAGATATCGGCCATAGCCTTGTAGGCCATGTCCCAGGGATTAAATATTGGACCCCAAGTGTGCAGGGTAGTGCAGGGGGCTTCTGTGTCTGTCGTGTCCGCCAACGGTAGCGGTAATGCATGCACTCAACATGTCTTTCTTCTGTCCCCCCCCCCTTTTTGTGGTCTCCCTGTACATGTGTGCATTAGCATTATCAGGCAGAGGAGCAGTGGCACCGGAGCAGGAGGGAGCTGCATCCCACATGGCCTTGGAGGGCGACACTACGGAGTCTGATTTCACCAGTGGGACGGAGGGCGAGGGGAGCTCCACAGCAGGGACAGGAGCTGACACCAGTGATACGGACTCGTCCTCTGATGGGAGCTCCCTTGTGGTGGCGGCACCATCTGTGCCCCCCGCATCTACAGGTACAGCCGCCACCCCGCCTCCAGCACTGCCCTCCCAACTGCCCCTCAGCCTTTGCCCCGTGCCCGCTCACCCAGGAGGGTGGGCATCTCCATCGCCCCAGGCACCTCAGCCCCTGCCAAAGTCACCCCTGCTGCCCTCAGTGAGGAGGCCATTGACCTCCTCAGTTCCCCCACTCTTGGGCAGTCTACCATTTTGAATACCATCCAGGGTGTAGAGAGACAGTTGCAACAAACCAATGCATTCCTGGAGGGCATTCATTTTGGTCAGGCGGCCCTTCAGCGAGCTTTTTAGACTCTGGCCTCAGCACTGATGGCAGCCATTGTCCCTGTCTCTAGCCTCCCCGCTCCAACTTCCTCCACCAAGACCCAATCACCTGTACCTCAGCCTACCCCAAGCACACCATCAGACCAGCATGCACACACCTCAACACAGAAGGGAAGATCTGACAAACATAAGCACCACACATGCCACAGGCACTCACGCAAGCATCACACACATCCAGACATAGCAACATCCACTGCCTCCACTGTGTCCCCCTCCTCCTCGTCTCCCTCCTCCCTCCCAGTCTCGCCTCCACTCACACCTGCATGCACTACATCTACAGCCACTATTTCCATCACCAGCACACCCACCAGCACACCCCGCTCACGTGCAGTCACCACCCCCACTACCATTCACACATCCCCTGTGTCCTCTCCCAGTGTGTCTGTGACGCCACCTCCTAAAGTACACAAACGCAGGCACACACCCACCCAACAGCCATCCACCTCATGACAGCCTCCAGCGCATGCACCTTCACCCAAAGTCACCAAATGTACACCTCCTACAACCACCACCCCTTCCTCCACTCCCAAACCCCCTCCATGTACCCGTCCCATTGTTCCTAAGAAACATTTCCTGGCCACCCTTGACCTCTTTCCCTCACCTCCCCCACCCCGTCAGTCTCCTAGGGCCCGGCTCTCCAGGTCCCAACCTAGCACCGCAGCCACAACATCGGCTGGACCAGTGGTGCCAGTAGTCCCCGGATTCTGGAGTGCACCAGGCAGCAGGGCAGCCAGTGTGGCAAGTTGCCACAGCACAGACAGTCCCCCACCTGTCAAGCATCAAAAGTTGGGCAGTGCCCGGCGGGAGAGGGGGAAGCCACCAGCCACCAAAGCCGCTCCCAGGGGTACAGGTGGGAGTGTAGAGTCAGCTGCGACACCTTCCAAGGTGGGGAAGGGGCACAAGAAACCCGGCAAGTCTGGGAAGATCAGCACGGCGGAGAAGTCCGCCATCAGCCCCGCTGCCCAGGAGGCGACCGCCAGCAGCCCTGCTGGCCCAGACAGGACCGCCAGCATCAGCCCGGCTGCCCAGGAGGCGACCGCCAGCAGCCCCGCTGGCCCAGACAGGACCACCAGCATCAGACCCGCTACCCAGGAGGCGACCGCCAGCAGCCCTGCTGGCCCAGACAGGACCTCCAGCATCAGCCCCGCTGCCCAGGAGGTGACCGCCAGCAGCCCCACTGGCCCAGACAGGACCGCCAGCATCAGCCCCGCTGGCCCAGACAGGACCGCCATCAGCCCCGCTGCCCAGGAGGCGACTGCCAGCAGCCCCGCTGGCCCAGACAGGACCGCCAGCAGCTGAAGCGCTGCCAAGGACACCGCCGCCACAAGCACCGCTGCCAAAGACACCCCCGCCACAAGCACCGCTGCCAAGGACACCGCCGCCACAAGCACCGCTGCCAAAGACACCGCCGCCACAAGCACCGCAGTCCCATGAGCGCCAAAAGCACTGACGCTACTGAGGCAGCCACTAGCAGGATGAAGCACTCTGGGCACCAAGCTCCATCCAGAACCAGTGGAGAGATACATCCACTACCTTAGTCCTTGGCACGATGAAGCACTCTGGGCACCAAGCCCCCTCCAGAACCTGTGCAGAGATACATACACTACCTCAGTCCTTGGCACGATGAAGCACTCTGGGCACCAAGCCCCCTCCAGAACCAGTGGAGAGATACATCCACTACCTCAGTCCTTGGCAGGATGAAGCACTCTCTGCACCAAGCCCCCTCCAGAACCAGTGAAGATATACATCCACTACCTCAGTCCTTGGCAGGATGAAGCACTCTGGGTACCAAGCCCCCTCCAGAACCAGTGGAGAGATACATCCACTACCTCAGTCCTTGGCAGGATGAAGCACTCTGGGCACCAAGCCCCCTCCAGAACCAGTGGAGAGATGCATCCACTATCTCAGTCCTTGGCAGGATGAAGCACTCGGGGCACCGAGCCCCCTCCAGAAACCAGTGGAGAATGTTATCCACTTGTGAGACTGTGGATTTGCACTCCCCAGGATTGAACAGTGGGCAACCCACCCACTGTAGAGACTTGTGAGACTGTGGCTTTGCACTCCCCAGGATTGAACAGTGGGCAAACCACCCACTGTAGAGACTTGAGAGACTGTGGCTTTGCCCTCTCCAGGATATAGCTTTGGGCAACCCACCCACTGTAGAGACTTATGAGACTGTGGCTTTGCACTCCCCAGGATTGAACAGTGGGCAACCCACCCACTGTAGAGACTTGTGAGACTGTGGCTTTGCACTTCCCAGGATTGAACAGTGGGCATGGGGCCCCCTCGTGGATTTGGCGTTGTGCACTCTACCGGCTGAGGTGCCCCCCCTTTCCCTTCCCCCTGAGGTGCCTGTTTTATTTCTGTCTGATGCCCCTGCAGTGTTCTCTCCGTCATGTTCGTGTATCTTGTGTGGTCCTCGCCCATGCAGTGTGGGCCCAGTGGTCCACGGACTTTAAGGGTGGAATACCCTGGACTAATATTCATGGTGTATATATTTGTAAATAGTGTATGTATACTATTTGACTACTGAATTTGAATATATTACAATCGTTCACCTCATTTCCTTTTGTCTTTGCATTCTTCCGGGGGGGGTGTAACTGTAATGCATCATGCTGTATTAGTGTGTGTGTTGTCGTGGGTGAGGGTGGGAGTGGGGGTGTTGTGTGTGTGTGTCACTGTTTTTTCCCTCCCCCCTCCCCTGTGTCATAGGTGCAGTACTCACCGTGGTCTTCGCTGCCGGCGTTCGTGCTCCTGGTAGAGGAGCAGGAAGATAAAGGCTGGCAGAATTTGGAGCTCGGGTTCCATGGTGTCCTGGTTCCTCGTGGGATGTACAGAGGTGAGCGTTTTCCCTTCGAAGTCCTGTTTCTGCCGTGTTTTTGTTCGCGGTGAATCCGCCCCGGAAAAGGTGGCGGATTGGTAGGTTGTGATACTGTGGGTGGTACATTTTCTCCCACCTGTCTGTTGGCGGTGACCGCCGCGCTGTTTGTTTTTACCACGGTGGTGGTCGGCGTGTTATAGTGGCTGTCTTTGTTGGCGGTTTCCGCCACGGTCATAATTCCCTTTTTTTATCCGCCGGCCTGTTGGCGGTCTTACCGCCACTTTAACACCGACCGCCAGGGTTGTAATGACCACCTATATTTTTTGTTTATGTCAGTAATCCCATTAGAAGCCATCCTCTGCTCCTCTTCAGAGAAAGCTCCATAAGTAATTGTATTCATCATTCCAAATCATCTACCATACGTTCATCATCATCAAATCCTTCCTTCAGTGCTAAACAGAATAAGCAATCCCAAGCACAATTGTGCACACTGGGAACATATTGGAACTATTGGTGTAATTCCTGCAATCAGTACTGCCATTTGGTAATGCAGAAGGTAGCTCTTCTACCCTTGGTAGTGTTAAATAATTCTACTAACATCTTGTGGTCAGTTTGTAAGATGAACTGACTTTCCCACGCAAAATTCCTGAAATACTGGACAAGGCTCCTTCTCAATGGTGGAATAAGTAGGTTCTCCACCTCTTAATGCTCTTGAATCAAATGTAATAATTTCTTCACTGTCATTATATCTTGTTGCATCAAAACAGCTCCTAAACAATGATTACTGACTGGATGATGCACCTTGTGGGTGTCAAATGGTTTCAAAGGGCATGCAGAAATGTCCATTATTTTGAGTGACTCAAAAACCTTCCCAAACTCACAGTCCCAAACATATTTTCTATTCTTTTTTCAACAAACGTTGGTAAATACACTGTTTTATTGGAAAAAATATTAATGAATTTAGTATAATACTCTATCATCCCAAGAAAGGGCCTCAGCTTATCTTTATCCATTGGTGCGGGCTCATCTACAAGCACTCTGAGAATCTTCTTTTTGGGTCCACACCTCTATCCAACACGTGACAGCTTAAATAATCCACTCCCTCTTGACAAAACTTGCACTTATCCCATATTAACCCAGACATCGTGAGAATTTCCAGTACCCTCTTCGCTCTCTCATCATACTGCTGTTCATCACTTTCATAAATCAGGATATAATCCTGAAAATATGCACCCTCCCTCATATCTCTGACAAGATTTTTCATTACCTTTTGAAACACTGTAGAGGCACAAGCGAACCCAAATGGCATTCACATATAACGCTATGCCCCCTCTGGTGTCACAAATGATATAAGATGTCTGGACTCTTCACACAGCTCCACCTGGCGATAATCAGCAGACATGTCAAGAGAAGTGAAGAAGATAGCCTCCTTAACAGTGGATAGCATTTCACTGATGTTAGGAAATCGCTGGTTGTCGATCAGGAGTTAGCGTTCAATTGATGAAAATCCATACACAATCTTAGTGTTTTATCAGATTTGCACACCAACACTGTAGGGGCCCACCTGTCCGAACCCTAAATTGGCACAAAGATGCCCAAAGCACACAATTGTTTCAACTTTGACCTCAGTTACAATCTCAAAGTATTAGACACCCAGCACACTTTGTTCACTATTGGTCAGGCACCCTTTTTTAACACAATATGATGTTGGAATCCTTTCAACTACCCTCATCCATTGTGAAAACCTCAGGATACTCAATCACCCACTTACATTAATTTATTTGGCACACAGTCCTACTAGCTTATGTCCAGATAGAACTTGAACTTTGAGATCCCGGTAATTGCATGTGTTAGCCAGCGTACATAACCCTGCCACAAAGTGGTCAATATGTCTAAATAGCAACACAGGTGTGCCTATCACCAATAGTGCTGTCACTTTTAGTAAGCAATAATCACCAATAATGGATTTAAAGTCTTTAATATAGAATTTATCCCAAAGCAAATGTCCTCCAAAGTCACTAGGTGCAAGTTTCACCAGACACCAATGAACCTGCATTAAATAAATCATACACAATGAGTAGTCAGCAAATAAATCTCAAGATTGCCGCCAAGCATACCACTGCAATATATTTCAGTGGTAGGTGCAGCATGACATGGTTCCCAAAGTTATAATATGGCTGTCACATTGGTGCGCTGAAAAAGTGCTGCCTTGTTTTTGAAGGCAATCAACCTGCGCACTGTATCTTTCGATAGGGGATACAGCATAGTATAATGCAAGTCAGGCGCACTCCACCTCTAATATTCAGACAGAACATCAAAAACATCAAAAGTCAGAAGACGGAAGACAAGCAGAGACTCAAACATCGGTCCAGTTGGAGGCAAAAAAGAATCAGCAGCTGTAGGCAAGGTAGCAGTATCCTTGAATACCCGTTGAGTTAGAATAGGAGGCACAGGAGAATTAGGAGCTGGCTGAGCTGCATGCAGGGTGAGTGTGGTGCTGCCAGCTCATTGCCAATGAAAAGAAGACACTGACAGCTAAATGTTCTTCCCAGTATATTTCCACATGTGACAGCACAGGTGAACAGGCAGCAACTGACAAAGATAGAACTTTCAATTTTTTCCACTCACCAACATTCTGTCCTCTACATTCCAGATATACTCATAATGCCCAACACTGTTTCACAAGTGGTCTGTTATTAGGAAGTTAAAGACAGGCTTTTATGGAGGATTGAACGTTGGAACGTTTGCCAATGAGTACATACATATGGCAGGTAGTGGACTGGATGGCAGCTGGTGTGTTTCATTGCAGCAGATTATTCTGCAGTCACAGGCAGACACCTCACCATATGATGCTAGGCCTCTTTCACATAAGATAGACTGGTAGGTTGTTGCAAAATCAAGCTCATTCAAATATGGATCTGACTACGCCATAGCTCTTTACTGAGATAGCCATGAGCTGTCCATTCTGTGAAGACCACCATCTAGCAGCCAGTCAGCCATGGTCCCCAACAGCCTCACTAAGCAGATATCACAGGGAACAAAGGCAGTGGTGCATCCCTCACTATAGTACCGCATCGTGAGGAACTCAAATGGCCTTATCAGGAGCTCCAAAGATGAGACTCTTTCCTTGCCTCGCCACTGCCAAATTATAGAGAACAACATCCCACCTCTCCCAGAACCAATGGTCTGGGCCATCACAATTCTCTATCTGTCATAAATCATGCCAAGGGCACAGCAAATAGCAGGCATCTTTTTCAAGTGCCACCATCTCACCTAAACCACAAATTATAAAATGCATCACTCCTTTTGTGTTCTGTTTAGGGACAGTAATCTTGTGTAATGGTTCTGTGGCTCATTACTACTCATAGTACAACCATATTATTAACCCTTTCCTAAACGATCACCAGAGAAAATTGAAAGTGAACCTGTTGTTTAAAATTGCCACATCAAAATGCATTTTATCCTGAAAAAGCACTAAAAATATGATTGGTCAAGCTCTACAGAGAACAAAGAAAGACAGCCATTATTTCTAAAGTGCACAAGAAATATGTCACCGCATTTTAGCAGGAAACCATTACCACCTCTTCCCCAAAGAAATCAGGGGATCTTAGCACTAGCGCACCAAGTGCACCATCAACACTGGTTACTCTATTCCCCACCTCCATTCTGTAATACCCAGATAATTTCTCCATTCTCTATACAGCAGCATCAAAAATCACAAGAAAGAGATGAAAAAACACATCATTCATGACAGCATATGACAAACTGCTTGTAATACCGTGAGTGCCATAGTGCCAAATTTTTTAATATTGATAATGAGTATATTAGTTTTCTTTTTTTAACAAAAATATTAGAGTAATAAATATCAAATGCTTGAATATTGTGGTGTTTAATATTGGAATATATTTTTTGTTAATAATGTGTAGTTCATTTTATTTTATTTTTAAATATTGTTTAATTGTTTTGAATTTCGTTTTTTGTTGGGGTGTTTTTGATTTTAGCTTAAAATTTGTATTTTGATCACATTTATAAATGTAATAATGTTGTTTGGGCTGTTGATTTGGATTTGGGTGGGTGGGTAGTGTTATGAGCTAATGTTTTTCCTTTTTCATCTATTAATAATATTGTATTATTTTTATATTTTGAATACATTTTTTGTATGTAATATGCACTTCTTAAGTTTAGTGTTATTGTTTCGTGATATTGGCCTTTACATGGCGATTTCGGTGGGGAATTGTTTGAAAATAAGGTTTTGATATAATTGGAAGTTACTTCAATTCTGAATTTTATTTTGCATTTATTTGTTTACTATTATGCTTTATGTTTTAATATTTTGGGGGTCATTATGACCCTGGCGGAAGGCAGAGAAGCGGCGGTAAGACCGCCAACAGGCTGGCGGTCTTTTTTTTGTATTATGACCATGGCGGCTACCATCCGCCGCTTCTCCGTTCCGCCCGCGAGGGAGGAGACGACCTGGGTCTCCAGCCCAGCGGCCGCCACTATACCGCCGGCGGTATTTTGACCCGGCTTACTGCCGTGGATTTCCTGTGGTTGGAACCGCAATGAAATCCATGGCGGTAAGCACTATCAGTGCCAGGGAATTCCTTCCCTGGCACTGATAGGGGTCTCACCCACACCCCGACTCCCTACCCCCCCACCACCCCTGCCACCCCCCAAAGGTGGCAGGAACCCCCTCCCCACCCCGACCCCCAACATAACAAAATTCATACACACACGACACGCACGCAGGCACCACCAACACATATACACGCACACACACCGACATACATGCCAACATCCACACACACAGTCAGACACGCACACCCACATTCAAACATACACGCACACATCCATACAGACATACCTACAGACATACACGCACTCATTCACAAACACACAACACCCCCGCAAGCATCCACGCACTCACACACCCCCTCTACATACACACACCCACACAGACGATCGACTTACCTGGTCCGACGATCCTCCGGGAGGGGACGGGATCCATGGGGGCAGCTCCGCCGACACCACACTGTCAACAGAACACCGCCACGGCGAATCACAGGACGTGATTCGCTGGGCGGTATTCTGTTGGCATGGTGGTGGAGGTGGAGCAACCTCCACTTCCCCGCCTCCCGCCAGTATGGCTGTTGGCGGCTCTCCGTCCGTAAAAGGACGGAGAGCTGCCAACGGTCATAATAGGCCGAGCGGCAAACCACCACCACTGGCGGTCTTCCGCACGGCGGTCCCTCGGCGGTCTTGGAAAAAGACCGCCGAGGTCAAAATGACCCCCTTTGTGTTTTGTTTGGGGTTGATGTAGTTCATGGAATTGTGGGTAGGCAGTGTTTTAATTTAAAAAAAATATTTTTGTAATTATTTCGGGGTAAATGTTTTAAATATGTTTTAATTGCTTTAGTAAATAACAAATCATTAGTTTTGTTTAATGTACTTGCTGCTGAACTGCAATTTTTTATAAAGACAAAATCATTTACTTTTATTTTCAATTTAATTGTTAATTATTCAAAAAAATTATTTTGTGAATTAAATTGTTGTTTATGTAAATGTATGAGTCAAATAGTACTTCATTTTTTTTTTTAATATCACCTTTAAAGGGTTTATTTTTACAATAATATTGTTTTGTTATTTGTTAATCTTAATATATAATACATTTCAAATATTGTATCATTTTTTTCTTTCATGTTTAGTAATGTATAGTTTTTCCTTTTTTTCTTTGAAAGGTGTTAAGCCTGGAGTGGGAATAGTAAGCAGGCCCTTCCCTAAGTCCAATATTTTCGCCCATGTTGTTTAGTTTGGAGTGAGAATATCAAATCTGACCCTCCCCTCGGCCCAGAGTCCAACACATTTACAATTTTGTTTTGGTCGGAGTTAGAATAGCAAATCTCACTTCTTCCACCCCAAGGCTCTCCCCAGTGTTATTTAGTTTGGGTTAAGAATGGTAAATCTGATCCCCTCAAGAGTCCATTACTTTCCCTAATGTTGATTAGTTTGCAGTGGGGATACTAAATCACAGCATGCTAGAGCCCAACGCTTTCCCCAGTGTTATTTAGTTTTGACTGAGAGTAGTACATCTGCCCGTCCCACAAATATATGTTTATTTATTAAAAATGTACATGTTTTACCCATTGTTTTACGTCTGTGTAATTATTTTAAATTTTTGACATTTAAAAAATACATTCATTTTTTAAAGATATTTAAATTTCGTTTTGACAATAATTGATTTATATTTTGTTAATTAAGTATGTTTTAATATAGAACATATTTTTTCAGTAATAATAATTTAAAGTACATTTTCTAATGAATTATTAAAAGACATACATTTTTTTCAACAAACTTTTATTTATTTCAGTGAATATAGGCATCATCACAGCACAATACCATGAATATTATATATTCACAATTAACTCATATATATATTCCCCTTACCAGAAAAACCTTCAGCTTCTTTGCGTCCCCTCCCTGCCAGGTGGAAAGCTTGATGGCTGCCATAACAATATACTCTCATGCATCTATACTTCAAGACCTTGTTCTCTTACTCTTTTTAAGTTCACACAAAACACAACTTGGTCAGGTGAATGAGAATATCACTACTTGCAATGATCTCAAGGCCTTAGAGCAGGATGGAAGTATTATTTCATTTGAGACATAATCTACCAGTGGGGGGAGGGGTCATAATTTTGTTTAGCTCCCTTGTTGGTTTTTCCATGGCCAGAAAGGGCCAAAGTTTTCCTGTCAATCCCTCAGCTGTTAGGGTTGTTGTGGATTTACAGTGCACTCAATTCCTTGGCTGCCAGTAACATATTAGTGATGAGTCTCCAGTCGGGTAAGATATGATTCTTGATTTCATTAGGGAGATGGTCTAGTGTAACAATTCCTTGGTCTGGTTTTATCAGGTACCCCACCACCCCCTTTTGTGTGTTTAAGGCCTTCCCTCCGGAAGATGTTTTCCATATGGCAAGACCAGCAACTACCAATAGTTCCTTCCTCTTGCCCACACACCCTCCAGCACATACCAGGAGTATTGTTGTACATCAGTTTCTGTACCAATGAAGCAAGGTACCAATTTGTCACATGCTTATACATTGATAGTCTATTCAGAACACTTGCATAAGAAGGGGAATTCAGACCAGATCTTTTGCCAATGTGGGGTAGTGATGGTAGATCCTAATTCTTGCTGCCAGTGTGTCATGGTGGGCACACCTACCAGAATGTTGCTTAAATGTTTGAAATCATACCAATGGGGGAAGCATAGGTCAGGTAAACCTTTTCCACTGGATGAGTGGTATATAACATTTATTTTTACAAGTTTTGCAATTTTTTATAATGTAAAATCAAATCTAGTTAAATGCATTTATTATTTAAACAGTATATAGTCTATATATTTACACCGTATGTTGTTTTCTGATATTTTTGGTAACATTAATTTTAAAGTCAGCATTATTATAACCTATCTTTTGCATTAGACATTTTTAAACATTAGATATTTTAGTAAGACGCTCATTTGCTATCAATACTTTCTTGTTTTAATTATATGTACACGGGTGTTGTTATTATAGTTGTCTATATGTTGACTTGACTTCATTTTAAGTCAATATTTTTGTAGTTGATATACAGTAGTGCAATCCTGAAGAACATAAGTGGTAAAGGGGGTGGCGTGGAATGAACTAGCATACCTGACTAGTTAACCTGCACCAACATGCACAACAAGTTCTACACACCGTTAAACTGCATGGCTGTCTCTTGCCGAGTTTAAATCCAATAACTATCTCCCAGCTGCAGTGATCTACCATCCCAACCTCATCCCCCTAATTTCATGGAGAAGTTTCCTAAAGTACAATCTACAGCCCAGACACTTATAGTTTTGCGTGACTCCGACCTATGAATTGACAGGCCAGACTCAAAACCTGGGGCTTCACATGAAAAGAAACTGGCCTTACACTATCTGTCAGTAACATATTAGACCACATTTTCCCCTATAAACATGAACATTAAGTATATTGATGAGTTGGATGGATCATTCATTTTGTTCCTTTTGTTCCGTCGACCTGACCACCTAGTTTATAAACACATCCCTTACTCTACCTCTACTGTAAAAAAACACTTTGATTCAACTTACAACGATCTGAAGAGCAAACAATTTGATTCAGCGTGAATTTCATGCTAGACCATCTGCAACTCAACATGATGCATGCACAAATCTCAAAAGTGATAGCAATGTATTTAAAAAGAATAGACCACCCAACATTCTGTAGCAAGCTAACCATCCTGCTGCTCACTAAGTGCAACATTTTCTGCTCAGCAAGCCATGTTTCCTACTCTGCTCCTACCTCAGACGGATCAAGTGTAGTAGACTCATTTTCCTGTTCTGTTTGCTGTGAAAAGTCTGTTTACTGCAAGCATTCCAGTTTCGATTCACTGGTCTCAATCCTTACTGCAGTCACCTTTGCAGAGAGGCATGGGCTTTCATTTGGGTGATGTTACCATGGATCCGGGAGTGATCGCGACATCTTCTTGCCCCGAAGAGAGTGCAAAGAAGAGGGTGCAGCATGTGCACCACGTTGTGCACCTTGATGAAAAAGGAAGGGATCTTATGCCCGTGGTAGCAGCCTTTTCACTGGCTGCTGTCTTGTCAGAAAAAAGTTTTTTGGGTGCCATCCTCTTGGTTTCTCATTTTTTTTCATTAAACGGAGATGTCTCGAACCCAGTGACAGAAAAACTCTGTCTTGGTCTCATCGACATGCAGGAAATACAGAAAGAAAAATTGTCAGACTTGGCTATTTTACTATGTGCATGCAATGCATGTTATCACAACACATAACAATTTATGCACATATAAAATAACTGGTAGACTGGGTTTTAAGTTAGACAAACGTCCTTCATGAAAAGCTGATGCTGCTAAAATATTTAAAAAATATATCTGTCTTGATACTGATAGTTGATACAGTGAGCCTGAGGACATGCTCAACATCACCACCAGAGGCTTATGGTAAATAGGTCTCTCTCTCTCTCTCTCTTTCTCTCTCTCTCTCTCTCTCTCTCCCCCCTCCGTCCCCCCCTACATATGCTTGGCCAGAAGGTGGAAGGAAACTGGCTGCTAGTGCGTGCGTGAAACTCCCCAGCTACAAAAAAACACATGCAGACAAAAAAATATCCCCACTCTTTTATGCATTGAAGATCATCCACAGGTCCCTAAAGTGTCTCTAGTACAGCAGCAGTACACATAAGAAAAACACCTATGGCCTGAAAGAGACTTGTACATGGTACATGAAACAGTAAAGCTCCATGCTACAATAACAATAAACCTGGCCATAAATCAAAGAAAGGAAATAAATAAATCCAGAGGCCTCAATCACATAAACATGCTTCTGTCCCTTATTCCCCACAAGGCCCTGTCCTGCATTAACGAATCCAGACACCGGTCCTTACAGCAATAAACAAAATGAAATAAAAAAAATAAAGATTGGCGGTGCCTGCCCCATACGAACCACCTATCCAGCACAAATAAATATTTTGCAACACACTGAAATGCGCTTACTTACAAGGGTGGATGATAAAGCAGAAACTGCAGACCAAGGATGGGTGCATTCCCACTAACATGGCCAATGGGCCAACCAGGAACAGGAAGGAGTCCTCACGAAGAGAAAGATACAATTGCATATGCAGTAGTATCTCACTCTATGACACGTGAAAATAAATAGATATTAGTATGAAATTGCTCGAACAAGCTTTCGAGCAAAAAAGTTCACACAAAATGAATTCGGATCACTAGTTGATGCCGAGCAAAACAAAATTATACATACTTTAATCCAGCCGTCATGCTCTAAACATTGCTCGCATTGTTTTCACAATACTTTATCGTCCCGAATGACCACTGGCATTACATAATGTGTCGTAACATCAGGAACTTCTCGTCACAAGCATGATGTGGAATATCCAGCGTTACACACAAGTACTGTGACATAGTACAATTTGTGCACATACTTTATATGCACTGTACCCTTCACATATCCTTCTTTCATAACACGATCTTCAGACTACGGTATTATTCCCCTCAATTAATGACTTGCAATTCTGGATTTTTGAACTCTGCTGGGATCTGGTTCATTCTCACACATGTGCCACATTTTTGTCTTGAGAGCCCGGTTTTGTCTCACATGAATTAATTGTCTTCTTGAGAGAAAGTGCCTGCAACCTTTTTAGGGTCGAGCATGCGTCGCATGTGCTCGCGCATGCGTATTGCTAGCGAGACGCTTTAGGTATTAGAAAAGGGCTCGGAGCCCCGTTGATGTCACGTCAGTGTCTTTCATTGGCAAGTTGGCTTGCCTGTTAGAATCCGCTTCTTTTGATTAGTGGAAGGCACACATACGTTATGCCTTTTCCGTGGTTAGCCCTCCTCGAGCACGACCAAGTACGGAAAACATGCGAGGCTCGCTGTGGTTGTGGACTACTTTTTCTCTGTTTTCAGAGCGCGATCTCGCTAGGCAGAAGTCGTGCGCTTTGTTAATCACACTTTTGCCGGTTCCGTTAATAAACGCACTTTGTTTGAATAGCTTCTGTGCAAGGGACAGTGCACAGCAGCTTATTAGCAGTGGTTTACGGAAAATCCAGTTGACCCTCTCGCATAGACTCATGGGTTCTGTCTCTCACTCCCACCCACTTGCTGACAATCCCACTCCCCAAATCTATATTTTCCTTAGTCTAACTGCAAGCCACAGCTAGATCAGCCCTATTTTTGTTTCTTTATCCTAAAATTGCTCTTCGTCTGAGAATGCCCATTTACAGTGAGGCTCAGTGCTCAACGAACTGATATAAAATTTCACTTTTCTCCTTCCTGACCAGTTTCCCTCTGCCGGCCTTCTCTTCACAATCTCTGTTTGAACACCATTCCCTTTGGCCTTACTTGGGTTTGCAGGGCAGTTTTCCAGAAGCCCACTTGTTTGTCACAGGTCCAGCCCATCTTCCATGATCTACCAGTGCCCCGTTTTCACATTTGGACCTTTTTGTCCAACTTTATGCACACCTCCAAGTCAGCCTTTCTACCCACCTCACTAGATCTGTTTGCACCATGTCTGCTAATGGTGGGGACTGCCAGCACAGTTTGGCAGATAAAGTGATTTTGCAGCTGAAAAAGTTTCTGCACATTCTGCATAGCCAGTGAAACCAGACAGCAAAATGCACTGCCTGATTATAGGAAATGGGTTCCACTCATTTAGTTCCCCAATATTTTTCACATTTGACTACCCGGTTTTTGGACTCTGGTTTTTGGACTTTTACTGTGAGAATGTGTCAGAGTCTACGGTAATGTAGCCCTTCCCGCTTTGTATCCTGAGAAAGCAAGGTTTACAATACGTGGGAAAAGCCATGTATATGGAACTCGCCTTTGGTGGAAATGCTGGAAGGTACCAGAACTATAAGATGGCCGCTGTGGAAACCATTTGGGCGAGATCTCTCAAGACCGCGGTAATGAGGCGGCAATGCATGAATTGCCTTTACTCCTGGAATCCTCCGGGGCCTGCACCTGCTGTTCAGTTCCTGGTATTGGCTGTCAGTTCCTGTTGTCATCTTTCTGTTGGGCGGTGAAGTCCATCTGTGCTTGTGACTCTTCAGCAGGGTTGCGGTGTTGAAGGAGCGTTCCTTTGTGCATGCTGCTTGAATTAAGGAGACTGTTTGGACATTTCCTCCCTGCAGTTGCTGGCCCTTTAACCACATGGTTGTGGCTTCTGTGCTTGCCCATCTTTATATTTTGATGAAGCTTGTTTCGTTAGGCTGCACTCTCCTGCCTTGTAATGTGTAAGGGCTGTTTGGACCTTTGTGGCTACAGAGTTTGAACATTTTGGACTTGCAACAAGTTTCATGATGTTTCTTCATCATTCTCAGCTCTCAGGGCATACGTATGAGTTTTAGTCTGGTTCTATTATTAAGAGTGATACATTTCACACTGCAGGGCAATACTTATATATATTCATGCTGCCATAATGGGGGTATCCACATGAATGGTTTAACCATGTATACAACGTGTTTTGTGAATGTGTTATGGTTTGTGAACCATCAGATTCAGTCCGGGGCATGCTGGTCATACACTATACATGTTTAATTTCCACACACGCAAGTGTATATTGGTTTGCAGGTTGCAGATTTATGATCAACCAACCTTCATTCGCATGTAGCAGTTCTAACATATATACATATTCACTTAAAAAACAAAGGTTACAGGGACATTATAGTTAGGCTCACATGTTAAACGTACCAAACCATGGTGGGAGCTGTCAAAACTTCTCCCGCCAAGTCAGAGTAAAGAGCTATGTCCCTGGGGTGGGCACCCTAGGACATAGTAGGAGCCGGCCCTGAGGGGGTAGCGGTCCACAGGGCCATCAGTGGCCCCCCTCCAATGCAAATAGCCCCGGGGAGGTGGCGGTCCCCGGTGTTGCGGGCGGGGCCACATGACCCCTGCATAACAATAGAACTTGTGCCCCGGGGAGATGGTGGTGCCTGGGAATGTGGGGGGGCCTGATGGCTCACCCACATCCATTTTCTATTAAGTCCCAGGGAGGAAGCGGTTCCCGCAGCTATGGGGAAGGGGAAGGCGGCCCCCCCATTAAAAATCTAAATACCTCCGGGACCTGGCCCACCCGGGGGCTTTAGTTTTTGGGTGTTCTTTGGCAGATCAGCCAGGATCCCTGAGGAAATTTGATTGCTCTTTGGGGGAGCCCTCTGGGCCCCCAGAACCAGAGCTAAGGGGTCAGGGTGTTCCTACCCTGACCCCTTTTCTTATTTTTTACATTTTTGCCTCGGTCTCGGCTGAAGCTGAGTCCCAACATGGCTGCCAACACTTCCTTTTTGAAGTGTTGGCAGCCAATCAGATCTCAGCACGTGATCGGGAGGGTTTGCAGAGCCTTCATGTCCCTATATATACAAATGTGTTTTTTCTGTAATATTTCAAAAACTACTGAACGGATTTACACCAAAAAGGGCGCTTCTGGGCCGAGGGCTACTTTTCTGCCAAATTTGGCGTAATTCTGTCCATTGGTTTGCGCTGTAGCCACATTCAAAATCCCTATGGGGATTAATATGGGAAACATTATTTTTTTGACCCACCTCTTTTTCTCGGCCCCTACTTGACGGGTCACTCCGAAATTTTCAAGACACCAGTGGATGTGAGCGTTACATTTTTTTGAAAACTTTTGTGAAGATTCGTCAAGTGGCGCCAATGACATAGGCAAGTGAAAAAAACATATTTTTCTATTGAAACTAGGTCCTAACTATAACTACCTACTGGTGACCACCAGTAGGAAGTGTATATATATATATATATGTATGATTTCTCCAAGCACAGCTGTGCAATAGTTTACGTTCCCTACAAATGATTTGTTGCTGACATGATTTGAACGATGCCTTGCAAATTGCAACTTGACACATAATTTAGGAGTTTGGCGGTCCGAGGACTGCCATGTTGGTGGTGGTTGTCTGACCACCAACAGGCTGCCGGAGAAGACCACCAAATTATGACATTGGTGGTGATACATACAGAATGCCACCAAAGCACCACCGGCACCGCCAGTACGGTCAGACCACCGCTGTCGATTGGAGCCACCACCAGTCCGGTGGAGACCATGTATCTGCCAAACTCATTACAAGGTTTCACTCCTCCAACATTTCTTACGCAGTCGGACCACCATGGAACACCAGGCAGAAACGAACAGTATAAAAGTAGTCGCTCACCTACAGGAAGCCATACTCGTCCAGAGTCGCCATGGAAACACAACTAGATATCATCCCGCTGCTTGTGCACACAGAAAGACAACGGAATCACCGCTGACGAGGATGACATCAACCATAAGTACACACACATCGCTGACAATTATGACAACAACTGTAAGTACACGCACTTACCTGTTACAGTTGTTAAATATATGAATTTGGATTGTACCATAACATACCATAGGGAGGGGGGTGCAAGGGCTGTACTCACATGTAACAGTACAGTGACACACACACTCACATACAGCAACAAATACACCCACACATACACAGCATGCACACTATAGCCAGCACACACACACCCCACATATCAATAACACATACTTATGAACGGCAACACAGCACAGGCCCAGCCTTACAAATACACATACAATATACAAACTCGTAACAACACCACCACAACTGCACAAATAGAAGCACATGTAAAACACTGACTACTGACACTGGCCAAGGACGTCACACACATACAACACAATGTACAACCATCTGTGATAGAACACACACAATTACACTATCATACAACCTGGCATTCAACACACACACATAGAGTCCACACACAGTACACCAAACCTAATATGCCAGGCACAATACACGCAGAGTCAAACAGTCTAAACACACAAAGTCACACAGCACTACAACAAACACATATCACCACTAACACAACACACCACCATGACAACAACGTTTCAGCTACATACACATACCCATCACACAAAACACACCCTATCCCTGGGGGATAAAAGCACTGCACACAACCTCACAGACTGCTCAGACAATACCGAAAGCAGCACACACACACAAATACTGGAACTCAACAAATGTCAGCCAGGAACAACTCAAACCTAGGAAAGGAAATGCTGATGTGGCCAGAAATACCAACAACTGGTTGGTATAAAATTATGAAAACAATAGGGAGTAAAATAAGTTTGTCCAATGCCATAAGCCTTAAAAACAGCACCAAAGGCACTAAATGGTGCCCATACTTGACTCTTGACTGCCATGTAACCTCCACAAGTAGGGGCATCAAGGTGGCAGGCAGGTCCCCTTAGGGATTTGTGAGGGTTGGTGAGAGAGAGGGGTTTGGGCTTAGGCTTGGGAGGGGTGTTTAGGCTTGGACCTTTTTGGGAGGGGTGGACTTCTTTTTGGTGGGAGAGGGGCATGGGTGCTGGCAGGAGGGATTGGGGAGGCCTTGGAGGTGTAAGCAATGGCCTTGGGGAGGGTCTCAGAACATTTAGGGGTGTCATGGGGGAGGAGTAGGGAAAAAGCTAAGCTCACATAGGCAAAGTTTCTTAGGCACATGGGGACGGTCATCCAAAGGGGGTTTGGGTGTGGAAGGAGAGGGAGTGGTTGTTTGACATTTAGGTGTGGATGTCTTGGGTGCGTGTTTGTGGGAGGTATGCTTGTGGGTGGTGGGTGTCTGTTGGGTGGGTGAGTGAGGGCGTTTATGTGTCTTGGGCTGAGGGGGGTGGAGGTGCTGGGGGATGACGTGGGGGGGTGGGTGTCTGTCTGTTTACCTGGTGACTGCAGGTATGGTGGATGTGCTGCATGTAGGCGTGTCAGTGGTTGTGGTGTCTGCAGGTGTGGTGACAGGTGGATGTCTGAGGGTCTGCTTGGGTGCTGTCTGTGGGTAGGATAGGTATAGTGACTGTTGGTGTGGTGTCTGCAGGTATGTCGGGTGATGTGCCTGTGATGCCGTGGGTGGTGAGTTGTCAAGGCAGATGGTGACTGTTGCTGTGTCTGCAGGTGGATATTGTCTGTGTGCGTGCCGGTGGTGTGTCTTGTGGTGCTTATGTTTGTTTGAACTACCCTTTGATGTTGAGGTGGATGCATGCCTGTCTGTTTGTGTGCTTTGGCTGGGTTGGGGAAGGGGAGATTCGGACTGGGAAGAGGAACCGGGGGACAGTAGACAAGGGGTGACTGACTGCCATCTGTGTAGAGGTCTGAGCCTGAAAAGATCTCTATGGGCCAGCCAGTGCACCATGAATGCCCTCCAGGAATGCATTGCTCTGTTGGATTTGAGTTGCCAGTCCCTGGACGACATTCACGATTGTTGACTGACCCACATAGATTGACCTCAGGAGGTCAATAGCCTCCTCACTGAAGGCAGCAAGGCTAACAGGGGCTAGGGCAGAGGTGCCTGCGGCAAAGGGCACAGGCAACTGGGTGGGGAGCTACAGGGAGAGTGGTGATAGAATGGGGGTGGCGGACAGAGATAGTACAAGGGTGTTCCTAGATGGGTCTGCCACCACTAGGGAGTGGCCACTGGAGGAGGATTCCAAAGGAGATGTAGTGGATCTGGTCTCCCCTATGGCACTCCCCTCACCCTCTGGGCCACTGGATCCCTCAGTGTCAGTGTTCTCGTGACTGGAGGTCCAGTGGCCTACTCAGCTGTGCCCCATCTCCTTCGCTTTCCAGTGCTGATGCTGAAAAACAGAAAGTCAGGTATGGTCATCACATTCACAAGATAACACTTCCATCAATCAGTAAACATAAGTTTCATTACATCCTGTTCACCAACACCCCTAGGTAGTGCCAGTAAAGTGCAAACATCATGTCACAACAAAATATGAAGTATGACCCTCAATATCAACATTGTTATACACCACCTAAGCAAGCTAACTGACACATACAATACCATGAATCAAGTTGACCAATCACACTGACCATTTCGTGACAAAGTGACTTTCCCACATGATACACGTTCTCTATCCACAACAACATTGGCAAGCACCAATCAAGCAATGGTTTAGGAATGTGAAATTGCTCACCATTAATCAAAAACACATACAAATATTGTACTCTGGTGTCATGTACCAGGCTATGACATGTTGTAAAGCAAAGGCAAGCAAGCCTTGTGTAGACAAGCCATACCTTCTTCATTTCACATAGTTACAACCATACACTATGGACATATGCAAACCTGTAACAACTCAAATTGCCATACATTTCAATTTTCGGGTACAGGAGTCAGAACACATGGCACACACACATCCACCAATAGTGATGTATCAAGGATTGAAATTACAATGTGGACAAGTCATCCAGGTCATTGGTCTTCTGTAAACAAACTTTATCGGTGAGGGCCAAGTAAGCTCAGACCTATGTCCCACACACAACCAAAAGATGTCAAAAAGACTGTACCATGCATATGGAGTACTATACTGTGGAGGAAGATGACAATCAGATCTAGATAATCATGCAATTAGTCCATCAATAGGCCACTGACTGAGTGGCAACATCACTACACACACATCAAACAAGGCAAGCCTTACATCTGTCTGTGTAGAAATCTCAGAGCCAAAGCACATTTGTTGCTAACATGGCAGGTACACCTACCATGATTCAAGCCACAAGCCTAGATACACGTACAATACAACTCAAATGTGTATGTGAACTATCACACCTATCCCACATAGGTGTCATTGACAACATTAGGTTTTCACATCTGTCATAGCAACAGTAAGTAGGTATAACTATTTACAATATTGATTCATTACTGAGCCTTTCAATTGATACATGATGTTAACATGTATATCTGTCAAGAATGTAACTGTGAATAGGCTATCATTGCCAATGAATCATGCCAAGTACAGTATGCCCAAAGAGAAAGCTGTGTAGCCACTTTCCACTAATAGAAAATTAGCAAGATAGTAACATTCCTAGCCTCTGATACCAATGTATGGGTGCCCATAGAAATGTTGCAGCACCTCAATGGTATCCAACATGTATGTTGTCAACTCTGATGAGACTTCACACATGTCTATGTGCACCCGTCACTTACCAAGGGAGATTACCTTGTAACAGGGGTGCAGATGTTAACCTTGTATGTCATGTGACATGTCAGATGGACATCACAGCCTCACATGCTGCTGTCACTTATCAGAAAGCATTAGAAAACTAGAGATTACATGAATATGTCTAACTCTATGTTGCACATGGACAGGAATCTTGAGACATTGCAGAGAACAGAAATCAAGGACCTACACACCTCACCACCATGACATTAGGAGGATTGACGTGTTGGTGGGTATGTACAACCACAAGTGTACAAAATGCAGTATAATGGTACACATATGACACAGTCATATGTGCACCATCATATGCTATTGTAATGAGGAGACTATATAGTTGAGTAACATGCCTCCAAATGCATTGGTATGTGCACACCTGAATGCTATAGATGGCTATGGTATGTCAATGTGTACACAGGAGATCTGTGACACTTTGCACTTACCACATTGTCAGAGTTAACATACTGTTCCCTCACTCAATCACATGGTAAAGGGTCAAAAATGAGTTTGATCTGTACTTACCCCTTTGTGGCTGCTGTGCTGCCTTCAAACGCCAATCCAACTCATGGTAGGCCACCGTCAAAATGCAGGCCATTAGAGGGGTCATGGTCCGACGGGCACCCCGTCCTCGTTGGGAGGACATCCCCAGCTGGGCCTCTGCGGTCTTCCGGGCCCAGCCTCTCAGGTCCTTCCACCTCTTCCAACAGTGGGTGCTCTGCCAGCTATGGTCCCCCAGGTTCCGCACTTTCTTGGTGATGGCACGCCAAATGCCCTTCTTCTGATGGGCGTTGACCTGCATGGATGACATAGAAAAAAATAAAGATTGTCATGTCCACAAGTACCATACTAAAACAGGCAAGGTAACTAACTACTTAGTGCAACTAGCAAAACACAGACTGTCTTGAACATCCCCTCCACTGATAAATGAGCATATGCAGTCAGGCCATATACAAGGTGGACACAGACATGATTCTCCAGCATCCCCTGTCATCTCATCACATATGACCAGACAGCAAACACATTTGAAAATATGGTATTTCAGGAGGAGTCTGGTATACCAACTCTACCAACAGTCACAAGTTGGGTCAGGGAACATACATCAAACACTCTCCACAATGTCTCAGGACTCAATACCTGTCAACAAACATAAGTACATGACCAGGAACTCATCCCATTTTATCACAACTTTGGCACCTTATAGACTTTAAGGACACCATCAGTAAAATTGCCCATCAATCCTGTGTACCATGTTTAAACTTTTGGATATGGCATATCCAAGCATTATGTGTGACATATGTATTTTCACACTTACAATTGACACAAATACTGATAGACATATCTTCTTATATTCCTTCATCTAGTTACCCTGGAATGAGAAGGGTCAGACAACCTCCAGTGTACCGTCCATGGAGGACCGACATGTCATCCAGATCTACCGCCTGGATAGGCAGACAGTCATTGATCGCTGTAGTCAGTTGGAGCCAGCTCTGATGCCTGCTATTCGTCATCCCAATAGCATTCCACCCATGGTACAAGTCATGTCAGTGCTGCACTTCCTGCCCACAGGGTCCTTTCAAAATACCGTGGCCCTAACTGCCGGGATGTCACAGCCTATGTTCAGTTTGGTCTTGAAGGATGCCCTCTCAGCACTGTTGAAACACCTGGACAGCTACATCCAATTTCCACAATTTGATGATTTGGCCCATGTGAAGGCTGATTTTTATGCTTTGGCACTCACCTCACATGTGGTGGGAGCCATTGATGGTACCCATGTAGCATTGGTTCCCCCAAAAGGCAATGAACAGGTGTATCGGAACAAGAAGAACTTCCTCTCCATTAATGTCCAAGTTGTCTGTTTGGCGGACCTCTGCAATTCCCAAGTATTTGCAAAGCACCCTGGTTCAGTACATGATGTCTTCATCATGCGTAACAGCAATATCCCACTGCTGATGACACAACAGTACACAGAGAGAGCCTGACTGGTTGGTAAGTCATATATCTGATGTGTGTCAGAATCTTATGTTTGCTGCCAAATGTAAGGATGTCCAAGATTTCTGTTTTCAGACATGTAATGATTCTTTACAGGGGATTCTGGCTACCCAAACCGTCCCTGGTTGTTGATACCAGTGAGGTACCCAACCAGGCCTGGGGAAGTTTGCTTCAAAGATGCCCACGGAAGGACAAGGCATGTCGTGGAGCAGGCTTTTGGGCTCCTAAAGGCTAGATTTTGTTGCATTGATAAATCACCCACCAAAGTGTGTCAAATCATTGTTGCCTCCTGCATGCTCCACAACCTCACCCTGAAACATTTGATCCCACATATACCAGATAAGGGGGAGCCAGCAGTTCGAGCGGGTGAGAATGCAGAAATGCCAAGTGAGGATGACTGTGATGAGGATGAAGATGGAGACATCTGGACAGATCTCATAAAACAGTACTTCAACTAACTGTAGGTATGTGTTGTTCTTTAAAAACAACTTGACTCAGTGCGCTATTGGGGGGCTTACAGATGTCTGAGAAGAGTCTTTGTATGACCATCAGACAGCTCATCAGTTGCTTAGCAGGACATTTCTCAAATGTGCCTGCAAAATTGTAACTGGGGTTGTGACTATCGTGATGATTTCCTTTGTTCATGTTTGTTACACTGCACAATCAGTGTTACCATTGTAGTTGGGACATGTCTTTATAGGTCTTCATTACTGTTAGAAATGGGGTTTTTGGTTGGCAGTCAGGTTACCCTCTGTCCAAGCAAAAGCCCTCACTCTAGTCAGGGTAAGTCACACACTATCCAAGATTATCCTGTGCCCACCCTCTGGTAGCTTGGCACGAGCAGTCAGGCTTAACTTAGAAGGCAATGTGTAAAGTATTTGTGCAATAAATCATACAATACCACCATATAGCACCACAAAAATACACCACACAGTGTTTAGAAAAATATATAATATTTATCAGGATAATTGTAGGTCAAAAAGAATAAAGTTGCAATGGAAAATTGTAGAAATATCACAGGGAAGTGATATAAAGTGTCTTAAGTCTTTAGAATGTAACAAAAGTCTCTTTCAAGCACAAGGACCTGGTTAGGAGTGGAAAAATCTCCTCAGAGGGCCACAAGAGAAGAGGTGCGTGGAAAAAGGGTGTGTGCGTCGATTTCTCCCCAGCACACACGGACTTGCGTCGTTATTTTCCACGCGGGGAAGTCGGGCGTCGTTTTCCGGCGCGTGGACAGTCTCTTTCTGTGGATCGCGGGGATTACCAGATGTCCCGGGTCTGTGCGTGGATTCTCCTGCTTGTTCTCCGGCTGCGCGTCGAATTTACGAACTCACGGCAGGCGTCGCGTCGATTTCTCCTCTAGACTTCGATCTGCGGGGCTGCGCGTTGAAATTACGATCTCACGGCAGGCGTTGCATCGATTTCTCCTCTAGAGGTCGGGCGGCGTTGTCCTTGCGAGGCCGTGCGTCGGATCTTCGATCGTCCCAAGAGCGTCGCGTCGATCAGCGTCGGTGTGCGGCATTTTTCTCGCCGCGAAACAAGCTGTGCGTCGAAATTTTCGGCGCACGGAGCGTCCAAGTAAAAGAGAGAAGTCTTTTTGGTCCTGAGACTTCAGGGAACAGGAGGCAAGCTCTATCCAAGCCCTTGGAGAGCACTTTCACAGCCAGACAAGAGTTCAGCAAGGCAGCAGGGCAACAGCAAGGCAGCAGTCCTTTGTAGAAAGCAGACAGGTGAGTCCTTTGAGCAGCCAGGCAGTTCTTCTTGGCAGGATGTAGTTTCTGGTTCAGGTTTCTTCTCCAGCAAGTGTCTGATGAGGTAGGGCAGAGGCCCTGTTTTATACCCAAATGTGCCTTTGAAGTGGGGGAGACTTCAAAGAGTGGCTAAGAAGTGCACCAGGTCCCCTTTCAGTTTAATCCTGTCTGCCAGGGTCCCAGTTGGGGGTGTGGCAGTCCTTTGTGTGAGAGCAGGCCCTCCACCCTCCCAGCCCAGGAAGACCCATTCAAAATGCAGATGTATGCAAGTGAGGCTGAGTACCCTGTGTTTGGGGTGTGTCTGAGTGAATGCACAAGGAGCTGTCAACCAAGCCCAGCCAGACGTGGATTGTAAGGCACAGAAGGATTTAAGTGCAAAGAAATGCTCACTTTCTAAAAGTGGCATTTCTAGAATAGTAATATTAAATCTGACTTCACCAGTCAGTAGGACTTTGTATTACCATTCTGGCCATACTAAATATGACCTCCCTGCTCCTTTCAGATCAGCAGCTGCCACTTCAACAGTGTATGAGGGCAGCCCTAATGTTAGCCTATGAAGGGAGCAGGCCTCACAGTAGTGTGAAAACGAATTTAGGAGTTTTACACTACCAGGACATATAACTACACAGGTACATGTCCTGCCTTTTACCTACACAGCACCCTGTCCCAGGGGTTACCTAAGGCACACCTTAAGGGTGACTTATATGTAGAAAAAGGGGAGTTCTAGGCTTGGCAAGTACTTTTAAATGCCAAGTCGAGGTGGCAGTGAAACTGCACACACAGGCCTTGCAATGGCAGGCCTGAGACAAGGAAAAGGGGCTACTTAAGTGGGTGGCACAACCAGTGCTGCAGGCCCACTAGTAGCATTTAATTTACCAGCCCTATGCACATAAAGTGCACCTTACTAGGGACTTATAAGTAAATTAATAGTCCAATCAGGTATGATTCAAGGTTACCATGTTTTAAGGGAGAGAGCATATGCACTTTAGCACTGGTTAGCAGTGGTAAAGTGCGCAGAGTCTATAAACCAGCAAAAACAGTGTCCAAAAAATGGAGGGAGGCAGGCAAAAAGTTAGGGGTGACTACCCTAAGGCTGTCAGGTCTAACATGTGTCCCCCCCAGCTGAAAGTGGGGAGAACTACCAGACCTCCTGGGAGCTCTCATCGCTAAGGCGGAGGTACCTGGAGAGACCATCAGCATTGGCGTGGTCAACCCCTGGGCGATGTTCCACCGTAAAGTCCATCCCCTGTAGGGAAATGGACCACCTCAAGAGTTTTGGATTCTCACCCCTCATCTGCATGAGCCATCTGAGGGGCCTGTGGTCTGTCTGAACCCGGAAGTGAGTCCCAAACAGGTAGGGTCTTAGCTTCTTCAGTGCCCAGACCACAGCAAAAGCTTCTCATTCAATAGCACTCCACCTCTGTTCCTGTGGTAATAGCCTTCTGCTAATAAAGACTACCGGTTGATCTCTGCCCTCCTCATTCAGCTGTGCTAGGACTGCCCCTATGCCATGCTCTGAAGCGTCTGTCTGCACGATAAATTCCTGGGAGTAGTCAGGGGCCATGAGTACGGGGGCCGTGCACATGGCTTCCTTCAGGGCGTCAAAGGCTTTCTGACAAGCCTCTGTCCAATTCACCAACCTAGGTTGCTTCTTGGAAGTGAGTTCTGTCAAGGGGGTTACAATGGTCCCATAGCCCTTGACAAATCGGCGGTAGTATCCTGTGAGACCTAGAAAGGCTCTCACCTCCGTCTGTGTTCGGGGTGGTTGCCAGGCCTTGATAGTTTCAATCTTGGCCTGGAGTGGCTGCACCTTGCCACCACCCACTAGGTGTCCCAAGTACACCACGGAACCCTGCCCAATCTGGCACTTACTGGCCTTGATGGTCAGGCCTGCCTGTTGCAGGGCCTGAAGCACCTCCTTGAGGTGAAGCAGGTGTTCCTCCCAGCTGGAACTGTAGACAGCTATGTCATCCAGGTAGGCTGCACAGAAGGCATCCTTGCCAGCTAGGACCCCGTTAACCAACCGTTGGAAGGTAGCGGGGGCATTTTTCAACCCAAACGGCATCACCCGGAACTGGTAATGGCCATCCGGGGTTGAAAATGCAGATCTTTCCTTGGCCCCCTCAGTTAGGCCGATCTGCCAGTACCCTGAAGTAAGATCAAACGTACTCAGGAACTTGGCAGCGCCTAGCCTGTCCACAAGCTCATCAGCTCGGGGGATGGGGTGAGCATCAGTCCGTGTGACTGAGTTGAGACCCCGGTAGTCCACACAGAACCGGAGTTCTGGCTTCGCACCTGGGGCAGTAGCCTTAGGGACCAATACCACTGGGCTGGCCCAGGGACTACTGGATTTCTCAATGACCCCTAGAGTCAACATCTTGGAGACCTCCTCCTTGATGCTGGCCTTCACCTTATCCGACAACCTGTAAATTTTGTTTTTCACAGGGAGACTGTCACCAGTGTCAATATCATGAACACAGAGGTGGGTCAGCCCAGGAGTAAGGGAGAACAGGGGGGAGAACTGCTCCAACAGCTCATAACAGTCTCCTTTCTGATTTAGAGTCAGGGAGTCAGACAGAATGACCCCGCTTACTGACCCATCACCTTCTTGGGCAGAGAGGAGGTCGGGGAGAGGTTCACTCTCCTCTTCCGTTCCTTCATCTGTGACCAGAAGCATGTTGATCTCCGACCTCTCAAAATGAGCTTTTAGTCGGTTCACATGGAGCACCCTTAGGGGATTCCTAGGGGTTTTGAGGTCCACTAGGTAAGTGGCCTCCCCTTTCCGCTCCTTTATTTCAAATGGGCCAGACCAGCGGTCCTGGAGAGCTCTGGGCTCTACTGGCTCCATTACCCACACTTTGTCTCCAGGTTGAAACTCTACCAGGGTGGCCTTCTGGTCATACCATTGTTTCATCACCTCTTGACTGGCCTCAAGGTTATCTTGGGCTTCTTTCCAGAAGCGGGTCATCTGGTTGCGGAGGGCCAACATATAGCTGACCACATCCTGAGGGGGTGTCTTTGGAGCTTTCTCCAATCCCTCCTGGACAATGCTTAAGGGTCCCCTGACAGGGTACCCATAGAGAAGTTCAAAGGGACTGAACCCTACCCCTCTCTGGGGGACCTCTCTGTAAGCAAAGAGAAGGCATGGTAAGAGGACGTCCCACTTACGCCTCATGGCCTCAGGGAGGCCACCAATCATGCCTTTCAGGGTCTTGTTGAATCTCTCCACAAGACCATTCGACTGGGGGTGATAGGGTGTGGTGAACTTGTAAGTTACACCACACGCATCCCACAGAGACTTCATGTATGCAGACATGAAGTTAGTGCCTCTGTCAGACACTATTTCCTTGGGGAATCCCACACAGGTAAATATCCCCATCAGGGTTCTGGCCACCACCGGTGCAGTTACTGTCCTCAGAGGGATTGCCTCTGGGTAACGGGTGGCATGGTCCACCAAAACCAGGATGAACCTGTTGCCTAAGGCTGTTTTGGGGTCCAAGGGACCAACAATGTCGATGCCCACCCTTTCAAAGGGGGTGCCAACGACAGGAAGTGGAATCAGGGGGGTTTTAACCCTTTTTCCTGCTTTACCACTGGCCTGGCAGGTAGGACAGGATCTGCAGAACTTGTCTGAGTGTGTCCTCATTTTGGGCCAATAAAAGTGGGTGACAAGCCTGTTAAAGGTCTTGCCCTGCCCCAAATGTCCTGCCAGGGGAATGTCGTGAGCCAGACCCAGTAGGAAGGTTCGGTAACATTGGGGGACCACCAGCATACGTGCTGCCCCAAAGCCCGGAACCTTAGGCTCACTGTAGAGGAGATCATTCTCCCAATATAGGTGGTGATCGCCAGAGGCGTCGCCTGCTGCCTGGTTTGAGGCTTGTTTCCTCAAACCTTCCAGAGTGGGACATTCTTTCTGCGCCTTGCAGAATTCCTCCCTGGTGGGTCCACCCTCAACTTGCCAGCCAGCAAGCTCAGGTAAGTCACCTAGGGCGGCAATGTCTTCCCCAGTTGGCTCGGGAGCCTCCTCCTCAGGAGCCCCGTCAGCCACTGTGGGAACAGCTGGGGCCGGTTTCCCGCACCCCTGGTCCCTCCTCCTGGCAGCTCTCTGGGCCGTCGTTCCAGGCTCCAGATGCCCTTGACTTCCCTCTCGGTCAGCCATGGACCGTGTGGTCATGCAGACCCACTCAGGTAACCCTAACATCTCCAGGTGAGACCTGAGCTCCACTTCTTTCCAAGCAGTGTGCTCAAGGTCATTGCCTAACAGACAATCTACAGGCATGGCAGGACTCACAGCTACTTTCAGAGTACCAGAGACCCCCCCTCACTCAAAGGGAACCAGAGCCACCGGTAGGTGACTCTCGCGATTGTCAGCGACTCTGACCTGGTGGAATGTATTAGGTACTATCTGCTCTGCTGACACCAGCTGACTCTTGATAGTAGTCATACTGGCTCCTGTGTCACGCAGAGCCTCCACCCTCTGCCCATCAATGGTGACCCACTGCCGGTACTTGGAAGTATTTCTGGGCATGTGGGCCTTGGGCACCATTTCTCCTTCTCCCAGGGACACTAGGGAAATCTCTACCTGCTCCCCAAAGCTAGTTGGGTCCATCTCCCCCCGAGTGCTACACTAGTCAACCCAGGTGCCTGTCCGGTAGTGGACGGTGCCCTCTTGGGGCACTGTGGATCGCCTTTGTAGTGACCATATTGGTAACACTCCATGCATTTGGGGCTGGATTTCCCTGACTTGTCAAATGTCCCTGGCTTTTTCCCAAATTTGGAAAAGGAAGAGTTGCCACCCCCTCCCTGGGAATTCTTTTGGGGGCCTTTAGAGAGTTCCTTATCTGTAAGTTTATCTCCCCCCTCTTTCTTCTGTTGGGAACCCTGACCACCTTTGTGGGAGTCCCCCCCAGGTACATTTTGGACACTCTGGTGCTAACCCAGAGGTGCGCCTCCTCAGCAAGCTTCCTGGGATCAGTCAGCTTACTATCCACTAGGTGCTGGCGCAAATCTGTATAAGTAACATTAAGCATATGCTCTCTCAGGATCAAGTCATATAAACCTTTATAATCTGCTACTTTGTTGCCCCGCACCCATCCATTCAGTGCCTTACTAGAGAAATGAAAGAAATCTACCCATGTTTGTGTGGTTTGTTTGGTGCTGTCCCTGAACCTCTGACGGTATCCCTCAGGGGTCAGCCCAAACTTGGCAAGTAAAGTGGCTTTCTGGAGTGGGTATGTGTTTTGATCCGGTGGATCCAATGTGAGAAGTGTGTCCCTCCCCAATGGCGGCACATAACCCCACATAGCTACCCCCCATTGCCCTTCAGGAACCTCATGAGCCCTTAGTGCAACTTCATAAGCAGCTAACCATTTATCTATGTCATCTCCCACCACAAAACTGGGCACCACATTTTTGGGTATACGAACCTTCTTTTCTCCAGCAGGTCCTGTCTGTATGCTGCCACCATTATTGCTGGATTCAGACTGTCTTGCCTTGATCTCCAGCTCCTTGAGACTCAGTTCATGAGCCAACAATAGTTTCTTTTCAGCCAAAGCTCTTTCAGCTTCCACTTGTTTGGCTGCTCTTTCAGCTTCCGCTTGTTTGGCTGCCCTTTCAGCTTCTGCTTGAATCTGTTTGGCTGTTCTTTCAGCTTCAATCTGTTTGGCTGCTCTTTCAGCCTCAGCTTGTTTGGCTTCTCTTTCTGCTCTCCTCTCCTCCTGTTGCGCCTCAATTTTCAGTTTTGCCATTTGCAATTGGAACTCCCTTTCCTCTCTCCTTTCCTCTGCGGTCAGGCTTTGCATGGAGACACTGCTCCCTGGTCTGGAAGGGTGCACAATTGCAGTGGTAACACCATCCATAGATAGTGAAAATCCTTCTGAGGGACCATTTTCTGGCTCCTCTTCCTCATCATCCTCTAAATGGGCTTCTGCCCAGGCCCTCAGCGCCACTTGAAAGTCCTCCTTTCTGGAGGCCCCTAGGGTGGGTACCCTTAATGCCCTGCAGAATCCTCTTAGTTGTTTGACCGTGTATGTATCCAACTGGACTAGGTCAAAGTCCCCTGTCTGAGACCCAGTCAGAGACATGTTGAGTGAGGATTTAGTTTTTGAAAATTGTCAGGAAAAAAAACGGATTTTCAAAAAGAGATAAAAACCAAGTTGACCTTCAACTGTGGGTAGGTAGTGAAATACTTAGCTACTGTATGTCACTGCACAAATACAAGTCCTATCCTCACCGCTGATCACCAATGTTAGAAATGGGGTTTTTGGTTGGCAGTCAGGTTACCCTCTGTCCAAGCAAAAGCCCTCACTCTAGTCAGGGTAAGTCACACACTATCCAAGATTATCCTGTGCCCACCCTCTGGTAGCTTGGCACGAGCAGTCAGGCTTAACTTAGAAGGCAATGTGTAAAGTATTTGTGCAATAAATCATACAATACCACCATATAGCACCACAAAAATACACCACACAGTGTTTAGAAAAATATATAATATTTATCAGGATAATTGTAGGTCAAAAAGAATAAAGTTGCAATGGAAAATTGTAGAAATATCACAGGGAAGTGATATAAAGGGCCTGATTCTGACCTTGGCGGTCTTTTCGCAAGACCGCCGAGTTACCGCCGCGGTAAAGACCGCCGACCGCGGCGGTATGCCGCTGCGTGTATTCCGACCGCTGGGAGCGTTCCGCCGGAATACCGCCAGCAGCCACACTGGCGGTTGGCGGGAAAGTGGAGACTGGTCAACCTCCACCGCCACGCCAGCAGAACACCGCCCCCAGAATTACGACCCACATTTCTGTGTGGCGGTCTTCTGTTGGCGGTCTTCTGTTGGCGGTCACGTCCCTATGGCTCCCGTCGCCTCCCCGAGGACCAACGCACAAGGTAAGTTGATCGTCCGTGAGGGGAGGGGGTGGGGGGGTGTTGTGTGATTTGTGCGTGCATGGGGGTGTGTAGAGGGGGTGTGTGAGTGCGTGCATGCGGGCGGGGGGTGCTGCTGTGCCTTTGGGCAATGTGTGTAGTTCGGCGGGTGCGCATGTCGGCATGTATGTGTGCGGGTATGTGCCCCCGTTGTGTATGTGTGTGTGTAGGGGGTGTGCATATGTGCATGTTGGGGGTGCGTGCATGTCGGGGTGCGTGTATGTGCATGTCGGGGTGGGGGGGGCAGGGGGTTCGTACCACCTCTGGGGGGTGGCAGGGGGGTGGAGGGTGTGGGGGGAGGACTCGTGGGGGGCAGTGGGGGGTGGGGGAGACCCCTATCAGTGCCAGGGAAGGAATTCCCTGGCCCCGATAGTGCCTACCGCCATGGTTCGCATGGCGGTTCCCGACCGCCAAAAACCGCGGCGGTAAGCAGGGTCATGATACTGTTGGCGGTCTTGGGTCGACCGCCGGGCCGGAGTGTGCGAACTCCAGCCCGTCGGTCATGACCGCCGTGGCGGTCGGAGTGGGGAAGTGGCGGTCGATCGCGGCGGTGACCGCCGCGGTCAGAATGCCATTTTTCGGACCGCCGGTCTGTTCGCGGTCCGACCGCCGCCTCTCCGCCGACCGCCAAGGTAAGAATCAGGCCCAAAGTGTCTTAAGTCTTTAGAATGTAACAAAAGTCTCTTTCAAGCACAAGTACCTGGTTAGGAGTGGAAAAATCTCCTCAGAGGGCCACAAGAGAAGAGGTGCTTGGAAAAAGGGTGTGTGCGTCGATTTCTCCCCAGCACACACGGACTTGCGTCGTTATTTTCCACGCGGGGAAGTCGGGCGTTGTTTTCCGGCGCGTGGACAGTCTCTTTCTGTGGATCGCGGGGATTACCAGACGTCCCGGGTCTGTGCGTGGATTCTCCTGCTTGTTCTCCGGCTGCGCGTCGAACTGCGGGGCTGCGCGTCGAATTTACGAACTCACGGCAGGCGTCACGTCGATTTCTCCTCTAGACTTCGATCTGCGGGGCTGCGCGTTGAAATTACGATCTCACGGCATGCGTCGCGTCGATTTCTCCTCTAGAGGTCGGGCGGCGTTGTCCTTGCGAGGCCGTGCGTCGGATCTTCGATCGTCCCAAGAGCGTGGCGTCGATCATCGTCGGTGTGCGGCGTTTTTCTCGCCGCGAAACAAGCTGTGCGTCGAAATTTTCGGCGCACGGAGCGTCCAAGTAAAAGAGAGAAGTCTTTTTGGTCCTGAGACTTCAGGGAACAGGAGGCAAGCTCTATCCAAGCCCTTGGAGAGCACTTTCACAGCCAGACAAGAGTTCAGCAAGGCAGCAGGGCAACAGCAAGGCAACAGTCCTTTGTAGAAAGCAGACAGGTGAGTCCATTGAGCAGCCAGGCAGTTCTTCTTGGCAGGATGTAGTTTCTGGTTCAGGTTTCTTCTCCAGCAAGTGTCTGATGAGGTAGGGCAGAGGCCCTGTTTTATACCCAAATGTGCCTTTGAAGTGGGGGAGACTTCAAAGAGTGGCTAAGAAGTGCACCAGGTCCCCTTTCAGTTTAATCCTGTCTGCCAGGGTCCCAGTAGGGGGTGTGGCAGTCCTTTGTGTGAGAGCAGGCCCTCCACCCTCCCAGCCCAGGAAGACCCATTCAAAATGCAGATGTATGCAAGTGAGGCTGAGTACCCTGTGTTTGGGGTGTGTCTGAGTGAATGCACAAGGAGCTGTCAACCAAGCCCAGCCAGACGTGGATTGTAAGGCACAGAAGGATTTAAGTGCAAAGAAATGCTCACTTTCTAAAAGTGGCATTTCTAGAATAGTAATATTAAATCCGACTTCACCAGTCAGTAGGACTTTGTATTACCATTCTGGCCATACTAAATATGACCTCCCTGCTCCTTTCAGATCAGCAGCTGCCACTTCAACAGTGTATGAGGGCAGCCCTAATGTTAGCCTATGAAGGGAGCAGGCCTCACAGTAGTGTGAAAACGAATTTAGGAGTTTTACACTACCAGGACATATAACTACACAGGTACATGTCCTGCCTTTTACCTACACAGCACCCTGCCCCAGGGGTTACCTAGGGCACACCTTAAGGGTGACTTATATGTAGAAAAAGGGGAGTTCTAGGCTTGGCAAGTACTTTTAAATGCCAAGTCGAGGTGGCAGTGAAACTGCACACACAGGCCTTGCAATGGCAGGCCTGAGACAAGGAAAAGGGGCTACTTAAGTGGGTGGCACAACCAGTGCTGCAGGCCCACTAGTAGCATTTAATTTACCAGCCCTATGCACATAAAGTGCACCTTACTAGGGATTTATAAGTAAATTAATAGTCCAATCAGGTATGATTCAAGGTTACCATGTTTTAAGGGAGAGAGCATATGCACTTTAGCACTGGTTAGCAGTGGTAAAGTGCGCAGAGTCTATAAACCAGCAAAAACAGTGTCCAAAAAATGGAGGGAGGCAGGCAAAAAGTTAGGGGTGACTACCCTAAGGCTGTCAGGTCTAACAATTACCATTACCTGCCTATACCTTTTGCATTACATTTTTACTTTGCAGATTTCTTCACAAGGTCATCCTCATGTGGCCAGTTCTGAATTGGAAGTGTCATAGGCAGGTGGGGGATTTGCAGGTCTGACATGTCAAGGGAACATAGATAGATCCAGGTACTCTATGGGATCATATTGTTGGTGTCTGAGTTCCATGCCCAGATTGTCAGGACATGGGGGTGGTAGTGTTCTGTTCCACACAATAGACCTGTGTGCCATGTTATCTAGGTCCAATGTTGTCATGTGTGTCTCTGACACATGTCATCTAGTGCAATCCATAATCTCAACCTTCTCATTGGTTTGACAATGATACTATTTAACTGGTATGTAACTGTCACAGTTTTTCCTCATTGCAGGCCACTGTGCATGTGTGTCAAGACTGACATAGGTGAGTAGCATGCCTACAGGTACCTGACCATTGTAAGAGGAAGGCTCCATGACTGGGGACAGTTGTACTGACCTCTGCCTGTATTATGGGGTATGGTAATTTGGGAGGTATGGTATGGGGATGTGATAAGACTTTAGCTGATGACACATTGAACCAATCTGTTTGCCTACTTGTATAGACAAAGACTGACATGCCCCTAACTTCATTAGTCTGTGGGTTGTGTGTTATTCACACCTATGTGAAGCATTGAATTGTGAAGCTGTACTGCACTGTGTGATCTTTGGCATGTTGTCAATCTATGTGCAGGAAGGTGCAATAAATGGGAATAGGAGTGTATCATTTTACATTAATCTAACCCAGACTTTACAGTACATGTGAGAAGGGATTTAACAGATTTGGTACATATGTGAATATGATGTGTAAGCAACAAATTTCAGGGTTAACTGTTCACTATAGCAGACAAATAATTCCAAACATGATATGTGATTTAGTTGTGTTTATTACACATGCACAGGAAAAGTATAGGATTGGGATCAAATTATACAGTGCAAACAGTGAAGGGTTCAACCATGGTGGATGTAATTATCAGGGTTGCTGCTGCAACATTTGGAGTCTCAATTCCAGTGTGCTTATACCATTGGAAAATGGAGAGTGGTTGTGAAACAGCCAACGGTGTATATGTGACACACAATGGGAACTAATGAATAGAGGATCACTTCCTGGCAGTGGTTGAAGTCTTGGCATCTTCTCCTACTGGATGCTTTAGTGGACATTCATGTTTGCGGGGGCTTCCTCAGCTACAGAGGCTGGGGTGTTTGAAGCATGTCCTTCCCCTTGCAGAGCCTCCATTCCTCTGGCTGCCACAGATGTAGAAGGGGCTGATGTTATATGGCCAATGGAAAGGGTCTGCTGTTGTGGACACAACCTACTCAGGGTGGTATTAATGTCTATCAGCACCCCTTTTAGGGAGGCCATGCTGGAATTGTGAGCCTCCCACTTTTGCATGACTTCCTGGTGGTTGCCCCTCTGCAGCTGCCTTATCTCCCCCATCATGGCAAGTGCCTGGCCCATCACGCCTTGGGACTGTTGGTAGGCTCCCGAGACTTGGGAGATGGTGTCCTGGCCAGATGTATCCCTAGGAGCCTCTATCCGCTGACCCACACCATCCCTCCCACGCACCCTACCCCCATGTACCTGTGCCCTTGGCACAGTTTGACCACTCCCACTGGTGCCAGGTCCTTCATTGTCAGGGTTTCCTAGAGGTGACTCCAGTACCTGTACTGGGGGGCACATGATGGTTGTAACTGTCCTTGGAACGCAAGTTTGGGGACAAATGGTTGCTTGGGATGTAGATGCAACAGTGCTGGGAGGAGTCGATGAAGGCAGGGTGAGGCTGACAGTTGTAGACTGACTAGGTGACCCAGATGGGCCAGAGTTGTCCTCAGTGTCCTCACATCGAGGGGTGTTCTCATAACTGAGGGCTTCATCCAGGAGGGAAGTAGCTGTCTCAGGTGTCCTGTCCATGGTCACAATGGGTAGGTGACCTGTTGAAGAAGTGGAACAGACAATCCACAATTGCCCTTGCCTGTACAATTGTGGATCATTCAGGTGGGTTTAGTCAACTGTGTAGTTGACATAAAAGGCTATTTCCACTATGGTTCACTGTTCTGGTTTTCTTAATGTTAGAACAGTGCCTGCTGAAGTTATAGTGCTCTCAGTCCCTGTAATAACCATGCCATTCACAGACACTGTGCCCCCAGTTGAGTTTACTTGACATGTTGAATGCCAGAGAGGGGTATTTGGACAGTTGGACACAGGGGTGGTGAATGTGTTGGCTGTTAAGATGTCAAAAGGTGATCAGTGAGCATGCAAGACAGAACTTTAGGGTGACATTTTCAGTGTTGTGACTTACCAGACTCCACTCCCCCAGGTATTCCTGTCAAGCCCTCAGGATGCAAGATGTCCAAGACCTTCACCTCCCATGATGTGAATGTTGGGGCAGGAGGTGGGGACCCACCGCCAGTCTTGAGGACTGCCAACTGGTGCCTGGCAGCCATGGAACTTACCTTCCCCCTGAGGTCATTCCACCTCTTCCTGATGTCCTCCCTTGAGCATGGAAAGGTGCCTACAGAATTCACCCTATTGACTATTCTTTGCCACATCTCCATTTTCCTGGCAATAGAGGTTTATTGGACTTGGGCTCCAAAAAGGTGTGGCTCTTCTCTGATGATTTTGTCCACCATGACCCTCAACTCGTCGGTGAAGCGGGAATGTTTTTGCAGGGACATGGTGGAGGAAATGAAAAGGAAAAAAAACAGGTGATGAGGTATGGGTGCTGTGTTGTGAGTGTGACAGGTGGTGTGTAGTAAATATTTGTGTCAAGTGTAAATATGGAGGGGTGCCTATTCTATGCTTCTGTTTTTTTAAAATGGTGCCCTGTCTTCTGTCTGTGGCGTTCTGGTTGCAAAGGATTGTGGCGTGTGAAGAGGTGTGATTTATAGTGCAGTATGTAGGTGTGTCTGGTGTGCGGAATTCAAACTATCCAATGTGGTGTAGTGTATTACTGTGCTGACTGCCAACCGCCGCGGTTAGCACCACCATTGGTTTTCCGCCATGGAAGAAGCACTGCTGGGATTTGGGGGTCCTAATAGGTTCAGAGGATCTTTGAGGGGCTGGCAGAGCTGGTGGTGGAACCGCCTCTTTCCTGCCCTCCTGAGTCCTGGCGGTGTCAGTATTTTGGCTGGGTTTTGGCAGTCCTCTCTGTGTGACTTGTTAAATGCCGGTAAGAATGACTGCCAACATGGCAGTCTTTTGGCGTCCGCCACCAAGACGGTCTTGCAAAAAGACCGCCAAACTCGTTATGAGCCTCTAGTGTTGTGGTTGGTTATTTTTCTCAGAGACAGAGCTTCCGGAAGGTGGGCTTCTGGGGAGGTACTGTTCCTGAGGATCCTTCCCGCTGACAGAATGTCTCACATCTTGAATTTCATTCACTGTAAATTCATAGTAATTAAACTGAGTTTGCTAACTGCCATTGTCCATGTTTTGAGTTAAGGCAGCTGTTGTGAAAGTAGTGTATGAGGCTCTGGGCTGGTTACACATAAATACATGCACAGGTCTGTGGGCACGTGTGAAGGCTATGTTTGTGAGACTATGGTCTTGTACAGACTGGTGTCCGTGCACGGAGAGCCTGTTGCACAAGTGACTTTTCAGGGATTGCGCCTGACTTGGGGTAGGCCTTATAATGTGAATGGACATTCAGAGTGTAGGTCTACAGTGATAACTGAAGATCTGTGGTGCTTATACAGAATTACATATTATGAGTGAAACTGCCCTAATGGCAGTTTTGCTCCACTGAGGCCTACTGAGTCCAGAGATGTGTCAATAAGGGGAGATATGGGCATCCCAGGTCTGAAATTACAGCCCCTAACATCCCACATACACAACTTATAGCACTTTAAGATTTGTCATATTTTCCTGGCTTAGTTTAGAATCAGATTCTAGGTCTTTGATCCCCCTAGTATGTCAAGTTAATTACCTGGAGCGATAGCAATGGAATCGAAGGCATTTCCTTCATGCCTATGCTCCTCGCAGGAATGGGAACTGACATTGCTCTCTCTGTGGGCAGAAGGCAGGAAGAAAGTGCTGCTCCAGCCTGGCAGGAGCAGAGGAGAATGGTGTCAGCTACTCAGGCTTCCAACAACCCCTACCTGCATCTGGGTGTTCAGTGGGCATGATCATTCAGGATATAAGCAAAAACACAAAACAAGAAGACCCAGCACAGGGTAACAGCAAAACAAAGCTACTCCTTACATATGTAAGGATCAGTGCCTGGAGCGCCCCATGTTATCCTGCAAGGAGGCTTAAATGTCAATAACTCTCTTTGCAGGCCCATAGGATGTACAAGGCACCACAAACTTGCATCCAACTGTTGTGGGGGACTGCATGATGGCCAGCAGCCCACCTGGAATGTTTTATCTACAACCTTAAGTCTCTTGGGGCCTTAAAATGATGACCCTGGGGGAGAGGGAGAGATTTACCACTCAATTAAAGCCCTTCCAGACTGAAGGCTTTTCTCTTGGGCTCTGAAGTGAGGGTCCTCTTGTGACTGGTCCTGTGACTGCAGCTGCAGTCTTATAGTAGTACAGATAAGACTCTGACATACATATCTTAGAATTAGGTGTTTTATTGACAACATTGATACTGACAATGCAGTATTTGTTGTTATATTGAATGCTATTTATGATTAATAGTGTGCTAATTGATTTCAGTGGTTTGTGCAATGTTGAATCATGACATGCTATTTCCAGAAATAAGATAGCATCCTTTCAAAGCCAGTAAGCCTGCCTTATATTGTAATGTTGCATCTGGTTTAGCTAGGCGGTATTGTCAATATGGGTTCAGGACCCACTGAGGTGTAATGTGATATGAAGGTGCCACCAATTGTATTATAAATCTACATTTGTTCATATTTGTAATTTAATGTTTAGTATTTAGTAGTGTGTGTGTGTAATAAAAGTACTTTTGTTTTTTAAAAGAAACATGCAATTGCAGACATTACTTTGGAAGGACACAAATCGTTCTCAACTATTAACCACATTTCTTACAAATATATGATAGTAAATGTGTGGATGAGACACAAAGTTTTTACATGAAGAGATTAGCAAGAATTGTCAAATTTAATAGATCTGTTGGCTGCAAACATTTTGGCTTTGTTAATGTTTGGTTTCTATGGGCCAGATGTACAAAGCCCTTTTGCATTTCTTAATGGTCTAAATTGGAATGTCGTGCCATTAAGAAATTCAAACTGGCCTTTTCTGATGTACAAAGGCCTTTAAGAAATCTAAAAATTTTATTTAGACGCTGTAGAAATCGCAATTTGCAATCCCTAGAATAGGAAATCTCAAATAGGGATTACCTAATTTTGATACCTATTCTGATGTACAACCAATTTCCTAAATGTGATTTGGGAATTTAGGAAATGCAATTACCATTGACTTGAAGTCGATGGTAACCATGTGCAATTTTAAAAAAGCATCTGAAAATTATTTTTTTAAATTACAATTGAGCACACACGTGCCCCTTTCACATACGTGTGCTCCACATGTGCACCCCTATTTTTGGGGTGCACCAAGGGATGCCTTTTGCCCATGCCATCCTTGGTTTTGCATTTCCCAAATAGTGATTTCCTAATAGGAAATCGCTTTTTGGGAAATGCAAAACTGGCCCATTGACACAAATGCCATGGGATTCCTTATTTGCGATTACCTAATAGCGATTCCTACTGTGTAGGAATCACTATTAAGAAATCTGTATCTCTGTACATAGCATTTTGCATTTCCTAAATAGCGATTTCTATGAAGTTGCTATTTAGGAAATGCAAAATTGCATTTTAGTACATCTTGCCCTTTGTCGCAATTTTTTCTAAAAATTTATTGCTGTGGAAAGTAGCCGACCCTCATCTAAAAAATAAAAGAAATTGGCAAAAAGCAAGAAATATTTTTCTTGATCTCAAAAAACATACTTTGCCATACTAGTCCCTGGCACTGATGACAAGTATCTTCTGTGTGAGAGTGCTCCTGGTGAAACAGCAGGATTCTGTCACTCATGGTTAATTTAGGCAATGGCTGACGTGGCCCCATGCTGTAACCTGCAGTGGGCAGAAGAAAATGTGAATGGCACTCTAACAAACTGGGTTTCTGGATGATGGGGTGGACTCTCCACTCAGGCAAGAACCACAATTCTTGTCATCCTGAACCACGTAAGTCACTAAATTGACCTGTGCATAACCCTTGGGTAGCGTGGCACAAAATCAGTTAGGCTTAACTTTGAGGCAATGTGTAAAGTATTTATGCAGCCCACAAACAGTAGGAAACACAACATAAACCCCCCCCACCCCAGTTTTTGGAATGGTGCACCCAATTATTAAGAAGTCCAGGATCCCAATCAACGGCTGGTGCAAAGGAATAAACCAAAAGCTTACTTTCAGAACTGTGTGGGAGGTGCAGTTAGGAGTGTCTCCCTTTGCCCTTTGTTTTCTTTATAAGAAAAATCTCAAACCAATTTAGACAAATAGAGTACATTTTCATAAATAAAATGAGACAAAAGTCTAATCAAAAGAACTGGAACTATGCAATTTTAAAGGTTAAGATATGAATTGCACCTAAAAGCTCAAAGCACCACTAGTAGTCATCTGGTCATGCTAGATCAGGGGAAAGTCACAAGTCAATCATGATGGAGCGTGGGCCACATAAAGGGACCAGGTTAGTCTAGCTGGAAAAGTTACCTTCTCAAAGTCCAGCACAAAAAGTTCCATTCTCTGTGGAAGAGGCAGCGAGGAGCAGGGAGAGTATTATGATGTTCATCGCTGTAGCGTGATGAGCAAGCCAGGTTGAGTGGACAGTCATTGCTGTAGCGTGTACAGCTGCTCAGGCATTGCTGTTTGGCACTGCTGTAGCAGGAAGTGCAGATCTCGTGTTTCTGGTTGTCATGTGGTTACTATAGCGCAAAAAGTCTGGTTCATCGGAGCTTCACATTGATGTTCGTTGCAGATGGCAAAGTCTTGGTGCAAACAGCCTGTTTGCAGGTGGAAAGAGCCCAAAACATCAGAATTTCACCTTTCGTTACTGGAGTAGCTCAACTGATGCCAGCTAATGGTTCGGCATTTAGTGAGGCACCTCTGGGGGGTCAGAAACTCACTCAAGCAAAGGCCAGCAGGGCTCAAACAGACAAGTTGCAGGTACAGACAAGTCCAGTGCAGTAGGTCAGCTGGGCAGTTGCAGAGAGGCCTCTGGAGCTTGCTGTGTCCCTGTAACTCAGACAGGAGGTCAGCCAAGTGACCCTTGAAGTCACTCAGATTTGCCTGTGATGAAGGTAGGAGATCCAGGCTTCCTTCTCAGAAAGCAAAGCAGGCCTCAGGCAGCAGGACAGTTCTCTGGTAGCAGCAAGGCAGTCCTCTGGGGGCAAGACAATACTTCCTTCATAATGTCCACACGTCCAGGAGTGTACTGATGAGTGAATTTGAAGGACGTATTTATACTTGGTGCCAGTCTTTATACCATATCCTTCCCCCACATCTGGTTAATGAAAGTTCTTCCCTTCCCAGGTCAAGGATTCAAGAAGTCTAGAGTGACAATAGTCTAGTGTCAGGTTCCATTGTGTGTGCTGGAGCATTTTGAAGTGTTAGTGGGGCAGGGCACAGCTCCACCCCCAGCCATGCTGGCGGAATGGCCCATCCTGCCCACAGCCAGTTCCCTTTTGTGTTACTGACTAGAAGCATTACATAAACCCCCCCAACAGCAGCACCATTTATAGTGATGCACTGGCAGGTGACACAAATGGTTAGGACAAGAAAATGGCCACTATCAAAGATTGGCATTTTCAGAAGTGTGGCTTAAAAGCTGACTTTACCATTAACGAGGGGCTTAAATTGCAGTTGATTTGAGTCTAACGGCATATCTCTATCTGATTCCAATCCAAAGTTAGCACCTATTAAGTGTAATAAGTTAACCTAATGTCAGTCAATGCATGAGATGAGCATTGTACCAGTGAAAAAATTACTTTCTGAGTTTTTCACTGCCAGAACATGTAAAACTGAAACACGTGTCCTACGTTTTAAATACAATGCACACTGCCGTCTGAATGCTTAGGGCCTACCTCACAGATGACTTATACGTATTAAAAAAGAGGGGTTGAGCCTGACAAAATGTTTATTGTTGGATATATCAAAATGGCAGTCTCAAACTGCACTACAGGCAGCATTAGCAGGTCTGATGTATGTTGCAAAATGTTACTTTAGTGGGCGGCAGAATGAGTGCTGCAGGTCCACTAGTAGCATATCACTTACAGGCCCTGGGTACCTGCATTACCCTACTCTAGAGACTTACAAGTAAATTAAATGTGCCAATTAGGTGTAGGCCAATTTTACCATGTTTTGTGGAGAGAGCATAAGCACTTTAGCACTGGTTAGCAGTGGTCAAGTTCACATTGTTCTAGAAGCCAACAAAAACCTGTTCAGCAAAGGCAAAAAGTTTGGGGTGACACTGCAGATAGTGCCAGGTTCAACAAATACACAATAACATACATATGGTATACATAATATTATAAAATCAGAAGTTCTTTTTAACACCAGACCTAAAATGAGAGGACGAGTGGCGTGACAAAATTAGGCAGATTTCACATGGTGACACTTTGATTTGTATTTGGTCTCACTAAATGTAATCGATGATTTTAGGGATGCTACGTAGTAGATGATATGGATGGTAAGGTAAATGAAGAAAACTTAGAAAAATGAAACAATGAGAAGAAATAAAGATATTTTTGCTTGTTGTGCCTCCCCTGGGAAGGGGTAGCATTTTGACACATTCCCTTGTTTACCAATGTTGGTAAATCTGGGAATGCTCCAAAAATCCTTGGGTTGATGCGTGGAAACACCCACTCTCCGCCCATGGAACACGTCCTTGGGGCAGAGCAACCCAAGGCAATGATTTGCATTGCCTTGCGTTACTCCAGATTTCTGAAGCCACGCAGGGCCATTCAAGCCATGCAGGGCCACGAAAGGTGGGCTTGATAAATCTCACTCAGGTTTTGCATTGCCCAGGCGCCGTTTTGAGTGGTGCAACAGCGACACAAAACCACTATAAATATGCCCCTAGAGGTGGACGTAGATATTTAGGTATTACCTGAACGTAAGAGGAGGGGGGTATTGTCTTGGGGCATAGAGTTGTAAGGTAAGGCAGCAGCAGGTAGTATTTCCGGTATTGAGAGGTTTTGAAGCAAGTAACTTCCAGCTGTAGGTAATTATGAATTCTGACGTCCCCACAAGCTCACAAAGCTGCAGGATCGTAGTTAAATAAGACGATTTTTTCAAGAGCGTGACTGTATAGGTGAGAGTGCACAATGTACAAGAAATACAGGCTGAACATTTATCCATTGCTGTTAGAATAGAACTGGTGTGGTCCGGTGTCTTCTCCTGGGTGACAAGGTTAGCCATGGAGTGTAGCATTTCCAAAGTGTAGCCTAGCGATGGCTTGAGTACTCATAGAGAAAAGAGACTGCATAGACGAACAAAGATAAAGGACCTATGCTCGGGGGCACTGGAATAATGTAGTGACATGAGGGATGGTTCATGCAAAAAAAGGGAAAATAAACTGCAAGAAAAGGTATATTTTGCAGCGTGTTATGGGTTTAATGTGAAACTGGGCAGCACATTGTATAGGAATATCATGTAGGTCTTATTTTACTAATCAAAGCATGCTATTAATATAAAAATAGTTTTTGTTTTAAAACAACAACAAAAAGTACAATTGGGGGACTCTATCTTGCCAGTGGAAATTGTCATCTTACTGAAAGTTAGAACTTGCTTCAAGTATCTGACGTCTTTTCACTTGCGACGTTTCAGGAGTGAGGTCGGACATCTTGCACATGACGAGTAAGGTTAAGCAAGGTTTTACAATCCGATCCAACGCCCAGAACGGAAGTTTCCCCTGGACCTTCTGCTGCAGCTACCGCTGCCTGTGGAGCCACGCTGTACACCGTAAGCAGAATAATCGACAATTGTATGTGCAACCATCTGTTCCTCACTGTGTTGATTTCCCTCCTGAAGACTGCAGTGGACCACATCTGCATCCCAGCTTTGCTGATCTTCTGAATGGTGTCAACATCACTTAGCAAGGTTCACTGAAGCACTCTGCTTATGCTGCAGCGTCAGTGGAAGCGTGAATGTGTGCCTCATTTGTGGTACTGCAAGGATACGCAAACTGATAATAACAAACAGACTGTGCGATTTTTTTCACAGTTGATTCGTACGTTCAAGGGTTCTGGAAAGCATTTATTTTTAATATGTAATGGTAATATGCACACATGGAATTTGCGTGTTAGTGCAAGCTTGCATGAAGTTTATTAGCAAATTAGTAAAATTGCATCTCAAATCAATTCAATCAAGTAAAATTGATTTTCTCTTCGATACAGCATGCATGTATATAATCGAAGCAGTATTATTTGTAATTGTGGATTTGGGCCCAGATTTCTAAAGCCCCTTGACATCCTCTAACCCCACCATGTGTGCTCCGTATTTAAAATAGGGGGACTAGGGTCATAATTAGTCATGCTAGTGCGGCGCTTGTAGGACTAGAGTCAAATATTTTGATGCTAATCCGGCGAAGCACCCAGAGGACCATTGAACACAATGGGAGCCTCTTTTTAATGCCTGCACTTAGCAGGAGTTAAAAAATGCCATCAAAATGGAGCAAAGGAATCTCATAGATTCTTTTGTGTCATTTTTACGGCCCCTCCTAGCACCGGAACGCATCCCTTGCATACATTATGCCAGGCGGAGCTATAATGTGGGTCAAGGGGTTACAAAGTGGTACACTGCAAGCATTGTGCCACTTTGTAAATATGGCGCTGCATTTTTGCCCTTCCAACACCACATTAGCGTAAAAAATGACACTAATGTGGCCTTGGAATGGTGTTAGGCCACTATAAATCTGGGCCTTAGCATATCAAATCAGCAAGGTGAAGCAAAGACTCATTTCCATAAAGAAAGCATCCAAATTCTGTGCTAAGGTTGTGGGCAGGTTGGAAATTTTCAAAAGCAGTTGGTATCAGCAAATATAGAATCGAAAGAGGAACCCAAGAAAAATTCCAGTTAGAATCAGAAGAAAGGCACTTGTTCTTGAGATTATCTCGACAAGCAAGCACCTAAGGAGGATTGGCCTCAGAAAATGAGGAAAGATGTTCTGCTGTGAAGGTAGACAGGGATAAGTGATCTAACTAAATAACAAGCTTTGCGCAGTTCAACCACAATATTTCATCCAAAAAGTACAAACGTTATCTTTCCACCAAGCAATGACAAATCAAAATCCAGTGTTCTCTCCTTCCCTGGTGTTGCCCTTTCTCTGAGGTAATACTACAAAGTCAACTCTTCCAACCACCATGACCTTCATGAGATCACACAAAGGATCATGGAGTTCTCAGCTTTCACATCCACTGTAGGTTGAGGTTGCGGTCCAAACCAACTAATCACTATACTATGACCTTCAGAATGTAATCTAGCAAAGAATTACTTTTTAATGTGCATACATTGGCTTTGGTATCTAAAACAGAAAATATTTTGCACAGCAAGTAGAAATACAATGTTTACTTTATGAAGTAGAGGACTTAGGGTCACTCATGTCAACTTTAAATGCACATTGGCTAACTACAGTTTAATCCAATATATGTATGCAGTTCACTCTGCTGAATCTGAATGGAATAACATGAACCTAATAAACGATATCAGTTAGATACATCATATAAAGCTCACTGGTCACAGTACTACAGTGCTTAATTTGTGATTGTTGTTTCCGGTGCTGAGCACCAGCACTTATTTTTTAGGGGTGGGGCTTATTCTTCTGCCTCAAGCGTATGCTATGAGCAAAAGACACACATGGGAAAGACGGAGGAATAGAAAAACGAAAAAGCATCCAAAGGGAGAAAGAAGAAAGCTGCAAGAGTGAGCCGAAGGGGTGGGGAGTGGCTCTAAATGGATTGAAGAGGGCCGAGATGGCTTCAGGATTACGCTCTCTCAGTATTCTGTGCTCGCACATTTACATGCAGCAGCCGCGTGTTTAAGAGGAAGGCTTTGGGCACGACACCTTTTTATTTGCAAATTAAGCACTGCAGTACTCAGTCCTGTAGATGTGATGCCAGTTCCAGATAAGACATGGGCGAAACTAGGTGTGAACATCATTTGTCGAATCAGAATAGTGAGAGGTGTGAGCAAATATGGAATTGTGTTTGTGGCATATAATTCTCACTGGCACAAACTGAAGTTTGTGAAGTGTGCCAATAGTCCAGGAGTTATTACATTCTTGGATGATTTGTTCACAAAGCATTCCAGACAAAATTCTGACAGATAATGTGGTCCAGTTCACATCTAATGTGTTTTTGGAAAATCTTGGCTACACACCAGAGACTTGTTTAAGTATTCAAGAAATGGACCTTTGGAGAGTTGCAAAAGGGTGATTAAAGAAAATGTGCAATCTTCTGTTGCCAGCTGTCTGGACTCAGTAAGTTGTTGTGTCAATTATGGGTGCATGGCAATATACCTAATGCTGAAAAAGATGTCTCACCATTTGTATTGCTGAGAGAGAGTGTGCTGTTGTCTAAAATGATCAGAACTTCAGATGGGCAAACTTCCAGCACAGGTGGAGAATGTCAAGTGGTGTCAATCAAGAGAAAGGTTGCCCAACACAAGTATGTTAGTGTGGTAGTGAGAGATCTGCTACATGTGAAATTGCCTAGTTATGTGCTCTGGGTTTTACTAAATTCTTGGAAACAAAAGTGGCGATGACAGTAAGGAAGTGCGTAATTAAGATGGATAACAGTAAGTGGTGGAACAAGGGAATATTTTTCATTGTGCCAAGGAAGCACGAAATGTGTATGGTTGGATAGAAGGATGAGTTGTTAGGAGAGCATCAGTGTTCCTCTGGTCCTGCTAATCCAGTGTCGAAGAAAGTGGCAAATCATCAGGTGCTAAGGTCTCAAAGAAAAAGGAGGGTGGAAAGATTTCATCCTGTGATAGTTCTTTCTTATGTCTGCAAGCTTCTGGTTCCCTTATTGCCTCTTTTATGTTGCCTCAGTGGCAATGTGTGTATGAGAATTGCTGTTTTATTTCACTGAGAAATGTGTTGGAACATGGGACTTCAGAGTTTATGTATTGGGCCAAAATACTGTGTACGTATGTTTAGAGTGTTGAAGCATCCTCTGGAATGTCAAGAAGACATATTAGAACGTGTAGAGCAGGTTGGCTCTCACGCTTATCAACGGCAGCTATCATGGAGTATTTGACTTTTTTTTTATAAGATCCCGTTTAAAATGTTATTCACTAAGGGCCAGATTTAAGTGAAAATGACGGTGCACATCCCTGCGCCAAATTTGGCAGCATGGTACATTGTCATTTTTCCCTGCGCCACCACAAAATTTGCTACCGCACGCCAACGCAACCTCCCTTGCACCATAGTGTAAGGATGGCTGCATTGAGGGGGAGATTGCTTTTGTGCAGGACACCTTCCTCCACAAAAACAATCTTCAATGGCGATTTGCTCCTTTTGTGTGTACTGTAAAATGCAGTGCACATAGAAAGAGCAAAAAACAAGGAGAAATAAAAGCGTTTCTCCTCGTTGTGTCACTCTAACGCCACCCCTGGGGTTGCATTAGATTTTGGCACTGCCTCAGGTTTACAAAAACTCTGGGGCAGCATCAAAATGCAATGGGTGTTGCTGTGGCATGCCCACAGCAACACCCATTGCAAGCCTCTTCCACGTAAAGTTCTGCGTGTGAAGGGGTCGTATTTACAAGGTGGTATTCAGACACAAAAAATGACTTAACATTGCCTTGTAAATTCAGTGCACTGCACAGCGCCACCAGAGCGTCACCATATGTGACGCTCCGGTGGCGCTAGGGGCTCTTAAATATGCCCCTAAAAATCAATACTGTTGTCTTGTGTGGATGTGCAAACCACCTCCTCAAAACATATATACATTGTTGTACTCAACAATCAATAGATAAAGGATGTAATATTATTACATTCCAAACCCTACCTTTGTTTATAAAGTAGCGATCAGTTCCAAGCTTACCCTAAGTGCACTGTATAGGCATCTTCTAGCAGCAATTTTCAGCAAAAAGCAGCCCTTCTGAATAGGCCAGGACAGTAAACATATAACATATGGGTCTAAAGAAAATGTAATATAAAAAAGCTAAAAAGGTTTGTGATCATTCTACATTCTGTGGTCTGGACAAAACATACTTGATTGAAGATAGTGCTTGTTCTAAACACTTTTTACCGCCCCATTATCAAAACTGATTCTGAAGGTGGTAATCTATGACATGAGCATTTTGTCTGTACTAATCCATTGTGATGCAATTTTTTGTGCTGGTGATGATTTCTGCTGTTTTTTCTGCTGTTGTCTATTTGTGTTGTGGTATTGGCACTGGATTGTATTTTGATGTACTGCAGTTTTTGTGCTGTGTTCTCTTTTAATTCTGATTTTATGGTGCTTCATTTCTTATTCTTTTATAAATGTTTGATCACTGTGGATATATCAGTGTTGGACTTTTTTGCTTATGCAGGGTCATCCACAATCGTTTTGCCTCCTGCCTCTTATTATTTTTTCTGACCTGTTGCTGTTGGTTTTTGAACTCTGAGCACTTTATCACTGCCAACCAGTGCTAAAGTGCATATGCTCTCTGTGTAAATTGTATGCAATTGGTTTATACAGAATTGGCATATTTGGTTTACTGGTGAGTCCCTAGTAAAGTGCACTAGAGGTGCCAGGGCCTGTAAATCAAATGCTACTAGTGGGCCTGCAGCACTGGTTGTGCCACCCACATAAGCAGCTCTGTAATCATGTCTCAGACCTGCCATTGCAGTGTCTCTGTGTGCATTTTTAACAGTAAATTCGACTTGGAAAGTGTACCCACTTGCCAGGCCTAAACCTTCCCTTTTCTTACATGTAAGGCACCCCTAAGGTAGGCCCTAGGTAGCCCCAAGGGCAGGGTGCAGTGTATGGTTAAGGTAGGACATATAGAGGGTCATTCTGACCCTGGCGGCCGGTGGCCGCCAGGGCCACCGACCACGGGAGCACCGCCAACAGGCTGGAGGTGCTCCAACGAGCATTCTGACCGCGGCGGTTCAGCCGCGGTCAGAAGCGGAAAGTCAGCGGTCTCCCGCTGACTTTCCGCTGCTCGTGTGAATCCTCCATGGCTGCGGAGCGCGCTCCGCAGCCATGAGGATTCTGACCCCCCCTACCGCCATCCTGTTCATGGCGGGAAAGCCGCCATGAACAGGATGGCGGTAGGGGGGGGTCGCGGGGCCCCTGGGGGCCATTGGCATGGGCACGGCAGGGGCCCCCGTAAGAGGGCCCCGCAAAGTATTTCAGTGTCTGCCTTGCAGACACTGAAATACGCGACGGGTGCCACTGCACCCGTCGCACCTTCCCACTCCGCCGGCTCGATTACGAGCCGGCATCCTCGTGGGAAGGTCGTTTTCCCCTGGGCTGGCGGGCGGTTTTTCAGCAACCGCCCGCCAGCCCAGGGGAAAACTTGTAATACCCGCCGCGGTCTTTTGACCGCGGCGCGGTATTTTGGAGGGCGGCATCCTGGTCATAATGAGGCCCATAGTAATGTGTTTTATATGTCCTGACAGTGAAACATTGCTAAATTCGTTTTTCACTGTTGCAAGGCCTATCCCTCTCATAGGTTAACATGGGGCTACCTTTAAATCTGATTAAAGTGTAGATTCCCTTTGGGAGCGGATGGACATGTGGAGTTCGGGGTCTCTGAGCTCACAATTTAAAAATACATTTTTTAGTAAAGTTGATTTTAAGATTGTGTGTTTGAAAATGCCACTTTTAGAAAGTGAGCATTTTCTTGCTTATACCATTTCTGTGACTCTGCCTGTTTGTGGATTTCCTGTCTGGGTCAGCTTGACAGTTGGGCTGGTTGCACCTCACACTGACACAAAAGGAGCTGGGGTGTAGTCTGCATTTCCTGATGAGCCGTCTGTGCTTGGAGGGAGGAGAGGATTGGTCACTTACACCTGAAAGGGCTGTGCCTGTCCTCACACAATGCTGTCTCCAACCCCCTGGTGAGTGTCTGGGGCCTGGCCTGGGAAGGGTAGGATTTCACATTCAAAAGAGACTTTACTTTGAAGTAGGCCTACTTCAAAGGAGAAATTGGGTATAGGAAGGGCACCCAAAACCACAGACTTCAGAACACTTCTGGAAACAAGAGGAACCTCTGCCTGGAGAAGAGCTGAGGAGAAGTGCTGCCCTGCCTGTGACTGTGCTTTGTGGAGCTATCCTGCAGTTGCTGCTTCTACCAGAGTAAGAGGGCAAAGACTGGACTTTTTGTGCCTTCCATCTTGTGAAGAAATCTCCAAGGGCTTGATTTAGAGCTTGCCTTCTGTCTCAGGGACAGCAAAGACTTCTCTCTGCCAGCACCTGAAGTCTCTGGAGAGACTCCTGCTCTGACAAGTGGTACCCTATCCAGTTCCGGGGCCCTTGAAAGGAAAGCTGGTGGAAATCCAAGGAAATCAACTTCAGACCGACGCGCTGCTGAATCTGGTGACGTCGCCTGCACCCGACTCCGTGATCTTCGCTGGAACGCGACGACCTTTGCAGGCCCAACGCCGCTGTAGCCCCGCTCAAGTCCGCCACTCTGTGGAAGTCGCCGAACCACGTCGTGACCGACGCCGCTTGAAGTGCGCGGATTCAACGTTTCGCACAGATGCCGCGATCCCCGACTCCACGCATCGACTTGTTTTCACTCTTCACCAAAGGTACTGTACCTGTTGGTCCATGCGACTCCGTGTCCGGCGCCGCTGGTGTCGGCTTGTTGGGAACGACTCCGTCACGATGCCGTGTTAACACCTCATCGAAGCATTTTGTGTTTCTAAGCGCTATTTTTGAGTTTAATCTTTAAAAATTCATAGCTTGACTTGTGTATGTCGGATTTTTGTCGTTTTGGTCTTGTTTGGATAAATATTCCCTATTTTTCTAAACTGCTGTTGTATCATTTTGTAGTGTTTTCATTAAGTTACTGTGTGTGTTGGTACAAATACTTTACACCTAGCACTCTGAAGTTAAGCCTACTGCTCTGCCAAGCTACCAAGGGGGTAAGCAGGGGTTAGCTGAAGGTGGTTCTCTTTTACCCTGACTAGAGTGAGGGTCCTTGCTTGAACAGGGGGTAACCTGACTGTCAATCAAAGACCCCATTTCTAACAATCAGCAAAAGGTGTTATGTTTCCAGCCAAAAGCAGCACACCTTGAAAGTTCATTTGACAAACAGCCATTTACCACTTTGTAAGATATTGAACTAGAACTGCACCAGCTCTTTAGCCACTTAGGACACCAGTCCACCCAAAACTGTGGCCGTCAGGCTCAATTTATGTAATACAGCCCACTGATATTCTTGCTGCTTTGAGAGTAGTGGCTATAGCTTTTTCTGGATAAAGAAGGCATCATTCTTTCCACCCTGGTTTAATTAATCTTTAATATTTTGGTACTTTAGCTCATGCTGGAAATAAAAGCCCTTCCTCAGTCCACCACTCTTATTTTATGAACACCACCAGGCTCAATTCTCACCTCTTTCTCAACGGCTGAAAGTTAGGGAGATAACTTATTCTAGTGTCATGAGTTGACGAGTTGCTCGTTGTACACCATGGTAAGATTTATATCAATCTAAGTTAACTATAACTTGCGGCCCCACCATGCAGATTTTTACTGCAAATATTATTGATTTTATCAATGATGTTATCAAAGATGTCATGAGTGCCATAATTTGTGGGGTAATTATTAGTGTATGGCGAGTGCATGAGTTATAGTTACCTTACGGCACGAGTTAAAGTTATTTGAGATAACTCTAACTATAGCAGGTGAATGTCTATGGTTTTGTATGTTTAAAATGTGAGCCTTCCTTTAACGTGCCTATAACCATTGTTTTTTTCAGTGAATTTCTATGTTCTTTTCCATTCTACTTCCTAACTATAATGTCCATGTAACCTTTGTTTTTTTCAGTGAATTTCAGGGAATCCAACCATTGTTGTGCACGGCCTGCGGCCAGACCTTGCAGTCAACCTCCCTTTCCACCTAACCCTCCTCTGTGCACGGCCAAAGGTTGTGCGCAGCATGAGTTGGCCACGGCCCGTCTGTCTTGGTGTGAGAATGGGTGTGAGAGGGTATATCTGGGTGTGTGAGTGGTTGTTTGAGTGTTTGTGAGGGTGTGAGGGTAGGTGCATCAGTGTCTTAGTCGGTCTGTGAGTGGGTGGATCAGTTTCTGTATGGGTCTGTGAGTGGGTGCGTGAGAGTTTCAGTGGGTCTGTGAGTGGGTGTGTGCAGCCTGAGTGGGTCTGTGAGTGGGTGCATGAGTGGGTCTATGAGTGGCTGCATGAGTGTCTGAGTGGGCCTGTGAGGGGGTGCGTAAGGGTCTGAGTGGGTCTGTGAGTCAGTGCGTAATGGTCTGAGTGGGTGTGTGAGTGGGATCCATCCACAGATGTTGGCAATGTTCTAAAATAATGCTTTTAAGTCCTGGCGAGGTCCCTCTCGGACCACAGCACCAGAGCTAAAGGGTCAGGGTGTCCCTAGCCTGGCCCCTTTTCTTTTTTTTAAGCTTTTTTTCCGGGACTCGATTGAAGTCGACTACCAAGATGGCTGCCAACACTTCCTTGTTGAAGTGTTGACAGCCAATCTGATATCTCCACACTGAGGGTGGAATGTTCTAAATTACAAAGGGAAAAAGAGAAAGACAAGCAATAGTATGTTGGACCAGAAGGCATATAAAAGCCATTGTTTCTTTTCTTAGTATGAGAATGTATCAATCAGGACATTTTCCTGTTTCTATGCCACACAAACAATGAGATTCTCATTGTGATGTTCTAGCAGCATTCTAAGCTAACTGTAGCACAGTCAAAAAATGTAGCTTAAATCACAGGTGAAGGCACTAGCTCAAGTAACGATTCTTTGAAAAACTCTAAAGTTCCATTTCTGTAAGTGGCAACTCACAAAAACACAGGTTAGAGCATATGCTACCAATTTGTTAAAATGGCAAACATATGCTATACGACCTCTACTACCCTGGAAAATATCCAGCAGTTCAATAAATTTAGCATGATGTTGAAATTGTATTTTCATTGTCAAATTTCCTCCAAGAAATGTCTTGATTATTTAGGGCATGGTCTCTAATGAAAGAGTTGTCCATGTCAAAGCATTTCTTTAATCTTTACAATATCAACCTATGGCATATTTATCAAAAAATCACGCAGCACAGAAAGTCACTTTGTTGCATTTTGTGAGGAGGAAAGTGCAGAAATGTGCTGCACTTAACAATGTATGGTGCATTCCTGGCTTTTGCCAGTGCTGGCGCACAATGTGCTGCTTAGCGCTGTTGTAAGGGTGCCTGCATTGTAAGCAGGAATGTTTTTGTGCAGGAAGATACACTTTCTTGCGCAAAAACAATCCTGAAAGGCATTTTCTTATTTCTACATTTGCTGCAGTATGCAGAAGACATAGAAAGAGGAAGTAACAAGGAGAAGTAAATATATTTCTCCTCATTATACCTCACCTGGGGAAGTATAGGTTTATGATGCATTCCCAGGTTTACTATTAATAATAAATCTGGCAATCCTCCCAAATCATTTGGTGCAATGCAGCGGTTTGCACTGTGCTGCGTTACACTTGCTTTTTCAAGCCAGGCAAGGCCGCACAAGGTGGCTTGATAAATCAATCTTAAGAGTTGTGTCGCTCTTGTGCCCAATTGCGTGGCACAAGGGTGATACAACACTGTTTTAAATAGTACCCCTAATCTTTGCTTTGTCATAGCCTATTCACAAAATGAACACATGCCCTGTGTAGAAATGAGAAGGCAGGAGTGAGGATTTCCATCATTTATTCTGGAAGGACTCACAATAAACTACTTCCCTGTCTCAGGGAGTTTTTGATCTAGTATCTACAATACTTTCTAAATCAATACAGAAAATGTGAGGAGGTGCGATGTGTCCATCCAGGGATGTAAAGCACTGTCCTGGTCAAAGCTTGTGGCATTTTCTGCCAAAATAATAATTACATCATATTACATTTGCCTTAACTCTAAATAATGACTTCAAATACATTGATTGCCATCTCTAAATTAACTTTGCCCAAATGTATTAAAGACACACAATCTGTCAAGGGTGGGAGCATTGCTGGAAGAGCACAGACGCAGACTGGAACATCAAACTATGTATCACACTCATGTTGCTCTATTTATATTCGTTCACAGAGGGCTCAGGGTAATGAATGCCAGAAAACCAAGGGACTGATTAATGAAAAGTTAGTGCCGCCTTTGCGTCATTTTTTGACACAAAAGCGATGTAAACTTACAAACTATAATTATATTTTTTAAGTTTGCGCCATTTTTCCGTCAAAAAATGACGCAAACGCGGTGCTAACTTTTCATAAATCAGACCCCAAGTGTCCTAAAAAGCAAGAAGCTTTCGATCTATATTAACTCTACAAACAGTGAATAACAAGCCAACACAATGCCCTGCAAATACCCAGCTTAGTACCAATGCAATCCATAGAGTAGTACCAGTTAGTTGTGGTCACGGTTTTGCTTTGTCTGGTATGTAAGGGGTATGTACGACTGAAGCTATTGAATTGCACTTCAATAGATACTAATATAGAACATCAATTTATCATATTTGAAATAAATGCATTAACTCATGAATTTTCAATTGTAGCACGAAGGCAAATATACTTTACTAGAAAAAGGAGAAATGTGAATACTGATTCAGTCATCATAGCCTAAATATTTCTATCCAAACAACTCTAAATCTATAAGCCTCATGTTGATATTATTATCACGATTATTATTAGTAGTAGTAGTAGCCGTCATATTGCCAATATGTAATTGATGTATACACATAACTAGTGTATTTTATAACAAGAGGATGATGATGATGATGAAGAAGAAGAGGACGAAAAAGAAGAACTAAAACACCAACAATTATGAAGGGCCACAATCACAGAGTCTTTTGCACTTGTCATTAAAACATGAATTCACAGTGCTTAATTTGTAAATAAAGAGGTGCCGGTGCTCAAAGCCCTTCTCTTAAACACGAGGCTGCTGTAATTAAATCTGCCAGCACTGAATACTGAGGCAGCGTAATCCTGAAGCTATCTCGGGCCTCTTCAATCCTTTTACGGCCACCCCTGCCCCTTCAGCTCATCCTGCAACTTTCTACTTTCTCCCTTTATGACTTTTTTTCCTTTTTCCTTCTTCCGTCTTTCCCATTTGTGTCTTTTGCTCGCAGCAAATGCTTGAGGCAGAAGAATAAGCCCCCGCCCTCACAAATAAGTGCTGGTGCTCAGCACCGGAAACAACAAGCACAAATTAAGCACAATGAATTCAATATTAAGTAATCTGAGAGTGGAAATCAGAGCTCTCTATTCCCAGAATTAGTAGCCTTGAATAGATTTTTACAACTTCTGTTTCAATAGAACGTCATTAAATAAATATCATGGAACGAAAAATCATGTACCAAATATATTGTACAAAAATATCACCCTTGTGTTAACTATGAAAATGATACTCCCTAACAATATGTTTGTCACTGACATTCTGACATACGACTGGTTGGGCGCATGGGTGACCCAGGGAAGAAGCATTGCTGTGACCACTGCAAAGGCATAATCACTCAACAGCTGTACCATTGTGGATACCTACAAACTCTTGTGGGTTTCACTTTCAATTTATGCATTTAAATTGAGTTTCACTTTCAATTTATGCATTTAAATTGAATTTCATTTTAGGAGGACAGCTGATTTAGATATCATTGTATGCCAGCCTGATTCTAAGTGTAGCATGCCCAATATTATTCCTGGGACTTGGTCATGTAGGACCAGACAACATGAGGAAATCTTTGAACTTCAGAATTCCACCTCTGACTGCATAGCCATCAACCTTTCTCATTTGGAATAACAATCTATAAGACTATGCATGGCTGACAGACGTGTCAGCCTTAGAGTGGTCTTCCCTCAAACTATTTACCTACTTACCTCCCATTTTTGTTGGAATTTTGCTTCTGTTGGCCTTAGGACTTGGTGCACTTCACTACTGTTAACCAGTTCTTAAGTGCTTGTGCTCACTTTCCCAAACAAGGTTTGATTGACATATTTTATTTGTGTGTAAGTCCCTTTAGAGTGGCATACCATTTACCCAGGGCCCATAACTTAAATGCTACTAATCGGCCTGCATTACTTATTTTTCAACCCACCCAAATAGCACACTAAAACTTGGACTAGGCCTGCCTTTGCAGCCTGAATGCAGTGTCACACTGCCATGGTGACTTGGCATTTAAACCTCCTGCCAAGCCTTAAACTTCCTTTTTATTACATGTCACCCCTAAGGTAAGCCCTGGACTACCCAGAAGGCAGGGAGATCTGAAATTATAAGGTAGGTAATGTACTTTTAGGTTTTATATGCCCTGGTAGTGAAAACCCCAAAAATGTGTTCTCCAATACTGTGAGGCCTACCCCTCCCATAGGATAACATTGGGCATTCCTTGTTATATTTAAAAAGCTGTAATTGCTAATTAGGAGGAGGAAGATATGTCATGTTTGGTTTGTCTGGATTAGTAATGATAAACAATTTTTAATGGTAAAGTTGGATTTTTCATTACAATTTTGAAAATGACAGTTTTGGAAAGTTGGCATTTTCCTGCCCTTAGCCCCTGGTGCTTACAGCCTGTCTTGGGTCACCTGTCTGGTTGTAGCTGACAGTTAGACTTTGTAAATTCTACCCAGACAATGGTGGGGTTAGCTAAACATCAATGGGCCATTAAATGGGGGGTAGGGAAGGACTGAGCACATTCCCACTTGCACGTGAATAGGCTTTGCCATGTCTCCTGCAGTAGGTCTAACAAGCATATATTGTCACTGAAGCCAGGGCAGGGGAGGCAGGAAATTCCAAGAAGATTTAAACACTCTTTCCAGAAGTGTCTCCCACCTTCCAGGAGAAGTGCACCAGGGTATAAAAATAAGACCTTCAGACCCACTCTTCAGATAACTACTAGACCTGTGTAAGGACTCTCAGAGAACTGCATGCTGCTGTGACCTGGTGTGCACTCTGCCAGACTACTTCTGTACCTGGACTGTCCTGCTACCTAGAGCCTGCCTTGAACCCTCAAAGGCCAGCCCTGCTGTTGAGCCCTGCTGTTGAGGCCTGCATCTATATCTGCATCTGGGACTACCAGAAGTTACTCTAAAGGCTGGTTTGCTAGTCTCCTGTTCAAAGATACAAGGATATAACAGGCTCCACCTAGCCTGAGTGAGTCCTGAGCCCCCAAGGGGAATCCATTCACTCCTGGACTCCTGGTTGTAGTGGTAAAGGTGCCCAGATGGCTTTTTCCAAAACTGAGGACTATGACAAATTTGTGCAAAAGGTGCTCTGAGAATCAGAAGGAGACCTGTACTACCCTGCTGGCCTATCCTCCTGAGGTGCATCACCAGTTGGATTGACTTTGTGGCTTCTCCCTCTACATTCTTCTCCACAGCAGCAAATCTGTTTCAGATGTCCTTTTGCCAGGGGTATCCTACTGGAACTGTCTTCAGCTACCAGCCTTCTGCTTCATTCCAAAGCAGATTTCGAACTTTCATTTCAATGACTAAGTTCAAAGGCAAAAATCTTCATTGCGTCTTCGCTCCACAGCTGTTCGACAATGACCCTTCCTCCTTGGACACTCCTGCAGACTTGCCCCTCTGAACTTCTACCTTGTCAGTCATTTTTCTCTCAAAACGTTTCTAAGTTTGAAGGTAAGCACTTACCGGGCCCAATCCACTTTTTGACTCTGAACCGCACTCATCATATTTAGTCTTAACATTTTATCACTATTTTATTTTTCTCACCTTCTGTGCAGCAGTGTGAGGGGTGGCGATCATCTCCGCTCTTATGGAGGAATCACCGCTGAATGCAGATGTAACAGCACTTGGCATGCTGCATGTTACATATTTATCATTGTGAAAAGAGGCTCGCCTTTGACCAGATACTAAATAATTGTAGAAGAGATTACTCTGAATCTAGCGAATAAATTAAACAATTAGCAATAACTTCTTTCATGTGACTCTTTCAATTGAGCATCTTGCTGCCACAGTATGAAATGCCTTCAGATCGTTGATTGTAGGTCAAAACATATCTCTGTTTCATTCAACAACCACACTGCAAAAGTGAAAATAGTGAAAAACGCACTCTAAAGATTTTGAAGCACTACGTAAACATAATTCTACAATATCAGAGCACAAGTGGCTGTTGTTAGATATAGGTAAAACACTGCTGCCGATATATGAATTACATATTTCTAAATGAAGTTAACAGACAAATATTACACATCAAAGACACATCTTGCAAATTACTCACTATGTTACACTATTTAAGTATAAACTGTGCTTCAAGATGTAATACGTGGTTTAATAGAAAGCCAATTAAGAGAATATAAAACATAAAAATACAATGTGTCAAAAGCAAGCTTGAGAGAAGCTCCAGTTTACCGATATGCCCAAAATGAGAAAACAAATGTGAAAAGCATCACAGACCCGTTATGAAATCCTGAAACTCTGTAAAGATAGACCCAAAAAGTTACAACAAATTCCTAAAAATAGATGGAAATGGAAGACTGTATATTTTAAAAAAATAATCACAATCAAGAAAATAAACAGTTTAGGTTCACGGTTTTTTCAACAGCCCTGAAAAGTGAAACAGGTTTGGCAAATGAGCAAAAGGAAGAGGTTAGGAGAAAGGCCAGAATGCAGACAAAATAACAATCCACGTTGGAATGATAGAGATTTCAGAGTTGTAAACCTGGGTTTGCACCAAAATGGTGTGTCCACCCAAAAGTGATGCAACAAGGAGAAATGTATTTAAGGAGAAACATATTTATTTCTCCTCGTTGCTTCCTCTTTCTCTGTGTTCTGCAGAACACATAGAAAGCAATATGTCTCTAATGATTGTTTTTGTGCAGGAAGGTTTCTTCTTGCACAAAATTAAGGCTGCCCGTAAGGTAGGCTGCACACACTGCACCAGCGCAAGGAGTGACCATATCTTTGTAAATGGATGGATATGGAACATTTCTGCTCTCTCTCTTTAATGCAACATGTGCATGAAAAAATAGTAAGTGTGCCCTCAAATTTGAATTGACTAAAATCAGAATTCAATGATTTTTCAGGTAGGTTTTCCACCGTGATAGAAATAGAGTGATGATCAGAAAAAGGGCAGAATAAAGGCCGACCATAGACACCGGGGGGGGCAGATTTATGGAAAGTGTTGCTGCACTGAGTGCAGCGCCACTTTTCCTGCGCCACTTACATCAACCCCCTACCGCCACCATGTGTGCACCATATTTAAACTACAGCGCACCATGGCTCAGGGTAGGAGTCAATAGTGTAATTTCTCATGATGCTATTGATGTACTCTGGAGTAGCTCCAGAAAATTGTCGCTACTCCTGCAGAGTACATAGTGCACTATTCTAAAGAATGGAAGCCCCTTTTTAAAGCCTGCTTTAGAGCAGGCGTTAAAAGTGCTGTAATAAAAATCTATGAGATTTGTTTGCGCCATTTTTCCGGCTCCCCTAACGGGGGAACGCCCCCTTTGCATACATTATGCCTGGCACAGGCATAATGTAGCACAAAGGGTTACCCAGTTGCACAATGCATGCATTGCGCCACCCTGTAAATACGGCACGGGGATTTCGGCCTCGTTGGGCAACAGTAACGTAAACAATAATGGCATTAATGTGGCACAAGGTGGCGCTAGGGCATTATAAATATGCCCCTGGGTGAGCAAAATGGGTGTGGGTATTTACAGGCAACATTTTGGGTTTTTGTGCCTAGGAAAAAAATATAAAAGTCCTCTAGTCACCAAGTGCAGTGCAACATGTGTTGGCAAATGTAAATTTCCATCTAAATTAGTGCCATGACAAACACATGGCCGGATTACGACCTTGGCGGATGGGATACTCCCTCACAAATGTGATGGACATCCCACCGGCCATTTTACAAGTTCCATAGGATATAATAGAACTTGTAAAACTGCAGACGGGATATCCGTCACGTTTATGACGGAGAATCCCATCCGCAAATGTCCAGGCCCACAGTGTCTCACTAAAACTGTTGTGCATTACTCACAGCATGTCAAGGATCTGACTTACATTAGGAATATTATAAGAGATTCAGTGGATACTCCCAGAAGGTTATTGACTTTATCCCATAGACATTCTTGAGAGACCCACATGCCGTGCATAATATATCCTTGCAGAAAAGGTTAGATTAGAAGCTTGCACTGACTTCAAGGAGGAAACTCTTGCAAATATACCAAAGCTCTCAGAAAACATGTGCTGCTGACTTGGAGTTGAAAGAGGTTACCCTCCAGAGCGGCCTTGCTGAGTACCACCGGATGGAAGTTAGAGGTCAGGCATCTTGGAACGTTTGTAGACCAGTTGATAAACGTCTACCTTCCTTAATATATAAGGCTGGGTTTCTTTTCGTCTCCGGACACATTTTCGTTTGCAGTTCGGCATTCACATGGTCTCTCTGGATTGAGTCAAGCACTGTGCGTGATTGTTTATTTTGACAAGGTGGGTTTAGGCAGCCATGGAGACGTAGTATGCAGTTGCTTTAGGAAGTTGTTGGAGAGTTATATTTTACAGTGATGGTTGACAAGCAATGCTCTATTTTCAAAAACCACTATGTTTGTGGCGCCTGTAAATCATGGACAAGTCGGCAAACTACTTCTAAAGTTCTCCCCTGGTGATTAATAGTGATGCTGATAGCAATAACATTGCAGTAACATATACAGGGTCTCTGATTTACTAAAAAATGAACATTCATATACACATACATGCACTAATGAATCTGTATGCCAATTATGCAGGTTCATGGCACATGCACAAGTATGTGTGCGCTTGTACAGTAATATATGTATTTGGATTTGTATTGGACAGAGAGTGCCCCTATGCCAGATAATGCAGCACACATGGGCACTCCTTGTTCACCGTGGGGCACATTTAAAAGCCCTATGCGCTGCCAGAGCTTCACTTTTTTTGGCCCTCCGGTGGCGCAGAGTGCAGACCCACATCTACGAGATCACACAAAACCACTTTGCGTGGCTTTTCATGACCTTGTAGATATTGTGAAAGGCAACACAGAGCAAGTCCCTGCGTTGCCTCACTCTGTGTCAGGGGGTTGTACCACGGGCATTGCAGTAGGTTTTTCCAAGCAACACCCATGGATTTTGACGCATTCCCAGATTTACAAGGTCCTATCAAAACCACACGCCTCTCCAAGGGGAGGCATAATAAAGAGAAATATCTTTATTTCTCCTTCATTTTTCCTGTTTAAATATTTGAAGCATTCTGCAGCACACATAGAAAGAAGAAAATGCCTCTGTGGATTGGTTTTGTGCAGTAAGGTATCCATCCCTGAGGGGCGTGGCCAAGGCGTCAAAATGGTGGTCGCACTTTAGTAGTGATCCGGACCCCTCCGTTATCCCCCTAAAGTAGGGAAAGGCCATCCGTTCCCATCGCGCTGCAATTGACCCCTGGGGTCCCACAGTCTCGCCCCCACACCAGCGGCGGGGTTTCCGACCCTTCCCGGACCTGATTTTGGACAATCCGGCTGGAATCGCCGTGGGCCAAGATGGCGGCCGGGGAATAGGGCTAGGAGACGAGAGGCCCGGAATGGGCGATCGGCGGCGGCCCGGAGCGCCTGGGTGCCTGGCGGCTGGCCCCCGGCATTGGGAGGTGTGCCCGGTGATCCGGGGCGCAGTGCTCGAGGTCGGCCTGGAGGGCCCCTGGTCGGGGACCGACGGCCGTGCGGCCTGCGGTCGCCTTCCCCCCCCCTCCCACTGACATCGTTCTGCTGCCGGCAGAAACTGAAGAAAAGACCGAAAAATCCCCCTGACCTAGGATCGGCGCTGGGTTTTGGGGACGCCCCGGCGGCAAGAGAATCCGAAATCGGGCTGCGAGGCGGCGCCTGGCGAAGGTGCCGTCTCCGGCCCGGGATCGTGGCTGGTATCTTGTGGCAACATGGAGATAGTGAACGAAGGTGGAACACAGAGGGAGCCGAACAAAATTATACATCTCTGCAAAACCCTGAAAGGTGAGGTGCAGCTGGGGACCGAAAAAGCAGGGATACTACGGGGTACACTGAAAGTGGCGCCCTTGTACGAAACCGGGCCTTCTCGAGAACGTAGCTCATGTATCCGGCATAAGACCCAGGCACAGAGTGGAGGTTCCCCCCCCCAGTAAATAAAGTAATTAAAGAGCAGAAAATCCACGATGAAAAGGCAATGGAGTCATCACGAGGAATCATCTTAAGAGGAGGCACGCAATGGGAGGAAGGCCATAAAATGCTATAAATGCGTGGAGATTAGGGCACAGAACCAAAACCACAAAGTGAAGGGACAACTGCACCTCACAGTCTCCCCCCCCCGTTTGCTCTTTCGTCTGGAGGAAGACCCAACTCCAAATCAACACACTGCATGCCCGTAGAGGACAGACCCTCCTCGCCTCCTTTCCTCCTCCCAAGAATCTCTTCTCCTCTCGCTCTGGCCTCACAATCCCCCTCAAATACGAAAGGGAGCAGACCCGAGACCATTTCTGCGAATAATTCAGAATACCACAAAATGGAGGGCTGACCCGAACGACAATAAAGACTTAGGGGGTCATTCCTACATTGGCGGGCGGCGGTCGCCGCCCGCCAAGCGGGAACCGCCGAATGACCACACCGCGGTCAAAAGACCGCGGCAGCCATTCTGGCTTTCCCGCTGTGCCGGCGGACGACCGCCAGAAGGCCGCCCGCCGGCCCAGCGGGAAACCCCCTTCTACGAGGATGCCGGCTCCGAATGGGGCCGGCGGAGTCGAAGGGGTGCGACGGGTGCAGTGGCACCCGTCGCGATTTTCAGTGTCTGCAAAGCAGACACTGAAAATATTTATGGGGCCCCCAGGGGCCCCACGACACTCGTTACCACCATCCTCTTCCTGGCGGTGAAAACCGCCAGGAACAGGATGGCGGTAAGGGGGTCGGAATCCCCATGGCGGCGCTGGAGGATTCCCTGGGCCAGGGGTAAACCGGCGGGAAACCGCCGGTTGCCCTTTTCTGACCGCGGCTTTACCGCCGCGGTCAGAATGGCCCAGGAAGCACCGCCAGCCTGTTGGCGGTGCTTCTGTCATTTTAGCCCTGGTGGTCGCCGACCGCCAGGGTTAGAATGACCCCCTTAATCTAGACACTAAAATACCATAATTTTTCTAGAGCTCTGAACCTGAGAATACCACTTATCCTCCAAATACAACAAGACAACCTCAATAAAACATATGACTAGCCGAGCACTGCGGCCTTGTAAGCTCAAGACCAACACCAAACATCATGGGTAAAGATAAATCTGCCAAACAGGCAACAGCACAAACTCGCATAGACCAATTCACTACAGGGACGACAGGCCCTCGGTCGGAAGACCCGAACCCAAACGGGGGTGGTGAATAGCAGACAACATCTGGCGACTTGGCAGCAATCCTTCAGGCGATCCAGGCCTCCCAGGTGGCGGTAGAATCCAAAATTGGAGAGGTTAGGGTGGATGTCGCCCTCGTCCGACAAGACCTGCGTAACGCCACGGCCCGAATCACAGAAGCCAAATCCAGGATCTCCACAACAGAGGATGAAATAGCTGCTCTTAAAATCCAGGTCTCGTTGCTAACTAAGCACACATCGGAGCTGCACAGGAGAGCAGAGGATGCTGAAAACAGATCGAGACGCAAAAACCTCCGCATCGTAGGGCTCCCCCAAACCACCGCAGAATCATCCCTGGCTGTCCACCTGGAGGAATGGATTCAAACCTGGGTACCCACAGACCACCTCACACCATGGTTTATGATTGAAAGAGCACACAGATCACTGCGAGCTAGACCTCCGCCTGGATCCCCACCCCGACCGGTAATAATCCGCCTCTTTAATTTTAAAGATAGAGATATGGTGTTGCAAGAGGCATGCTCCAAAGTAGATCTTCTTTATAATGGAACCAAAGGCCTCCTTTTCCCAGACTACACATATGAAGTCCAACAACAATGCCGGTCATTTATCGAAGTAAAACAAAAACTAAGATCTATGGATATCCAATACCGCCCCCTGTTCCCAGCGAGACTCCGGATGATCTATAAAAACAAGACACACTTCTTTGAACAGCCAGATACAGCCTGGACGTGGTTGACAGAAGAGATCCCGTTGAACACAGACAAACTGGGACGAAGGCCACCACTCAAAACAATACCAACCCACTCAAAAGGACGACCACCTGGTCGCCGCCGGCGCACTCGTTCACAGCGAAGAAAGGACAGACACGGATCTCGCTCGAGTTCCCCCACCGGGACTCGCCGACCGGGACCAAGGGAATCACGGTCTCCCGAAAACTTTGTAAATACTCCAGAGAACCAAAGTCCACGGAAGGTCACCCAAACGCAAAGAGACACACCTGAGGACACAGATCTATCCCGCAGCCCGACCCTATGAAACCACAGGCCAAAAATGCCCCGAGGGGGGAAACTGAAATTGAAACTGAAATTGAACAGATGAATAAAGGCAAGCCCGAACTTGAACAACTTGAATACCTACTAACTATTCATTATGCATTCTTCGATGATCCGACACAATGGAGGGGTCCACCGCCATTAGTACCACAACCCACCAGTTGAAAACCACCTCACCAGTTATAAAAGTGAGGTGTCATATATTTATGGGCGACAGATGCTTCTGGGGGGAAGTATGGGGAGGGGAGGGAGTTGGGGGGCAAAGGGGTTCAGGACTAGTTTTCAAGGCCACTGTTCAATCGGTTCCGTTACTGCAATGTTCATGTTCTTATTTGTTAATTCACACACAAGGCAAGGGTTTTAAAAATATTATTGACACAACTGAGGCGCCAAACAAGTTAAAGTTAAAGGGGAAACATAACGTAAGCCCCTCACAAACGCATGTCTCCTTAACTAAAAACAAAGACAGCCATTGTGGAAAACTACTCAAAACCACCCATCCACCATGAGCCAGACACAGATTATTTTATGGAATGTCAATGGTGTCCTTGACAAAATCAAACGCACCGCAATATTCTCATATATACAGAGATATAGACCAGAAATACTTATGTTGCAAGAAACGCACCTGCTGGGTGATAGCTGTCCGTTTCTGGCCCGCCGCAGGTTTGACAGAGTGTATCATGCAGGATTTACACGCGGATCATGAGGGGTAGCTATAATACTACGCCGCACGTTCCCCATGACACACATCCAGATAAGGAGAGACAAGGAAGGTCGATACATAGCCCTCACCGGCAAAATTGAGGGAGCCACAATTAATTTAATCAGTGTCTACACTCCTCCGCCCTTGATCAGCAAAACACAATAAACCTAAGTGAGAAGCTCAGGAGGCAACTCCTTCTGATCCGAGAGGAAATCCGAGACCGCTCCCTAGAAACGGCAAAACACATATGGAGGGCAAACACTGGGAGATTGTACGGGTGGGGGGATAAGTCTGGAAAAATGCTATACTCTGTGGATTGGTGGAGCAATTTCAACTCTAGGCACGGGCAAGACGCCAGGCCCTGATGGATTCCCCTCGGAGTACTACAAAACATATAAAGAAGAACTGACCCCACACCTGTTGCGCCTTTACACGGAAGTCGGACAAAAACGGTCCTTCCCCCAAGAGCTAGACACTGCCACGATTGTGGTACTCCCCAAAACCCAACCCCCCTCACCACATTGCGCAGACTATAGACCAATATCACTAATAAACACGGAGGTTAAAATCTTTGCATCCATCCTAGCCACTCATTTCAAAAGGGTCCTGCCGCAACTAATGCACCCAGATCAATGTGGGTTTATGGCAACCGGTAGTACACGGCACTGCATCCCCAGATTACATGTGGCTTTGACGGAGAGACACTGATTGCCCCGAAACATTGCCCTCCTGCTCATCGATTTCGAAAAGGCGTTTGATTCGGTTGATTGGGGCTTCCTTCTCCTGGTGCTCCAACGCGCAGGTTTTGGAGCACAATTCCGTCAATGGGTCCAAGCATTATACACCAACCCTACGGCTCGGGTACTAGTCAACGAGACACTGTCCCCTGCATTTGATATCCGCAGGGGCACACGGCAGGGATGCCCCCTTGTCCCCCCTCTTATTTACCCTGGCCATCGAGCCTTTGGCCCAGATGATCAGGGCTGACACAATCTACCACGGGCGGAGGTGGGGCCCCTCTCACGAGGACAGAATAGCACTGTACGCAGACGATGTCCTGCTATACATGCAAGAGCCCAGCATAACTGGCCCAAGAAGTCTTAGGCCGCCCGCCAAGATCTGACCGCCATGCGGCCGCCAATGCGGCCACACCCCCGCCGCAGCCATTTGGAGATCCCCGCCGGCCCAGCGGGGATCATGGCTGCAACATAGGAGCCGGCTCCAAATAGAGCCGGCGGTGTTGCGGCCGTGCGACGGGTGCAGTTGCACCCGTCGCGCTTTTCACTGTCTGCACAACAGACAGTGAAAAGCTGCATGGGGCCCTGTCAGGGGGCCCCTGCACTGCCCATGCCAGTGGCATGGGCAGTGCAGGAGCCCCCAGGGGCCCCACGACTCCCCATACCGCCAGCCTTTTCCTAGCAGTTCAGACCACCAGAAAAAGGCTGGCGGTCGGGGACTCGTAATCCCCTGGCAGATTACATCCGCCGGGGCCATTGTGACAGAAAACCGCCGGCCCCGGCGGTGCGCCGCGGTGCTCAAAATACGCCGGGAGGCACCGCCAGCCTGTTGGCGGGGCTCCCGTCGTTTTGGCCCTGCGGTTGTAATACCGCCAGGGTCATAATGACCACCTCAATCTTTTACGAAAGTATGAACAAATATCAGGACTCAAAATGAACTCTACTAAATCGATTCTGATCCCGTTGGCAAACTCACGTGACTGCTTTGATTGGCAAAGCACAATACCCCTGCGTAGGCTCAGCTTCAAATACTTGGGTATCTGGGTATCCCTCCTGTCTGAGATGACATGGGCTAAGAACTTATCCCCCTTGCTAACACGAATTAAGATAGACTTACAGAAATGGCAAACCCTGCCACTAAACATGATGGGCCGAGTGGCCCTATATAAAATGATGATCCTACCAAGGCTCCTATACATATTTCAGAACTTTCCCCTCTCTATCCCTCACTCCTGGATCAGAAACCTCGAAGGTATCACAGGGAAATTTCTTTGGCGAGGGGCCAGACAGAGAGTTGCAATACACCACTGTCGGAAAGGAGTATTTGACGGAGGCATAGGCACAACAAACCCCTACTTGTATTATTTGGCCACCCAGCTAATTGTAATCCACGATTGGTTTACTGGGGGATGGGACGATCCGGCTTACAAAACAGAACTGACAATCCGGGGCTTCCATTGTGTTCTTGACATGCTCTACGGTTCGCCGCTCCCACGAGATATGGAAGATGTAACTAAGGCAGTCTTCCCGGCTTGGCGAGCGGCTCTGCGGTACACCAATTGGAACACCATTATCACCCTCCAGACCCCGTTGTGGAGAGGGAAATGGCTGAGCGCCTCAGCTGCACTAAAGGGATTTACAGAATGGGACCAAATACAGTAGGTATTTCCTTGGTGGGAGACATATGGAGGGGGAAATCCATGAAATCATTTCAGGAACTCCAGACATAATTTCAACTAAACGCAACACAATTCTTCAGATACCTCCAACTATGACACGCCCTAAAAATACACTTGTCCACCACAGGCCATATGCCAGAATTTAACCCGCTCAAAGCCAAACTACTTATGGGAAACCTAGAAGGGAAAGGCATCTCTCAAATATACAAGACACTAATTAATAACACTCCAGACAAACTAGCCCCAATTAGGACCAAGTGGGAAACCTGGGTGGGAACCCTGGAATAGGCAGAATGGAGAGAGGCCCTGATGGCCCCCAAGGTACTGGCGGTGTCAACTAGATTCCGTGTAATACAATTTTACTACCTGTACGAAGCATACCTGACATCATCCAGACTTCACAAAATAGGAGCCCACCCCTCTCCCAGATGCCCAAGATGCATGTGTGACCCAGCAGACTTCTTCCACATGGTATGGACCTGCCCAATAATACAGAAATATTGGGATGGGGTATTTCAGGAACTGGAAAGGGCCCTGGGGCAGGAGATATACAAGTCCGCAAAATTAACTCTATTAGGAATAATGGAAGAGATGGATGGAACACGTGCAAAACGCGCCCTAGTAGCCACAGCATTACTAGTTGCCAAAAGAGACATTGCAACAACAGATGGCATTATTGCTATCATAGTACCCTTAATCTATGTACTTGAGGTATGTGCCAGACACAGTTGGGACAACGTAAATGCTTAACCAAATCGCCCTTCAACCTACGACCTAGTTACAGATAACGATGATCGATCTTGCTTGTAAGGTAACACAGGTAAGAAATAGCTACATCCTTTGACCAACATTTTTGGAGAGAGGATGACATGAACAGACAGCTAACGTCAGGGTGAATATGCATGAGCTTTCAATATAGAGCACGTTGCCTTCAGCATGGGGTCACATGTCACAGTTCTGTGTAGTGCAGAGATGCTGGTGTTCATAGAAATACCTCCAGGTGTGTGTAGCATTCCACAGCAGCGTGTACTGTTTCCAGGAATGTACTGACCTGTCTGTGTTTCCTATTCTTGTGTTCTGAATAACATTTTTTAAAGATTTTGCCATTTGAAAGTATGACCTTAAAATCTAAGTTGAGCAAAACAGCCCACCAGAGTCAAATAAAGAACAGTAACCCAAAACACATTCAATTGCATTTCCACATAAAGGGTGGCAGTCATGTGCCCCTCTTCCATCGTACAATTTGCAGTCTATCATGATCAGGAAATAAAGGATTCTTTTTTGGATTGGTGCAGATGCATACCTGCCAACAGGCCCGATTCAGTCGGGACATTCCCGTTTTATTTGAACCCAAAATGACTTTTATCTGTTTCCTGACTACAATTGCCTTTGCTTCAATGTACGTCAATGGGGAAATACAGTCCCTTGGTTATTGTTTTACATTTCTCTCTTTCTAGTACCAAAATATTGACAAGTATGCAAATATATTGGCATGCATAGCTTCATTTTCCATGGTTGGGTGCTCAAATTACATTTGCTTATTTAAATTTCAGAAACAAATATACACCAAAATCCTCCTCTAACAAGTCAGCATTTTGCCATGAGTGCCTCTGTAAACAATGAATTACCCAGAGCCTGCCAGGGCCAGCAGCAGATTCGCTTGCGGTGCACACTCTCACTCATTCATTTACATTCACTTGCTCACCATTGTCATTCAACCCATGCTTACAGTCTCACTCTCACTTTCATTTTCACTCTTTAGCAGTTACTTGACTTACTGTAATTCACTATCACTTATTCTCACTCACTCTCCAACTGTTCACTTTCGCAGACTCACTCACTTGCACTTGTACTCACACAAAAACACATGCTCACACATACACACTCTCACACACACGTTCTCACCCTTGCGTACAGAAAAAACGAAGTATATATTTTTTAGTTTACATTCAGGTGTCCGCAACATTTTTCAGCTGCTGAGGACCCTCAAGGACGGACACAACTCCTTCATACCTCAAGCACTTAAGCAAGAAACTGAAAGCTCTGGCCTGTGCGGTGCATATACTAACTTGATGGGCTACTCAGACTCAACGTACCAGGCTCTTGCATTTGCATCCCACACTCTTCCAAATGATCTTGAGATGTAGTAAAGTCAGTGAGGCTCCTGGCCCAACCCCATGCTATAATGATGTTGACTCATGTAACAGGCTCTTGCATTTGCATCCCACACTCTCCCAAACCATCTCGAGATGTGGTAAAGTCAGTGAGGCTCCTGGCCCAACCCCATGCTATAATGATGTTGACTCATGTAACAGGCTCTTGCATTTGCATCCCACACTCTCCCAAACCATCTCGAGATGTGGTAAAGTCAGTGAGGCTCCTGACCCAACCCCATGCTATAATGATGTTGACTCATGTAACAGGCTCTTGCATTTGCATCCCACACTCTCCCAAACCATCTCGAGATGTGGTAAAGTCAGTGAGGCTCCTGACCCAACCCCATGCTATAATGATGTTGACTCATGTACCAGGCTCTTGCATTTGCATCCCACTCTCTCCTAAACTATCTCGGGATGCTGTAAAGTCAGTGAGGCTCCTGACCCAACCCCACGCTATGATGATGTTGGAGAGGGTGAGGTGACATCTTGTTGGAAACGAAGGCCAGGCACTGCATGGAGTTATGCTTGAAGAACCCAGGGCTACCTTTACCAGTGATGCTTCAGGGTGTCACTAATGGTGTGGCACCTTGGCATGAAAGGCTTTTGAAGTCAGGGCTGGGATGTCCCCAGACCTGGGAAATCTGTGTGATGGCTCGTGCTAGCCCCTCTCTGCACCATTCATCAGCCAGGCTCACTGCTAGGAGCTGCTGCTTGCAGCGAGGGCAGGCAATAGTTTTGTTAAATCAGTAGTGAATAATCTATTATTCTCTACTGATATATTAAAAAAGGGTAGAAAACAAGAAGCCCAGAGCCCCAGCGCCCATATGGCAAGCTGCCACTGAAATGTACTATTCAATAAAACAATAAGTAGACATTTCTGCAGAATTTACTTCTCATTAACACTCCAATCGTAGAAATGGTTTAGGCCATTTTAACTTTTGTTTCTACAGTCAACGCATCATTTTTGACGAATCTAAATAAACTATTGTATTTACAGTTGATACTTCACAAACATTGCCCAAAACAGCATTTTTTTTTATTTTCTGCTTGATGTGGCTTCAAGGATTGACCTTTTAGACGAGTGACCAAGAATTCTTCAATAGTGATATAAACCGTAAGAAACTTGGGGCCAGATGTATCATCAAGGCCATTTGCGATTCAGAAATAGCGATTTTTAAAAAATCGCTATTTCCGACTCGCAAAGTGCCATGCATCACATTTGTGAATCGGTAATAGTGATTTCTTAAAAATCGCAAATGCTATAACCAATTCACAAATTGCAATACCGGCCCCATTCGCACCTATGGGCCTGTTGGCCCATATCTGTGAATTTTTTGCATTTCCAAAATGACGATTTCTGAACCAGAAATCGCAACTTTGGAAATGCAAAACACCAGGGTGCTGGGGGCCTAAGGCCCCCTCTGCTGCACCCCAAAAAGAATTTTGGGGACATGTAAGATGCACACATGCCAAAGGGGCATGTGTGCTTTACATGTACAATTTAAAAATGCATTTTAAATGCATTTTTAAATTTTGCACATGGTTACCACCAAGTTCAACTTGGTGGTAATTAGCAATTTCTAAATGCCAAAATCGCATTTAGGAATTGCTTTATACATGTGCTAAGGAATCGCAAATAAGGAATAAGGAATCCTTATTTGCCATTTCTATTTTAGCGATTCCTTAAAATTGCGTTCAGAATGTATTTCATACATTTTGCATTTGCGAATGCAAAATGCTTTCATACATCTGGCCCTAAATGACAAAACAGACAACCAAGATGCTCAAAATCATGACCTCAGAACTATCTTCACAAAGTAGGTCAAGACACATTCAATTAATAAAGCCAGTCTCTTTAGCTACCTGTTTGCATGTCTATAACATTTTTAGGGGGTTATTACAACTTTGGAGGAGGTGTTAATCCGTCCCAAAAGTGACGGTAAAGTGACGGATATACCACCAGCCGTATTACAAGTCCATTATATCCTATGGAACTCGTAATACGGCTGGTGGTATATCCGTCACTTTACCGTCACTTTTGGGACGGATTAACACCTCCTCCAGAGTTGTAATAACCCCCTAAGTCTCTCATTATGAGAGCCTGTAATTTCTGATTGGATAGCTAATACTGTTAAGGTTATCTGCACCATTCAGAATTATAAATTCGGCCACGTTACTGCGGACCAGCAATGTTTTCTTCCCAGATTCTGACTACTGGAAGCAGTCAAAACCATAATCAACTGCAGTAAAAAACTTCAATCACTGGGAAAACTAAGGTGGAGAATGAGAAATTACAGGAGGAACCAAACCCCGAAATTACTAATTCTCTAAGTAATTCCTCATTACTCGGATGATTTTGGGGTTTCAACCAAAAATCCCTGTTAATTCTCTTTCCCTCGAGTTAACAGTATTCTGCTAGTGTGAACTCCACACACCAGCCCCTGTGATGAGGCCCTAGATAGTCACTGAAGGTAAATTAAACACAGCCACTGACTTTGAAAACAACTGCCTGTCTTCCCACTAATATAGCTCTGTTCTGTTGCTTTTCAGAAAACGAATTTTCATCTTACAGCAGAATGTGTTACCTTTTCTGTTCTTTCATGTGTGTACGGTGCTCAACTATAGTGAAAGTAAGCCTTGGATTTCAATATTGTACAACATTATTCCAATGAACACTATCGGGAATGTCACCTTTTCATACCAGTGGAAGACACTCATATTTTATTATTCCTTTATAAAGCTGAAAGCTTGAGATTTGTACTATGGGTTGATTGCAGGATTATACAAATCGCATGTCTTCAATGCCAAGTCAGTTCAAAAGATTTAGCTAGTGCAGAATTCTACCATAAACATGTGATTGTAGGTCTGCAAAGGTTCTATTATGATAACAACCATAAAATAACTTCATAGTGATTATGCAGGGATGAAGTAAAACTTTAGCATGCCTTAAAGGGACTTTTTTTCCATGCTCAGTGAAATGTCTCTCTAGTAGATCCAATATTGGAGGCCTGGATGAATAGCCAGGAGGTAAACACTCACATCATTGTCTGTCGCCATGATTCATAGAGACACACCCCCCTTGTAGCAGTCCTCACAAAGATGCACTTAATAACAATTATGACTAGTCATAATAATTAGTTTGCAAAGAATTACAGGTAAACTTATCTAGACTCTTCTGATTTCTCAAATGTATTCCATATATTAGAGATATTCTGAACACATTCTTCAAGCATTCGTCATAGGTTATTCATTCTGTCAGTACGAATACTGGAAGGATATTTTCAGTTCAGAAGCCACCAGACCTGCCTAAACTAATTATTCTTGCTCTTGACGTCTGCTTTTCCCTCTCCTTCCTCATTATCAAATCCTGATGGTAATTCTTTTATTCTCCTCTGTGGCTTATTCTGTTACTAAACATGTCTTATTTCCACGGTCTCATCATCTCTTGACCGTTTTGTGACCCACAATGTGTCTTTCTGTATCAGAGCTCTATTAAAATATGCTATTTCCCTACGCTCTATATTCTCAAGTTCTATCAAACTTTCCATCACTGGTTTGACTAGCTGATGTGATGTGACTTCTACCAGTGAAATCAATAATCCTGCCCTGTCGACGTTCATGCTTTGGATATTGCAACCAGGTATCCTGTGAACTGACCGCTCACAAGTGAGCCGTTCCAACACGCATCAAAATATTGGCTAAGAACCATCTCAACTTAATCCTGTCTGACAGTCCAGCCTCTCTGGAAGGAACATGAACCACTTGTCAATTTTAGCAATCCTCTGTTCTATTTAGGACAATTTAGGGCCTCTTGCAATCATGCTCGAGTCTTTCTTTCCATTAGTATCCATTGCTTGTACTTTCTCCCACGTTTCTCTATGACAACACATCTGTAACTTGTGCCTGGATGTACCTTAAATATGTACATTGCCGAAATTGTAAAAATCCATTAAGTTGTTGCCATTTGTAGAGCTTGTTCTTGTCAGTGTACCTACAGATGTGCAGCTTGCATTAGGGGGTTGGCTAGCTGTCCCAACTCTATTCCACGCCTTCTTTTCTACAGGAGCAGTGATGCTGACTTGCTGTAGAAGCGCTTGTAAGAGCTAAACCGATGTGGTTGGTTGTTGGCCAGTGTTTCTAATTGATAGGGAAGAATTAAGTCAGCATCTCAACTCATGAGTGGTCCTGCTGAGATAAGCAGACAGACCCCTCATTCTTATACTCAGCAGGAGGTTGCAGCATGCCCCTATACAAATTGATAACAGAAAATGTACAGAAGAAAACGGACAGAAACTTGAAGCAATCCATCAAGTCAAGTAAAAAAATGAGGTCATAAGAATGTCTTGTGAAGGTACCTACTTGAAACTTCTCTCAACACCCACAAAATGACCAACCAGGACAGACATCCACATTGTAGGCAGGACCTCTCTCAAAGCTTTGGGGTATAGCAGATGCTTTTGTTGGCCAGAGCATTAGTTCTCCACTGCAAGCACACATCAGTTTCATCTAAAGTTGTGTAACTCTGTTTGGACACTGCCACATCTATCTGTTTTGTTTTCAAAACATTCATTTACAGGTTTTCTCTCTGCGGGTTGCTTCCGTTTTAAATATGTAAAACACAGGCTTAACCCCCAAAGCTATTTTCAACACATATTTATGATGCTAGAAGGTATCAAGTATGTAACAGGTCCTACAATGGCATAGCACTATTCTGCCTGAAGCAGTGCTTAATTTGTGCTTGTTGTTTCCAGTGCGGAGCACCAGCACTTATTTTTGAGGGCCGGCGCTTATTTTTATGCCTCAAGCATTTACTGCGAGCAAAAGACACATATGGGAAATGCGGAGGAATAGAAAAACGAAAACGCTTCACAATGGGAGAAAACAGAAAGCTGCAAGAGTGAGCTGAAGGGGCAGGGAGTGGCTGTAAATGGATTGAAGAGGCCAGAGATGGCTTCAGGATTATGCTGCCTCAGTATTCCGTGTTTGCACATTCAATTGCAGCAGCCACGTGTTTAAGAGGAGAGCTTTGGGCATCAGCACGTTGTTATTTACAAATTAAGTACTGGCCTGAAGTGACAGTATCCAATTACATAGATATTGTCACATCACCTAAGGCTTGGTTCCTTTTTGAGTGTTCAGGTGTCATGACTCAGAAATGGGCAGAGAGCTTTGTTCAAGTGTTCTATCAGCCTGGTTAGTTTTAATTCTATTTACCTTATTGATTTAATTTGACCGTTTCTTCTCTTTATAGGATGCATACTTATGGGATTTGATAATTGTTTCAAATGTAAAAATGAGATGGTGAAGATTGATGTTTATGGCGACTGTAGGTGGTGATTGGCTCTTTAGCATGTCAGCTACAATTTAAGAATGAGTGCTTTGTATCACCTGGTTTGTCTGGAAAGGAATCTAATGCTTTGGACAACTTTGATGGTGATCCACAGGCAGGGAGTAAGAGGAAAGGGTTTTTCTGGGTTTACATGATTTTTATTATGGTAAATTCCCATACTAGAAATAACCGCTCAGGAGACTGAGCAAGGAATTAGTAATTAATTTATTTCTAGCGGAGTGTTTAAAAAAAGGACGCAAACCGTTACTATGTTAGGCCTTTTTATATCTTTCTACCCGAAGATGTTTCATTGACCTAATCCTATTGTGTATATGAAGTGCCAATTAATATAAAGCTGTGTAGTGCACAGTACTAACTTTTTATCCTTCCTCCACTGCCACAAGGGTGAATGTCAGTGTTCTAGGGACCATTAGCACCATGACTTTCTCTCCCAATATTCAATAGGTTTCTGCCTGTAGTTGCCACGAAGGTCGAGGACCTTCTTTAGGACTAGGTTATGTCTGTTGGTCTACCCTTTACTGTAATTTAAACAATATTTTATTGCTAATGTCTACTGTACTTGTTCCAGGTGTTCTCGAATGTGGTGTTGTAACATGACCTATAGCAAGTATGAGGCTTTCGGAAGGACTGGTGTTTTGCTTTGTATTGGCTCTGGGTCTGACTAGAAGCCAGTCTTGCAGGATCATCCAGATGCCATCATTCTGTCCCCCACAATTTCAGAAAAATTAGAAAGGGTTTTCCTTCTTCCATTCACAGGGCCACTTCTTTGGCAGCACTTGAGCTAAAACAGAAAACTGTGAAGAGCTTTAGATCTCAGTGTATTTGTCAGTCCTTTTAAGAGAGGAAGATGAAGAAGACACAAGGGATGATGTTTTGGACTTGGTCGTAAATTGGTCGCAATTCCACAACAGCATCCAGTTGGACTGGGCTATTGTTAGACTTTTCATCCTTGGCGTGGTCTCCCTTAACTTTTTGCCTCTGTTTCCCAGGTTGTTGATGTGTGCTGGAGTCTGACTTTGCTGTTTTTGTTACTCTGGGCAGTTTACCACTGCTAACCAGTGCTAAAGTGCAAGTGGTCCTTTGCAAAATGTGTATGTAATTGGTTTATCAATGATTGGCATATTTGATTTATTAGTAAGTCCCCAGTACAGTGCACTAGAGGTGCCCAGGGCCTGTAAATCAAATGCTATTAGTGGGCCTGCAGCCTGCAGCACTGGTTGTGCCACCCACATAAGTAGCGCTGTAATCATGTCAGACCTGCCACTGCAGTGTCTGTGTGTGCAGTTTTAACTGTAAATTTGTCTTGGCAAGTTACCCATCTGCCAGGCCTAAACCTTACCTTTTCTTACATGTCAGACACCCCTAAGGTAGGCCCTAGGTAGCCCCAAGGGCAGGGTGCAGTGTATGGTTAAGGTAGGACATATAGGGGGTAAAGCGGAAACCGCCAATTGGCCGCTCCGCGGCAAAAGACCGCGGAGGCCATTCTGGCTTTCCCGCTGGGCCGGCGGGTGCCCGCCAAGGGAGCGCCCGCCGGCCCAGCGGGAAAGGCCCTGCAACCCAGAAGCCGGCTCCGAATGGAGCCGGCGGTGTTGCAGGGGTGCGACGGGTGCAGTTGCACCCGTCGCGATTTTCACTGTCTGCTAAGCAGACAGTGAAAATCATGCTGGGGCCCTGTTAGGGGGCCCCTGCACTGCCCATGCCGGTGGCATGGGCAGTGCAGGGGCCCCCAGGGGCCCCACGACACCCGTTCCCACCATCCTGTTCCTGGCAGTAAAAACCGCCAGAAACAGGGTGGCGGGAAGGGGGTCGGAATCTCCATGGCGGCGCTGCTTGCAGCGCCGCCATGGAGATTCAGCCCAGACAGTGGAAATCCGGCGGGAAACCGCCGGATCCCCTTTTCTGACCGCAGCTTTACCGCCGCGGTCAGAATGGGCAGGGAAGCACCGCCAGCCTGTTGGCGGTGCTTCCGTGGTGATCGACCGCCAGGGTTGGAATGACCCCCATAGTAATGTGTTTTTTATGTCCTGACAGTGAAATATTGCTAAATTCGTTTTTCACTGTTGCAAGGCCTGTCCTTCTCATAGGTTAGCATGGGGGCTACCTTTAAATCTGATTAAAGTGTATATCTCCCCTTGGGAGCGGATGGACATGTGGAATTTGGGGTCTCTGAGCTCACAGTTTAAAAATACATCTTTTAGTAAAGTTGATTTTGAGATTGTGTGTTTGAAAAAGCCACTTTTAGAAAGTGAGCATTTTCTTGCTTATACCATTTCTGTGACTCTGCCTGTTTTGGATTCCCTGTCTGGGTCAGTTTGACAGTTGGGCTGGTTGCACCTCACACTAAACAGTGACACAAAGGGAACTGGGGTGTAGCCTGCATATCCCGATGAGCCATCTGTGCTAGGAGGGAGGGGACGAGTGGTCACTCACACCTGAAAGGGCTGTGCCTGCCCTCACACAATGCAGTCTTCAACCCCCTGGTGAGTGTCTGGGGCCTGGCCTGGGCAAGGCAGGATTTCACATTCAAAAAAGACTTTGCTTTGAAGTAGGCCTACTTCAAAGGAGCAATTGGGTATAAGAAGGGCACCCAAAACCACAGACTTGAGAACACTTCTGGAAACCAAGAGAAACCTCTGCCTGGAGAAGAGCTGAAGAGCTGAGGAAGAAGAGCTGCCCTGCCTGTGACTGTGCTTTGTGGAGCTATCCTGCAGTTGCTGCTTCTGCCAGAGTAAAAGGGCAAAGACTGGACTTTGTGTGCCTTCCATCTTGTGAAGATTTCCAAGGGCTTGATTTAGAGCTTGCCTCCTGTTGTTTGAAGTCTCAGGGACAGCAAAGACTTCTCTCTGCCGGCACCTGGGGTCTCTGGAGAGACTCCTGATCTGCCCTGTGGTGCCCATCCAGTTCCTGGGACCCTGAGAGGAGAAGCCTAAAAGGAAGAAATCCACGCACAGAATGCCGTGTGAGGAAAAGATCTACGGAACTCCGATCTGCGGCTGAAAAATCGACACGCCGCCGGCTTTGCGGCTGAAAATCGATTCTCGACTGCAACGCATGGATCGACGCATGGAGCTGGAGAAATGATGCACAGCATCGCTGACGGAGGCTGGGATATCGCAACCCACGCTGCGTGGTTTTCAGATCATCGTGCGGCTGGATTTCCGACGCAAGTACCGCTGTGCATGTAAAAACAATGCAGAGCCTGCCCGGACCTGAGAGTGCTGACCGGATCGACGCATCGCTCTCCTGTGGAGAGAAGAAACGACGTGCCCGACCCAAAGAAAGGAGAAACGATGCAAGGTCTCGCTCGTGAGTGAAATCGACGCATCGTAAGCTCTTTTTGACGCACACTCACCTGTGCGGGGTTATTTTTGACGCACCCAAGGTACATTTTCACACTAACAGTGTTAGTGTGTGTTTAAAACTACATGAAGACTCTTTTTGCTTTTTAATTGATAACTTGACTTGTGTATTGTGGATTTTTGGTCTTGTTTTGTTTAGATACATATTTCCTATTTCTCTAAACCTGTGTTGTGTCATTTTGTAGTGTTTTCATTAAGTTACTGTGTGTGTTGGTACAAATACTTTACACCCATCACTCTGAAGTTAAGCCTACTGCTTGTGCGAAGCTACCAAGGGGGTAAGCAGGGGTTAGCTGAGGGTGATTCTCTTTTACTCTGGCTAGAGTGAGGGTCCTCGCTTGAACAGGGGGTAACCTGACTGCCAACCAAAGACCCCATTTCCAACAGCTATGCATTAAGCATCAAGCATGGAAATTAGCGACAATGACAACTGCCTTTGCAAAATGGACAAATCAAATCTTTTGCGAAAGAGATCCTTTGCATTATGATGCAACTGAGAGGGCAGTTGTGGTCTTCAGATTCCCCCTGGTCTTGTTTCACATTGCCCTATGGTGGTTCCTATGTTCCTACATTCATAGCCCTTTTTTCACCACCAGGGAGAAGCTGGGCTGACAAAAGTATGTTTTATCATACAAACATTTGATATATGATATTGATATGATCTATGATATATATGATTGGGTTGTGACTTTTCCAAATTTCAACACCTTTATGCCGAGCAGAAAGAAAATAGAGAAGAGGATGTTGTTGTAACTTTGTTAACTTTACAGGATGTAAGGGATTATCCTCAGAGCCCCCGTTCATAAGGAACTGTATCTGGGTAAGATATTTATACCCCAGCTAAATAATGATATGGAGTATTCAGGGATTTTCTGGGTGCAGAGATATGCATGAATACTTGCAGGCCAGGCCATAACTGATTACGCAAAGAAATTGTCAAATGTTGTGTAGATCTGTCTATGGTGTCAAAAGGTGATGGGACAAATTCTTGCAATAGGTCTAACCACTGGCAATGGCTTGTTGTAGCGTTCCAACCAATTGTTCTTTTGCCCACGATGCCTCCTAATTTTTGACCCAGCCATATGCAAATCATTCATGACCCTGCTCCAATCTAAACAGTCCAGCCAGAACTGCCAGGTCTGGTCCTCCCTGAACCAGAATACAAGCAAGCAAAGACTGGTAGCTTGGTTCCAGGGGCACAAGGAGCATGGAGCCCACGTCTTGGCATACCCTGGCCACTTAGGTTGGTACTTCAAACACAAAAAAGGTGACAGAGGAATGCTTAGAAATGCCAAAATGCCACAGGACCCATTGAAGGCTCCAAGTCCCATAAGCACCATCATTGCCTAGAGGGGAAGAGGGACGGAGGAGGAGGTGGGCCTTGTTGTTCAACGTGCTTCATAGCGCTGCTGCCTGCCTTGCTGCACGAGAACCCACAGGGCTTGGTGGAACTCAAAGTCCCTTAAACACCATCATTGTCTGCAAAGAAGGAGAGGCAGAGGAGGTGGGCCTTGTAATTCAATGTGCTATATTTTGCTTCTGCCTGTCAAGCTATGCAGAATGCCACAGGACTTGTTGGGGACTCCAAGTCCCATAAGCACCATTATTGCCAGCAGGAGAAAAGGGGCAGAGGAGAAGGTGTGTCCCCTTGTTCAACACGCTGTATAGCACTGCTGCCTGCCCCCCTGCATGGGGCACGCACAAGTCATGCGTGGCAAAGCCCAGGCCAAAAGCCAAGCCATCCACACCCATAGGTGAAAGTAAGAGGCAGGGCACAGCCACCCCTCCTTCGCTCTGCTCCCACAGTAACTTCCGTACCCCACAATTGTTTTATTTCAACATTAGAGCAGTAGGCCAATAAGACTTTGTTTTGGTTCCACAGTAGCAGTGGTGAAGCGGTGAAGTCTACAGGCAAACAATGTTTCCTGACATACAACTGTCCACAACACACTATGGGCCTCATTACAACCCTGGCGGTCTTAAAGTGGTGTTCGTACTTTCTACAGGCTGGCAGTAAGAATCGCCATATTATGACTGCGGCGGTAGCGCCGCGGTCACACCGCCAGGACCGGCGGTTTACCGCCATGGATGTCCCGGCGGTTTACTGCCATGGATGTCCCGGCGGTCAGAATCTGCCAGGGCAGCGCTGCTTGCAGCGCTGCCCTGGGGATTTTGACTCCCCTTACCGCCAGCCTGTCCATGGCGGTAGACACCGCCATGGAAAGGATGGCGGTAAGGAGAGTCGTGGGGCCCCTGGGATGGGCAGTGCAGGGGCCCCCAGGCACAGCCCCGTCACGATTTTCACTGTCTGCCTGGCAGACAGTGAAAAGCGCGACGGGTGTCGCACTGCCACATTGCCACCGGCTCCATTAGGAGCCGGCTGCAATGTTACGGCCGACATCCCAGCAGGAATGTCCAAATGCGGCTGGCGGGTTTCCGGCTGCATGGGCGGCCAACTGGCAGTTCAGCCTTGGCGGTCGGGCTCGTCCGACTGCCAAGGTTGAAATGAGGGCCTATATTTGTATTTAAGTATTTGTATTTGTATTTTATTTGTATTTAAGTATTTCTAAAGCACATTCCGGCCTTAGCATCGAACCCCTGGAGTAGGTGCAGTGCGAGTCCGAGAAAGAGGGCCAGATGCAGAAACAGCCAGTTAACAAGGAAACAGCAAGGTTTTTACCAACCTCCTGAAAGTCAGGAAGTTGTCCTCCTTCCTAATGCCTCAAGGGAGCGAGTTCCAGTGCCTAGCAGCCGCCACTGTAAATGCTTTGTCTCCCCATTTCGCCCCTTCAAGTGCGACAGATTTGAATCAGATGAGCGTTTGTAGATCTAAGTTGCCGACATGGACTGTACCACTGTAGTCTGGCAGCTAGATAGTCTGCTCTTCCTCCGTGTACCGCCTTGAACGTTAGGCATAGAGTTTTAAATATGATCCGGAAGCCAGTGCAATAATTTTAGGCTATTGCTGGCAGATGCCGAGCGAGGGAGGTCTAAAATCAGTAGACAACATTATTTTGAATCAGTTGAAGCTTCCTCAATGACATTTTATCCAGGTCCAACAACAGAGAGCTACAGTAGTCCAGTCTGGACATTACCAATGCCAGAATGACCGTCACTCTCTCCTCCTGCTGCAAAAAAGGAAGGATTTTCCTCAATGTTTTTAAAATCCAATAGCTTGCTTTGACCATGGCGTTTACTTGAGGCTTAAAACACAGACAGTTATCGAAGATGGCTCCCAAATTTTTGGTGGCAGCAAAAGGGGAGGGAAGCACCCCACACTCCAAATGCCACCATTGGGAATTCCACACCTCATTACTAGATCCGAAAAACACAATTTCTGTTTTATTACTGTTAAGCTTCAGCCAATTCTGACCCATCCAACTATTGATCCCACGCATACAGTTACAAAACCGATCAGCCACTTCCTCCCAGTTATTCCTAGACACCGGGATGATCAATTGGGTGTCATCCGCATAGGAGGTGGGCATAAAACCGTACGAACGGATCAGTTTGGCCAAAGGGGCAACATAGACATTAAACAGAGTAGGATTGAGAGCCGAGCCCTGTGGGACTCCGCATGGCAGACAAAAAGCAGGAGCCCTGAAGTCAGCCCAGCTCACAGTAATCGGTCTATCGCCCAAAAAGGACTCAAAAATCTTAAGGGAAGAATCTCTAATCCCTGCTTGGTAGAGTCTTGATACCATAATCTGAGGTAAGATGGTATCAAATGCAGCAGAAAAATCTAGCAGAACCAGAATTGCTACCTGCCCCTCATTCAACAACCTGCAAATACTGTCACATGTCGTCAACAACGCTGATTCGGTTCTGTGGGCCTTCCGGAATCCATGTTGAGACCGATCTAAGCTGCCAGAGTGATGAAGAAAAGTAGAAAGCTCATAGTTAATATGTTTCTCGAACATTTTTGCCAAAGTGGGAAGTAAGGAAATCGGTCGTAAGTTGTTCAAATCATGTGATGCTCGGTCCGGTTTCTTTTTACTCCTGCTTATGGCTTTGTGACATTGCTCCGGTTATTATAGCTGGTGCCAATTGACTTTTTTTTCCAAGGAGTTATATTGGGCTAACCCAGGTCCCTAATGGGGGAAAAGAAAGGTGGCTGAACCTCCACTGGGAGCTAGGAAAGAGCATAAGGCTTCAAGGCATGTGGCAGAGAACTGCATCCTCCAAGACATTGCCATGTTGATTGAGGAGGTAGAGGACATGCTCAATAAGGATAGGAAGCAGTCAATGGTCACAGCCAAAAGTTCTATAGTGCAAAAGTTAAATGTACCCATAAAGTTAAGTCACCCGACACACAGCTGACATAGCGGCTCATTTAGATCCGAAGGCATAGGATCTATGAATGTGTCTGAAACGAATCATGCACAGCTAAGCACTTTGGCCAAAATCATTGCGCCTTCTCCTCAAAAGTGCCACTTGCCTACCCAGGGTGTTTAACAGATCAAAATGGCTACCTTAGCTTTGCCTCACTCGTGAATTCCCAAAGTGAGCCTTAATTTACCTGTGATTTCGAATATCCAACTAGCGCTGGCCAGGAGTCTAAAATGAAGTCTGTACTAGCCTTATTGAGAAGGGATCTAAATTAGGGTAAATCAGCCTACTCCAGACTCACTGAAGTATTGGAGGTAAGCAGGAAGCTAGCTGAGCTGCCCTGCTTCAAAGAGGAGAAGGTCCTGTGAATAACTCTTGTAGAACAGTTTGGAGGAGTACACTGCTCGCATGCGGACATTGACTGACCATCCTAATATTGTGGAAACGGGCTCTAGTAGCAAGGAAAACTCACAGCGACCAAGCACGTTAGCAGGAAATAAAATACTTTGCCCCACATTAGACCATAGACACTCAATTCACACATAAATGGTAGTGGGGGCTGGATGAGCGACCCTTATTTAGAGGGATTAGGGAAGAGCAGTAGGAGAGAATGTTTCCTGGTGGAGTAGCTCCACCCTGCTAACTCCATTAAGCTGGGCCACTCTAAATAGCACTAGCCTATATTACGAAACTACCCAAACTGAAGGCCGGGCAATGACATAACACAAGTACATTGACAAGATAACTCATTGGATTCAGTTTCACCATCACTGCTGTTCACTTATACGCCCTGCACAATGTCTGTCCTAATACCAAGAGGCCCATGATAAACTTATACTGGTCTTAAGAGGCACAGAACTGTGAATTGAATAATGGCGCTGGACACCCAAACCATTCCAACATCGGGCTTGAGCATGCAGTTTAAACATAACGCAAGGTTGTCAGCAGATAAAGCTCTAACCAGGGTAAACATTTGTCCAACAAGTCACAGCCAGAGGGGAGTATCCCTAGCTAAAGCGGGAAACAGGGGACTTCCATTCAAATAACACCATTTGCTTCCAAACTAGTAGAGGTCGATTGACTATGCAACTGACAGTCCAAGGAGCAGAATAGAGCATCTCACACACGATTAGTATGTCTCCAGTAGAAGAAAAGATCTCCCTCCAAAATCCTGCACTGGAGATCTCAATTTTGATAATGCCAAACAATCAGAAGGATGGAAGTTACACTGGATTAGCCTCTCGGTCAAGGAATCTTGCACTGGCAGGGTCATACAATCAACGTAATCTTAACTCCACTTGTAGAGACCCATTGACTGAGTGCTGCGGCGATCCACCAGCCCTGCAGCTTTTATCATGGAATGTAGCAGGTTTACTTGATAACTTGAATGTACCTATGGGATAATTTGACAAAATATTGTTGCGGGAAATCTGGTCTTGAGAACCATTATTTAGATCTGGTTATACAAACTATAGCATCCAAAGCTGGCTGCCCTTCGGGCGGTATTCTAAGCTGGGTCAAAATATCCCTAAATTTGGTAATTAAAAAATTGGAGACATATAAGCCTCAACTTTATTGACCTAATCGTTTAGGGGAGTAATGCTTTAGTAGTGAGCATATGAAAGATCTATAATCGCTTTATGCCAAAAAATATTTACATTACATTTATAAGCACCTAGTCATTTTTTTTATGCTAAGGTGGCACTAATGTGGCTTTTCCCCAGCACTGTATTCACAAAGTGGCACAATGCTTGCATTGCGGCACTTTGCAACCCCTTGCACCACATTATGCCTGCATCAGGCATAATGTATGCAGGGGGGGCGTTCTGACGCAGGGAGGCACGAAAAAATGGCGCGGTGAAACTTACAACATTTCACAGCACCATTCTTTATGTCATTTTTAATGCCTGCTCAGAGCAGGTGTTAAAATGACGCACCCATTTCAATCAATAGGCCTCCCTGTCCTTTGCTGCACTAGTGGCAACAGTTTTGACGCTAGCGCAGCAAAGTGCCACAATAGCGTCAAAAATATTGACGCTATTGTCCTAACGACCACCATGGTACGCCGTATTGTAAATATGGTGCAACCATGGTATCATTAGGTGGGGCAGGGGAGATGCAAGAAAAGTGGCGCATCGAGACCGATGCACCACTTTCTTGTAAATATGCCCCAAAGAGACTCAAGCACTTTCTTCACTTAACTACCATCTGTCCAGTGCAACAGTTAGATAACCTCTTTTGATAGCTGGAGACCTTAATGTAAAATATGAGCCTTTAGCCTGTATGGATACACTTTCAGATCTTGAGGATGAAGCATGAGATATACAAAGGCTGGATGCTGATCCAATTAAATCCTGGATGGCAGCAACTATCCAGCTAGCATCCATAACTGTATGGCCTACATGCATGAAATGGCTGTGCTAAGTCAGATGCACACAGAACATTTGCCTTTTCTAGATGGGGGTGTTGGAAATTTCGTTACTGGTTCGGGGGTCAGAGACCCTACTCAAGCAGCAACCACATTCTCTGTCAGTGTGAAACACAAGCAAACCCTAAATTAACAAGTACTTATTTAACCCTCTGATAGCTTGGCATAAAGCAGTCAGGCTTAGCTTAGAGGCAATGTGTAAAGTATTTATGCAGCACTTCAAACAGTAATAAAGTGAAACTGCAATACAAGAAAAATCCTACACCAATTTAGAAAAATAAAGTAACATTTAGGCCATCATTATGAGTCTGGTGGTCCTAGGATTGCCAGACTCCCGGCGTTGGTCGGACCGCCGCCAATGTGGCGGTCCGGCCTCCACATTATGACTGTGGAGAATGTGCCACGGTCGGACTGCCGGCACTGCCACTTTTTCGCAGTGCCGGCGGTCTTAATCTGCCAGGGCAGCGCTGCATGCAGCACTGCCCTGGGGATTACGAGTCCCCTCTCCGCCGGCTTTTACATGGTAGTTGCACCACCAAGTAAAAGCTGGCGGAGAAGGAGTGCTGGGGGCCCCATGGGGGCCCCTGCACTGCCCTTGCACTTGGCATGGGCAGTGCAGGGGCACCCAAGGACAGCCCTGTCACCCTTTTCACTGTCTGCTTAGCAGACAGTGAAAAGCGCGACGGGTGCTGCTGCACCCGACGCACTGCGACATTGCCGTTGGCTCGATTTTGACCTGCCGTCAATGTTGTGGGCTGTTTCCCACTGGGCCAGCAGGCAGAAACTCGTAATAGGGGCAATGGGGGGCTACCGCATAGGCGGTAACCTGACCGGGGGGGGGTTTGGTGGATGGGCTTTTACGCCCCCAGACTCATAATCAGGGCCTTAATTTATTATTTGAGATCAAAATGACAAAAATCTAAGTAGTAGAACTGGAGATATAGAATTTTAAATATTTAAATGAAAATAGCGCCTAGAATCACAAAGCATCATCTGTGGTTATCTGGTCATGACGGGCCGATACAAAGTCAAAGGCTCAGGCTCTGATCAGGAGGACAGCCAAGTAGCCCTTGAGGTCACTCTGGTGGTCCTGGGTTCAAAATGCAGGTCCAGTCCTTCTCCGGCAGCAGGAATGCAGAGCGACAGGGCAACAGAGTAGCAGTCCTTCTGGCAATGCAGCACAGCAGTCCTTCTGAGTCCTCCAAATGTCCAGAGATGTACTGAAGAGTTGGGTCTGAGAGCCACTTTGAAGTAGTAGAAAGTTATGGAGGTTTCGACCCCCAGACTTGCTTCCCTGTCCTGACTCCGGCTTGTCCGTGGGCACAAAAGACTAATGTCAAACTTTTTGTGAGTGTGTTAAGGCAGAGCCTTTGTGATGTGCAAGAGTGGTAGATGACAGTTCCGCCCTCCATCAAATCAGAGATGGGCTATCCTGCCAACACCTATTGCCCCTTTGTCTTACTGTCTCGGAGGAATACACAAAGACCAACTGCAATCTAAACCTCGTCATGTGTCCCAGGATATAGGCACCAAATGGTTGATACAAGAAAATGCCAACTTTCTGAAAGTGACGTTTTCAGAATTGTGACTTAAAATCTGAATTCATTGTTCAAGAGGGTTTTTAATTACAATACTTTAGACACCAAACTTGAGATTTCTACCTGCCCCCCAATTGAAAGTCAGCACGTATTAAATGCAATATGATAACTCAGTGTTCTCCTATGGGAGAGGTAAGCTTTGCAGTAGCGATAAAGAGTTTTTTTTCTATCAGGACATGTGAAAGGTAAAAGTACTTGTCCAACTTTTTAAATACATTGCACCCTGCCTAAGGACTGTCTTGGGCTTGGCAAAAGGTTTATTTTGTTAGGTCGGAATGGCAGCTCAAAGCTGCACACATAGGGGGTCATTCCGACCAAAAACCTCCAAAAGACCGCACCGCGGTCAAATGACCGCGGGGGTCATTACAACTTTCCCGCTGGGCCGGCGGGTGATCTCCAAAAGATCACCCGCCGGCCCAGCGGGAAAGCCCCTGCAAAGAGGAAGCCGGCTCCGAATGGAGCCGGCGGTTCTTCAGGGGTGCGACGGATGCAGTGGCACCCGTCGCGATTTTCAGTGTCTGCAAAGCAGACACTGAAAATCCTTGTGGGGCCCTGTTAGGGGGCCCCAGGACACCCGTTCCTTCCAGCCTCTTCCTGGCGGTGTAAACCGCCAGGAACAGGCTGGCGGGAAGGGGGTCGGAATCCCCATGGCGGCGCTGCAAGCAGCGCCGCCATGGAGGATTCCCTGGGCCAGGGGAAAACCGGTGGGAAACCGCTGGTTCCCCTTTTCTGACCACAGCTTTACCGCCGCGGTCAGAATGGCCCGGGAAGCACCGCCAGCCTGTTGGCGGTGCTTCCTCTGCCCTCCACCCTGGCGGTTTGAAACCGCCAGGGTCGGAATGAGGGCCATAGACTGCAGCGGCAGGCCTGAGACACGTTTAAAAGGCTCCTTAGGTGGGTGGCACTATCAGTGATGCAGGCCCACTTAGATTAAGAGATTTAGGTTATTAGTTAATAAAAACCATAAACATAAAAAATATACAATCAGACAGACTAGCAAAACCATTCATTAACAAATATAAGAACATGATAAAAACATAGGCTAAGGCACATCCATCAGACCACACCAAATTAGTAACATTTACTGTTCCCACTACTATTGAAAGTATATTAGTGGTTATGTTGTTCACTCAAAGAACACAATTACTATACCCTTAACAATCCAAGCCACTTAGAAGAAAGTGTTGGACACTAAAGTTATCACATTTACTATTGTCACTCCAATCTAAGGGCCTGATTTAGGTCTTGGCAGACAGTTTACTCTGTCACATCGGTGATGGATGTACCATCTGCCAAAATCTAACATTGTGACGGAGTAACCAGTCCACCAAGTTCTAATTCAGGCACTTAGAGGGTCATTCTGACCCTGGCGGCCGGTGGCCGCCAGGGCCACCGACCACGGGAGCACCGCCGACAGGCTGGCGGTGCTCCAATGAGCATTCTGACCGCAGCGGTTCAGCCGCGGTCAGAAGCGGAAAGTCAGCGGTCTCCCGCTGACTTTCCACTGCTCATTGGAATCCTCCATGGCTGCGGAGCGCGCTCCGCAGCCATGAGGATTCTGACCCCCCCTACCGCCATCCAGTTCATGGCGGGAAAGCCGCCATGAACAGGATGGCGGTAGGGGGGGTCGCGGGGCCCCTGGGGGCCCCTGCCGTGCCCATGCCAATGGCATGGGCACGGCAGGGGCCCCCGTAAGAGGGCCCCAAAATGTATTTCACTGTCTGCCTTGCAGACAGTGAAATACGCGACGGGTGCAGTAGCACCCGTCGCACCTTCCCACTCCGCCGGCTCGATTACGAGCCGGCATCCTCGTGGGAAGGTCGTTTTCCCCTGGGCTGGCGGGCGGTTTAACTGGAACCGCCCGCCAGCCCAGGGGAAAACTCGTAATACCCGCCGCGGTCTTTTGACCGCGGCGCGGTAATTTGGAGGGCGGGATCCTGGCGGGCGGCCTCTGCCGCCCGCCAGGGTCATAATGAGGCCCTAAGTCATTTAGGTGAAGGTTATGGACATTAAAGGGGTGATATTTACCATTCCCACTGCAATCCAAGCCATTTAGGTATTGGACAATAAAGTGGTCACATTTACTATTTCCACGCCGATGTAAGCCATTTAGGGGAAGGTGTCAGATACTAAAGTGGTCACATTTATTATTCCCACTCAAATCTAAGCCACTTACCGGAAGGTTTTGGACAATGAAGTGGCAACATTTACTATTCTCACTCCAATCTATGCCATTTTGGCAAAAGGTGTTGGACATGCAACTGGTCATATTTACAGTTCCCACTCCAATCAAAGGCATTCACAGGAAGATATTGGACACTAAAGTGGTTACTTTTACGATTCCCACTCCAATCTAACCACCATTAAAGGGAAGATTTTGAACAGTAAAAGGGTGACATTTACTATTTCCAATACAATCTAAGCAATTTAGGGGAAGTTGTTTGATGTTAATGTGGTCATATTTACTATTCCCATTCCAACCTAAGCCATTTAGGGGAAGGTGTTGGACACCAAAGGAATGACATTTACTAATCCCACTCCAATCTATGCCATTCACTGGAAAGCATTGGACACTAAAGTGGTTATATTCACTATTCCCACTGCATTCTACACTACTAGGGGATGATGTTGAACAATAAAGGGGTAACATTTACTACCACCACTCCAATCTAAACCATTTAGTGGGAGATTCTAGACACTAAAGTGGTGACATTACCAATTTCCAGTGCAATCTAAATTATTTTTTTTAAAGTGTTGAACAATACATATAACACATATATTTAATACTAAAAAATATAATATTAACTAAATATAAATATCTGGGGCAGACAGCGTTAAAGCTCAAGCAGAGCTTTCACTACCCATACACACTAATGAAACATCCACAGGCCACACATAACATCAGAAAACTTTATAAATAATAGCTAAAATGAAGAACCTACCATCATTTTGATTGTTTGATTCTTTTTTTATTATTTGAATGGAGGGAGGGGTGGATGAAATATCAAATGTTTTGGAGAAGGTGATTGTAGTGGACTCAGTTTTCATTCATGGCAATGTATTTTCCATTCTCTAATACAAAGTGAGGTTTTTCTATTCTTCACTAAGACGAGATGGTTCAAAAGTTTGAGGACCCAATTGTTATTGACTTTCACAATTGATAATTACCAAAGCATCAAGGACAATGCTTTTATCTGTTAACCTGAGTGTTTAGGACTTTAACAACTACTTAATGTCCATCCACTTTTAAGAATTTGAACATCTTGTTCCATGATGCTGCATCCTCCATTAAACGCATTACTTTAGAGAGGATAAATTGAATACATTCTGAAAACATTCATGGGTATTTATTTGTCTTTTTTAAACAAAGAGGAATACACTTTTTTGTTAGGCTAGAGCTTGTCTCATAAAAACTCCCAAAAGAAAAATTCTGAAGATAAACCTTTGAGGTATCTGGTAAGTTCAGTAGTAATAGTAGTAGATAATATCTGCACCTTATATGTGCCAGAACCACTACAGTTATGAAGAAGGACTTTGTCTGTGTATTTCTCCTCTCTGGAGCAGGCAAATACAAATGCTAAAGGAAATAGCTGGATTCCAAAGCACACTTAGAAAGGGCATAGAAAATGTAGCACCCAGAGATATAGCAACAAAGTTTTGCTTGGGGAATAAGAATTTCATAAAATGTTTATATGACTTTAGAGCACATTCCAGATTGATGAATCTTTACAGTTCATCCGGGAAAAAGGTGAAGGCCTTCAAAGCTTTGCTACCGGAGGCACTGCCCAATTTTCACCTCATCATCACTGATTTCTTGCTGCAGGACCCCCTATCGGAGGGAAAAGTTAGAAAATCAGTATAGATATATGTTATTATAGAGGTGGTGGGCAAACCATTGCTATAGGTATGGTTTGGAAACAATATCATTAGGGAAGCTGCTAATTCACAGAAGAACCATTACAGTGGACTGAGCACACAAATAATGGTGATAAATACCAGGATGGACCCAGTTGTCAAAATAAAAGATCTTAATTTCAAATCTAAAGGTAATGTAAAATAATGACAGTATGCAAAATTTGTTGTAAGAGCCCATATTTTTTTCATAGCGACCAATCTTGTTATAGCCAAGGTCGCAAATGAAGCAAACAGGCACCTCGTGCGTAAAATATGCTTACAACAAACAAAGAAAATGATAGCTTTGGTGGTAGAGTTCATAAGTGATGGGGATCTACAAGCCAGACCGGTTGCCCAATGTGTATCTCTTTATTTGGCTCAATCAGTAAGCTTTGAAGAGAAACTTACTTTTCTAGAGTCTGTCACTCTTCCAACTATCCCAGCAGAAATTCCCATCAAAACTATTGCAAGCTCACATTATAGCTTAAGGGCCTGGTATCCTCATGTCAAAGTTTTACAAAGTATCATGCCAGATTTTTAAATGTTTCTTAGTAGTTTTGCTTACGAAATTCCTGGATCTCAGCCTATTACCTTCATCATATAGATTTTGATTGCAACACTTTTATCAAAAACATGGTAAGGTCTCAACAGAGAGTCTCTGCTACCAATTAAGTGTTTTGCTACTTCTTGACATAATGATACATTATAAAGCTCCAGAGAATCACATATAGTCCTTCCTGCCTTCATTTATTCCTATCACCAGCAGTGGTTAAATACAGACACACCAGATCAAATTAAGGAAGTATTTCATTTAAATGACTCTTAAATGGTGAAAGTCCTTGTTGTCATTATTATCTCACAATGCCAAAACAGATTTTTAGTGCCAAGATGGGTAATTCATTCAGTTTCTGACTACTTAAAAAAAAAATGCAATTTCACATGTCTGTGTTCTCAAAACGGTTGCTTGCAGAAGTCTGTTGACAGAGGAAAAAACGCCTTCTGTCCTGCTCAGTTTTACTAAGCGGTGATAATCTTCCTTCATGCAGTAAAACCTGTAGCACACAATTTAGAAGAAATTGACTAATGTAAAGGATAAATCATTATGACAGGGAGGGTGGCTATGTGGAATAGAGTGTGTTGAATAGTGTCCAGTGTTTCATATTTCCTGAAGGAAACTGAGGGCCTGATTAGGAGTCTGGCGGTCAGACCACCAGAACTCCAGTGCGGAAGTGGAGAGGCATCTGCCAAGCCGGCAGCCTCCCCACTGGCAGCACACTAGGAATTTGCACTGTCTGCATGGCAGACAGTGCGCATTACAAGTGTGCTGACAGAGGAGCGCCTGCAGTGCCCTGCCTTTCCAACAGTGTTTCATGGCAGGGTCCTTGTCATGGAAATGCTGGTGGAAAGGCAAGTCGTAATAAGCCGAACTCGGCACCGCCGTGGTTGACCTCGACTTGCACCGCCACCAACCAATCGGGATCTCTAATTCTGACGGTGGTGGTTGGATCACCAAGAATGTGGTGGTCCAACCGCCACCGCGGGTACAGCAGTCCATGGACTGTCATACTTGTAATTAGGCCCTGAGTGCCAAGGCTTTCAAAGGTGTGGTAAGGAGTTTTAAATGTTGTTGTGACCTGCACAGTGGATAAGCTTCTTTCATGTGGTTGACTGCTGTGCCTTTTATTTAGTCTGAAAAATAGACACTATACCACATTTTGTACTTTTTTCAATTATATTAATTAGTGTGCAAGTAGGGCGATGTACAGAGTGTTCTATTAGTCTAATTGATAAACAGGCTAACCTCCCCCAGGGCTTAACCTTCTGGCATTAAAGGAAGCATTTTGTAAGAAACCTCAATTGGTATACTACAGATTTGACTACTGCCCCAATTGAGTATTGAGACGGAAGTCAACGTTCCGTGTAACCGTAAAGTTCCTGATTTGGTTTTCATGAGGACAATGCATTCAAAAGAAATTAAGGCCCTCATTACGACGTTGGCGGTCCGAGGAGTGCCACTGTGGTGATGGCGGTCGCACCGCTGCCGGGCCAGCGGAGAAGACCGCCATATTATGACCATGGCAGTGTTCTCAACAGATCACAGCCAAAACACTGCCAGTATGGCCAGTGCGGATGGTGGTAGGCATCTCCAGGCCTGCAGAGACCATGTTCTCGCCTACCAAATTACGACCCAGCACACCGCCATGATTTCTGGGGCAGTCTCACCGCCACAAAAAGCCTGGCGGAACCGAGCAACATAAAAGGAGAGACTCACCTTCAGGAACACAGACACGTCTGCAGCCGCTATGGTACCCAAACTGGAAGTCTTCCCACTGCTCCTGCTGACCATACAACTCCAGAACCAGCGACCTTGACAAAGACAACATCCGTAAGTACACAAACCTAGCAGATACTGGAGGGAAGGCCATTCGTACACACCCGCACACAACACACAACCCCGGCACAGCTAGCCACACCTACAAACACACACACAAACATCCACCCGTACCAACACACAAACACATCCACATCCACACACACTCACACACACACAAACACACACCACATCCAACATACACGTGTCATACACACACCACACCGCACACCACCACCAATGTCAGACACATTGACCACAACACCATTGTAACTACACAAACGCATTGGCAATGAGGCACAATGCACACCTCCACAGGAAAACACATACTACCAGCAAAACATAACAACAGCACACAACAAATACAAACAATAACACTGCCAAACAACGTGTCACATCACATGCCATGTCCACCGAACACACAAAGTACATCGCAGATGCATCACAACACACACACCACTGCCACATAAGAACAACACAACATTTCACAACAAGTCCCTAGCACAACTCACCCACACAACTCATGCTGCTACACAAACACATCACATACACAGAAGACACACACCAAATCGCACATATGTAACACATACATGTGGAAGGAAAGGCAGGACAAGGTTGTAAACCTTGACACCAACGGGTGACTGGTGCAGATATATTAAAATGAAGGTCGCGCCATTAAAAACGACTATATACAACATACATAAATAAATACAATAAAGATGTACACATTTTTAAAATAAATATACTAAGGGCCTTAAATTTACAAAACAAATGGCACACGTTGTAACCTACTGACCAGTCCAAAAGTGTCCATTGCCCCAGGCACACTGGGCAGAGTCTCTGGCCCCAACTTGACTCCTGACTGCAAAGTGGCCTACACATGGCAGGGGAATCAATGGGGCATGCAGGCACCTCAGGAGCAATGAGGGGGGCGAGGTGGGGGCTTGGGTTTGGAAAGGGGTCCTTTGGTTTGGCTTTGGGAGGGGAGTCTTTAGGTTTGGCTTTGGGAGGGGGGCCCTTCAGTTTGGCTTTGTGAGGTGGAGGAGGGCCCTGGTGGTCTTTGCTGGGGGAGGGGTAGGGGCATGGGCAGTACCAGGGGGGCATGGGAGGACTGGGAGGTGGAAGGACTGGGTTTAGGGAGGGCATGAGGGCGCTGGGGGAAACAGGGACAGGGTCAGTGGGAGGCAATAGGGCAAACTCGTACAGGAATCTTTTTTTAGGGACACAAAGGTGGTCATGGGAAAAACGGGTGGGAGTGCAGGGAGAGGAAGTGGTTGAGAGGTGTGTTTGGTAGGTGCCTTGGGTGCAGGTGCGTGGATGGACGCCATGTGTGTGCTGGGTGTCTATTGGGTGGGTAAGTGAGGACATTTAGGTGTCTTGGGGGAGGAGATGCAGGAAGATGACAAGGAGAATGTGTAAGTGTCTGTTGGGTTGGTGTCTGCAGATAAGGTGCATGTGCTGCATGTGGGAGTGTCAGTAGTAGTGGTGAGTGTTTATGTGGTGAATGGGGTGGATGTATGGAGGTCTGCTATTGTGGTGACAGTGGGTATGAGGGTACTTGTGGATGGATCAGGGAGTGTTGGTGTGGTGAACGCAGGTGTGAATGGTGTAGTGTCTGTGAGGGAAGAGGTGGGGGGAGTCTGTGTAGAGAGTCGATGTTGTTGTTTCTGCATGTGTCTGTTGTCTGTGTGCATGGCGGTGGTGGGAGTTGTAGTGCCTATGTTTGTCTTTACGAGCCGTGTCTGTTGAGGTGGATGAATGCTGGTTTGACTGCATGCTCTGGATGAGTGTGGGGAGAGGGGTGTAGGATTGGGCACAGGTAGGTTGAAGGGGGATGGAAGACAAGGGGACACTGGCTGCCATCAACAAGGAGGCCAGAGCCTGAAAGGATCTCTGCAGGCCAGTCAGGGCACCATGAATGCCTTCCAGGAAGGCATTGGTTTGCTGCATCTGTGATGCCAGACCCTGAATGGCATTCATGATGGTTGACTGTCCCACAGAGATGGACCTCAGGAGATCAATAGCCTCCTCATTGAGGGCAGCAGGACTGACTGGGGCAGAGGCAGATGTGCCTGCGGCGAAGGAGACGCCCATTCTTCTGGGTGAGCAGGCACAGGCAACTGGGTGGGGAGCTACAGGGAGGGCAGTGCTGGTAAGGGGAGGTGATGGACAAGGATGGTGCTGGGCTTGTCTCAGATGGGTCTGCCACTGCCAGGAGGCATCCATCGGAGAAGGAATCCAAAGAGGATGTTGTAGGTCCAGTCTCCCCCATGGCACTCCCCTCGCCCTCTATCCCACTGGTCCCCTCAGCTCCGCTGGTATCAGCCTCCTGCTGCTTCCCCACTCGCCGGTGCCCTTTCTCCTTCACCTGATGATGCTGATGCACACAAAGACAGAAGAGGAGAGAGAGGGAGGGAGGGTCGGAGAGAAATAAATGGTGCAATGGGTCAATACCTACACATCATTCACACTGACTGACAACCAAAATATCTGCTGGTATGCCATGCCACTGCATGCCTTTACATTGAAATGCTCAACTTTTGGAAATCAGAGGGGAAACAGCTATGCACTCTAATCCAACTAATGTGGGAACATTGGCACTTTTGACTACATGAAGGGTCATACAATGCACAGTAGCGCCGTACTTGGCACGCACCCATTGCCGTTTACATAGACCTACCCTGTACTCCTTACTCTACCGATTCCTGCATGGCAAGGTAACATGCCAACAGATCCATAAACAATTTGGCCAGTAACATTTTGTTCCCTGCAGCCATCTACACCTCTAGTCTGAGGCAGCTGATTGAGATCACACAAATTACCTCTGTCATATCGGCAGACTATTTAGTGATGGCTATGCCCTGACAGCTTAGGTATATTGATGCTGATGGAAGGAGCTGGTCACCCAAAAGATGACAAATGTCAGGAGACAATATCCAAAAATCAAGTTCCTACCCTCATGCGTCACTGTCTGCATGGTACTGGCACACATAACCGGTACCATTCTTGCCTGGGTGGCTTATATCCATACCCGATGTGCAACTACCAATGATCTACACAACATCTATCCACTAGCATGCTACCCAATCCCAAATATGCCTACCATTAGGGATGTGTGAGTCTGTACTTACCCCTTTGTGGCTGCTGTGCTGCCTCAAGCACCCATCCACCTCAGCGTAGGCTACTGCCAAAATGCAGGCTATTTGGGGGGTCAGGGTCTGACGGGCACCCTTCCCTCGTTGGGAGGATGTCCCCAGCTGGGCCTCTGCGGTCTTCCGGGCCCAGCACTTTCTGCAGTGGGTGCTCCGCTGGGCATGGACCCCCAGGGTCTGCACTTGCTTGGTGATGGCAAGCCAAATCACTTTCTTCTGATGGGCGCGGACCTGCATGGGTGACACAGACAGAAGGAGAAAGTCATGTAGAGTGGCATCACACCAACAGCAGTGAACTTCACACATCAGACACATCTCATGATCACACAAACGTGTCTTTATGGCACTTCCACACCTACTCCTTTGTCATCTGCATGCATCCACTCCGGACAACCCCACACACATCACAATCAGACAGGACAGGAACACTGGACTCACCTGCCGCTCTGGTGCCCCATACAACTGTCCATAGAGGGGTAAGATTCTGTCCACAAGCTTTTCCAGTTCCGCCTGTGTGAGGCAGGGACCCTATCTCCTGCAGGACATGGCATAATGGCTCCTAGAGACAGAACAAATCAGCTCATGCAGTGGAGGTCTTGCTTACATGAGTGTCAGGATTCAAGTGAGCTATGGTACACAAAATGGTAGTCACGGGTGCCGTGTACATGCCCGTTACCGCTGGAGGTGATCATCATTGGCCCTAGTCTCCCATAGGCAACAATGATATCAATGAGGAGTTGACCAGTAGTTGCAACCACCTCCCGCCATGATGACTAACGCCTGCGGAATTAGGGGCCAGATGTATCAACAAACCATTTTGCGATTTTCTAATAGCGATTTTTAAGAAATCGTTATTTCTAAATCGCAAAATGGTATGTATCATATTTGCAATTCGGTAATAGCGATTTCTTAAAAATTGCAAATGCTATTACCAAATCGCAAATTGCAATACCGGCCCCATTCTCACCTATAGGCCTGTAGGCCCATATTTGTGAATTTTTTGCATTTCCCAAATTGCGAATTCCTATCTGGAATTCGCAGATTTGGGAAATGCAAAACCAAGGGTGCTGGGGGCCTTAGACCACCTCTGCTGCACCCCAAGAATTTTTTTAAGGACATGTAAGGCGTACACATGCCAAAGGGGCATATGTGCGTTACATGTCAATTTTAAAAATGCATTTGTCATGCATGTTTCAAATTTGCACATGCTTACCACCAAGTTCAACTTGGTGGTAATAGTGATTCCTTAATGCCCAATTCACATTAAGGAATTGCTTGTTACATGTGGTTTAGAAATCGCAATCCTTATTTGCGATTTCTTGTTTAGAGAATCGAAATTTTGTGATTCTCTAATGGGCTCGCAATTTTAAAAATCGCTATTTTAGCGATTCCTTAAATTTGCATTGCAAATGCCTTTCATAAATACTGAAAGGCATTTTTGCATTCGCAAATGGCCATTTGCACCGTTTGCGAATGCAAAAACGGATGATACATCTGGTGCTAGGTCACTTCCATCTGTCCTGTGTTTTGCAGGACAGGAGGCTGCCATTTTACATGTAGCTAGTGTGTTGTAGGTGAATGATAAATGCGTCATGTATGATTTTTAATGACATGTGCATAGATTAACCATGTTGACTAATCATAGCAAGGTTCATACATGTGACATTCATGGATAGTCAAGTGAGTGTGCTGATAACTATAACACAGCATGTGCAGTCACTTGCTGCTTCGTAGACTGCCTAACCAAATGTGTGTGTTACTAAGCTACATGTATAGTGTTAGGTGGCATGTGAACTGTTGACAGCAATGTGTGGCTTTTCCTCTCTTTCATTTCTAGATACCGTGCAAAGGGGAGAATGAGACACGCACTGGTGTACCGGTCCCTAGTCGACCTTGCTACCCTGAAAGAGAGACTCTCCATTCAGACCTATCGTCTGAACCGTCAGACCATCATGGAACTGTGTACCCAGTTGGAATCGGATTTCTTGCCAGCCATCCGTAATCCCTATTCCATCCCTCCCACATTGCAGTTCTTATCTGTGCTACACTCCCTTGCCTCAGTCTTGTTCCAGATGACGGTGGGCTTGGCAGCAGGAATGTCACAGCCTATGTTCAGTATAGTGTTGATCGATGTACTGTGTGCTTTACTGAAACACCTAGACATCTAAATCAGGTTCCCCCAGTGTGTGGATTTGGCCACTGTAAAATCGGACTTCTTTGCTATGTCACATGTCCCTCATGTGATAGGGGCCATAGATGGCACACACATTGCTTTGGTGTACAGGAACAGAAAAAGATTTTACTCTATCAATGTCCAGGTGGTGTGTCTCACTGACCAGTACATCTCACAAGTGACAACTAAGTTTCCAGGATCGGTGCATGACTCCTAAATCCTTCTGAACAGCAAAGTCCCACACATGATGGCACAACTACAGAAACAGAGGGCCTGGCTCGTTGATATGTATCCAATAGTATGTGTGCAACTGTAATGACACCTCTCTTAACATTCTACCCTGTGTCTCTACCGGTATTGTGATAGGTCCAACCTTTGTGCACACAGATGACTCTGGCTATCCTACCCTTCCATGGCTGCTGACACCAATGAGATATCCAACAACAGATGGTAAAAACCGTTTCAGTGAGGCCCACAGCAGGACGAGGCGTGTCAGTGAGAGGACCATTGGCATGCTAAATGCCAGATTTCGGTGTCTACACGTCTCAGGAGGTGCCCTGCTCTACAAACCACTGAAGGTCTTCCAGATCGTAGATGCCTGCTGCATGCAACACAATCTGCCTCTGAGACATCATATACCATTACTGGATGTTGAGGAGGTGGCAGTTGGACCTGTGGCTGATGATAGTGACATAGACACTGATGAAGAGGCAGATGATGAGGATGTAGCTGACTCTAGGACAGAGCTGATCCAACATTACTTCCAATGATCTACAGGTATGTTTCAAGTGTCTTGTATGTGAACAGTACTCCTGTCTGCCTTGTGACATAGCTCATCCTGGGGCGTGCCATCAGTGGAGGTGTTAAGTGCAGCTATCCCTCTTTGTGAGTTTGTGGCAATAATAGATTCCCCACCAGGGAAGGTGTTACTGTTCATATGTCAGTCATAGGTCATATGTTGATCCGATGTGCTGTTGGCTGCCATCACATCTGCAAGGGATTGGCCATGTGGTATGGTCCCAGTAATACAGTGTCAACTGCAAAATGATTGGCAACCAAAGTTGTGTCAACAGTATAGCAACCTATCCCCACTGTACACAATGGACCGATATGGAAGCTAACTCATGTTGTCAGTGGAACTTGGATTTATTTGGGTACTGTGAGCTGTGAGGGATGGACCATTGGGAATGGATGTCTTGAAAATGTGGATATGCTATTTTGTGTTCACATTCCACTTGGGTACTCTCTTGGAAAATGGGTTATTGGTAAGGGCAGGAAAGTACCTACACTTAGCAATAGGCCACTAACCTCCATTTAGGTCCAGTTAGGTCTCAGTAAATTAAACCCAGCTCAACCCTTGGTAGCTTAGCAACGAGCGACAAGGCTTAACTTAGGAGACAGAGCGTAAAGCATTCAAATACCACAAAACAGTAAATAAATAAAACACAGGAAACATTTTAAAAATCCAAAATCAATTTATAAAAATAGAAAATATTTTTAGCTTTAAAATGACACCACAATTAATACAATCGAATAACGGGAACCGGAGATATCAATTTTTAAACAATTAATGCTTTCTAGCGCATAGAAACAAAAAGTGCCAATCTGGTCGCACCTCGATCAGGGCAAAGTCAAAGTTTAAGGCCGACCGCAATGGAGCCTGGCTCAGCTACAGCCCGCAGGAGGCCTATGTCAAATGTTTACCTTAGGACTTACTGCCAGTCCAAACCGACCTCCTGGAACTCTTCCTCGGATACGGGTCGCGGGAGCCCTTGGTGGAAATTTTTACCTTCAGACTTAGTCGTTTTTTTGAGGTGAAAATCCTTCGACCGGGGCAAACCTGAATCTTGAGCCGATGTCCTTGGAGCTCTCTTCAGATACACTGCCTGGGAGGTCCCGGTCAACTTTCTACGTTCGGACTTAGTCACTTTTTTTGAGATTTTCTTCACCATAACAAACCTGAAAGTCAGGCCGGGTTGCAGTTGAAGCAAGCCGGCTAGAGTTGCCGCACTATGGAGGTAGAGTTGTCCCTCTATGGAGCTTTTTTCCAAAAGTTTTCCAAACTTCTGGATTTTCTTCCAGATGTTCTTTTAAGGTTCTTGTGAGGTCCACAGTTCACCCCAAGGTTCCAGAAGCTCTGAGATGCTCCTTGAGGGTGCAGATTACAACTCCCAGAATGCACCTGATGCAAACTCCTTTTTGTCCACTGGACAGTGGTCAGCTGGTTGGTTTCTTCAGGAGTTGGTGCAGGTGACTCTGGTTAGCAAGTTTTCACCTGTAGCAAACAGGGAGTCCCTCCTTGAACCAGTTGAAGCCAAGCAAAGTCCTTCTTTTGGTGAAGCCCAAGTGTGCAGCTGGTGCAGTCCTCCAGAGTGCAGTGTCCAGGTGCAGGCCAGGGGTCCAGGATGGCAGTCCTTCTTCTTCTGTAGTTCTTCCTTGTTGGAATCTGAAAGGGATCTGAGGTGTGTGTGCAGGTCTGCCAGTTTTATTCATGCTCCTGGGTGAAAAACAGGGGGGTCCTCGTTCTCCAATCGGGGCAGGGTCCTTCCCCTTGTGATGACCACTTCCTGGGAAGTGTGGCAAAAATCAATCCCAGTGAGCAACATTCCTCAAAAATCCATCATGGCTAAAAGTGATTTTTGGACGTTACATCTGGCTGAGCCCACCCACTGGTGTGGCTAAAGATCCTAAACACACCCCTCTCCTGCCCTCTCCTAATCTAATCAAGGGGGAACCTAATTGTCTGGGTTTGCAGGATGTGATGGTGTTGCTGGGTTGCTCCAAATGTCCTTCCCTGCCTTCGAAGACCAGTTTGGTAGCCCTCCATCTTCCTGCTTCTCCATCTGCTGAGGGGAGAGCTCCTCCCCCAAGCACATCTCTTTGTGTTGAGCCAGGCCACTTCACACCTCATCAAGGTGGCCTGGCCTGGCCAGGCTGCCAGAGGCTGGCCAATCAGAGCAAAGCAGCAAAAACACTGCAGGGCTGAAGCTGGCAACTTTTCAGGTAAAGCTTAAAACTCTTTACCTGAACAAGTTATATTAAATCCTACAACTGGAAGTTGTGGGATCTATTATAACAATTAATTTGATACCAAACTTGTGGTATCTGTTACTTAAAGGGGATTTTTAAAATTAAATTAAAATCCCCCCATTCTAGCCTAAGAAGGCCATTCACTACAATGAGGGAAAAGCACATTTGGCTGTTTTACCTCACCAGGGCTTATAAAACTATTGTTATAAGGTTCCTGCTTATAGTTCCATGGCACCCAGCCCTAGGGGCACATAGGGCACACCTTCGGGGTGATTTATATGTAAAAAAAAGGTAGTTTAAGACTTTGGAACTATTTTCTATTCCAAAGTCGAATTTGCATGTAACTTTAATTTAAAAGAAGCCAGCAAGGCAGGCCTGCCTTTAAAAATGACACTGGGCACCTCAGCAGTGCACCTATGGGGGCACTACCTATGCTGGGGTCCCTAAACCTCCATGCTCTAACATATACTATGGAGTTATAGGTAGGTTAATTTTGCCAATTATAATTAGCCTAATTTGCATATCCACTTTACACAGAGCACTGGCCCTGGGACTGGCAGCTTTGCATGTGTGGGGGGTCATGCATTGTGGGAGTTGTAGTGCTTGCCATTCTGAGTGCTCTCTGTGCAATAGGGGTGGACTGTGTGGGGATGGTGGCAGTGGGGTGGTGTGGCATGCAGTGGAGGGGCATTGGGTCATTGGGTGGGGGAAGAAGTGTGAGGTGGGTTGAATTAGGGAGTGATAGGGTGGTGGAGACGCAACTGTACAGGAGTCATTGATGGCAGGGGAGTGTTAGTGACTTACTGGAATCCAGTCCTCCGATTATTCCAGTCAGGCCCTTAGGATACAGGATGTCCAAGACCTTCTCCTCCCATGATGTGAACTCTGGGGCAGGAGGTGGGGGCCCACCGCCAGTCTTGTTGATGGCAATGTGGTGTTGTGATGCCATGGAATGCACCTTCCACCGTAGGTCATTCCACGTCTTCCTGATATCCTCCCTTGTGCGTGGATGGTTGCCCACTGCATTGACCCTGTCAACGATCCTCTGCCATAACTCTAAATTCCTGGCTATGGATGTTTGCTGGACCTGTTCTCCAAGCAGTTGTGGCTCTACCTTGACGATTTCATCGACCATGACCCTCAACTCTTCGTCTGTGAATCGTGGGTTGTGTGGTGGTGGGTTGTGCTGTTTGTATGCATTTGTGCTGCGAGTGACGTGTGAGTGTGCCAATGGTGTATATGTGCTATATATTGGGTATAGCAGTATCTCCGGATCTGTATGAATCGTTCCTTTTCCAATGGATTGTGGGATATGTGGGGGGGTGTTTTATAATGGTGTGTGCGGATGTGTCTGATGTGTGTATGTGTCTCAGGTGTGGGGTGTTCGTACTGTCCAATGTGGGTTTGGGTTCTTTTGAAGGTGTATTTTTGAGCGTGACGGGTCGCATCGCCAGTGGTTTAATGCCGTGGAAGGAGCGCTGATTTGTGGGTCATAATATGGAGGACGGAATGTTGTTGGAGTGGCGGTGCTGGTGGTGGGACCACCTCTCTCCCGCCCTCGTCCGGCCTGGCAGTGTCGGATTTTTGGATGTTTTTGGGGGATCTTCTGTCTGTGACTCGTAATACAACAGTTGTGAGACAGCCACCACCACAGTGGTCTTCTGTAAAGTCCGCCAGGCAAGGATTTCCATTTTGGAGCTGTAGTGTTTCTATTTGATTGAGCTCATCCATGTTTTATTGCTTTGAGGCCTTATGATACATTTGACAAATGGACTTTGTCTCCTTAAAGCATGCAAACAGACCTGCGTGTCATCAGTGTAGCATTAGTATTTAATGGAGTTCTACAAGAGGTTTGATATAAATGCTGAAGTGGTGAGTGATAGTAGATATATTTTGTGGTAGTGGGGATTTTGGGTACTCTGCATTTTAGCGGGCTAGGTGGGAAAGTTAAGTGTCTTAGTCTGACTTTATGCATGGAAAGGTATAAGTCATTTAAGGGATTGATCTGTGTGTTACTCAGCATAGAGTCCACCGTATCGAAGTAGCAGGCAGGTGCAGGTTCAAGCATGCAAAGGGAATACATTTTGAGCCCAGACTCCCTATTCCTTTGTGGGGGCACTCACACAACACCAAGCAAAGCTTTGGGATGCAGAGAGTCACAAAGAGGAGTATCAATTATCTTTTTGGTACTACACTCAGTAGTGTAACAAAGGCTCCTGCAGCCCCTGGGGTGCTCCAGGGGACCTCCTCAGTATAGTACCAGGGCCTAAGAGCACCTGAGTAAGTCCAGAGGGGCCCTCCATGTACTTTGCGGGGAGCCCTCTCAAGTTTTATTTCAGTCCTCATATATGACAAGAGGTGGGAGGTGTGAAGGGTAGTCCAAGGGCCACATAGCAAGACCACAAGACCACTAATGGTTCAACCTCCTTAATTCTAGCCTCCTCCAAGCAGATGTTAGAGGGGTTTTGTGGGTAACCACTGCTATCCTTCTCCACTGCTAAAGTTTGTCTTAATCCTTGGACTGTCATGGTGTAAAGTAAGCCAATACTTAATTAATAATGTTTCCCATCCCTATTGTGAACACTATCTATCCTAAATGCGAAAAGAGAGGTTTCCGCATTTTCTTTCTCTTAGCACAGCCCTTTAAACAGTCCAACCAGCCGATATGTTTCACAGAGACCAACCAGTTTGGCCAGGAGGGTAATGTTTAAGAACTCCAATTTACACATATCTCTCTGCGAGCTATAATTATTAGTATGGATACCAACTGAACTTGTACCCTCCTCAATTTTTGCCAGGCACTACACCTTCTAAAATCCCAAAAATAGACAAAGGAAACATACCTCTATCTCTTGCTCCAGGCTTCCTGTTAGCACCGTACCCACATCTTGACTGAAAAGCAGGATACCTGGACACTACCACAATAGGTGTACGTTGTCTGCATCTTCCAAACTGCATTTTGCGCAACATCTCTTCTTCCTACCTCCCAACTTCGAGAGCTTCTTTGGGTAGAAGTGTACCCAATACATGGTGAATACATGGTTTCTTCTTAAAGGTGCAGATCTCCCCATCGCCCAAGGTGTAGCCGTAGATACTTGCCATAAGTATAGAACTTCTGACTTTGGCAGGTCCACCTTCCATATCTTCTCTGCCAATGTGGGAGGGCCATCCTCACATTGGACCAGAGGCCAATAGCACTTGAACATCTCCTTTCTGAATGGCTGGCCATTCTGTAGGTCTTTCTTCCAGTTTACTCTTCTCCCTATGTTAGGTTGTTCTTGAGACCATCTCACAAGTAGATAGTGTTTGAATCTAGAAAGCTGATCATTAATATCTTCTAGCAAGGAATCTTACAAAATCAGAGATCCTTCTTTAAATAGCTGGCTCCCATTTTACTATGCCAGCAGTCTGCAATGGAATAGCTAGAGCATCTTACAGGCATACAAATCCCCTGGAGATTTTCATATTGGAGCCAAGCTACTATATTATGGGAGTCCCAAATTTCTTCAGACTTGAATCCACACTTTACATGTGGACTCTAAATTTGATCGTCTCAAAATATTTAGGGTGTCCAAACTTGAAAAGAAAATAATTCTCTTCATCAGGGAGATGTTTGTGAGTGATCTGAATCTCAAAGATAACAGTTGATAACTATTAGGTAATAGGAGCCTTGTGTACTTCTAAAAGAATGTCCAATAATATAACTGAAAATATGGGAATGCTATATCTCCTTCTATCTTTTTATGAGGTTTTTGCCATGCTATCCTTACACTTTTATATGCCCATATAAAACTGCTTTATTGTCCATGTAATTTCCTAAACCATTCTGTTTTAAAGTGTAAAGGGAGTGCATTCAAAATGATGGTACAATTTGGAAGGATCACCATCTTAACTAAATTGGTTCAACCTAGAATTGAAAGGGGAAGATAAGCTCATAATCACAACAGCTTCTTGGTTTCCTGCATAAGCCTTCTGAAGTTTACATGCACCATTTTATCCAGATCTTTAGCCACAAGTACTCCTAGATATCTAATCTCTGACTTTCCAATGGACTATCCAAAAACCCATTCCATGTCATGACCTCTGTTTTTTCCTTATTGACTAAATAGCCAGAAACTCTCCCAAAGTCACTTAAAAGGCTGATTATTAAGGGGGAGGATGATTGAAAATCTTGAGTATCAATTATTAATTCGTCCACATAAAAAGCTTTTTTTTTTAACCCAATTGAAATATTGAAAGAGGAAGATTTTCTGTTCAGACCTTATTCTTCCGGCTAGTGGCTATATATATATAGAGGTTGAATAGTAACAGAGACACAGGGCACCCCTGTCGGGTACCCTTCCTGTTAGAAGTTATGAGGTGAGAGAACCGTTAACCAATCTCCTAGCTGTTGGACTGGTATAAATAGCTCTTATTGCTTTGAGAACATTTTCCCCTAAGCAATATTCACTTTGTATAGAAAGGGCCACTGACAAAGGAGTTTTTGCTACCATACCTAAATCAATTGCACTTACCAAATCATGAGTCAGCTCATAGAGCTGCCTGTGTTTCATAAAGCCCTTTTGATTTTTATGCACAATATATCCTAATACCTTTTCTAATCTTTTAGCTAATATTTGCTCATATATCTTGTAATCGTTGTTGAGCAAGGATATTGGCCTATACGATTCACATTTCTTTGGGTCTTTATTAGGTTTTAAAATAAATGTTATCATTGCTTCATTTCATGATGTTGAATTAGGAAGGTTTTCAATGTAAATGATGTTCAGTAGGCTAGTTAGAATAGGGGTACCTCCCTACCTAAGGATCTCATATTACTCATTTGGGGTGCCATGAGGCTATGGCGCTGTCCCATTACTTAACCCTCTTAATACTTTATCTACTTCAAATTTTGTACTTTTTTGGGTGAGGGAAAGTTGCTCGTCCTGCCCTGTCCTGAGCAAACAATGCTGCCTCAAACAATCCTCAATCCCTGCATTTGTTGTCTTCGTGTTATCAATGTATAAATCATGGAAGAAACCCATAAATGCCCTCCTGATATCGTGATCCTCAATACAACATTCTTTATTGCCATCTATCTCCATTTTCTTGACTACCATCTGGACACTGTCCTGCTGCGTTTTGCAAGCCAGATGTTTTCCATTCCCTTCCCCATACTCATAGTGTGCCATCTTACTGGCATTCCACCGGTTCTGCACCCTTCCTTATAAATATTCTTCTAGGTGTCCTTTGGCCTCCTTTAGTCTGTCATGAAACTCTGACTGTGCAGAGAGATAAACGTAATCTGTTAGCTCTCTCTGAATGTCTTCTATTCTCCGCTCATAGTCTCTAAGCTTATCCTTACTTTATCTCTTCTTGTATGCTCCTTAATTTATCAGCCTCCCTTGAATAAAAGCTTTGAATACATCCCACACAATGTGCCTGTGAGCAGATCCTTATTTAAATCAAAGACCTCTACTATATCGTTCTTCAATGCACTTACAATTCCCTGCTCCCCTAATAGGCTTCTGTCTAAGGTCCACCTAGCAATGGTTTGAGAGCACTCCATAAAGAACTCCAGTTTTATTGCTGAGTGGTCCGAAAGGTGCTCTGGTTGATGTAATATCCTCCTTATATTATTTCTTATCTTAATACGTGTTAAAAAATAAGTCTAGTCTAGAAGCATAGGCATTATTTTTATTCTGGAAGATGTAGTCTCTTCTCTGAACTGCCCTTTTCCGCCAAATATCTATCAAGCCTAGGTTTTTCATCAGGTGATGTATACACTTCCTTATTTTTGGCAAATTTGCCATTGGTCTGGTAGAGGAATTTTCTAAAACTGGATTTGATAATGCATCACTCATGATAGCATCATTTCTTGTGACAACCAACTGTTTGTTTAATTCCCTAAGAGAGCACAGGTCATCTACATTAGGGCCTTTTTTACTTTGTTCTCCATGTTTTTCTACATCAAGACAAACCACACCCTGCCTTATTGAAACTTTCCGTCATGAAAGAGGACTATGATTTTTTTATTTTCTTCCACATGCTCCCCAACCTGTGCTCAATAAGGCTATAGACCACTAATAACTCTGTGACAGCATATGACACCCGCCCTCTTCCCTCACCCTCCACGGGGAACCCTCCCTGAGTCTACATGGGGTAGTGCATCATACCTCTTGAGCTCCTGCTCTCCGGGCATTCACATATTAACTTTTCTGTGCTTTTATCCGATTGATTAAGCCCTCAACTTGGTTCCTTCTTTCATATTATACATTTTGTTGTTCCACATAACTCTTAATGTTGGTGGAACTTTAATTGTGCAGTGGCTCCCAATGATTTCAGTTCTTGGATATGTGTACCCAGCTCTCATTGATGATTTTGAGTTACCTTTTGTTAGACTTTTGAGATTATGCAGGGTCATCCTCAATCTTTTTGCCTCCTGCCTCCTATTTTTTTCTGGCCTGTTGCTGTTGGCTTTTGAACTCTGAGCACTTTACCACTGCTAACCAGTGCTAAAGTGCATATGCTCTCTGTGTAAATTGTATGGTTAATTGGTTTATCCATGACTGGCATATTTGATTTACTAGTAAGTCCCTAGTACAGTGCACTAGAGGTGCCCAGGGCCTGTAAACCAAATGCTACTAGTGGGCCTGCAGCACTGGTTGTGACACCCATATAAGTAGCTCTGTAATCATGTCATAGACCTGCCACTGCAGTGTCTGTGTGTGCAGTTTGAACTGTAAATTCGACTTGGCAAGTGTACCCACTTGCCAGGCCCAAACCTTCCCTTTTCCTGCATGTAAGACACCCCTAAGGTAGGCCCTAGGTAGCCCCAAGGGCAGGGTGCAGTGTATGGTTAGGGTAGGACATATAGTAATGTGTTTTATATGTCCTGACAGTGAAATATTGCTAAATTCATTTTTCACAGTTGCAAGGCCTGTCCCTCTCATAAGTTAACATAAGGGCTACCTTTAAATATGATTAAAGTGTAAATTCCCTTTGGGAGCGGATGAACATGTGGAGTTTGGGGTCTCTGAGCTCATAATTTAAAAATATGTCTTGTGGTAAAGTTGATTTTAAGATTGTGCGTTTATGAAAATGCCACTTTTAGAAAGTGAGCATTTTCTTGCTTATACAATTTCTGTGACTCTGCCTGTTTGTGGATTCCCTGTCTGGGTCAATTTGACAGTTGGGCTGGTTGCACCTCACACTAGACATTGGCACAAAGGGAGCTGGGGTGTAGTCTGCATTTCCTGATGAGCCATCTGTGCAAGGAGGGAGGGGAGGAGTGGTCACTCACAACTGAGTTCCTACCCTCACACAATGCAGTCTCCAATCCCCTGGTGAGTGTCTGGGGCCTGGTCTGGGCAAGGCAGGATTTCACATTCAAGAGAGACTTTGCTTTGAAGTAGGCCTACATTAAAGGAGAAATTGGGTATAAGAAGGGCACCCAAAACCACAGACTTTAGAACAATTCTGGAAACCAAGAGGAGAGCGGAGGAAGAAGAGCTGCCCTGGCTGTGACTGTGCTTTGTGGAGCTATCCTGCAGTTGCTGCTTCTGCCTGTGCTAGAGGACAAAGGCTGGACTTTATGTTGCCTTCCTTCTTGTGAAGATCTCAAAGGGCTTGATTTAGAGCTTGCCTCCTGTTGTTTGAAGTTTCAGGGACAGCAAAGACTTCTCTCTGCCAGCACCTGGAGTCTCTGGAGAGACTCCTACTCTGCCCTGTGGTGCCCATCCAATTCCTGGGACCCTGAAAGGAGAATCTGGCAGCCTAAGAGGAAGAAATCCAAGCACAGAACACTGTGCGGGGAAAAGATCGACTCAACTCCGATCTGAGGCTGAAAAATCAACGTGCCGCTGGCTTCGCGGCTGAAAATCAACGCTCGCCTGCATCGCGACTGAAGAATCGACACACGGAGCTCAAGAAACGACGCGCAACATCGCTGACAGAGGCTGGTGAGATCGCAGCCCACGCTGCATGGTTTTCGCATCATCATGCGGCTGGATTTCTGACGCAAACACCGCTGGGCGTGTAAAAACAACGCAAGGCCAGCCCGGACCCGAGAGTGCTGACCGAATAGACGTTTCACTCTCCTGTGGAGAGAAGAAACTACGCGCCCGACCCGACGAAAGGTGAAATGAAGCAAGGTCTCACTTGTAAGTGAAATCGACGCATCGCAAGCCCTTTTTGACGCACACTCGCCCGTGCGGGGTTATTTTTGACGCACCCAAGGTACATTTTCACACTAACAGTGCTAGTGTGTGTTTAAAACTACATGAAGACTCTTTTTGCTTTTTAATTGTTAACTTGACTTGTGTATGGTGGATTTTTGTCGTTTTGGTCTGGTTTTGTTTAGATAAATAATCGCTATTTTTCTAAACCTGTGTTGTGTCATTTTGTAGTGTTTTCATTAAGTTACTGTGTGTGTTGGTACAAATACTTTACACTTAGCACTCTGAAGTTAAGCCTACTGCTCGTGCCAAGCTACCAAGGGGGTAAGCAGGGGTCAGCTGAGGGTGATTCTCTTTTACCCTGACTAGAGTGAGGGTCCTGGCTTGGACAGGGGTTAACCTGACTGCCAACCAAAGACCCCATTTCTAACACCTTTGCAATATCGGATCTAATTATGAAGGACCAATAATTTTTCCTAAAACTCTTTGCCTTTAGGGCTTCTGTGAGTATTAGCTCTATTATTACAAAAGTACAAAAGTGTATTCAATTTTTCCTGGGTTTCTCTTTCTTGGAGCTCCTTTTGAATGGATCTCGATGGTTCCTTTGTATGTCCTTTTCAAGGTCTAAAGAATTGGTTGCTGGGATAAATTCTTTGATCAAATCAATAACAAATACTTTTAAGTTTTTGCCTTCTGCACCCTCTGGGAAAATTAAAAAACCTCATGTTAGTTCTCCTAGAGTTGTTTTCTAAGTATTCTAAATTCTCTCTAAGGTCTTTCTCTCCTGGTTGAGCGACTGAATCTCTTTATGGTTAGTCTCGTAGTACTCCAAGGGAAGGTTCGATAGTGGATAGCCTTCCCGTAATATCTGCCATTTTAGTCTCAAGATTTCCACAGGCCTCCTGAATTTTTGCTTGATTGCTTACGGAGACTGCAAGCTTGTCTTTACTTTCTTTTGACAAGGTGAGCAATAGGGAGCTCATGTCCAATGACTCCCTGTTCTTCGATGCTGCCATGTCCACTATGCAACCTAGTTGGGTTTCCTCCATGGAATGCACCCCTAGGGGGACTTGGAAAAGAGATGAGAAGCGATTCGAGAGAGGGAGATCAGGTTCCCCTGCCATCGCTAGCTGAGTATTTTGGGTTAAATTGCTAAGGTCCTTACTTGGGATGGGCTCAGAGTGAGTCAACCTAGAGGCCCTATCCTGTGATCCCTTACCTCATACCTTAAGATATTACCTTAATGATAGTGTAATTTTTATCTTTCCTCCAGGGGGAGGGGGGTGTGGGGAGTAATGTGTGTGACAAGTGGAGTGGAAATAATAACCCTATTTGGATGTTGGTCTTTCAAGTCTTTCCCTGTATTCTGCAAATGTGGTGCCCCTAACCAAGTGCTCCTGAGCATATATCTATTTTTACATGTAGATCATGTGAGATCATACTCAGTTAGGTTGGTAGCAGCCTGCTGTTCTCTCCTCCTGGAAACAGTCTTTCCTGCGGCACTACAGAACTTCAGGGTGCCTTGCTGCTTCTTACTGCAGGGTCTAGCACATTTCGTGGGGCTCATTCAGTTTGCCCAGGTCACTTCCCCAGCCGATTCGACCACTTCTAATGCACAACCTCATCCTGTCCTGCCTGCACCGGCTCTGCCGGGTGGGACCGCAAAGCCCCGGAAGCAGATGTGGGCCTGTAACCTTCTTGGGTCCAAAGGGGAGTGGGCTTGCCTACTCCTAAAGCAACACTACATTCCTCCCCAACGGGAGAAACAATACAAACAAACAAAGTTTTAAAGTCAGATGAGGTGTGGTTGAAACCTCAATGGCCTGTGACAGTGCATGATGGGGTGGCACTTGTATTTGGTCACAGGTGTCGGAATCAGTCACATGCAAAGTCTGCATGGCGTCGGGATGGATCTGGGTTGTGCCTCAATAGGTATCGCCCGCTCCCAGACCTCCCTGATGCTGGCACCTGGTTTGGGCTATCACCGGGCATCCCTGCTCTTGCGGATGACTCTTGCGCTTGCATCGGCATTGGACTAGCCGCCTGTTCCTGTTGGCTCGTCACTGGTTTCTCCGTTGGGGGTCTCCCTCCGTCGCCTGTGATCTCCTGATGGACTGGGTCTGTTCCTGAATCAGTCCCGGCGTCAGCCACGACCATGCTACCTCTTCTGTTGTTGTGGGATGTGGAAGGAGATAGGCGTTTGAACTGTGCCACGTTGCAGGTTACAGTCTCTAGACCCCGCCGGGCTGTCACCATGGTGCATTTCACAGCGATCACTGTCCACGGTTGTGCCTCGAAAGGCAGGTGGAACTTGCCTCCTGGGTGACGGTCTTTGACCAGGACAGCGTCTCCCACTTGCACCTGGACTGCTTGAGCTCTCCGTCTCCTGGAGGCATAGATGCTAGTGCAGGCTCTTCTTGTTGCAGATTGGTTTTGTGGGTGTGGTTGCGCTGCCCACAAGGGTGATGTGGAATGGCATCTGTTATTGTCCTTCCGAAGCAGAGCTGGCTGAGGGGTCACCCCTGTGGTAGTGTGGGGTGTGACCCTGTACTCCCGTAGAAATCCATAGATGGTGCTTTCTAAGTTCCTGGATTCCGCCGTAGCAATGCGGACCACTTTGTTTTATGTTTTGACTTACCGATCTACCTCTCCGTTCGCCTGTGGCCATCTGGGTGTAACTCGCCAATGTTTGGTGTTGGTGGAAGCCAGGAAGTCTGCCCACTCTCAGCTGTTGAAGAGGGGCCCATTGTCTGTACGTACTTCGCCGAAAAACCCATGGGTGGCCATTAGCTTCTCAAATTTCGGGATGACTGTGTGTGCGGACGTGGATTGCACCAGCTCAACCTCGGTGTATCGCGAGTAGGTGTCAACAACCACCACCATGTATGAACCGTCGAGTAGGCTCCCGAAGTCTGCGCTCACCCTTTGCTACGGGTCCAGGGCCCTTCTTCAGTGATGACCGGTGCCGGAGGATCTGGGGAACCGCTGGCCTGGCAGACAAGGCACCCCTTGACAGCGTCCTGAACCAGCTGATCTAGTCCTGGAAACCGGACCTTGTTCCGGAGCCGGGGTTTGGATTTGACAATGCCCTGGTGGGCCCCATTGGTGAGGGGCACAGCTCGGGCCATCAGGCTGGACGGTATCACCAGGCCAAATCCTCTCAGCAGGCAGCCATCCTCGTTTACTGAGAGCTCGTGTCTAATGTTGAACAAGGCGTGGAGTCTAGCTTGGGCATCCTGCATGCGAAAGGCATCTGGGCACTGGAGTGGTCGCCAGTCCCCCGACTGGGTGGCTGTTATGGTAATCTGTAGGCATTCGTCCTGGTTGGTGGCTGCTACTACTTCACTGAGTGGTATGGGCAATGGTCTGGCTCGATCTACCACGAACCGCACGTACTCCTCCATCTCCTGGGCCTCCGCCACTTCTTGAGGGGTGGCCAGACGGGCATGGCGTGACAAAAAGTCGGCGGGATTCCTTGTGCCCGGCTGGTATGCTACAGTAAAATCGAATTCTTAGAGTTGCAATATCCACTTCTCAATCTTGGAGGGAGAAGGATGACTCGCTGAAGAGAGGCAGCAGTGGCTTGTGGTCAGTCACTACTGAGAACGGCTTGCCATACAGGTACAGGTGGAAGTGGCGACACCCCCAGTGGATGGCGATGGCCTCTCGCTCAATTTGGGAGTATCTCTGTTCCGTTGGCGTGAGTGTGCAGCTGGCAAAGGCAATGGAGGCCCATTCTTCACAGTCTTGCTTTTGTGCTAGAACATCTCCTAGGCCCATGGGGCTGGCATCTACGACCAGCTGCGACTCCCATCGGGGATCGAAGAAAGCCAGCGTGGTGTCGGCAGAAAGTGCGTCTTTGGTGGCTTGGAAGGAGCGCTCCTGTTCCTCTCCCCAAACCCACTGGTGGTCAGCTTGGGTGAGCCGTCTTCGAGGGCCATTGATGTCCGACAAGTTCCTCATGAACCGGCCACAGTATGTGACCATGCCTAGGAAACTCCGGACCCCCGAAACAGACGTGGGGGCCAGGGCCTCTTGGATGTCTCTGACTTTGTGTGGGTCAGGTCCAATTCCATGTTCGGAGAACCAGTATCCGAAAAAACAGATCTCCCGTTTAAGGAAATCACATTTTTCTCGGTGGAGTGTCAGCCCCTGCTTCTGCTGTCTCACAAACACAGCTTGCAGCCTCTTCATGTGTTCATCCAGGGTTGGGGTGTGTACCAGGATGCCGTCGCTCACACTGAGGACCCCCGGGAGCCCTTGCAGGACCCCTTTCACGGTGTGTTCAAAAACTTCTGCCACGCTGGAGATACCAAAATTGAGCCGCCAGAGGCCAGTGTGCGTGGAGAAAGTGGTTATTGGCCAAGATTCGGGGTGTAGCACGATCTGATGATACCCTGATCTGAGGTCCATTTTGGAGAACCAGCGGGATCCAGCTAGTTCGCTGAGTATTTCATCTATGGTTGGAGTCAGGTATCTTTCTCTCTTGATTGCCTGGTTTGGTATGCGCATGTCCACGCAAATGCGGACGGCTTCCGGCTTCTTGGGTTTCCGCGCCACGACAATTGGAGACACCCGTGGGGTAGGGCCTGAGACTCTTTCAATGATGCCTTCCCGCTCCAGGAGTTGTAGCTCATGCTCCATTTTTGGGCATAGGTGGAATGCCACTCGCCGATGTAGTGCAGGGAGGGCTTTGTGGGGTGTGGCTGGTCTCTCCTACCGTAGTTCTCCCCGTGGTTTGCTGCCGGCGTTGGAGGGCGTGGCAGTGTTCAGAAGACCCTCTTGGGGAACACACGCGCCATATATGTTAGATTCTATTTATATCTTGCTTTATTTTCTCTATGGCATCATATAGTGTGAATCGCGCCCCATGGCCATTACAGTGTAAAATTTATCAAAAACATTTGTACATGAAAGCAATTAAATTTGTCTGTAAATTGGTTATTGAAGAGTATGCATTTGCACTCATGGTACACTGCATAAGCAATGCCACAACAATTAGATTATACACAAGACACATTAATAATATAGGGGCAAGAAAGAGAATGAAACTGTACAGATTTTATAGTAGAAGTTCACCAGATTTAATTCTCAGTGTTCAACCCCATACTCTACAAATACGATAGGTAAAGCCCTAAATTATTCGAGTGAATACAAGAGTATGAAAAAGACAGGGCAGCATGCCAGTACACCTGATGGGAAGTAACCTTGAAATCATACAGAAGGCAAATGAGAAGAGCTTGATAATAGAATATTGCAGTTATGTTGGTAAGCTATGTGCCTGTCTAGTCATGCTTCGCTGGAAGGAAGTGTCTGCGTTCTAGTTATGGCTGTGGCTAGCAAAGACAAGGAGAGGTGTGGGAAGGTTGTTAAGGTTGACTTAAGGCCGGGGTTCCATTAGCTTGGTTTCTAATTTATTGGATCATGTTTTTGGTTGAGCCTACCAAATGTGGGTTAAGCTGTGGGTTTTCATGCTGGGCTGTGTTGGGGAGAGTGCAATGGTAAAGAATGGGATGGTCTTGTGATAGGACCATATGGTCAGGATGTGCAGAAGACTGAAGACTTGTTGGTCACACAGCATCAAGTCAGTGGTCTTTGTTATTCAAACGACTTTTAGAAAGCACTTAGGCCATCACAATTAGTTAACAGGAATTTAAGGCGGAGATAGAGGGGTCGGAATGTACGACACCAGCTGGTGTCTCTGCACCAGATTCTGGCTATTAAGAGGATTTCAAGTTTCTCATTAGACTAGGGAATACCTGATGAGACCTCAATTAATGGGTCCTTTATTGGGCAGTTTGTCTCTATTTTAGAAAAAATCACTGACTGAGAATTGTGACTTGCGGTATTTCATCAGGAGTTATCGCCCTGGGTGAAAGACTGTAATTTATAACAGGGCCCTAGAGGTTATAGTGGTCACACATGTCTAAGAATTATTTTCAGGATTGGATGGATTCATCTTCTAATCAGGAGTTTAAAACTCCATTACCAGAACGTGTTTGGAGGTAAGCAACACTTTAAAAAATAGGAAGTAGACATTTTCAAGTGTGTATTTGGCTGGGCTGGGTTCACTGAGTGGGTGACAGCATTTCCATGGTTTGCATTAGGCATTGCAAGATGTTTTATGCAGATTCCTATCGGTTTATCAAATATGTAGTTGATAAATAGGGAAGTATTCAAAAACCATACCAATGAGTCCCTTTATGGCCATACTGACTTCTGCAAAAGCCTCTTTGATGTCCCTTTGAGTAGGTAGATTGGTGAAATCATAGATAGGTTGAATCATTAATGTTAGACTGATTTTCCTACATATATGTTTCAATTTCTGTTCCAAGACTTACCAGATACAGTATATTCCTTTCTTCTGGGACGATAAGTAGCTGAGGTTAACCAAAGGCTTGTAATGTATCTCTCTATTAGAGGAGGCCTATAATATTGAAAGTTATGTTTTGCTACTCACATGTTGTGTCCTTGTCTTGATTCTTCTCTAAAAGATAAATTATGTGAAAATATGGAATGTCACATGTACCCCTCTACCTACGCAGTCTTTATTTTATTGTCTAAAGGTGTGAGAAGCCAATACACTCTCTATATCTTTTCAGTGTAATTGTATATTATTTTATGAATTTTCTATATTTGCTTCACAATTATTCTAGTATTTAACAGCAATATTTTTCCAGGACTCTACTCACACGTTCACCTCTTGGGATGTGGGGACGTCCAGATTCCATGAGTTATACATAGATGAGAAACTAAACTTAAAGTTCACTTTGACTTGCCTTGGATGCAGGGCCGTCTCTAGAGCGGTGCGACTGGTGCCACCGCACTGGGTTCTGACCTTGTGTGGGGGCACCGTGTTTGCAAGTATATTATGGGTTTAAACCTGCTGCCCATTCCTTGCCCCCAGCAATTTTCAGACAAAAATAAAAATGTCAAAATAACTCCGGTGATTAATGTTCTTCCTGGACAGAGATGGAGTTTTGTCTATTGGAAGTTTTCACTCATGGTAATTTCTAAAGGGCTGTCACGCTTTTTTTGAGCAGTTGTGTTTACTTCTTTCCCACACGTGAAATGCTCCTGTGTAGATGTGCTTACCTTCAGTTTTTAGTGTGTTCTACTGATGAACTTTCGAGAGTGAGACATATCTACTCATGGGACTGTTTCACATATCTTTTTTCATTAGAAAGCTTGTTTTATTTCTGGGAATTCCTGAGTAAATCACACCCAAGTCTGGAATAACACAGCCCTACACATACACAGAAAATTCCTCCAAGCTCGGCCGGGAAACCTACTGCTAACATGAACAGGTTTGTGGTGTAGCAGCGTAGCCCTATCTGCAAAACGTGGCAACGTTTGTGGGAGATCATAATCCTTACTGTGAGTGTTTTTAACCATAAACAAGTTTGGCAGAAATAATCCTGTTAAGGGCAGAAGTAATTCCGTTTTTTTCTACGAAAATACGGAGGACAAACAAAGCTAAAAAGTTACACAGAGCAAATGCAATTTGGTGTTTATTTCTGTATGCAGAAATATACTATGCTGATTTTGTTGTGCTTAACTGTATACGCACTTAAGCACGTTTGAGGTTCTGCAATACTATCAGCATCTCAGGAGCATCTATAATGTTCTATGTCAAACTGTACAAAGTCAAAAAAGCAGTCAAGAATTAGACGCAACCTTATCTCAGGCAACAACCACGTTTTCCGTGGTCATTTTGCCTCGGTAAAAACAGGCATTCGATGCAAACTTTATGAAGCAACCGAAATTCCTGCTGAAACATTCAACATTTGCCCTACTGTTTTACTTGCTGTACAACATGTGAGAAATCTAAGCATTTTAGTAGGGTTTCCCATCTCTTTTTCTTAATACAAATTACTGATCCATTTGCTTTAGAAAAACAAAAGTCTTTTTTTTAGAAATCTGTACATATCAAGCTCATTTTGTAAAACTGAGTACCCTTGAAAGCAATATAAATGGCTTTTTTTTAAATTGACTGTCCCTTGTTATAACGTATATATTAGTCTCCAGCCAGACACGTGGTTAATGTATTAGCGTTGTAGCAGAGCAGGAAGCTGTAGTGATTTTCCAAATTGGATATAGCGCCTCATGGAACTTAAATCCATGGGCTTCACAAACCACTATATTTGAATCCCCAGGTTTATCTGCACAGATGTTGTGATGGACTGCTCGATAGTTCTGGCTTTCAGGCAACACTCAGATCTTGGCCACCAGCAGTCCAGCTGTAGATTCGTCTTTTCCACTTGGGCCTTCTCGTTCCTTCACTCTCAGCCCCATCAGCAATGGCTTTTGTCCGGCTTCTCCAGGTACAGAATCCTCACCAGGTCCTCCAGCTCTGTCCTGCACACCCTGGTTTCACACAGTTCGCTGATTTCAGCTTCGCCCTCACTGAAGATTTTCCATTGGCCTTCAAAGTAAAGATAAAGGAGAGAGGGTTTGTGCAGAGCCTAGGGAATATATTCATGTAAAAGCATTCTTTTTTATGATTATTATTAGTCAAATCTATTCTGCAATCAGTTTGACCCTTTATTGTTTGAAAGTCACCAAGCTTTGCGTTTCTCTTAAGAAATGTGTTTATCATGGGGTTTATTCACAAAAGCATTTATGAGTATCTGAAGTAATACCACAGGAGTATGTTTTCACATATTCTTACTAGCCCGTCCAACTTCTTATTAGTAAAAGTGCACAGTCTTTTCTGATTGTACTAATTTTGCATGACTATTACTCAAATGTTCCCATTTTATTCACATTTTAGTTGTTTTAGGAAGATTCACAAAGGTATTTAAGGTATTTAAAAGTACTCCAGGATACTACCAGGAATACTACTGTAACTACTTTAAAATGCATATGTGAAAAGGCTCCGTACAATTCTACAAAACAAATTAAGCTTAACTCTCCTCCTGCAAAAATATTGGATTGAGGCTATTGTCAACGACAAACTCATGGTGGTAAGGGTAGATTTGTTCTTATTAACTCGGGGCCAGATTTATTAGGAAATCACACAAAACAGGTCAGCAGCTAAAGTTACACAGTTGCAACAAAAGGTGCAGTGTTATGTTGCGTGAACGAGAGAGCAGAGCAGCGTCATATCTAGTATGATGTGGCACTGTTCTCCTCTCTCCTGTGCTGGCACACTTATGGCACCCAGGCACCAACACAGACACCCTTGTGCCATAGTGCAAGGGTGTCTGCTTTCTCTAAAGCATAGACTTTGTACTCAAGGCATCTCTTCCTGTATAACAACTCAGCTTTAAGGCTTTTCCCACTTTGTATTTGTGCTGTAGAAGGCAAACTAGGAAAAATGAAAACATTACACCTGCCTCGAGGAGGTGTAGGATTTTGGCACAAATATCTGTCAACAAAAATTTGAGGAAAGAGATTTGTGTCAAAACCTATGGGTGATTGCATGCTAACACCAATGCACTACTCATGGAACACCCCTGGATGCAAAGTAATTGCATTACTTTGGAATACTATCCAATGCAAATCCAGATTAGCATTGGAAGGTAAAGCCCACCTTAAAACTTTGCCTCAGGTTGGTGTTGCAACAGTAATGCAAACTTGATGCAAAGCTCTCATATATCTGGGCCCTGATGGCTACGTACCTTGCCGATATAAATCTTAAAAGTACATAGTTGGAGAGTTAAGAATAGTAAATCCGTACTTACCTTCATATACCTACCTATTTCCTAAGTACATACACATGGAGCTAGGGATGGTAATTATGAACTTACTGTATCTCATTATCTGCACAATATTGTGATATTCGATATTCGGCATACAATATTGTGGCAGGACAACATTTTGCCAAATGATATCGTGAGAAGCATCTGTTTATTTTCATTATCACTGGAGAAAGTCTTTTGTTATTCCTTTCTACTTGAGTGATTCAAACAGTATAACCAGCCACAGGTTCATATCTGTAGCAGCTAAAATGGAAGGGTGTTAGAAATGGGGTCTTTGGCTGGCAGTCAGGTTACCCCCTGTCCAAGCAAGGACCCTCACTCTAGTCAGGGTAAGTCACACACAATCCAAATTATCTTGTGCCCACCCTCTGGTAGCTTGGCACTGAGCAGTCAGGCTTAACTTAGAAGGCAATGTGTAAAGTATTTGTGCAATAAATCATACAATAACAACATATAGCACCACAAAAATACACTACACAGTGTTTAGAAAAATATATAATATTTATCTGGATATTTGCAGGTCAAAAACGATCAAAGATGCAATAAGAAAATGTAAAGATATCACTGAAAAGTGATATAAAATGTCTTAAGTCTTTTAAAAGCAAACAAAGGCCCTCATTCTAACCCCAGCGGTCTCAGACTGCCGGGGCCAGGGTCGGCGGGAGCACCGCCGACAGGCCGGCGGTGCCCCGCAGGGCATTCTGACCGCGGCGGTTTGGCCGCAGTCAGAAAGGGTAAACCGGCGGTCTCCCGCCGGTTTACCGCTGCCCTTAGAATCCCGCCGCCATGGGGGATTCTGACACCCCCTACCGCCATCCTGTTCCTGGCGGTTCGCCCGCCAGGAACAGGATGGCGGTAGGGGGTGCCGCGGGGCCCCTGGGGGCCCCACAAAGTATTTCAGTGTCTGCCTAGCAGACACTGAAATACGCGACGGGTGCAACTGCACCCGTCGCACCTTCCCACTCCGCCGGCTCAATTCTGAGCCGGCATCTTAGTGGGAAGGTTGATTTGCCCTGGGCTGGCGGGCGGCCTTTTGGCGGCCGCCCGCCAGCCCAGGGCAAATCCCAAAATACCCTCAGCGGTCTTTCGACCGCGGAGCGGTATTTTGGTGGGGGAACTTCGGCGGGCGGCCTCCGCCGCCCGCCGAAGTTAGAATCACCCCAAAGTCTCTTTCAAGCACAAAGTACCTGGTTTGAGTAAACAATCTCTGCAAAGGGCCGCAGAGGAGGAGAAGTGTGGAAACAAAGGGGTGTGCATCAATTTCTCGGGCCGCACACGGTCGATGCATTGTTTAGTTTCCATGCAGGGACGGCTGGGTGTCGATTTCTGGTGCTCGGTCCTGGATACTCTTCAGGTTGCGCGGTTTTCAGACGCCCCGGGTCTGTGCGTGGCAAGCTCTGCGTTGTTCCAGTGGGCGGTGCAGGGAAATTTCTCCCTCACGGCAGGCGCTGCGTCGATTTCTCTGGAAGTCGGGTGGCATTGTCCCAAGTCGGCTGTGTGTCGATCTGGTGGGCCGCGCGTCGAAGTTCCGGTCGCACCACAGGCACCGCGTCGATCTTTTCCTTGCGAAGTCGAGCGGCGTTGTCCCGGTTTGGCGTGCAGTGAATTTTTCACTGCGGAACAGTCTGTGCGTCGTTTTTAGTCAGCTGTGCGTCTAAATTTTGCCGCACAAGGAGTCCAGTTGCAAGAGAGAAGTCTTTTTAGTACTGAGACTTCAGGGAACAGGAGGCAAGCTATATCCAAGCCCTTGGAGAGCACTTCTTCACCACAGCCAGGGAGCAGCAAGGCAGCAGGGCAACAGCAAGGCAGCAGTCCTTCAGAGAAAGCAGTCAGGTGAGTCCTTTTGGCAGCCAGGCAGGTCTTCTTGGCAGGATGCAGGTTCTGGTCACAAGTTTCTTCTCCAGGAAGTGTCTGAGGTGGTAGGGCAGAGCCCCTGATTTTATACCCAAATGTGCCTTTGAAGTGGGGGAGACTTCAAAGAGTGGCTTAGAAGTGCACCAGGTCCCCTTTCAGTTCAATCCTGTCTGCCAGGGTCCCAGTAGGGGGTGTGGCAGTCCTTTGTGTGAGAGCAGGCTCTCCACCCTCCCAGCCCAGGAAGACCCATTCAAAATGCAGATGTATGCAAGTGAGGCTGAGTATCCTGTGTTTGGGGTGTGTCTGAGTGAATGCACAAGGAGCTGTCAACTAAATCCAGCCAGATGTGGATTGTAAGGCACAGAAAGATTTAAGTGCAGAGAAATGCTCACTTTCTAAAAGTGGCATTTCTAATTTTTTTTTTTTTTTTTTTAAACATGTTTTTATTGAGTTTTCAAGAGAGCCACACATTGCATTGCATACAGATGTCATCAATAGCAGGATGTTGTTGATTACAGTAACTAGCCAGGCTCTCCCATGTTAAAGTTAACAAACAACTAAGAACTTGCGTACACTTCCAGGTCTGCACAGTCTGATCAATATTTCCGGATTTTGCCGACGTAGAGGTTTAGGGCGTTCTATTGTGGTAAGGCTCTATTGCCGCTAGAGGCGGGGGCCCCCACTGCCGTGTGGGGAGGGGGGGAATAGGAGACGAGGGGGGGGAGGAGGGGGAGGATGTGGCGCGGTGAGCCATGGCACTAGTGTCTATTGGTTGGGCGTGGTGGCCTGTTGGTGCTGTTTGGCATGTGTGCACTTGGGGGGTTTGATGTGCTGTCAGTGGGGACGAGGCGTTGATGACAGGTGTGTATGCTTTCCCTGGTGTAATGCTGCATTATTGCCAGGTCTAGGCCCGCAGCCGTTTAGGTGATCACGGCTGTCTGCGGTTCAAGGGGGTCTTTCATCGTTTTTGGCCTCTAGTCTGGAGACTAAAGTGCCCCAAGCTTCACAGCCCGCTTGTCGCAGTCCCCTTCGTGCTAGGTTTATTAATACCTGGTGCTCAGCGCGGGCCCAGCGAAGCGTGAGGGTAAGCCAGGCTTTCAGGTCGGGTGTGTTGGGGGCCTTCCAGTTCATCGCTATCAGTCTTTTGTACATTGCATAAGCTAAATCTACGAACTTGTGCACATGTTTGTTTCTTTTCGTCCTTGTCCTGAGGCCGAGTAGGCAGGACTTGGGATTCGCATCCAGGTTGAGCCCCGTCATTTCAGATAATGCTGTAACCACCCCAGCCCATTCCCCTTGTATCCGCGGGCACTCCCAAACCATGTGGTAGAACTGTACTGCTGGTGTTTTGCATCTGGGGCAGGCTGGGTCCGTCTCGGGGAACATACGTTTAATCCTGGCTGGCGCCAGGTATGTCTGATGTAGGTAATTAAACTGTGTGTATCGGAATCTGGGGTTTCTTGAGACCTCACGTGTGTTGCTCAGAGCTTTTGGCCATTCTGTCTCTGAGATCGGGGTAGGCAATGCAGCGTTCCACCTCTCCCAAGCTTTCTTCAGATTGGATTCCGGGGGTCTGTTCAGAAGTTTATATAAATTTGAGACTGCTTTTTCCTGGGGGTCCCAGTTCAGCATATGGTGTAGGGTTGCTGAGGTATTTGGCTCTAGGTCTCCGGATGCCCATGTTTTCCTGATTGAATGACATATTGCGTGGTATGCCAGGAATTGCCCCGGGCTGATCTCTGTAAGGGCCTGTATGGCTTTGAAGGACATTAATTTTCCTTCCTCGAAGCAGTCTCCCACTGCATTTATGCCCGCATCTGTCCAGATTGTGGGCGAATGTGAACCGGCTTCCACCCACCCGGGGAGCCGTTCTAGTGGGAGAAGCGGTGAGTAGGGAAGATTTTTGGCGTCCTTTTGAATATACTTCTTCCAGCATGCGTGTGCCGCTGTCATCAGTGGGTTTTCGCATGTGCTTTTGGTTTGCTTATCCATCAGCCATACAAGCAGGGGGACTCCCTGAAGTCGGGATTTCATCCAGATAGTTTCTGCTGAGCTGGGTCTATGTAGCCAATTTAAGATCCACTGCAGCTGTGCGGCAGCGGAGTAGAGCTCAAAGTTTGGGGTGCCCAGCCCGCCCGTAGCCACCGGATGATGCAGCGTGGTGAGTGCGACCCGCCTTCTGCCCTCGCCCCACACCAGTTGCAGTAGGGTGGAGTTCAAACTGTTGAAAAAGCTTTTGGGGATAATAATTGGCAGGGCCGCGAAGTAATACAGCAGTCTAGGTAATATCAGCATGTTTGCTATGGCGACTTTACCCAGTGGTGAGAGTGGTAATTTATTCCAGAAGTGTACTGAGCTCTTTGCAGAGGTCACCGCTTTCCCCAGATTACCATCCCTAAAGTCTTCTGCTCTATGATAGACGTTGACCCCTAGGTATTTAAATGTGTCAAAGCACCATTTTAGGTGGCCTGACGGGGCGCTCTCCTGCCTCGCTGGGGGCCAGCTGGCTAGTGGGAATATGCAGGATTTCCCCCAATTAACTATTAATCCGGAGATCCCTCCGAACTCAGACAGCAGCGACATCACCGGGGGCAGCAGCTCCTCCGCTCTACGTATGTATATCAAGGCATCGTCTGCGTATAATGATATGGCGTGGAGAGTGCCGCTCCTTGCCACCCCCCATTCTTCTTTTTTTGCACGGACGCGTGCGGCGAGTGGTTCCATCGCTAAAGCAAATAGGAGGGGGAATAGGGGGCATCCCTGCCTTGTTTCCCTGCTGATCGAGAAGCTCTCTGATATGACTCCTCCCGTTTTCACCCTGGCCTGTGGGGCAGTGTACAGAATGCGAACCCAGCATGTAAATTTTGGGCCGATACCCATTAGCTGCATGCTGGCAAACAGAAAGTCCCATTCTAATGTATCAAACGCTTTTTCTATATCGAGTGATATCACCGCTTCCTCGAATGCGGTCGGGGGAGTGTCGCCCATTACACTTATCAGCCTCCGGATGTTGAGGAAGGTGTTGCGTTTCGGGATGAATCCATTCTGATCCTCATGTACCAGAATGGGCATGTAAGGAGCTAGCCTGTTGGCCAGGATTTTACCGAGTATCCTGCAGTCTAGGTTTAGCAGAGAAAGAGGTCTGTAGGACTTAACGTCAGTGGGTCACGCCCCTGCTTCGGGAGGACCACTATCATTGCCTCCCTCATTGTGGGGGGCAGAATCCCGTTGATCCCTGCTTCTTCAATCACTTTTAGGAGGTGTGCGTTAAGGTGTGTCACAAAAGCAGAGTAGTATTCTGATAGCAGGCCATCTGTCCCTGGGGCTTTATTCCTAGGTAGTTGTTCAAGGGCCTTGTTGAGTTCTTCTAGTGTGATGGGGGCCTCTAGTATCTCCCTATCGGTGTGCGTAAGTTGGGGCAGGGAAGAGTCTGCTAGAAAGGACCCGAGCTGTTGGGGAGAGCATGATGTGCTTTTGGTGTGTAATTGTGTATAGTATTCCCTAAACGCATCATTTATTTTTACCTGCGTGGTAGCCAGTGCGCCTGCGCCTACCCCTATTGCCTCGATTGGAGAGCACTGCCGGTCCTCACGCAGGAGCCATGCAAGTAGCCTACCTGATCTGTCGCCTTCCGATTGTAGTCTAGTCAGGTGGTATTTGTGATCATGAAGGCGTAAAGTGGCGTCGGCGGTTGCATATTCTGCGCGCGCATCCTTTAGTGACGTGTATGGCGTTTCATTGCGGGCTACTGCATTTTCTAGTGCTCTTAGTTTCTTCTCCAGCTTGCTGACCTCTGCATGGACTGTACGTCTCACCCCCCATGTAGTGGAGATACAATGCCCGCGGATTACTACTTTGTGTGCGTTCCACTCCACCGCTCTTAAGTTTGTGGTGCCGGTATTTGATTCCCAGTACTGTTTTAGCGCTGCTCTCAGTGTGTCTGTGAATGCTGGGTCGTGTAAAGCTTCCGCTTGTAGCCTCCATGTTGGGATCACCTGACGCTTCCTGCCCCAGTCCAGAGTTATTTTAAGCGGTGAGTGATCCGATAGTGTCTTGGCTAGGTATTCAATCCCACTGGTTACTGTGCAGATTTCCTGAGTGCCCCACAATAAGTAGAATGAATATTCCCTGTGTTGTGGGTGCTTCATGCGCCATATATCATGGAGGCCCATATCACTGGCCCATGTTGGCAATGGGCGTCTGGGATATCTATTAGCTGTTGGGTGTGTGGGGGAGTTAGACCTGTCCAGTGCTGGGTCCGGCGTGCAGTTGAAGTCTCCACCCCATATGGCGGGGGTTTCGGGGTTCACTAATAATGCTGGGGTGAGCGTGCACAGGAACTCGGGCAGCGCGCTATTGGGGCCATATACCCCTATAATTGATAGTTGTTTGCCGTCTAATTTACCCTCCACTACCACATACCTGCCTTCCAGATCTATCTTGTGTGATGTTTGGAGAAAGGGGACATTCCCTGCTATCCATATGAGGACCTCCCTGGCGAAGGTTGAGTAGGATGTGCCCACAATCTGTCCTCCCCATTTACTACACAAGTCCTGCAGATCTGGGTCCGCAGGTGGGTTTCTTGTAGGATTGCGATATGTGTGCCATGGCGTTTTAGTCGTGCATGCACCCTAGACCTTTTGCTTGGGGTCCCGAGTCCCCTGACATTCCAGGTGACTATGTCATATGTGTGTGTGCTATAGGCTATAGGTTGGGCCATGTTCATTTTGTAAAAGTGTATCTGGCACTCTGCCCCCCGATATGGCCCAGTCGGTCTCCCCCGCCCCCGTCACCCCAGCGGGTGAGCCCCACACCCCCGGCTGCATGTCCTGTGTTGTGAGCAGACCTGTAGTGTACAAACTAGTAGTTACCCTCTTTCCCTCCCCAACTGGATCCCGTCCCCAACTGTAAACTTGCAACAAGCTACACACCCATTTGAGGTGCGAGCTAAACTGTGTCCATATGGATATCTGCGGGAGCAATAATACTATCCGGGTGCGGCTCATTGTAGGGGCTCGCATCCTTCTGCAGACACGGTCTGCGGGTGAGTTAGGGCTCTCCCAGGGCGCGGCTATCCATCCCCCCCCGCCGCGCTCCGCCGCTAATTACGCACAGTATGAGTAAAGGAGTTATCTCCAGGAGTAGAGAAATAAGGATACATTATTTCGGATGATATAACCACCCACTTCCAGTGGGGCTCGCAAAGTTCAGTTCTACTCTCCAGCTGTGGCGGTCGGTCCCTCTGGGGGGGTGGGTCGGTGGTGTTCGTTCAGAGTGTGTCCGCGGTCCTGGGGGTAAGCTCCGGGCCCCTCAGTGCCTCCGTTAATGTGGAATCCGAGCTAATCGAGTACGACTCCGAGCCTTCCTCCGGGTGGGTCCTGAGAGTCTCGAAGGAATTCTGTGTTAGCAGGGGAGTTTCTTTTAGGGCCCTGGCTCTCTCTTCTGCAGCCTGTTTCTCCGTGGGTTGACCTCTGGGGCGCCTCTTGGATCGTTTCCGTGACGTTGTCGTTGACCAGTTCTCGATGGTGCCGGTTGCTTCGCGGGGGTGGGCGATGCCCCTAGCATGCATCCACGTCCAGGCGTCCTCCGTTGAGGTGAACACGTGGGTGCGTTCATCTGTTAATACACGTAATTTGGCGGAAAATAATAATGCGTACTTTATATCATGTTCACGGAGGCGTTGCTTTATTAGGGCGAAGGAGTTGCGTTGCCTTTGCACTTCTTGAGTGAAGTCTGGATAAGCGTGAACAGTCGAATCCTCGTACCTGAATGGGCCTTTGTTGCGAAACTGTTGCAGTATCGCATCACAGTCTCTAAAATTTAGGAACCTGGCTATCAACGGTCTTGGGGGTTGACCCGGCACTGGGGGGCGTCCGGGGATCCTGTGTGCTCTTTCCACTGAAAAGAATTTTGATGGGACTCCATTCAGGACCTCTTTAATTAACCAGTGTTCCAGCAGGAGCTCTGAATTTTGATCCAGTGATTTTTCAGGAAATCCGAGAAACCGTATGTTGTTGCGGCGGGACCTGCCCTCCGTCTCTTCTGCTCTTCTCAGCAGTGTCTTTACTTCTGTATCCAGGCGGAGAATTTGTTTTTGGTTATCCGCTACTGTGGGAGCCAGTTCGCTTAGCGCCTCTTCCGTTGTCTAACACTTTTTCGGATAATTTGCGGTGGTCTACTCTGAGAATTTTCAGATCTTGCGACACCGTGTCTATCCAGCTCTCCAGTGAGGTTTTAGTGTCCATGATTGCCTGTAGTACTTTCTCGAATTGCGAGGAGTGGGCCAGGAGTGTGGATTCCAGCGAGTGCAGGGTGGGCATAAGTTGTTGATCGCCAGGTGCCTGGCCATGCGTGTTCCGGTCCTGGCTTTTCACTGATTTGGACCTCCCGGCCATTTTGTCTTATCTGGTGTGTCCTGGTTCCTCCTGCACCCACGCGTTCACCCACGTTCCCTGGGCTGTTCAAGCAGGGGGGGCTGTATGTCCCCTCGGGTCAGCGCCGGTGTGCGCTTCGATTCTTGAGGTTTCGGCCCTCCTGGTGATCTTCAAGGTGAGATCTTGCTCAGGCGGCCAGGGATCTCCCGTCGCCAGGCCCCCCGACCAGCGCAGGCGGGAGGGGGGCGGGGGACGAGGAGGGGGGCAAGGTCCACACGCCCTCGCTAGCCCTCTGGCCGGCAGCCAACTCCAGGCCCTGGATCCTCTGTCAATGTGAGGCGGAAGAGTGTTGTTCCCGTGTGTGCGCGCCTAGTAAGTTCCGGGCGCGCTCAAATTTTTTAGAGCAGTTCCACGCTTGTACTGCAAGTCGCGCCATTTAACGTGAGATATTACTTGTCCTGATCCAATCCGGCCCTACACGTGCCCGTCTGTAGTGGTATCGACATCTACCTGCAGTCCCAGGGTCTTCTCCGGGGGGAAGCGCGCCACGCCATCGAGCATGGGGGAGGGGGGCACCCCCAGGGGTCCGCGGTAGGCACTCATCCAGCGTCCTTTGCCCCGCCACATGGGCGGGAGGGGGAATCCGCGATGGGGAAGGGGGGGGCATGGGCAGCCCAGGTACCAGGTGAGGGCTCCCAGTCCCCCCGGTATCAGCCCCCCCAGTCGCCGTAAACCCACCTCGCCGTCCGGCTCTCCGGATTAAGTTCAGGTCCCCGTGTCAGGGGGAGACGGCGGCTGCGGCCTCCTGGGGAGGGCGCGTCAATCGCGACCGGGTCCTCAGCCGCCCGGCAGTTTCTGGGGCTGTCAGCAGCAGGTAGGGGGCTCAGGGAGCGGATCCCCCCTCCACCCCCGAATTGCTGTCACCCCTTGATTACACCACAGGCTTCCTGTTGTGGCCCCACAGGACCTTTTTGAGGGGGGGGTGTCTCTCCGCCGGTCCGCAAATGAAAAAGGGGCACCCACCGGGGGTCCCGGCTGCTGGTCCCCTGCTGCTCCTGGAGTTTTACACTACCAGGACATGTAAACTACACAGGTACATGTCCTGCCTTTTATCTAGACAGCACCCTGCCCTAGGGGTTACCTAGGTCACACCTTAGGGGTGACGTATATGTAGAAAAAGGGGAGTTTTAGGCTTGGCAAGTACTTTTAAATGCCAAGTCCAATTAGCAGCGAAACTGCACACACATGCCTTGCAATGGCAGGCCTGAGACAAGGTTAAGGGGCTAGTTAAGTGGGTGGCACAAACAGTGCTGCAGGCCCACTAGTAGCATTTAATCTAAAAGCCCTGGGCACATATAGTGCCTCCTACTAGGGACTTATAAGTAAATTAAATATTCCAATTGGGTATGATCCAATGTTACCATGTTTAAAGGGAGAGAGCATATGCACTTTAGCACTGGTTAGCAGTGGTAAAGTGCGCAGAGTCTAAAAACCAGCACAAACAGTGTCCAAAAAGTGGAGGGAGGCAGGCAAAAAGTTAAGGGTGACCACCCTATGGCTGTCAGGTCTAACATGTGTCCCCCCCAGCTGAAAGTGGGGAGAGCTACCCAACCTCCTGGGAGCTCTCATCGCTAAGGCGGAAGTATCTGGAGAGACCATCAGCGTTGGCGTGGTCAATCCCCGGGTGATGCTCCATCATAAAGTCCATCCCCTGTAGAGAAATGGCCGACCTCAAGAGTTTTGGATTCTCACCCCTCATCTGCATGAGCCATCTGAGGGGCCTGTGGTCTGTCTGAACCCGGAAGTGAGTCCCAAACAGGTAGGGTCTTAACTTCGTCAGTGCCCAGACCACAGCAAATGCTTCTCCTCAATAGCACTCCACCTCTGTTCCCGTGGTAATAGCCTTCTGCTGATAAAGGCTACTGGTTGGTCTGAGCCCTCCTCATTTAGCTGTGCTAGAACAGCCCCTATGCCATGCTCTAAAGCGTCTGTCTGCACAATAAATTCCTGGGAGTAGTCAGAGGCCTTGAGCACAGGGGCTGTGCACATGGCTTCCTTCAGAGAATCAAAGGCTTTCTGACAAGCCTTTGTCCAATTCACCAACCTAGGTTGTTTCTTGGAAGTGAGTACTGTGAAGGGTGACACAATGGTACCATAGCCCTTGTCGAATCTGTGGTAGTATCCAGTGAGGCCTAAAAAGGCTCTCACTTCAGTCTGTGTTCTAGGTGGTTGCCAGGCCTTGATGGTTTCAATCTTGTCCTGGAGTGGCTGCACCTTGCCACCACCTACTAGGTGTCCCATGAACACCACGGAACCCTGCCCAATCTGGCACTTACTAGCCTTGATGGTCAGGCCTGCCTGTCGCAGAGCCTGAAGCACCTCCTTGAGGTGGAGCAGGTGTTCCTCCCAGCTGGAACTATAGACATCTATGTCATCCAGGTAGGATGCACAGTAGGCATCCTTGCCAGCTTGGACCCCGTTTACCAACCGTTGGAAGGTAGCGGTGGCATTTTTCAACCCAAACGGCATCACCTGGAACTGGTAATGGCCACCAGGTGTGGAAAATGCAGATATCTCTTTAGCCCCCTCAGTCAGGGCGATCTGCCAGTATCCTGATGTAAGATCAAACGTACTCAGGAATTTGGCAGCGCCTAGTCTGTCAACGAGCTCATCAGCTCGGTGGATGGGGTGAGCGTCAGTCCGTTTGACTGAATTGAGACCCCGGTAGTCCACGCAGAACCGGAGTTCTGGCTTGGCACCGGGGTCAGTAGCCTTAGGGACCAGCACCACAGGGCTGGCCCAGGGACTGCTGGATTTCTCAATAACCCCTAAGGTCAACATCTTGGAGACCTCCTCCTTGATGCTGGCCTTGACCTTATCTGATAACCTGTAAATTTTGTTCTTTACAGGGGGACTGTCTCCTGTGTCAATATCATGAACACATAAATGGGTAAGTCCAGGAGTAAGGGAGAACAGGGAAGAGAACTGTTCTAACAGCTCATAGCAGTCTCCTTTCTGTCTTAGAGTCAGGGAGTCAGATAGAATGACACCCCCTACAGACCCATCATCTTCTTTTGCAGAGAGGAGGTCGGGGAGAGGTTCACTCTCCTCTTCCATGCCCTCATCTGTGACCAGGAACATACTGACCTCAGACCTCTCAAAGTGAGGTTTGAGTCTGTTGTGATAGAGAACCCTTAGGGGGTGCCTAGGGGTCTTGAGGTCCACTAGGTAAGTGGCCTCCCCCTTCCGCTCCTTAATTTCAAAGGGCCAGTCCAGCGGTCCTGGAGAGCACTAGGCTCCACTGGCTCCATCACCCAAACCTTGTCTCCAGGTGAGAACTCAACCAGAGTGGCCTTCCGGTCGTACCACTCCTTCATCACCTCTTGACTGGTGTCTTGGGAGCTTTCTCCCAGCCCTCTTTAACAAATGCTTAGGGGTCCCCTGACAGGGTGACCATAGAGAAGCTCGAAGGGGCTGAACCCCACCCCTTTCTGGGGAACCTCTCTGTAAGCAAACAACAGGCACGGTAAGAGGATGTCCCACTTACGCCTTATGGCTTCAGTCAGGCCACTAATCATGCCCTTCAGGGTCTTGTTGAATCTCTCAACAAGCCCATGGGATTGAGGATGATAAGGGGTGGTAAACCGGTAGGTCACCCCACACTCATTCCACATGGACTTCCTGTACGCAGACATGAATTTGTGCCCCTGTCAGACACAACCTCCTTAGGGAATCCCACACGGGTAAATATTCCCAACATGGCTCTGGTCACAACCGGTGCAGTCAATGTTCTCAGAGGGATTGCCTCTGGATAGCAGGTGGCATGGTCCACCAAAACCAGGATAAACCTGTTGCCCAAGGCTGTTTTGGGGTCCAAGGGACCAACAATGTCGATGCCCACCCTTTCAAAGGGGGTGCCAACTACCGGAAGTGGAAGCAGGGGAGCCTTAAGCTGTTTCCCTGTCTTCCCACTAGCCTGGCAGGTGGGGCAAGCTCTGCAGAAATTATCTGAGGCTATCCTCATTTTGGGCCAATGGAAGTGGGTGACAAGCCTGTTAAAGGTCTTGTCTTGGCCCAGGTGTCCTGCCAGGGGGATGTCGTGAGCCAGACCCAGTAGGAAGGCCAGTAACACTGGGGGACCACCAGTATACGTGCTGCCCCAGGACCTGGAACCTTAGGCTCACTTTAAAGGAGATCATTCTCCCAGTAAATATGGTGAGTGCCAGAGGCGTCCCCTGCTGCTTGGGCTGTGCCCTGTCGCCTCAGACCCTCAAGGGTTGGGCATTCCTTCTGCGCCTTGCAGAACTCTGCCCTGGTTGGCCCACCCTCTATTTGCCAGCCAGCAAGTTCAGGTTTGTTACCCAGGTCAGCTATGTCCTCCCCAGTTGGCTCAGGGGCCTCCTCCTCCTCAGGGGCCCCGTCCACCACTGGGAACATTTGAGGCGGGTTTCCCACACCTCTTGCCCTTCCTTTTTGCAGCTGTCTAGGCCATTGTTCCAGGCTCCAGATGCCCTTGACTCCCTTCCTGGGCAGCCATGGACCGTATGGTCATGCAGACCCACTCAGGCAAACCTAACATCTCCAGGTAGGATCTGAGCTCTACCTCCTTCCAGGCAGTATGCTCAAGATCATTGCCTAACAGACAATCTACAGGCATGGCAGGACTCACAGCTACTTTCAGAGTACCAGAGACCCCACCCCAATCAAAGGGAACCAGAGCCACCGGTAGGGGACTCTCACGATTGTCAGCGACTATGACCTGGTGGAATGTATTAGGGACTATCTGCTCCGTTGACACCAGCTGACTCTTGACAGTAGCCGTACTGGCTCCTGTGTCAAGCAGAGCCTCCACCCTTTGCCCATCAATGGTGACCCACTGCCTATACTTGGAAGTATTTTGTGGCATGTGGGCTTTGGGCACCATTTCTCTTTCTCCCAGGGACACTAGGGAAACCTCTGCCTGCTCCCCAAAGCTATCTGGGTCTGTCTCCCCCGAGCGCTACACTAGTCAACCCAGGTGTCTGTCTGGTAGTGGACGGTGCTCTCTTGGAACACTGGGAGTCGCCCTTAGAGTGACCATGCTGGTAGCACTCCAAGCATTTGGGGATGAATTTCCCTAATGATTTATCAAAATACCCTGTCTTTTTCCCAAATCTGGAAGAGGAATAGTTGCCACCCAGTCCCTGGGAATTCTTTTGGGGGACTTTTGAGAGTTCCTTATCTGTATGTTTATCTCCCCCCTCTTTCTTCTGTTGGGAACCCTGACCACCTTTGTGGGTGTCCCCCCCAGATACCCTTCGGGACACTCTGGTGCTAACCCAGAGGTCTGCCTCCTCAGCAAGCTTCCTGGGATCAGTCAGCTTACTGTCTACCAAGTGCTGGCGCAACTCTGTAAAAGAAATACTGAGCATATGCTCTCTCAGGATCAAGTCATATAACCCTTTGTAATCATCTACTTGGTGCCCCGTACCCAACCATTCAGTGCCTTATTGGAGAAATCAAAACAGTCGACCCAGGTTCGTGTGGAAAGTTTGGTACTGTCCCTAAACCTCTGACGGTATCTCTCAGGGGTCTGTCCAAACTTGGCCAGTAAAGCGGTTTTCATGATAGCATAGTTATAGTGATCACGTGGGTCTAGTGTAAGGAGTGTATCCCTCCCCTCTGGTGGTACATAAAAAAATAAGGCAGCCCCCCATTGCCCTTCAGGGACCCCATAAGCCCTTAGTGCAACTTCATAGGCAGCCAGCCACTTGTCAATATCACCTCCCACCACAAAACTGGGCACCACACTCTTGGGTATACAAACCTTTTTCTCTCCGCCAGGTCGTGTATGTATGTTACCACCGCCACTGCTGGACTCAGACTGTCGTGCATTGATCTCCAGCTCCTTGAGACTCAGTTCATGAGCTAACAAAAGTTTTTTTCTCAGCCAGAGCTCTCTCAGCTTCAATCTGCTTGGCTGCTCTTTCATTCAGCTTGTTTGGATTCTCTTTCTGACCTCCTTTCCTCCTGTTGAGCCTCAATTTTTAATTTTGCGATTTGCAATTGAAACTCTCTCTCCTTTCCTCTGAGGTCAGGCTTTGATCAGAGACACAGCTCCCTGGATTGGCAGGGGGCACAATTGCAGTGGTAACATTATCCATTAATGGAGAGAAATCCTCTGAGGGGCCATCTTGTGGACCCTCCTCCTCAGCATCCTCCTCTGAATGGGCTTCGGCCCAGGCCCTCATCACCATTTGAAATTCCTCCTTTCTGGAGGCACCTGGGGTGGGTACTCCCATATCCCTGCAGAACCCTTTCAGTTGTTTGACAGTATGGGGGTCATTCCGACCCCGGCGGTCAAGGACCGCCGGGGCCGGAGTTGGTGGGAGCACCGCCAACAGGCTGGCGGTGCCCCGCAGGGCATTCTGACCGTGGCGGTTTGGCCGCGGTCAGAACAGGAAAACCGGCGGTGTCCCCCCGGTTTTCCGATGCCCTGAGGAATCCCCCATGGCGGCGCAGCTTGCTGCGCCGCCATGGGGGATTCCGACCCCCTCACCGCCATCCTGTTCCTGGCGGTTCCGACCGCCAGGAACAGGATGGCGGTGAGGGGTGTCGTGGGGCCCCTGGGGGCCCCTGCAGTGCCCATGCCAACAGCATGGGCAGTGCAGGGGCCCCCGTAAGCGGGCCCCACATAGAATTTCAGTGTCTGCATTGCAGACACTGAAATTCGCGACGGGTGCAACTGCACCCGTCGCACCCTTCCCACTACGCCGGCTCCATTCGGAGCCGGCGTCTTCGTGGGAAGGGGTTTCCCGCTGGGCTGGCGGGCGGCCTTCTGGCGGTCGCCCGCCAGCCCAGCGGGAAACACAGAATGGCCGCCGCGGTCTTTTGACCGCGGTGCGGTCATTCGGCGGTTCCCGTCGCCCGCCGGGGTCTGAATGACCCCCTATATGTCTTCAACAGGGCTAGGTCAAAATCTCCTGCTTGAGACCCAGCCTGAGACATGTTGAGTTAGGATTTCAGTCCAAAATTTACAGGAAAAACGGAGTTGCAAAAAGACATTAAAAAAATCAAGTTGACCTTCAACTGTGGGTAGGGAGTGGAATACTTAGCTACTGTATGTCACTGCACAAATACAAGTCCTATCCTCACCGCTGATCACCAATGTTAGAAATGGGGTCTTTGGTTGGCAGTCAGGTTACCCCCTGTCCAAGCAAGGACCCTCACTCTAGTCAGGGTAAGTTACACACAGTCCAAATTATCCTGTGCCCACCCTTTGGTAGCTTGGCACTGAGCAGTAAGGCTTAACTTAGAAGGCAATGTGTAAAGTATTAGTGCAATAACTAATACAGTAATACAGTAAAACACCACAATAAGTACTCCACCCCAGTTTAGGAAAATAGATAATATTTATCTGAATACAATAAGTCCAAATTGTCAAGAATCCAATGTACACAGGTAAAGTTATGAATTTTGAAAGATTAAGTCCTATCATAGCGCTTAGAAACAAAATGGCTCTAACTGGGGCTGTTACGACGTTGTACCGGAGTCGTTCCCAACAGGTCAATGCCACTTGCGGAAGAGTGTGGGATGGTCACAGGGTCGACGGACTACAGGCACAGTACATTTGGTAAACAAGGAAACAAAGAAGTAGCACGGAGTTGGAAGGATGAGTTGTCGCCAGTGCCAGTGCAGCATCAGTTCCTGGTTGCAGCCAGGGAGGTGAGGCATCTGTTCTGTCCGGTTGCAGGGGAGGTGATGGGACATCGGTGGCGAGGCGTTGGTTCCTTGTGACCCTGCATGATTGTAGGAGGCTGGACTGGCTTGTAGTGAGTACCAAGGGGTACTTACACCTTGCACCAGGCCCAGGTATCCCTTATTAATGTAGAGGGGTGTCTAGCAGCTTAGGCTGATAGAAAAGGTAGCTTAGCAGAGCAGCTTAGGCTGAACTAGGAGAAAAGTGAAGCTCCTACAGTACCACTAGTGTCATATGCACAATATCATAAGAAAACACAATACACAGATATACTAAAAATAAAGGTACTTTATTTTTATGACAATATGCCAAAAGTATCTCAGTGAGTACCCTCAGTATGAGGATAGCAAATATACACAAGATATATGTACACAATATCAAAATATGCAGTAATAGCAATAGAAAACAGTGCAAACAATGTATAGTCACAATAGAATACAATGGGGGCACATAGGGATAGGGGCAACACAAACCATATACTCTAGAAGTGGAATGCGAACCACGAATGGACCCCAAACCTATGTGACCTTGTAGAGGGTCGCTGGGACTGTAAGAAAACAGTGAGGGTTAGAAAAATAGCCCACCCAAAGACCCTGAAACGTGGGTGCAAAGTGCACCTAAGTTCCCCAAAGAGCACAGAAGTCGTGATAGGGGAATTCTGCAGGAAAGACCAACACCAGCAATGCAACAACAATGGATTTCCAGACGAAGGTACCTGTGGAAGAAGGGGACCAAGTCCAAAAGTCACGATCAAGTCGGGAGTGGGCAGATGCCCAGGAAATGCCAGCCGTGGGTGCAAAGAAGCTGCCACCGGATGGTAGAAGCTGAGGATTCTGCACGAACGACAAGGGCTAGAAACTTTACCTTTGGAGGATGGATGTCCCACTTTGTTAAGAGTCGTGCAGAAGTGTTTTCCCGCAGAAAGACCGCAAACAAGCCTTGCTAGCTGCAATGGTCGCGGTTAGGGTTTTTGGATGCTGCTGTAGCCCAGGAGGGACCAGGATGTCAACAATTGCGTCAGGGGACAGAGAGGGCGCCCAGCAAGACAAGGAGCCCTCTCAGAAGCAGGCAGCACCCACAGAAGTGCCGGAACAGGCACTATGAAGTGGAGTGAAACGATGCTCACCAGAAGTTGCACAAGAGAGTCCTACGCCGCCGGAGGACAACTCAGGAGGTCGTGCAATGCAGGTTAGAGTGCTGTGGACCCAGGCTTGGCTGTGCACGAAGGAAATCCTCGGTGAGTGCACAGGAGCCGGAGTAGCTGCAAAACACGCGGTTCCCAGCAATGCAGTCTAGCGTGGGGAGGCAAGGACTTACCTCCACCAAACTTGGACTGAAGAGTCACTGGACTGTGGAAGTCACTTGGACAGAGTTGCTGAGTTCAACGGACCTCGCTCGTCGTGCTGAGAGGAGACCCAGCGGACCGGTGATGCAGTTCTTTGGTGCCTGCGGTTGCAGGGGGAAGATTCCGTCGACCCACGGGAGATTTCTTCGGAGCTTCTAGTGCAGAGAGGAGGCAGACTACCCCCACAGCATGCACCACCAGGAAAACAGTCAAGAAGGCAGCTGGATCAGCGTTACAGTGTCGCAGTAGTCGTCGTTGCTACTTTGTTGCAGTTTTGCAGGCTTCCAGCGCGGTCAGCAGTCGATTCCTTGGCAGAAGGTGAAGAGAGAGATGCAGAGGAACTCTGATGAGCTCTTGCATTCGTTATCTAAGGAATTCCCCAAAGCAGAGACCCTAAATAGCCAGAAAAGGAGGTTTGGCTACTTAGGAGAGAGGATAGGCTAGCAACACCTGAAGGAGCCTATCAGAAGGAGTCTCTGACGTCACCTGCTGGCCCTGGCCACTCAGAGCAGTCCAGAGTACCAGCAGCACCTCTGTTTCCAAGATGGAAGAGGTCTGGAGCACACTGGAGGAGCTCTGGGCACCTCCCAGGGGAGGTGCAGGTCAGGGGAGTGGTCACTCCCCTTTCCTTTGTCCAGTTTCGCGCCAGAGCAGGGCTGAGGGATCCCTGAACCGGTGTAGACTGGCTTATGCAGAGATGGGCACCATCTGTGCCCATCAAAGCATTTCCAGAGGCTGGGGGAGGCTACTCCTCCCCAGCCCTGACACCTTATTCCAAAGGGAGAGGGTGTAACACCCTCTCTCTGAGGAAGTCCTTTGTTCTGCCCTCCTGGGCCAAGCCTGGCTGGACCCCAGGAGGGCAGAAACCTGTCTGAGGGGTTGGCAGCAGCAGCAGCTGCAGTGAAACCCCGGGAAAGGCAGTTTGGCAGTACCCGGGTCAGGTGCTAGAGACCCAGGGAATCATGGGATTGTCTCCCCAATACCAGGATAGCATTGGTGGGGCAATTCCATGATCTTAGACATGTTACATGGCCATATTCGGAGTTACCATTGTGAAGCTACACATAGGTAGTGACCCATATGTAGTGCACGTGTGTAATGGTGTCCCCGTACTCACAAAGTCCAGGGAATTGGCCCTGAACCATGTGGGGGCACCTTGGCTAGTGCCAGGGTGCCCACACACTAAGTAACTTAGCACCCAACCTTTACTAGGTAAAGGTTAGACATATAGGTGACTTATAAGTTACTTAAGTGCAGTGTAAAATGGCTGTGAAATAACGTGGACGTTATTTCACTCAGGCTGCAGTGGCAGGCCTGTGTAAGAATTGTCAGAGCTCCCTATGGGTGGCAAAAGAAATGCTGCAGCCCATAGGGATCTCCTGGAACCCCAATACCCTGGGTACCTCAGTACCATATACTAGGGAATTATAAGGGTGTTCCAGCATGCCAATGTAAATTGGTAAAATTGGTCACTAGCCTGTTAGTGACAATTTGGAAAGAAATGAGAGAGCATAACCACTGAGGTTCTGATTAGCAGAGCCTCAGTGAGAGAGTTAGTCATAACACAGGTAACACATACAGGGCACACTTATGAGCACTGGGGCCCTGGCTGGCAGGGTCCCAGTGACACATACAACTAAAACAACATATATACAGTGAAATATGGGGGTAACATGCCAGGCAAGATGGTACTTTCCTACACAACCCCCCCCCCCCCCCCAAACAAAGGACAATAAGACTAGCCATGACCTGATGAGTCTTCATTGTCTAAGTGGAAATATCTGGAGAGTCCATCTGCATTGGAGTGGGTACTCCCAGGTCTATGTTCCACTGTATAATCCATTCCCTGTAGGGATATGGACCACCTCAATAATTTAGGGTTTTCACCTTTCATTTTTTTAGCCAAAGTAGAGGTTTGTGGTCTGTCTGAACAATGAAGTGAGTGCCAAACAGGTATGGCCTCAACTTCTTCAGTGCCCAGACCACAGCAAAGGCCTCCCTCTCTATGGCAGACAAACGCTTTTCTCTAGGGGTCAACCTCCTGCTGATAAAAGCAACAGGTTAATCCTGGCCCTCAGAATTAAGTTGTGATAAGACTGCCCCTACCCCTAATTCAGATGCATCAGTTTGGACAATGAATTTTTTGGAGTTACAGGGGCTTTTCAGGACAGGTGCAGAGCACATGGCCTGCTTCAGCTCCTCAAAAGCTTTCTGACAGCTAGCTGTCCACAATACCTTTTTAGGCATTTTCTTGGATGTGAGGTCATTAAGAGGGGCTGCAATGGAGCCATAGTTCTTTATGAACCTCCTGTAATACCCAGTGAGGCCTAAGAAGGCTCTCACCTGGGTCTGAGTTGTAGGGGGAACCCAATCTATAATAGTTTGGATTTTTCCCTGAAGTGGTGCAATCTGTTCTCCACCTACCAGGTGTCCCACATAAACCACTTTCCCCTGCCCTATCTGGCACTTTGAAGCCTTGATAGTGAGGCCTGCCTTTTGCAGGTCCTCCAAAACTTTCCATAGATGGACCAGGTGATCATCCCAGCTGGAGCTAAAGACAGCTATATCATCTAGATATGCTGCACTAAAAGCTTCCAGCCCTTGCAGGACTGTATTCACCAATCTTTGAAATGTGGCAGGTGCATTTTTCAATCCAAAAGGCATTACTGTGAATTGGTAATGGCCTCCAATGGTTGAAAATGCAGTTTTTGCTTTAGCATCTTCTGATAACTTGATCTGCCAATACCCTGCAGTCAAATCAAAAGTGCTTAGATACTTGGCAGATGCCAGTGTATCTATTAGCTCATCTGCCCTGGGTATAGGGTGAGCATCAGTTTTGGTTACCTGGCTGAGACCTCTATAGTCTACACAAAACCGCATTTCCTTCCTTCCATCCTTGGAATGAGGTTTTGGTACAAGTACCACAGGAGAGGCCCATGGACTTTCAGAGTGCTCAACCACTCCCAGTTCAAGCATTTTCTGCACTTCTTGTTTTATGCAGTCTCTGACATGGTCAGGCTGCCTATAGATCTTACTTTTGACAGGCAAGCTGTCGCCAGTATCTATAGTGTGCTCACACCAAGAAGTGGTGCCTGGCACAGTAGAGAAGAGTTCAGAAAATTGACCCAGGAGATTTATGCAGTGGTCTTTCTGCTCAGCAGTAAGACAATCTGCCAAAACTACACCTTCCACTAGAGCATCTTGTTCTGTGGAAGAGAAGAGATCAGGGAGAGGGTCACTCTCTTCTTCCTGTCCCTCATCTGTTGCCATGAGCAGGGTGAGATCAGCCCTGTCATAGTAGGGTTTCAGGCGATTGACATGGAGCACCCTAAGGGGACACCTGGCAGTGCCTAAGTCAACTAAGTAGGTGACTTCACCCTTCTTTTCAACAATTATGTGGGGTCCACTCCATTTATCTTGGAGTGCTCTTGGGGCCACAGGCTCCAAGACCCACACTTTCTGCCCTGGTTGGTACTGAACCAAAACAGCCTTCTGGTCATGCCATTGCTTTTGGAGCTCTTGGCTGGCCTGAAGGTTTTTACTGGCCTTTTTCATGTACTCAGCCATCCTAGATCTTAGGCCAAGTACATAGTCCACTATGTCTTGCTTTGGAGCTTTTAAAGGTTGTTCCCAACCCTCCTTAACAAGTGTTAGAGGACCTCTCACATGGTGTCCAAATAGGAGTTCAAAGGGGCTGAAGCCCACTCCTTTTTGGGGTACCTCCCTGTAAGCAAAAAGGAGGCAAGGTAACAGGATATCCCATCTCCTGCGGAGTTTTTCAGGGAGTCCCATAATCATGCCTTTGAGAGTTTTGTTAAATCTCTCCACCAGTCCATTTGTTTGTGGATGATAGGGTGTGGTGAACTTGTATGTAACACCACACTCCTTCCACATGGCCTTTAAGTAAGCAGACATGAAATTGCTTCCTCTGTCTGATACCACCTCTTTTGGGAAGCCCACCCTGGAAAAGATTCCCAGGAGGGCCTTTGCCACTGCAGGAGCTGTAGTGGTCCTTAGAGAAATTGCTTCAGGATATCTGGTGGCATGGTCCACTACCACCAAGATAAACCTATTGCCTGAAGCAGTAGGAGGGTCAAGGGGTCCAACTATGTCAACCCCTACCCTTTCAAAGGGAACCCCAACCACAGGCAGTGGGATAAGGGGTGCCTTTGGAGTGCCACCTGTCTTGCCACTGGCTTGACAGGTTTCACAGGACTTACAAAATTCCTTTGTGTCCTCTGACATTTTAGGCCAATGAAACAAGGGGACAAGCCTGTCCCAAGTTTTCATTTGCCCCAAATGTCCAGCTAAGGGAATGTCGTGGGCTAGAGTTAGGAGGAACTTTCTGTACTCCTGAGGAATCACCAATCTCCTGGCAGCTCCAGGTTTTGGATCCCTTGCTTCAGGGTACAAGAGGTTGTCCTCCCAGTAAACTCTGTGAGAGTCACTGACATCCCCATTTGCTTGTTTGACAGCTTGCTGCCTTAGACCCTCTAGTGTGGGACAGGTATGCTGTGCCACACTCAGCTCCTCCCTGGCAGGCCCCCCTTCACCCAAAAGCTCAGCAGTGTCTGCTTCCAGCTTCTCTGGTGTAGGTTCTGCACAGGGTGGACATTCTTCTTCCTCAGAAGTAGAATCCACTGTAGAGGGAGGGATAGTAGGTAGTGATTTACTTTTACTAACCCTAGCTTTAGGGAGCACTTGGTCCATTCTTTTAGGATCCAAGTCACCCTGTCCTTTTTGCTTTTTGGCCTGAGCCCTGGTTAAAGCAAAAATATGCCGTGGAATGCCCAGCATTTCTGCATGAGCCTCCAACTCCACATCTGACCAAGCTGATGTCTCTAAATCATTCCCTAGCAGACAGTCTACAGGTAAATCTGAGGCAACCACAACATTCTTTGGACCAGTAACCCCCCCCAGTTGAGATTTACAACAGCCATGGGGTGGCTAAGTGTGTTGTTATGAGCATCGGTTACTTGGTACTGGTGACCAAGTAGGTGTTGTTCAGGGTAGACCAGTTTCTCTATTACCATTGTAACACTGGCACCTGTGTCCCTGTAGGCCTGAACCTCAACACCATTTATTAGGGGTAGTTGCTTGTACTTATCCATGTTAAGGGGACAAGCAACTAAGGTGGCTTAATCAATAGCCCCCTCAGAGACTAACACAGCCTCTGTGGTCTCCCTAACAAGACCAACCCCAACTGAGTTACCAAAAGTGAGCCCAGCTACTCCCTTGGATTGGCTATTAGTAGGTTTGCTCCCACCACCACTGCTATTACTAGGGGCACTAGGTGTAGCAGCAGGGGTTGTAGTGGTAGGAGGCTTGGTGCTTTTCTTTGGACAACTGGGATCTGTTGTCCAATGGCCTTTTATTTTACATAAATAGCACCATGGTTTCTTTTCTTTGTTTTGATTTGAAGAGGATTTGGGCCCACCACCCCCACCAGAGTGTTTTTGTGGGCCTGATGAAGACTCATTTTTAGATTTGTCCCCACCCTTGTCAGAAGACTTACCATCCTTCTTCTTGCCATCTTTGTCCCCCCCTGTATGAACTTTTCTGTTCACCCTTGTTCTGACCCATTTGTCTGCCTTCTTTCCCAATTCTTGGGGAGAGGTCAGATCAGAGTCCACCAGGTACTGGTGTAACAAATCAGACACACAATTATTAAGAATATGCTCTCTCAGGATTAAGTTATACAGGCTTTCATAGTCAGCAACTTTACTGCCATGTAACCACCCCTCCAAGGCCTTCACTGAATGGTCAACAAAGTCTACCCAGTCTTGTGAAGACTCCTTTTTGGTTTCTCTGAACTTCATCCTGTACTGTACAGTGGTTAAGCCATAACCATCTAGGAGTGCATTCTTAAGAATTTTGAAATCATTGGCCTCACTTTCTTTTACAGTAAGGAGCCTATCCCTACCCTTTCCACTGAAAGATAGCCATAGGATAGCAGCCCACTGCCTCTGAGGGACATCCTGTACAACACAGGCCCTCTCAAGTGCAGCAAACCACTTGTTAATGTCATCCCCCTCCTTGTAAGGGGGAACTATCTTGTGCAGATTCCTAGAATCATGCTCTTTTGCAGGATGACTATTTGGAATACTGCTGCTGCCACCATGGGTTTCTAAACCCAATTTCTGTCTTTCTCTTTCTATTTCTAAGGACTGCCTATCTAAATCCAGCTGTTGCTTCTTGAGCTTCAGCCTGGATTGTTCCACTCTCAATCTATTGAGCTCCCTTTCTAACACTCTGTCATCAGGGTGGGTGGGTAGGGCATGTCTTGAAACAGAAGAATGGTAAGACTGAACAGGAGACCTGGCCCTAACAGATGTCACAGTAACATTCTGGCCTACAGAAGTGATACTTCTACTGTGATGAGAAACAACACTATTACTGTGATGTGAGACAACACTCTTACTGTGATGTGAATTCACTTCAGTACCAGCTATGCTAGGTGGCTTGCTAAGGGGCAGGTTGGAAGGATTCCCTCCCAACTCTTTTGCTAGGGGTGCCCCAGAATCTGAGTGGGAACCATCAGCTAATTTCTCACCAGAAGTACCAACAAAAGTCTTGTCTTGTTCAACTAGCATGTTAACTAATAGTTCTCTAGAGGGGTTCTTCCCTACCCCTAAACCTCTTTCTACACAGAGACTCCTTGCTGCCTTCCAGCTAAGGTGACCATAAGCAGTCTTGGACAGATCAACAGTTTGGCCTGTGCCAGACATGATAGAAAGTGTTTAAGGGATAGAAAAAGAAAGAAAAAGTTTTTAGAACTTTTTAAAGAACAGGAAAAAAACTTTTAAAACTTTTTAAGAACTTTTTGAAAGTTTTAGAGGTACTTTTCAGCACTTAGAAAAGAAGTGAGAGAAGAAAAGCAAAACTTTTTGGTTAGGTGTACATACACTGAACTTGTTTTGTATATTTTTCTCTTATGAAAAGTACAATGACAAAAGTCGTAAGTAGTTGCAAAGTACTTATCCCACCGCTGCACAACCAATGACGGAGGCTGGACTGGCTTGTAGTGAGTACCAAGGGGTACTTACACCTTGCACCAGGCCCAGGTATCCCTTATTAGTGTAGAGGGGTGTCTAGCAGCTTAGACTGATAGAAAAGGTAGCTTAGCAGAGCAGCTTAGGCTGAACTAGGAGACGAGTGAAGCTCCTACAGTACCACTAGTGTCATATGCACAATATCATAAGAAAACACAATACACAGATATACTAAAAATAAAGGTACTTTATTTTTATGACAATATGCCAAAAGTATCTCAGTGAGTACCCTCAGTATGAGGATAGCAAATATACACAATATATATGTACACAATACCAAAATATGCAGTAATAGCAATAGAAAACAGTGCAAACAATGTATAGTCACAATAGAATGCAATGGTGGCACATAGGGATAAGGGCAACACAAACCATATACTCTAGAAGTGGAATGCAAACCACGAATGGACCCCAAACCTATGTGACCTTGTAGAAGGTCACTGGGACTGTAAGAAAACAGTGAGGGTTAGAAAAATAGCCCACCCCAAGACCCTGAAACGTGGGTGCAAAGTGCACCTAAGTTCCCCAAAGAGCACAGAAGTCGTGATAGGGGAATTCTGCAGGAAAGACCAACACCAGCAATGCAACAACGATGGATTTCCAGACGAGGGTACCTGTGGAACAAGGGGACCAAGTCCAAAGTCACGATCAAGTCGGGAGTGGCAGATGCCCAGGAAATGCCAGCTGTGGGTGCAAAGAAGCTGCCACTGGATGGTAGAAGCTGAGGATTCTGCACGAACGACAAGGGCTAGAAACTTCCCCTTTGGAGGATGGATGTCACACGTCGTGAAGAGTCGTGCAGAAGTGTTTTCCTGCAGAAAGACCGCAAACAAGCCTTGCTAGCTGCAAGGGTCGTGGTTAGGGTTTTTGGATGCTGCTGTGGTCCAGGAGGGACCAGGATGTCACCAATTGCGTCAGAGGACAGAGGGGGCGCCCAGCAAGACAAGGAGCCCTCTCAGAAGCAGGCAGCACCCGCAGAAGTGCCAGAACAGGCACTATGAAGTGGAGTGAAACGGTGCTCACCCGAAGTTGCACAAGAGAGTCCTACGCCGCCGGAGGACAACTCAGGAGGTCGTGCAATGCAGTTTAGAGTGCCGTGGACCCAGGCTTGGCTGTGCACGAAGTAAATCCTCAGTGAGTGCACAGGAGCCGGAGTAGCTGCAAAACACTCGGTTCCCAGCAATGCAGTCTAGCCTGGGGAGGCAAGGACTTACCTCCACCAAACTTGGACTGAAGAGTCACTGGACTGTGGGAGTCACTTGGACAGAGTTGCTGAGTTCAAGGGACCTCGCTCGTCGTGCTGAGAGGAAACCCAGAGGACCGGTGATGCAGTTCTTTGGTGCCTGCGGTTGCAGGGGGAAGATTCCGTCGACCCACGGGAGATTTCTTCGGAGCTTCTGGTGCAGAGAGGAGGCAGACTACCCCCACAGCATGCACCACCAGGAAAACAGTCGAGAAGGCGGCTGGATCAGCGTTACAGTGTCGCAGTAGTCGTCGTTGCTACTTTGTTGCAGTTTTGCAGGCTTCCAGCGCGGTCAGCAGTCGATTCCTTGGCAGAAGGTGAAGAGAGAAATGCAGAGGAACTCTGATGAGCTCTTGCATTCGTTATCTAAGGAATTCCCCAAAGCAGAGACCCTAAATAGCCAGAAAAGGAGGTTTGGCTACTTAGGAGAGAGGATAGGCTAGCAACACCTGAAAGAGCCTATCAGAAGGAGTCTCTGACGTCACCTGCTGGCCCCGGCCACTCAGAGCAGTCCAGTGTGTCAGCAGCACCTCTGTTTCCAAGATGGCAGAGGTCTGGAGCACACTGGAGGAGCTCTGGGCACCTCCCAGGGGAGGTGCAGGTCAGGGGAGTGGTCACTCCCCTTTCCTTTGTCCAGTTTCGCACCAGAGCAGGGCTGAGGGATCCCTGAACCGGTGTAGACTGGCTTATGCAGAGATGGGCACCATCTGTGCCCATCAAAGCATTTCCAGAGGCTGGGGGAGGCTACTCCTCCCCAGCCCTGACACCTTATTCCAAAGGGAGAGGGTGTAACACCCTCTCTCTGAGGAAGTCCTTTGTTCTGCCCTCCTGGGCCAAGCCTGGCTGGGCCCCAGGAGGGCAGAAACCTGTTTGAGGGGTTGGCAGCAGCAGCAGCTGCAGTGAAACCCCGGGAAAGGCAGTTTGGCAGTACCCGGGTCTGTGCTAGAGACCCGGGGAGTCATGGGATTGCCACTGTGAAGCTACACATAGGTAGTGACCTATATGTAGTGCACGCGTGTAATGGTGTCCCCGTACTCACAAAGTCCGGGGAATTGGCCCTGAACCATGTGGGGGCACCTTGGCTAGTGCCAGGGTGCCCACACACTAAGTAACTTAGCACCCAACCTTTACTAGGTAAAGGTTAGACACATAGGTGACTTATAAGTTACTTAAGTGCAGTGTAAAATGGCTGTGAAATAACGTGGACGTTATTTCACTCAGGCTGCAGTGGCAGGGCTGTGTAAGAATTGTCAGAGCTCCCTATGGGTAGCAAAAGAAATGCTGCAGCCCATAGGGATCTCCTGGAACCCCAATACCCTGGGTACCTCAGTACCATATACTAGGGAATTATAAGGGTGTTCAAGTATGCCAATGTAAATTGGTAAAATTGGTCACTAGCCTGTTAGTGACAATTTGGAAAGAAATGAGAGAGCATAACCACTGAGGTTCTGATTAGCAGAGCCTCAGTGAGACAGTTAGTCATAACACAGGTAACACATACAGGGCACACTTATGAGCACTGGGGCCCTGGCTGGCAGGGTCCCAGTGACACATACAACTAAAACAACATATATACAGTGAAATATGGGGGTAACATGCCAGGCAAGATGGTACTTTCCTACAATGATCGATGAGTCCAGCAGGTCAAGACGCGAAGTATCGACTTTGCAGTGTTGCGATCACACAGCATAACTTCAGCGGTGTTGCGGCAAAATCGGGCTTATGTTGCAGCCCGCAGTCGTTGCGTTCAGCGAGGACCATGGAGCTGGAGCAGGCAGCAGTGTGGCGTGGGACATTGGTGCCAGTTCCGGAGTTGCTGAAGTCGGTGAACTAGATAGGAGCTAGTAGATGAAGGCTTTGTTGGCCCTGAGACTTCAGAACAGGAGGCAAGCTCAATACAAGCCCTTGTGGAGGAGGGCAGAGTCCTTCCAGCAGATTCAGGGGGCCAGCAGGCAGTAGGGCAATAAGCAGGGCAGCAGTCTTTCCCGCAAAGCAGTCCAGATGAGTCATTTGGGCAGCCAGGCAGTCCCTCTGACAGAGTCCAGTTGTAGATCCAGAAGTGTCTGATTTGGTGGGGTCAGAGACCCAGTATATGTACCCAAAAGTGCCTTTGATGTGGCGGAAACTTCAAAAAGTGGGTTTGAAATGCACAAGGTCCTCTTTCAACCCAGCCGTGTCTGCCAGGATCCCTATGGGGTAGGGGGTTATTAGTCCTTTGTGTGGGGTCAGGCCACTGGCCTTTGAAGTGTCAGTAAAGAGCCCCACCACCCTTCCTGCCCAGATAGATCCATTCAGTACGCAGATGAATACAGATGTGGCAGAGTGTCCATGTGTTTATGGCTGTCTGGATGGAATGCACAAGGGGGGCTGTCAACCAGCACAGCTCAGACGTGGAAGGCAGTAAGTGCAGAGAAATGCCCACTTTCTAAAACTGGCATTTCTAGAATAGTAATATTAAAGCCAACTTCACCAGTAAGCAGGCTTTTCCATTACCATTCTAGCCATACTAAACATGACAAGGCTACTCCTTTCAGATCAGAATCTACCACTTAAAAGTATATAAGGGCAGTTCTAATACTGTACTATGAGAGGATCAGGCCTCACAGTAGTAAGAAACAAGTTTGTGACTTTTTCACTACCAGGACATGTAAAACACATAAGTACATATCCTGCCTTTTACCTTCATAGCACCATGCCCTGTGGGTTACCTATGGCCTACCTCAGGGGTGACATATATATAGTAAAAAGGGGAGTTTAAAGCCTGGCAAGTAGTTTTAAATACCAAGCTGAATTGACAGTGAAACTGCACACACAGGCCTTGCAATGAGACATGGTTAAGGGGATTCGTATGTGGATGACACAATCAGTGCTGTAGGCCCATCAGTTGCATTTAATTTAAAGGTCCTGGGTACCTCTAGTGTGCTCTAAAAGGGACTTTCAGGTAAATTAAACATGCCAATTAGGTAGGAGCCAATGTTACCATGTTTAGGGGAGAGAGCACATGCACTTTAGCACTGGTCAGCAGTGGTAAAGTGTGCAGATTCCTAAAACCAGCAAAAACAGGATCAGAAAAATGGAGTGAGGCAGGCAAACAGCTGGGGGAAGTCCACCCTAAGGCTGTCAGGTATAACACTTACATACTTTGCTTAAACATGCTGAGGGTTTTTATTCAATCTTAAAACAATTAAAAATAACAACTTCTATTTTAGCATATTTTACACAGCCATTAATTTATACTTCATAATAGCTACTGTAACCATTTAAACGCTCATGAAAGAATTCCTTTGAAGAAGACTCTTTTGCTTTTAAATGGGTGGCTGGAGCTCAAAGCCCCCATTTTATCATTTTTTAAAGCAGTACTTCCCAAACGTTTTAGGACCATGACCCAATTTTTAGAACAACAAACGTTCATGACCCACTTGTCATTAATGGACCTGAGGCGGGGCAAGCTCATATAGTAGTAGACATACTTTCAAAATGCTGTGAATTGCCAAAATAACACACACTCTAAATTTTACGACCTTACAGCACATAAAATGCTAATGCGTGGATCACCCAGTAAAAGTGTCTTGATTTGTTTTGATCCTATTAAAACTTTTCTTACATTGCATTTCAGAATTACAATTAAACTGTGCTACATTTTTGCTTTCCTAACTGCTTATATACTCTGAAATATGTGTACAGTTCATTTAAAGGTATTTAAGTGTGTTACAAAAAATTGCACCCAACAGCCTTTCCTTTCACACCCTATGAATCCCAGCAAGATTGCCACATAGCTCAATTTAAAAACTCCTCTCACAGTCAAAGAAAGGAAGGCATAGCCTGATTTCTGATCTCTGTCTTTGAAGCACAGCAAATGTGACAAGATAAATGCAAATTATAAAGGCATCTTTATTTACTGCTCTATAGCGACCCACCAGAAATCGGGTGGTGACCCACCACTGGATCTTAAATCACAGTTTGGGAAATGCTGTTTTGAAGAATGCCAAAACGCATCTTTTTAACCTACTAACCACAAATGTTTAACAAGCGTTGGTATACCCAATAGGTCTCCCCTTTGGGACTTTATACTTGTTTAGCCATGCAGCACATTATCAGCCAGTGTCATCACAGGGTGAGCTTAGGTGCACTACCAGAGTCTGTTACTAGTGGTTCCTGGATAGTAATATACAGCGCTGGGTGCACTATGTTGCACTACCACATGCCGTTACTAGAGGCCCAAGGAAAGCAGGGCTTCAGCTGTCGGAGTTGCACATCTCCAGACTGAAGGAGAAAATTTAACCCAGAGTGTTTGCTGCAAGATTGACAGAAGTCAGTGTGCTGCAAGGCTGTTCCCATATGAATTAAATCAAATTAAATCAGAGTTTATAAAGCGCAACTACTCACCCGTAAGAGTCTCAAGGAGCTAGAGGGGTTAGTCCTCTGAGCTTCAGTTAAAGAGCCAGGTTTTAAGGTCCTTCCTGAATTGAGTCAGAGATGGTGACTGGCTGAGGTGCAGGGGCAGTGAAGTCCAGCTGAGTTTCATATGAGTGTCTTACACCACCAAAAAAAAAACCCTAGCAATGTAAATTGTATGAAGCGACTCTTTTAGAATGCCACTCATCACAGTCACTTCTCGTGTTATTTCTGATGTCAAAGATTGCAAGACATCACTTAATGGAATATGCCTGTTCTTTATATCTCACCCCTACTGATTTTCAGAACTTGAGAGGTGTCAAAAACATGTAGTGCTGTAAAAAAAATAAACAAAGGCGCACGCCTAAAGTAGATCACCATGCAACTGCAGCAAGTGCACTTGAACGTACTCACCTCAGCAGTGTAGTCCACCAATACCTTTCTAATGGTCCAGCTGCAGGAGTCTTCGCTGCTCTGCAGCCACGACTTGTGGGTCACTCACCATCTGGCCAGTGCCGAGTGCCACAGCCCGTTGAGAAGGGAGAAAAGGCAGCTCTTGTTGCGAACATCCTCAAGTATGGCGGACAGCCGTGACAGGAAATGGGTAGAAAAACTATGCGAATCATAAATCCCTGTGATGGCTGTCCACCACACTTGAGTGAGTCGTGGAGTCACTGATGAGTGTGTGTGACAGAAGAGTAGGTCCCTTCTGCACATAGATCCGCTTCACGGTTCCATATTACAATCCATGAGAATATTCTGCACCGCTACCCAAAACAGAAGCAACTCCCGTCCGTAACCCGCCATGGCATTCAAACCTGAACTTGGCCGACCTGATAAAACCCCACCCACCACACAAAATACCAATCAACTAGCACTGTAGAGTGCCAAATGCGTGGCAGGGCTCTTCAAAAATCTACCTGTGTTTTGGGCAATGATATATTGCAGACACTGAGACTATCTGGCCAATAAGGAGCATGTCTGAGAACGCCTACAGGATCAGCTGAACACGACAGCAGACGCGAGCAGATGGGAGCAGAAACAACGCCAAAGATGACCAAGCACCAACAAGTGAGGAGCGAGGGGAAAGGAAAAAGTAGTGCGCTGAAATGAAACATATGGCCGATAGCGAAAGAATTCATGTAGCAGGGGCAGTCTCCAGGGCTGCAACGAAGTCGGGAGAAATGTAAAGCATTCACAAGTATTTACCCAAGAAACCAAAGGAAGTTTGAAAGGTAGGCCAAGGAATGAATGAAAGTGATGGGCGTGAAATGGGCGTGGTTAAAGCTCACAGAGTAGACTAAAATATGTCGAGACAGCAGCACGTGCGCGCTGATAGGCTCGACCTAAAAAGGTGTTTGGAAAAAGTTTCAAGCAAAGAGTTTTAATTGCACTTGCCTAGCAATTTCACATTTGTTTATGCATCCTAATGGTCGCTAACACCTTCTTGCTAGAGCAGTGCTTTATAAAAATGCAACTAAAACGAAATAAATAAATTATTCTTTATTATATAGTCAATTGAAACTGTAACAGTTTCCAAATCCATTATATTACAAAATATCTGGTTAAAAGGGAAATAAAAATATGAATTGTTTTTCCTTATTTGCAATGTTTGCGCCAATAAAAGCCTGAGCTGCTTTAATAGAATACATAAAATAAACGCAAATGTGGGTGAACTTTTATCATAGGTTTTAACTCAAAGTCCAACAATTATTTTCCTGTTTCTTAAACTTTCTTTTTGCACAGTCCCTGTTCCAAATAGATTGTGAACACATATAAAGGCTATATCACAAATATCAACCAAGTGGGTCCCTGGAGGTGAAGGGATACCGTAGGCATGTTATTAGCATGAAATATACATTCCTAGCAAAAGAGAAACAAACTAAAATTACATTCCTGCTACTTCAAGTTTATTTTCTACAAGTGCGATTACGTTTACAAATCTTTTATTTGGATGTATATTAAATCCAATTTAACAGGGGATAAGAGCCTGCCGACAAGTGTGAATCCTCATCTAATTAAATAAGGCATGAAGTCAACTTTTCCGCTCCTCTGCAGAAGCAGCACACGTGGGCAATAAGTGCACAATTCTTTCATTCCTGTAATTGCACAACCAGAATTTATTATTCTCAGATGGCTTTATCCAAGGTGGGTTTGAGTTAATAGCTGGAAACGTGCCGAATCTGTAGGTCATCAATTTGTATTTAAGATGTTTTGAAAATTGTTTGCAGAAAGGCGGCTGCCAGCGGTTAGTTTCATAAGTGGTTTTGCTCATCCAAGCATGTGATTGTTTGCAAAAGCTTATTTTGTCTTAGACACGTGAAGCAATTTTGAACATTTATTGAAAGATGTCTTGAACACACTGAAACTTACTGGCAGACCTCTTAGTTCCATCATGTGTAAGCTTTTCAGAGCTGTTTCAAAATAAATTTAAAAAATCCAAGGATTTCTTCTTCTTGGATGAATAATTTCTATCCAGTGTAATGCTCGTGGAGGTGCAGCTCTTAGTATACTACACACATTTAAAAAAAAGCAGCTAGTTGTGCTATGGATTGTTCCAGGAGCTCAAATTCCCACTTTATTTGTGCTTGTGACACATTCTTGGGCAAGTGGAATAATTATCCATCCATACTGGTACTCTCTAAGGGCCACGTGTATGTAGGTTCAGATTTGCGACTCGCAAATCCGAATGTAGGATGGTGTCCTTGACACCATTTGCGATTCGCAAGAGGGGTCGCAAATGCCCACCTCATGAATATTCATGAGGTAGGTCGCACTTTGCAACCCCCTTGAAAATGGCGGCCCTCACAGGGATGGTGACCTGCTGGATACAGCAAACCACAATGTCTGTGTCTGTTTCTCAATAAAGCAGCTTTTTTTCGTAATGCAGCCCGTTTTCCTTAAAGGAAAACAAGATGCATTACAAAAACAAAAAATGTAACGTTTTCGTTTCATTTTTACAGAGCAGGCAGTGGTCCATAGGAGCACTGCCTGCTCTGAAAAAATGTTTACATTAACATTCACAATGGGGAAGGGGTCCCCTGGGGACCCCTTCCCTTTTGCAAATGGGTTAGCACCCATTTGAAATGGGTGCAAACTGCGATTGTTTGGCGACCGCGTTCGCGGTCACCACACAATCCTACATTGCACTGCGAGTCGCAATTAGGAAGGGAACACCCCTTCCTAATTGCGAGTCACAAACCCATTTTGCGATTCGGTAACCAGGTTACCAAATCGCAAAACGGGGTTTGTGCATTGCGATGTGCTTTTTGCATGTCGCAAACAGCCAAATTCGCTGTTTGCGAGGTGCAAAAAGCTACCTACATGTAGCCCTTGGTCAAGTAAGTTTGCTTCTTTTCCCATTAGTGAGAGATATGTGATACATGTGACCTTTGGGATAGGTTCCCATGACGAACCACAGAGGTTCTTTGATAGGGATAGGAATGCAATCCCCGATATTCATGCTTTAGTTCTCATATGAGGTCGATGTCTGGAAAAATTACCTCCATTATAAAATATTATGCTAAGATATTTGTAGTCCCTTTCTATATCAATCATTTTCTTATTCAACCTCCAAGAACCATGATAATTTGTTTTCCTATCACAGATTAAAAAAAATGATTGCCAGTTGATCTACATTTGATTTATAGCTGTGTAGTTAGATAAAGATATTATCATTCTTTGCATCCGAATTGGAGTTTTCCTTAGCAAAACAACATTGTACGAGTATAATAAGAACGAGATTTGTTGTGCCCCTACCTTGGGCGAGTGTGTGTTTGGGTTGTTCAGTGCTATATTTAAATCTGTGATGTAAATGTTAAAGAGAAGGGCAGCCAAGACACACCTTGTTTTAAACCTTTTATACTTTATATCTTGGCAGTGGATGACTCCTGTCTCCAACCTTCACTCGTATCCAAGTATTTGAATGAAGTACCTGTATGACTTTTAAAAGCTTTGCTGGAATGCCCCTGCAATACAATTATGCCCATATTACACTCTTGGAACCTTATCGAAGGCTGATTTCATATCTACAAATTAAACATGTAATAGAGAATGATCACCAAGCACCTTCTCAAATAACAAGGATAATGCTTGTATATTTGTTGTTGTTCCTTCCTGGGTTTGGTTTAGCAGAAGTAAATTGGATTTGGTCACCCAAGCTTCTAGGTCCTCTACCACCAAGTTGATGAAATTCTTGGCCTTGGCATCCAATAGAGCAATCAATCTAAAGTTTTCAGGGTTATTAACTTGCCCCTTTTTGTAAATCTGGTGCCATACAGAAATGGCTGTATAATTTTTGGATTTCTTTTTTTTGTGCAAATTATGATTTTATAATGGCATTCATATACTTTACCAGAAATTGGTTTCAATTTAAAAATACTGTGATGTGGGTGCGCCATCTGTGCACTCTTTTTAAAATTACTTATAGGAGGAGATGCAAGGTTTCATAAGGCACAATTTTAGAACCTGAGACTATTAATCCATTACTATCTTCTATGTATTATTTATTCCATTTTCCTCGGAAGACATTATGAAATATTGTAACCTCATTGTGCTTTGGCACATATCCAAGATCATACTGGTTTTGTTCCAACATTTCTTGTTCCTTTCCAGAAATATCATACAGCACATTTAAATACAGTATCCATGCATCTTCTGAAATATTTGCAGTATGAAATTGAACGCTTCTAGTATCTAGTTTTGGAATGCTAAAGCCTAAAGTAAACATGGGATTTAAATAAGAAGTATTGTTAGCTTTACTCATAACACCATAATGTATTTTTAAAAAGCCTTGGAAATCCTTTTAAAACCGGAAGTAAAGTGTATTGCATGGTTTGCATGACAGATGTGCAAGCAATGGTTTGTGAAGCTAACCATAACTGGGAAATTTCAAAGTTTTTTCGGTTTTGTTTAATAATCATAACTGCACTTTAAATGTTTTTTTAAGTGCATATACATATATAGGCACCTGCATACGCACTCACACACACTCGGCCACCCACCCACACACACACACACACACACACACACACACATATGTACAGCCTGCAAGTAACACTTTTTTCATAAAATGTATCTTTTTAACAAAATAACTTTTATTTCTTCAAGGCATATTTTTCTGTGTGATTTCTAGTGCTTGTGAAGAAAAAAAAGTTTCTAAGTTAAAATATACATTTTCAGATTTAGGGCTCACAATATAGTAAATCTTGAAAGAAATGAATGTCTGTTAACACACAAATACAGTGTATGAGCTCGTAAAGATATAAAGAAGAAGCATGGCGACAATTACCTGGAGTTGTTCTGGTTATCTGTTTGAATTCCTGACGCTCTTCAAATTCCCTTTTTGATATTTTTTCAATGGAAAATTGGTTTAAAACCCCTATGACAAGATATAACACAAGACTATATAACTGCAATATGAAGGGTGGCATTTAATCGTTAATGTTCCTAACTGAGACACAAAATCAATAACTTGAGGCAAACCATGTACTGTAAATATAGAGATCTATTTCTTGTTCTTAAAAGTGGTCAGATCACTTTACAGCTGAAACCCTTGAAAGAGAAGGAGCATACCACAGTGAAACACAGAACAAGCGAACATGTGGACAAATCAATACTTTTTGCATGACCATTTTTTTTGCAACTCACAGTTTGCGATTTTTTGTGAATTGCAAATTATGAGTCGTCAAACAAAATGTACCACAGTGTCAGAGGGACTGTTTGCAGTTCCCAAGTGGGTCGCAAGGGACCTGCTTCATTAATATTCATGAGGCAGATCACAATTTGTGACCCATTTGGGAATGGCCGCACTCAAAGGGATAGGGGCCTGCTGGGGGTCAGCAGACCACCATGTCTGTGATTGCTTTTTAAATAAAGCAGTTTAAAAAACAATGCAGTCCATTTTCCTTAAAGGAAAACGGGATGCATTTCAAAAATAAAAATGAAATGTTGCCTGCTCTGATAAAATGTTGGCGCCCCTATTCACAAAGGAGAAGAGGTCCCTTAGGGATGCCTTCCCATTTGCGAATGGGTTACCACCAATTTGAAATTGGTGGTAACTGTAATTGTTTTGCGTCCACATTCACGGTCACAAAACAATCATACATGGGCGTGCAAGTTGCAATTAGGAGGGTACGCCCTTGGAACCCCCCTTCCTTATTGTGAGTCAGAATCCCTATTTTTCAAGTCAGTAACAGGATACCAACTCGCAAAGTAGGGATACTACATGCAACAAGGCCATTTTGCGTCCGCAAAATAGCCTTGTACTTCTGGCCCCAAAGTCCCTTATTTCAGAGCCTCTGAGACTTACTCACTTAACTGAAAAACAGTCACTCTGATATTGATTTAATCACGTTGTTTATGGTAGTATATTTGCATAATGTTAAAATATCTCTTTTATTATACTTACAAATATCAAATTATTTTGATTACCCCACAATCTTCGGTCATTTTGTCACACTTAATGAAAGGATTACTTTTTGCTGCCTCTTCCTTTGTTGCAGGTTCTAACAGGATGCGATGTTATTATCAGATAATACCATCAGATCATGTTAGATAATACTCCTTTTGTATATGTTTTTATTGGCATTTCAGAAAATTACAGTTCCACATCTTAGGAAATATTAGCAAACAGTACAGTCCAAGTTAGCTGTCTTTGGAATTTCGAAGGTTGCCAAAGCCATTCTTAACTGTTAAATAACAACAAATAAACAATACAAGGTCAAAAGAGTGAAAGAAAACCACCCCTCATCTTTATCTCACCCTGTTAGGTCAGGGGTCTTGAAACTGGGTCCCTTGTCCCTTTAGGCGGGCCTCAAGTAATCCCGGGTGGGATGGGGGCACCAGGCTCTGGCCAAAAGAAGCATTATGCTGATAAAAGGGCTTTGTTTTAAGCTGAAAAAAATAAGCAGCAGTAAACCGCTCTGTAATGGGCCATCACTAACATGTTTTGACATTTATATCCAAGCTGGGAATATATACCAAAAGGGAAGGGACTCCAAACACTCTTCAAAACCCCACCCCCACTTCTAATAATCACACTGTGAATACTTTACATGTTAGACCTGCCTGCTCAGAACAGTATGTTTGGCATCATGTATGTGATAGCATTTTTAAAACAGTAACATAACCGCAGTGTTTAAATAAGTCTAGACATATTTAAAAACTGGCAACTTAATAGAATAATTGTGAAAAATTCAGAGGTGGGCCCATGTAATTTTTGTATTTCACTGGGGGGGGCATCATTAAAACGTTTGAATAGCATGTTACGTGGACAGAGGGCCAGATTTGGGTTGCATGGATAACAATGGTTTATACAATATTTGCAGGTTCTAAACTGATTGTATAAGACTACGATGCAGATAGGCCTAAATGTGGAAAACCTTAGTAAAAATATTCCTACGTTTCTCATTCTTTATGGGCACCCCTAGTTTCATGTACTTTATAGCAATCTTATGGAGTCACTTAAATGTAATGAAAAAGATTGGCCGGAAAATGACCCTGATGCAAATTGCACTTGTCCAAGGTGCTCCCAGTGCTTTTGCATGCAGCCAGTGGTAGTGACCATTGTGCAGGTGCAATCAGACCATTCCTTATTAGCAACCTGGGACCCTTCTGAACAGGTCCAACCCGGTACTCGAACCTGTGTTCAATCCGGAGTTTAAAGTCAGAGGTATAGAACTGCTCACTTGGCTAGGTCATTATCTACTACCTAATCATTGTTAGAATCAGCAAGTCTATTGCATGTAAACAAAGAAATTAATAAATCTTTCAGGCCTGAGTAATGACTTAAAGGCTTATTTAGGTTTTGGCTAATGGGATACTCCCTCACAAATATGACTGTGACATTTGTAATACAGTGGATTGGATATCCACAGAGATTGTGGCTATTTATCTCAACTGCCAAAATTTAGATAATGCTCTTGGATGCCATGTTTTTCAAAGTAGGGATGAAACACAATTTAGATAAATCGAACTACAAATGCAATATATGACTTAGTCCAAAAATAGAAGAAATGTGCACACTTATACCACACCATAGTACTTTCTAGAATTAAATGAATTTCAAAAAGGAGATTATCATCACATGTCTAAGTATGTAGGTTTATAAGTATGTATATTGTATTTCTATAGCGCAAACACAGTCAAAAGGAAAAAGAGCACAGTACATGGTTAAAGACAAATATAAAGTCAACAAGTAAGAGGAGAGGAAGCTAAATATATTGGTGTTTGTGTACTTAGCCAAAACGCAAGAGAGGACTTTACAGGGTCTAGATGAGAGATACAATAAGCGAGTGATTCTAGTCCCGGGTGTAGGTTGTGAGGGAAAGTGGCTATTTATTGTGTCACAAAGTAGTGTTCTTTAAAGAGGTGTGGCTTCAACTCTTTCCTAAATCGAAGATGGATACAGGCAATCTTGATTCAAACAGTGATGTTGCAGATCCTTGGTGAGAAAATTAAAAAGGCCAGTTGTCCAGTTTAAGCTTTTGTTCACTTCTTCAACTCAGCTAGAGTCTGATGCTATCCCTGCTGTGATAGTGCTTGGAACCACGGAATGGACAGCCAGGCAAGGACTGAGTCATAGTGAGGATAAAGATTACATATTCAAGAATGAACAGAGCCAATGACTTCTCTACCCCTTTGGCGTACTGTCCTGGGGTGAATGTTTTTAATAATGTATGCTGTGTAAGGGTAAGCAGAAACTTAATTTTCACATGATTTAGGTTTAAGCTACAGAGTTTATGTATGCCAAACGTTCTGTGGGTCTTTCCTAGGACCGGAGAAGAACTCTTTTGATAAAGTTGACCATCATCAGCATGTTGCTGGTGTAAAATACTAAAGTTGGTTCTAGGTGAAAGTTAAGGAGAGTGGCAGAAAGAATGAAGTCCTGAGGAGGTACCATAAAGGAGAACATCCTAGGGGGAGGTTTATCAATATTTCACACAATGCAAGACAGCAAGACACCTTGCTGCACTGCGTGAAAGGAAGAGGGCAGGAATGCACCATATTTAACACTATATGGGGCATTCCTGTCCAATCCTTGTGCTGGTGCATGATTGGTTGTGAAGCACCAACACAGGCACCCTTGTGCCATGGTGCAAGGGTGTCTACATTGCAGGCAGAATTGTTTTTGTGCAGGAAGGAATGCCTTCCTGCACAAAAACAATCCTTTATGTTTTTTTCCTCTTCCTACACGTGCTGCGGAATGCCACACATACAGGGAGTGCAGAATTATTAGGCAAGTTGTATTTTTGAGGATTAATTTTATTATTGAACAACAACCATGTTCTCAATGAACCCAAAAAACTCATTAATATCAAAGCTGAATATTTTTGGAAGTAGTTTTTAGTTTGTTTTTAGTTTTAGCTATGTTAGGGGGATATCTGTGTGTGCAGGTGACTATTACTGTGCATAATTATTAGGCAACTTAACAAAAAACAAATATATACCCATTTCAATTATTAATTATTACCAGTGAAACCAATATAACATCTCAACATTCACAAATATACATTTCTGACATTCAAAAACAAATCAAAAACAAATCAGTGACCAATATAGCCACCTTTCTTTGCAAGGACACTCAAAAGCCTGCCATCCATGGATTCTGTCAGTGTTTTGATCTGTTCACCATCAACATTGCGTGCAGCAGCAACCACAGCCTCCCAGACACTGTTCAGAGAGGTGTACTGTTTTCCCTCCTTGTAAATCTCACATTTGATGATGGACCACAGGTTCTCAATGGGGTTCAGATCAGGTGAACAAGGAGGCCTTGTCATTAGATTTCCTTCTTTTATACCCTTTCTTGCCAGCCACGCTGTGGAGTACTTGGACGCGTGTGATGGAGCATTGTCCTGCATGAAAATCATGTTTTTCTTGAAGGATGCAGACTTCTTCCTGTACCACTGCTTGAAGAAGGTGTCTTCCAGGAACTGGCAGTAGGACTGGGAGTTGAGCTTGACTCCATCCTCAACCCAAAAAGGCCCCACAAGCTCATCTTTGATGATACCAGCCCAAACCAGTACTCCACCTCCACCTTGCTGGCGTCTGAGTCGGACTGGAGCTCTCTGCCCTTTACCAATCCAGCCACGGGCCCATCCATCTGGCCCATCAAGACTCACTCTCATTTCATCAGTCCATAAAACCTTAGAAAAATCAGTCTTGAGATATCCCAGTCTTGACGTTTCAGCTTGTGTGTCTTGTTCAGTGGTGGTCGTCTTTCAGCCTTTCTTACCTTGGCCATGTCTCTGAGTATTGCACACCTTGTGCTTTTGGGCACTCCAGTGATGTTGCAGCTCTGAAATATGGCCAAACTGGTGGCAAGTGGCATCGTAGCAGCTGCACGCTTGACTTTTCTCAGTTCATGGGCAGTTATTTTGCGCCTTGGTTTTTCCACACGCTTCTTGCGACCCTGTTGACTATTTTGAATGAAACGCTTGATTGTTCGATGATCACGCTTCAGAAGCTTTGCAATTTTAAGAGTGCTGCATCCCTCTGCATGATATCTCACTATTTTTGACTTTTCTGAGCCTGTCAAGTCCTTCTTTTGACCCATTTTGCCAAAGGAAAGGAAGTTGCCTAATAATTATGCACACCTGATATAGGGTGTTGATGTCATTAGACCACACCCCTTCTCATGACAGAGATGCACATCACCTAATATACTTAATTGGTAGTAGGCTTTCGAGCCTATACAGCTTGGAGTAAGACAACATGCATAAAGAGGATGATGTGGTCATTTGCCTAATAATTCTGCACTCCCTGTATAGGAGGAAAAAACAATGAGAAAAAAAATATTTCTCCTTGTTACACCTCCCCTAGGAGGGTGTCGCATTTTGGTGCATTCTCAGGTTTACCACTCATGGTATATTTGGGAATGCACCAAAATCTATGGGTGAATATGTGGAACACCCACACTCCACTTATGGAATGCCTCTATGGGGCAGAATAATGGAGGGCAACGACTTGGCTACCTTGCATTATACCAGGTTTACCAAGCCACAGAGGGTCATGCAATAAATCAATCAGTAGATTTGTTGAGCACTTCTTGTCATCTGTAAGGGTATCAAGAAACTGGTAGGGTCAAGTTGATTAGCTGAATAGGACTTTCTGACTTTCTGAACTCTGGAAGTGATGCGGAAGCCTGGAGATGAAAAGGTACCTCCCTCTGTGTCTTCGCTGCTCGGTAGGAGATGGAGAGACCTCCGCATCTGCCTTGTCAGATCCAGGGGGTGACAGTTAGAGAAAGGGCAGTGGAAGGGAAGTGTGTAGTGGACTGATGGAAGATGAGGCGGTGATTCAAGAAGGCGGGTCCACAGTTGTGTAGGGCCTTGTATGCATGGGTCAGGAGTGCTCGAACTGATGTATTTTCAGAACAGGGAGCCTGTGGAGTTTTCTGCGGTAGCGGGTGATGTGGGTTCATCTAGGGAACTCCAGGATGAGTCTGACTGTGGCTTTCTGTATGGTTTTCAGTCAGAGGAGGAGGTGAGCTGCAATCCCTACATAGAGAGCATTGCCATAGTCCAGTCAGATGGAGATGAGGGCCTGGGTGATGTTGCATCTTGAGCTTTGGGGTATCCATTTGAATATGCGGAGCATGAAGAAGCAGGAGGAAATGACAGGGCTGACCTGAGTTGTCATGGTTAGTTTGTGGTCTAGACTGATGCCTAGGCTTCTAGCATGGTCAGTGGGGATAGGAGTAGGTCAGAATTCTAAGGGCCATCAGGATGTGTCCCATAGGGAACTTTTATTTCCAAAGATCAGTACCCCTGTCTTGCCTTGTCCATGTTGAGCTTCAGACAGTTGTCCTTCATCCTGTTGGCAAAGTCTGTTATGCAGATGTGGAAGTTGGTCTTGGTGGTGTCTTCGGAGAGGGAGAGGATGAGTTGTGTGTCATCGGTGAAGGATATGATGTAGAGTCTGTGGGTTTTGATGATGCTGGCCAGAGGTGTCATAAGTGTTGAAGAAGGTGGGGCTGATTGAGGATCCTTGGGGCACTCCGCAAATGACTTCCTTGGGTTTGGGGATGAAATCAAACTTTTTGCTTTCTTTCAGGAGGAGAGAGGCTTGTGATGAGTGTGTCATGGAGACTGTATCGATCGCTGCTGATAGGTCTAGGAGGATCAGAGTCGCAGTTTCTCCTCGGTCAAGTTGGGCTCTGATGTCATTGGTAGCCGAGATTAAGGCTGTCTCTGTGCTGTGGTTGATTTGGAATCTGGACCGGGAGTAGCTGAGTAGGAGGTTCCATTCCAGAAGTGAGGAGAGCTGTTGATTGATGGCTTTTCTAATACTTTGGCCAGGAATGGGAGCAGAGAGATTGGTTGGTAGTTGTTGAGTACAATGAGTTCTGCCAATGCTTTCTTTAGAAGGGCATTGGCTTCTGCAGGCTTCTAGTCCTCAGGGAAGGTGGCCATAGCAATTGAGATGTTGAACAAAGTGGTGACTACATGGCTGATTCTGGCTTTGCCTAGGCTGAAGATGTGTTGAGGGCATGGGTCAGTAGGGGCCCCTGAATGGACCAGGTTCCTGGTGGAGGCAGTGTCCTCTGGGGTGAGCTGGCTCCATTTGGTTAGTCAGATGTCTGTGTTGGTAGCGGGGTCATTGTGTTGCTTGAAGAAGTTTGTGGCCTTGGGCTGGGGTTTGAGGTTTCTGTAAATTTTAGCAATCTTGTCAAGAAGAAGTTTGCAAAGTTGTTGCAGAGTTCCTCTGCGGGGTAATGTTGTTTAATGCAGCTCAGGGGTTACAGAATTATTTGACGATGTTGAAGAGTTCTTTGATGTTATTGGAGCTTAAGTCAATGAGTGATGCTGAGGCATTATTTTTCAATTCTCCTAGCTGTCTGTGGTAGAGTTTGAGGGCTGTCTCGAAGGTGGTCTTGTCAGTCAGGTCCTTGCTGGTGCATCATCTCCTTTCCAGTTGTTTACAGTGTTGCTTAGCCATTCTAAGGTTTTCAGTGTGCCAACTACCTACTTAGTTGACCTTCTGTGAGTGTTGTTGCCGATGGGAGAAACACTGTTGGAGTAGTTGGTGATCCAATTGTTGAAGTTTCTGACATTCTGGTCTAAGATGTTGGAGGAGATGGGGTGGCTGCTGTTGAGGGCATTGATCCATGTGTCCTTTGAGACTTTGCTTCAGCTGTGTAGGAGGGCACCGAGCAGACTGGGAGCAAAAGTCTGTGAGCTGGTGATGTTGAATTTAATGATAGAATGGTCGGTGTGGCTGTACCTGATATGGTTGCTGTAGTTGAAGATGGAGTCTAGCATGTGGCCTGCAGTGTGCATGGGGTCGTGGATGAGGTGGGTGAGTCCAATGTTGTTCATGCTGTTGAGGAGGTTGGTACTGTTGATGTCATGGTGGTCGTCAAGATGAAAGTTGAGGTCGCTGATGAAAATGTAGTTGTGGGAATCTATGGTAAGGGTCTAATGAAGCCGGCGATGAAGTTGCAGTAGGCTGGACATAGTCTTGGAGGACAGTAGGCAATGAAGCTCCGGATGAAGGTTTTGTTTTCTGTTTGGAGTCAGAAGTTGAGGTGTTTCACTGCTGGATGATGTCCTCATTTGTGGTGGTGCATTAAGTGGATTCCTTGTGCATTATGGTCATAAGCCTCGCAAGGCTTGTTGATGCCGTCACAGTGGGTGATCGTGTATCCTTTGTGTATTTGCAGTGGCAATGTCGGGTGTGGATGTGGGTTTGAGCCATGTCTTAATGAAGAAGAGGACTTCCGGTGTGAGGGTGGAGATGAGGTTCCAAATCACAGTGGTGTGTTTGCATAGAGCATGTTGAGTAGGACGCATGTGAGTAGGTGTTTTTGTTCAGGTTGTGTCTGTAGTTTATCCAGGGCGGGGCTTGTCAGTGTGCTGGTATAAGTGCTGTAGCTGGTGAAGTGACAGTGGGTGCAGGTAAAAGGTCCTATCCTGGAGCGTGAGTTGGTGTGATGGCAGTGTGTGTTGCAATGTCTGAGGTTGAAGATGCAGATCTTGGAATGGTGTATCTGTGGGGGGCATGGCACTGGGTGTGGTCCAGGCATGGATGGATGCAGATGAGCTTGCCTTTTGCTTGCTCTTGGCATGCCAGTGGCACACCCACTGTGCTGTTGCGCTACTGACTGCATTATGTAGGTCCTAAGGTGGGCAGGACTTCTGTTGGCAGGAAGAACGGTGATCGGGAAGACCCAGGCAGTGTCGGTGTCATTTGGTCAAACTACGGCAAGTACATCAGGTTGGAACAAGCAGGAACTGGAGGCCAAAGGCAAGTAGCAGGCTCGGTGCCTAAGTGCCTACTGGTGTGGTTGCACTGGGGCCTGTATTAAGTAGGTCCTGGGGTGGACAGGGTTTCTTTTAGCAGGAGGAAGATTGAGTGGGAATAAAAGGGTGGGAAAACCCAGGCAGCAGCAGTGTCACTTGGTCAAAAGACAGCAATTGGATCTGGCTGGAACAAGGTGGCCAGCATGGCTTGGTAATTTGCATTCTAGATTTTGAGTCATCCTGCATCCCTTTGTGAGGCTCAAGGGTGATGCAATCAATCAATCAATCAACCAATCATGGATTTGTAAAGCGTACCACTCACCCGTGAGGGTCTCAAGGCGCTGAAGAGGGGGGAGATTGTGGTGGGGGGGGGGGAGGTGCTGCTACTGCTTGGACAGCCAGGTCTTGAGAAGTTTCCTGAAGGTAAGGAGGTCTTTGGTCTGGTGCAGGTGGGTGGGAAGAGTGTTGGCAGCGAGGTGCAAGAATGATCTACCGCCAGTTGTAGTTCTGCGGACGCGTGGGACGGTTGCGAGGGCAAGGTCGGCGGAGGGGAGATGCTGGCTCGGGAGTGTAGAAGGAGAGTTGTCTGTTGAGGTATTCTGGTCCGGTGTTGTGCAGTGCTTTGTGAGCGTGGGTGAGGAGTTTGAAGGTGATTCTCTTGTTGACTGGGAGCCAGTTTTTCAGGTGGTCTGTGATGTGGCAGTGGTGGGGGATGTCCAGGATGAGGCGTGTGGAGACGTTCTGGATGTGTTGCAGCCTCTTCTGGACTTTGGCTGTGGTTCCTGCATAGAGGACATTTCCGTAGTCCAGTTCACTGCTTACGAGGGCTTGGGTGACTGTTCTTCTGGTTTCGAGGGGGGTATCCATTTGTAGATCTTTCGGAGCATGCGAAGGGTGTTGAAGCAGGAGGAGAAGATGGCGTTGACTTGCTGGGTCATAGATAGTGAGGGGTCCAAGATGAATCCTAGGTTGCGTGCGTGGTCGGTGGGAGTCGGAGTGGTTCCGAGAGTTGCAGGCCACTAGGAGTCATCCCATGCGGAGGGGATGGAGCCGAAGATGAGGACTTCCATCTAGTCGGAATTGAGTTTGAGGCAGCTGCTCTTCATCCATTCGGCGATAGTCTTCATTCCTTCGTGTAGGTAGGTCTTGGTGGAGTCCTTGGTGAGGGAGAGGATCAGCTGGGTGTCGTCGGCGTATGAGATGGTGTTGAAGTTGTGGGATAGGGAGATGTTAGCGAGCGGGGCCATGTAGATGTTGAAGAGGGTCGGGCTGAGAGACGAACCCTGTGGTATGCCGCAGATGATTTCAGTGGCCTCCGAGCGGAATGGGAGGAGGAGGACTCTCTGGGTTCTGCCAGTGAGAAAGGAGGTGACCCAGTCCAGGGCTCTGTCACGGATTCCAGCATTGCTGAGGCATGAGCGTAGGGTGTGGTGGCAGACTGTGTTGAACACTGACGAGAGGTCCAGGAGGATGAGTGCCACAGTTTCGCAACTGTCAAGTATGGTTCTGATGTCATCGGTGGCGGTGATGAGGGCGGTTTCGGTGCTGTGGTTGCTGCAGAATCCAGATTGGGAAGGGTCCAGGGTGTGCTTCTCCTCTAGGAAGTGGGTTAGTTGTCTGTTGACGGCCTTCTTGATGACTTTTCCCGGGAAGGGGAGCAGGGAGATAGGCCGGAAGTTCTTGAGGTCCTTTGGGTCCGCCTTGTTTTTTTTGAGGAGGGCGTTGATCTCGGCGTGTTTACAGCTCTCCGGGAAGGTGGCCGACTCAAAGGAGCTGTTGATGATCTTCCGTAGTTGGGGTGCGATGACTGAGCTTGCTTTGTTGAGGATGTGTTATGGGCAGGGGTCAGATGGAGAGCCAGAGTGGATGGTTTCCATGATTTAGATGGAGGTCCAGGAGAGCAGGAGGTTGGTCGGCGGTGAATCTGTGGTGTTGGTGGTTGACGGGGGGTCTGGGTGCTGAAGCTGTCGTGGATGTCTACAAAATAATTGATAAATTCGGCTCCCAGTTTGAATTAAAGTAGTCTATTTTGATCTGTTCTAAATGTCTAGTAAAATAAGAGGCAAACCAATTGATGATTTTGCCATGTATACTCCTGTAAAGGTTTCCATTAAAATTCTGTGGCTGACCACCTCATAAACCGGAGCCCAAGAAATTCTGCAGGAATACATGTGCTTTTATAAGAATATGCAAAGTATCATCAACACTTCACAACCAGGTTGTCTCTGTGTTTCATTCTGATCTTGGTCCTAATTGTAGATTACAAGGATATTGCTGACACTGATGAATGGTTTAAACTGACTATCCACATAACTCTCAAGAACATCTGCTATGATGGGTAATTCTGAAATACAACAGAAGTTGTTAAGGGCATTTGGGTCTGCAGTGAAACTTGTTCTTATATGAAAAAAATGCATATTCACCTTCAGTTAATGAGAGATTGCTTGGGTTTGTACAGCAAGTAGTAAGAGAGCTATGCAAAATCATTGCCAGGATAGTATAAACAGGAGCAGAAAAGAGATCGGAGTGATTTGTGGTGGCAATTAGGAGACGAGTGGACTCTCTGGGCAAGTGAAAAAACAGGTTCCCTCTCTAAAGTGAGGTATCACACACTAAAATGAGACTGATATTTATAACAACACACATTTGTACAAATACCTTTCAGAATTTTCCACACGTGAATTTCAATTTGTGGTGGCCTCTGTGTTTCCACAGCTATTTTTCTGACCATGTCTCCTTCTTCTAGTAGGATAGATTCATACACAGGGAGTGTTTCTTCACCACAGAATAAGTCCTTGCTTCCAATATTTTGGCCATGCATTTCCTCTAAAATGCAAACAATTTTAGTCAACAAAACTGGTGCCAACAATGAATGTCACATACAACAGCAAGTAGATCTTCATTCAAATACCTCATAAAAGGCTCATGTTAAATGAGTCTTTCTCATGACCATTAAAGAACCTTATAGGAAAGAGAATCCAAATATAACATATATATAATACGTTCTAAAACCAAATGAAAACTCAATGAAAATATTTTACATTTTTAACACCTTTATGTTTAATTGCTAGACGTAAGAACTTCTGCAACCAAAAAGGTAACAATGCCATTGATTTTGTTAACATTTACACTGCCGCTTTGTTCAGCATAGTTCTGTTTGAAATACTGTAATGTATGCATACAATTTGTAGTCCACAATGTCAATGTGCATGTTTGTCACAAAATAATAGATTTTGCCAAAACTCCTTTGAACCGGAGTGAGCTGCCACTCCTCTGCTTTACCTGCATGATGACTGTCTGTCAGGCTGAGCAAATATTATCCAGACAATGGCTAATATTTGGTTCAGGCAGCCAAGGGATTTAGATGTGCTAAAACGCAGGTGCCTGGCAGTCTGAGTCAAGCTTTACTGGAATGAAGATTTCACAATCAGAGGATGTTCCCTCATCAGCCTAGCAAAGTCTTGTCAGAGCCTCCCCTTCATGATGAGGGGAAGTGTTATCGATAGACCCAGACCTGAGCATTTCAGTTTTAAGCCCTGAAGTGCCGAGGGCTGACTGTCAATCGGTCATGCCTCATCACAGAGTAGGTTGTGGTCAGGAACTCTCACTGACACTATCCCACTCTTGTATGAGTTATATAAGGTTCCCTTCTTGTTGGCTGAGCCATGTCAAGGTCAGTCAATGAGAGAAACCAGCAGGGACTTCCATCAGTCCCTTCATTCCTGAAGCTTCCAGGAATCAGCGAGGCCTGTATGCTTCTCCACTCAATGTCACAGTTGCAGTATTCATTGAATGTTTGGTGCATGTGCGTGTGTATGAATGTATGTGTATTGGCACATACATGCTGTGAATGGGTGTGTGCATGTGTATGTGCTTGAGTTTAAGGGCCTGAATTCAGGCCAAGGCCATAGGCAACGAAAGAAAGCTGCCGTTTCAGTACTTGTTTGTGCACCAGTATGCACAAACAACAACAACAAAAAAGACGAGGACTCACCTGGGTCTTCCGGGGCGTGGGGTCCTCCTCTCATTGTCGTCCGACTGTGTCAAGTCCTCTCAGAGATTGCCTCCCTCCTCTTCTCCGTTGCACGCTGCAGGCAAGTTATTGGCTGCACAGCGGAAGCACAGACTGTCTGCCCTTGTGCTGTGCAGCACATACTCGGCTGCAGTGTGCACCGGGTGAGCTCTGCTCTGCTAGCGGGACTAGATGAGTTTTGTGGACAACTCCGCACTCCAAGTGGAGCGCGGAATTCCAAAACTCCGTTAGCTCTACCAGCGGAGCGGAGCTCCCCTCACACCCATACACCTCTGTCTAATCCTGGGATGACGCATCATCATTCCAACAATGTCTTAATCCTCCTGTGAAGCATTTTGGGGCATTTCAAGTGGAAACATGAAGTGGTCTGTTGAAACCCCTTCTCTGAAAGTCTAAACTCTGCCCCTAACTACCACAGCTGCCTGGTCCGTTCCGTCGAAACTGTCAAAGTACAGCCCCTCCTGTGACTGGCTCCAGCAGTCTGGCTACGTTCCTTTGTTTCTTTGGGTTTGAGCCTTCCCAAGGCAGATGCTGTGTGAAAAGTAACTAGCACATGCAGATCCTGTCCCCACCTTCTCCTTTTCTAGGAGCACACTGAAATACTGGCTAATAGCTCTGGGGTGTGGCGAAGCCTTTAATCCTCCAGTTGGGAGCAGAGTACAAATTCGTGTCCCCGCGGAGAAATTCATAGGTCCTATTTTATTAGGAGCTAAGCCAGAGAAACATTATAAACCTTGAAGTGGCAAAAGGAGTGCAGTTATGTGGCAATTAATGTTAGATCTGTGTTGGTTACCCTAATTTACCATAATAATGGTGCATCAGATGAGTCTCTGTTGCTAAAATGTAGTTTTGTGCTGATTTGCCCATAGTTTATTTTACAGTGAAGGCAGCTCCAATTTAAAAGCCTGCTTAAGGTATCACCAATCCGTAAAGGGTCCCTTCTGCAACAAGATATCTGTGAGCAGATACTGTGCTGAATTAGACAGTAGTCTCAAGCTGTCACCTGCTATACATGTGCATATCAGGGGCACACCCCCTCCAGCAGCAGCAGCTGCAAAACGTTTAAAATAAAAACATAATAAACTCTGTATATTATGTTTTTGCCGCAAAAGGGGTGGGGCCACAGGTGTGACAAGGTACACTCCCCCTCAGTGCGCATGTATGTCTGTCCGGCCGTCTCGGGCCGGCCAAATGTACATGCACATTAGGCTCTCTCCAACCAGCAACGCAGTGCTGGGTTGGAGAGAGCAGGCAGAGACTCCCACTCTGTCTTGGAGCGTCCTCGCTGGGCGCTCTGTCCAATCCTACCGCTGCTTTCATGCTGCTGGCAGCATAAAAGCCGCGGTAGGATTGGACGCTGAGCCTGTGCCTGCGTCTGAGGAGCAGTGCGGGAAAAAGGTAAGTTTTTAAAATTATTTATGTATTTATTTTTTGGGTCATTTCTCCTGCTCCCCCCGTCTACCCCACTACCCCCACAGCAGGCACCCCAAGCCCCTTCTCCCTCCTCCCCCGCGGGCCGCAACCAGGTAGTCTTAAATCCAAACATTGTATGGCTATACCCCACCCCAAACAAATGCGGACATAGCTGTTCTGCCCACCGGTGGGCAGATGGGGCAATTACCCCTGATCCACTCCCCGGGGGGGGGAGCAGAAAGCCTACTAGATGCAAGGGAATAACATAAAAAATAATATTAGGGTGGTGGCTACCAACCAGTAGGGGCATGGAAATCCCCCCACCCCAACTGAAGGGAGTAACAGTCTTTCAGCTCTCCCCTCGCACACTAAAAGATCTTATCTCAAAGGCAAGCAAGAGGACATTTGAATATTTTGGGTTTTGGTTTTACGTTTGGGCCATGAGAGCTTGGTTAACTCTCAAAATAGTCCCACTTGGAATGGTGAGGACTGTACATTTTGGACTTTGGGATGTTGCCATGTAGAAAAACCTACGAGACCTAAACATATCTGAAAACTAAACATCTGGGTGAGTCCAGGGTGGTGTGCTTCACATGCACCCCGCACCATTTTCTTACCCACAATGCCCTGCAAACCTCCAGCTTTGCTTGAAATCACACATTTTCCCCACGTTTTTGTGATGGAACCTTCCATATTCTGCATGAATCAACAAAATTCCTACCACCCAGCATTGTCACATCTATACCGATAAAAATTCTGCAGCGCTTGTCAGCCTAAAAATGTTTCTTTTCAAACTGCCCTTTTGGACCCGCTTTGGTTCCTCCTCAATTTTGACATGTTTTTGGCTCTTCTCTGTCACAGGCTCTTGGCTCACCTACACAAGTGAGGTATCATTTTTATCAGGAGACTGAGGGGAACGTTGGGTGGTGGGAACTTTGTGCCAGTGTGGTGAGCCCACACAGAAATGTGGGAAAAATGTGATTTGTTTAGCTAAATCTGAGGTTTGCTGAGGATTCTGGGTAAGAAAACACTAGGGGATTCACGCAAGTCACACCTCCCTGAACTCCCTCAGGTATCTAGTTTTCATAAATGTATGGGTTTGCTAGGTTTTCCTAGATGGATGCTGAGCTCAGGAGCAAAAATGCAGATGCCTCCCTGCAAAAACAGGTAGTTTTGTATTTAATAATTTTGTTGTGTCCACGTAGTGTTTGGGGCATTTCCTGTTGCGGCCACTAAGCCTACCCACACAAGTGAGGTACCATTTTTATCGAAAGACCTCGAGGAATGCTGGGTGGAAGGAAGTTTGTGGCTTCCCTCAGATTCCAGAACTTTGGAGTACCGAAATGTGAGGAAAAAGTGGGGGTTTTTGCCAAATTTTGAGGTTTGCTAAGGATTCTGGGTAACAGAACCTGGTGAGAGCACCACAAGTTACCCCATCCTGGGTTCCCCTAGGTGTCTAGTTTTCAGAAACGTCCAAGTTTGCTAGGTTTTCCTAGGTGCTGGATGAGCTGGAGGCCAAAATTCACAGCTGGGCATTTTGCAAAAAACAGGTAAGTTTTCTTTGGGAAAGTGTGATGTGTCCATGTTGTGTTTCTTGTCGCGGGCACTAAGCCTACCCACACAAGTGAGGTACCATTTTTATCGGGAGACTTGGGGGAACGCTGGGTGCAAGGAAATTTGTGGCTCCTCTCAAATTCCAGAACTCTCTATCACCGAAATGTGAGGGAAAAGTGTTTTTGGGGCAACATTTTGAGGTCTTCAAAGGATTCTAAGTAACAGAACCTGATGAGAGCCCCACAAGTCACCCTATTCTGAATTCCCTTAGGTGTCTAGTTTTCAAAAATGTATAAGTTTGCTAGGTTTCCCTAGGTGCCGGCTGAGCTAGAGGCCAAAATCCACAGCTGGGACTTTCCAAAAAACAGGTCAGTTTTCTTTGGGAGAATGTGATGTGTCCACATTGTGTTTTGGGGCATTTCCTGTCGCGGGCACTAGGCTTACCCATACAAGTGAGGTACCATTTTTATCTGGAGACTTGAGGGAATGCTGGGTGGAAGAAAGTTTGTGGCTCCTCTCAGATTCCAGAACTTTCTGTCACCGAAATGTGAGGAAAAACTGTTTTTTTGGCCAAATTTTGAGGTTTGCAAAGGATTCCGGGTAACAGAACCTGGTGCGAGCCCCACATTCACCTCATCCTGGATTTCCCTAGGTGTATAGTTTTCAAAATTGTACAGGTTTGGTAGGTTTCCCTTGGTGCCAGCTGAGCTATAGGCCAAAACCCACAGCTAGGCACTTTCCAAAAAACACGTCAGATTTCAAATGTGATGTTTCCATGTTGCGTTTCCTGTCGTCTGCATTATGCCTATTCAAACAAGTGAGGTACCATTTTCATCAAGAGACTTGGGGGAACACAGAATAGAAGAACAAGTGTTATTGCCTCTTGTCTTTCTCTACATTTTTTCCTTCCAAATTTAAGACAGTGTGTAAAAAAGACGTCTATTTGAGAAATGCCCTGTAATTCACATGCTAGTATGGGGACCCCTGAATTCAGAGATGTGCAAATAACCACTGCTTCTCAACACCTTATCTTGTGTTCATTTTGGAAATACAAAGGTTTCTTTGATACCTATTTTCAACTCTATATTTCACCAAATGAATTGCTGTATACCCGGTATACAATGAAAACCCATTGCAAGGTGCAGCTCATTTATTGGCTCTGGGTACCTAGGGTTCATGATGAACCTACAAGTCCTATATATCCCGCAGCCAGAAGAGTCCAGCAGACGTAATGGTACATTGCTTTAAAAAATCTGCCATAGCTGGAAAAAGTTATAGAAGAAAACATTGGCAGAAATGGCTCTTTTTTCACCTCAATTTCAATATTTGTTTATTTTAGCTGTTACCTTCCATACGTAAACCTTGAGGAATCTACACAAATGACCCCTCCTGAATTCAGACTCATGCCTATTGTTTAGAAATGTTTAGCTTTCCAGGATCCAATATTGGTTTCACAACCATTTCTGGCACTAACTGGTAGGAGGCTGAAAGCACAAAAAATAGTAAAAATGGGGTATGTCCCAGTAAAATGCCCAAATTGTGTTGGAAGATGTGGCTTTCCAATTCAAGTCTGCCTGTTCCTGAAAGCTAGGAAGGTGGTTATTTTAGCAACAGAAACCATTTATTGATGTTATTTTCAGGGAAAAAAACTGCTTTTTCTGCATCCCATTTTACCAATTTAAAAAAAACAAAAAAACTTTTACCGTTATTTTGGCTAATTTCTTGGTCTCCTCCAGGGGAACCCACAAACTCTGGGTACCTCTAGAATCCCTAGGATGTTGGAAAAAATTATCATAAATTTGGCGTGGGAAGCTTATGTGAGCAAAAAGGAGGGCGTGGCCAAAATGGCGACTGGTGCGGACGCTAGGGCCCATATTTATACTTTTTGACGCAAAACTGCGCCAACGCAGTTTTGCGTAAAAAAAATTAGCGCTGGCTAACGCCATTCTGAAGCGCCATGCGGGCGCCGTATTTATTGAATGACGTTAGACGGCGTTAGCTGCCGGCGCTGTCTGGTGTGCGTTAAAAAAAACGACGTACACCAGGCAGCGCCGGCGTAGGGGGAAAATGGCGTATGGGCGTCCACAAATGGTGCAAGTCAGGCTGAGGCAAAAAAATCCCCACAACCCGATTTGCGCCATTTTTTTCCGACGCCCATCCCCCATTGAAATGACTCCTGTCTTAGCAAAGACAGGAGTCATGCCCCCTTGCCCAATGGCCATGCCCAGGGGACTTCTGTCCCCTGGGCATGGTCATTGGGCATATTGGCATGTAGGGGGCCACAAATCAGGACCCCCTATGCCACAAAAAAAAATATAAAAAAATACCTACCTGGACTTACCTTAATGTCCATGGGGTGGGTCCCTCCATCCTTGGGTGTCCTCCTGGGGTGGGCAAGGGTGGCAGGGGGTGTCCCTGGGGGCAGGGGAGGGCACCTCTGGGCTCATTCTGAGCCCACAGGTCCCTTAACACCTGCCCTGACCCAGGCGCTAAAATCCGGCGCAAATGCGGGTTTTTTAGACCCGCCCACTCCCGGGCGTCATTTTTGCCCGGGAGTATAAATCCGACGCAATAGCATCGGAGTAATTTTTTAAGACGGGAACGCCTACCTTGCATATCATTAACGCAAGGAAGGTGTTCACGCAAAAAAATGACGCTAACTCCATGAACTTTGGCGCTAGACGCGTCTAACGCCAAAGTATAAATATGGAGTTAGTTTTGCGTCGAATTTGCGTCGGAAAAAACGACGCAAATTCGGCGCAAACGGAGTATAAATATGCCCCTAGGTGAATAGCTCTGCTCCCGGCCCAGAAGTAATCCTGATGGAACACCCTGCACGCCCCCCCCCCAAGATGCTGGATTTGTGATCCCAATAGTTCTGGCATGTGGAGTTGGGCTGAAGGGTCCTGATTCAGCCACCTGTAGGTGACAACCGGTTCACCCAAGGGCTGTGCAGCCTGTGCGGCCGACTGGAAAGAGGAGACAGGACCCTGATGCAGCCTGTTTTGGTGCCAGGCTGACGGAGGGGGTGCGACATTCCGCGGCCCTACATGCCAGAGTGAAGCCGGCGAACGAGGGAGAACATGACTGCTGGAGCCGGTGGCGCAGGACGAGGCGGCGAGGGGGACGCACGGTGTGCTGGAGGAGCCACACAGCTCAGGAAGACCGAGTGACAGGAGAAATGCTACGGAGTGCACACACCAGCATTGAATGTCGGGCTGAGCTCACTGTGATCCGGACGTAAGGTGAGCTTTTAGTTTAGACTGAGGGCCTCTCCTGGAGACCGGGGCGGGGTCCTTCTTTTGACATTCTGAGAAACCCCTTGCAGGGGCCTGAAGGGCCTATAATCAAACTATGCAGCCCTATGGGAGGGGAGCCATGCATTGACTGGCTCTAGCGAACATCAAAGTAGTATGCAGGAGGTGACAGAGCGGGGCTCTTGACCCCTTTGGCCACACTGGACTTTGGAGTCACCTAGTAACAGGGATGGTAATGTGGAATTGCTCAGTTAAAAGATCGGTTCCGAGGGGCCCCGTTGGTAAACAGTAAAGGCCCAGCATGATACTAAGGATTTGGAAATTGCGGCCAGACTCTGGGGCACTCAGGGAGGCAACTCCTCAACAAACCAATTGAACATTGACAAGAGGAGAGTGACAGGCTACGGCGAGAGAAGGACGTAGGCCCCCCTGCTATAGGTACGCTATTGGACATTGTTCATACACATCTGATCATTTAGAACATAAGATAGGAGAGTTGCGCATTAGCGGGTGCACCAGCTTAATCAGCAGTATTCCTGGTCAAACCAAAAAGAGCGCGGCTACCACCACTTGCTGAGGGAGCGATGCTGCTCCTGTCTGCCACTGATAAAGATAATGCTGCGACTCTCCAACAGATGAATGAGACTCCACAGGTGCATTTTGCACAATTTGATAAGCTCCCACAGGCAGCGTTGGACACCAAAACAACTCTAGAAGTAAACATTGACTCAGTGGCGCAGGAGGTCAATCTGCTACGAGTAGATCATTGCAAACTAGCTGAAAGGGTGTCGGAAAACGAGGTCTCATTAGCTGTGGTAGAACCAGAGGTTAATGACATTCAGAACCAGTTGACCCAGCTGAAGGCGGAGGTCTCTCTCCTGCAACACAGAGCAGAAGATGCAGAGGGACGTTCATAGAGAAATAACATTTGTTTCCTAGGATTTCCGGAACACATGGAGGCACCTAATGCTGAATTATTCCTTGAACAATAGCTGAAGACCATGGTGTTAGTAAACAATGTACCGCATTTCTTTTCTATAGAATGAGCACACCGAATTCCAGGAAGGCCGCCGGCGACCTGGTGCCCCGCCTAGGCCGCTAATAGATCATCTCCTCAATTTCCGAGACCGCGACTTGCTTCTCCAAAGCTTTTGAACCCAGGGCCCCTTGAAGTTAAAAAATACTAACATCATGGCCTACCCTGACTACACCATTGAGGTGCAACGCAAACAAACTTCACACATAAAAGTTAAACAGCTTCTAGGTGAATGTAACATTGCCTACTCCCTGTTGTTTCCGGCATGCTTGCAGGTGGTGGATGCTGGGAAGACTCATATTTTCCCTTCACCTGAGGATGCGTGGGTGTATGCCAAGGGCTTGGTTAAACCGACCCATGAGGACCCTCAGAGGGAGCATGGCTGACACCCCAACCCCGGTGCAAAAAGAGAACTGGCAGCAAGATGCGCCCCTCCAGGGCACAAGCAGCTGAGGGCCAAGCACAGGCACTAATTGAAGTGACTTCTAATCCATATGCTGCCCTCTGCGACAATAAAGCATTGGATTCTGATTCATCAATGGAACGTACCAGTGACTCCACGGTTCCCTCGACATTGGGCTCGGAAGCAACTCCATGAACAGCTGACGACCTCTAACTTCACGCATAAACTTTGGAAACTACCACTTTGTTCCCACACTGCGAACAATGACAAACAAGCCTTCAGAAGCCTGGACGCAGGGGCTCAGTTCTTGCATTTAATGTGTTGCTATGGATGGCTCTGCTCCGCGGCCTGCTACCATACTTGCTCGCCTATACGCCGTCTCCATGTGGAAAATGGTGACTTGGGTGTACACGTCATCAGCCAATGAAAGTGGGGGTCGGGGTGGGTGTGGAAACTACTGTCACTGGTAAGGGCTGACAGGGATATGATGTCGACTTCTCATGCCAACACCCCCCTACCCCGAGTGGACTTCCGAAAGGACACTGTTCACAATATTGTTATCAACTGCACCTGTTGTGCTAACACGTTAATGGGTGGTTTTGGCCCTGTTGGCCGTACCTCTGGTGGGTTGAACACTGTTTGTTGTTTTTCCGATCGCAAAGGTTTCAACAATGACAATGTGTGATGGTGGGGGAGGGGCACTGTGGATGGGGGACCTACTGGCTCCATTGTTTCTCAATGGGTCATTGCGAGAGATTACAAGACAGCAGCCCACATATTGCACCATATAATCACGCACACATGCAGAAACACAGATATAATATAGTAACGTGGAATGTCAGAGGTATGGCCAACCTCGGCAAGCACAATAGGATACACGCGTACTTAAAGCGTCACAAGATCCACATAGCGATCCTGCAAGAAACACATCTCACAGATAGAGACTTGCATAACATCAGAACTAAATGGCAGGGACTGATGCATGGTACAGCAACATCAGCATTTGCCAAAGGGGTATTAATGTGGTTGGCTCCAGAGGTTCCCTATGTAGTTGAACGCTCTACTGTGGAGAGGGAGGGCAGATATGTGCTGCTGGAGGGCTCCCTAAATGGCAATTCCCTATCCATTGCTGGAATATATGCCCCCAATTTAAAACAGGGGGATTTCCTGAAGTCAATTACAACTACACTCTTCCAGGCCCAACAGCTGATTGTATATGGGGGGGGATTTTAACAGCATACCAAATGTGTATATGGACAGATCTCATCCGCTGTTCGCAGGCACACCCATCCGTACAATGGCAAGTGAATTGTGCCACTGGATGTCCGAAAAGGGGCTCTTTGATATATGGTGCCTTTTACACCCCCAGGATCGAGAATACCCTTTCTATTTCCCAGTCCATGCATTACATACCGGTATAGACTTGCTGTTAAGCCCTACCGGTTTGGCCCATGATGCTTTGAGGGCTGAATACCTAGCCAAGATGTTGTCAGATCACTGCCCATTGAGGGTCAAAATGCACTGGAGCAGACCGCGCACTTCTGTATTCACTTGACGTCTACAGCCTGACATGTTGGCGGATCCTCCCTTCTGTAAGAAAGTGCTTGATTGCATTTCCAATTACTTTGTATTAAATGGAGGGACAGTCACGACACGTGCTGTGGAATGGGATGCCCATAAGGTGGTGGTACATGGGCATTGCCTTGTGGCCACAGGAGGAGTACGGCGCACGCTGGTGCGGGACCTAGCAGCAATAGAAACAGACCCGCGCAACGTGGAATGTGCAGTAGCAGGGGGCTCTTCTGACCCTGATGTTCTCCGCGAACAACGCGCACGGCCGAGGGAGATAGACAATCGCCTGAGCATTTATGATTATCAACATTCATCTCTAGGACACACGCAGAGGGCGATCGCTCTGGCAGGCTGCTGGCATGGTTGACCTTGGGCGAGCAGCACCGCGCTCCCATTGGGGCAATAAGGCTTGACTCAGGAATTGTGGTCAACACTCAAATGGCCATAAATGATGCCTTTAGACTCTTTTATAGTACAGTTTGCACAGCAGGACCAGACCCCCCAGCTATACAATTATCTGACTTTTTTGACTCGCTTACCCTTGCTCATCTTACTCCACTACAAGGCATGGAGTTGGATGCACCTATAGAGACTGATGAGATCCAAATAGCGTTGCGTCAATTGGCCCACAAAAAGACTCCCAGCATGGACGGGCTACCGGTGGAATATTATGCAACTTTTGGTACACAATCAACTAAACCATTCCTGGAAGTGCTACGCGAAGCACAAACGTGGGGGCAACTTACAGAATCACAACGTGAAGCACTGATTGTGGTTTTACCCAAACAAGGCCGGGACCCCTTAGATGTACGATCCTATAGGCCTTTGTCATTGCTTAACTTGGATTCCAAGATATTAGGCAAGTCCTTGCAAACCGGTTGCTTCCATTGATGACACACTTGGTCCATGAGGACAAATCAGGTTTCATTCCAGGACGGAACACTTTCCTAAATATCAGACAACTCTTGCGGTTAATGACGAACACTCCAGAAGGGGAACACAATAGAGTAGTGGTATCATTAGACATCAAGAAGGCCTTTGACACCCAAGGATGGCCTTTTCTAAAAAAGGCTTTATGCAAAATGGGTTTTGGGCAAGGATTCTTAAGATGGATCGGTATATTGTCCTCCAATCCCACTGCCTGTGTTAAAACAGGCCAAGTAATTTCCCAATGTTTCCCTGTTTGTCATGGCACCAGACAGGGGTGTCCCTTATTGCCCCTGTTATTTGCATTGCCGATTGAACTATTAGCGGCTCAGCTCCAACTATGAGTGCAACAATGGGGGATATCTGATGGTAGCAGACAACATATAGTATCCCTTTACGCTGACGATGTGTTAATATATTTACATAAATGTACATCATCCCTTCCGGAGCTTTTACAATTACTAGATCACTTCGGGTATCTCTCCAGATTGCATGTTAATTGGTCAAAATCCTGTCTGTTCCCATTGACTCCGGTACCGGAAAACTTGTGGCCTGCTCTTGCACTCCATAGGCTACCATGGTGCCACTCCACTTTTAAGTATCTTGGCATCCAAATCTACCACACTAAAGAGGATTTACTGGAGGGTAATTTGGGATGCGCAATTCATGCGATTAAGGGATCCTTACGGTTTTGGGGGTCACTGCCACTGTTGCCCTTGGGACGAGTGGCTATTGCGGAGATAATACTCCCTAGACTGCTGTATTTCTTTACTGCACTTCAATTGGTAGTATCTCGCTCCTTCTTTAGAACCTTGAATGGCTTGATGCTAAGTTTAATAAGGGGAAATGGTCGTCGGAGAGTCGCACTCACTGTAACACTTCAGCCTCTGACAAAGGGGGGCCTAGGCATGCCAAATTACGAGTTGTATTATGCAGCAATGTAACTGCAGTGGCCGCTTCAATGATTAAAGAACTCCCTAATATGGAGACATTATCAGTACAGGACAGTCTGGGCAGGGTTGACACACTTCCAGGGTTACTGGATCACACGATTCCTCCCCTACGTGGAATAACCTGATGGAAGTGGCTTGCACATGTTGGAGCCGTTAAGTATGTGGAAAAGACTTAATTCCACCTTACTCACCTAAGATTCCGCTGCCAGATATGCCAGACGCAAGGAAACTACAAACACAACACACCTTAGAACCATGCTTAGAACTGGGAATCCACACCATAGGTGACCTATTTAAGGAGGTTTTCATATTATGACATACACGGAATTAGATGACACTTACGGTATAGGTCCAGGGCGATTTCTAACTTACTGCGCGTTGAAACAACTAATACATAACATCTGGCAAAGCAGAGATGCAGAACTCCTGCCCTCGCCCACACTACATAACATATTGTCCGACATAGGTCCTAACCACATTATGGCCCTCATTCCGACCCTGGCGGTTTCAAACCGCCAGGGTGGAGGGCAGAGGAAGCACCGCCAACAGGCTGGCGGTGCTTCCCGGGCCATTCTGACCGCGGCGGTAAAGCCGCGGTCAGAAAAGGGGAACCGGCAGTTTCCCGCCGGTTTTCCCCTGGCCCAGGGAATCCTCCATGGCGCCGCTGCTTGCAGCGCCGCCATGGGGATTCCGACCCCCTTCCCGCCAGCCTGTTCCTGGCGGTTTACACCGCAAGGAAGAGGCTGGCGGGAACGGGTGTCGTGGGGCCCCTGGGGGCCCCTGCACTGCCCATGCCACTGGCATGGGCAGTGCAGGGGCCCCCTAACAGGGCCCCACAAAGATTTTCAGTGTCTTCTTTGCAGACACTGAAAATCACGACGGGTGCCACTGCACCCGTCGCACCCCTGCAAATCCGCCGGCTCCATTCGGAGCCGGCTTCCTCTTTGCAGGGGCTTTCCCGCTGGGCCGGCGGGCGATCTTTTGGAGATCGCCCGCCGGCCCAGCAGGAAAGTTGTAATGACCCCCGCGGTCATTTGACCGCGGTGCGGTCTTTAGGAGGTTACCGCCCGGCGGGCGCTGCCCGCCGCCCGCCGGGGTCGGAATGACCCCCTATATCCCAATTGTATTGCTCTCTCCTGGGGAGCCTCGACTGGGAGCAGGCGGGGGCTCGGATGCTATGGGAGGAGGCCCTCTACGAACCACTAAGGCAATCTGCATGGTCCACAGTGATTCAGATGACAAGGGAGGTGTCGCAAAACTCCAGATTTCGCTTCACTCAATTTAATTATTTGCACCAAACCTACCTTTCCCCTCACCGCCTTCATCGCATGTTCCCTCATACTGATTATGTCTGTCCGCTTTGCGGGGAACTTGATGCCACTTTCGACCACATGGTATGGACTTGCCCACCCATACAGCAAACCTGGAATGACATTACCTCCTTGACAGGGGAATTGGTCGGTCACACATTACTTCCTACGCCAGAAACATGCCTGCTAGGCATACGTCCCAGGTCGAAGAAAGATAAGCAAATACATAGATGTGTAGATCTGGCATTGTGTTGGTCAAATGCCTCATAGCAATGCAATGGAAAGCACCAGGGGCACCAAACACGCGCCGATGGCTGGGTGATTTGTTAAATTGGGCGAGGGCGGAAGCACACACACTTCACCCACTCAATGACCGGGGCATAATGATTATGGGACTGGGGCTTTGGGATAATTTCATAACCGAAATTGAAGCCAAAGATCACATTCACCCTCCCTGATCTACTTAAGGTAGCCCTGCAAACTAATAAAGAGATTTTAAAAAAATGTGGGCAAAAAATTATGAGGGCCTAAGCCACAAATAGCCAAAAAAGGCCTGGTACTTGAGGGGAAAACGCCTGGCAGCGAAGGGATTAACAACAAGTTTTGATTGATGTTTTGCAGGCGCTCATCCCCTAGGAGCACCGACTTACAAACAGGCAGATAATTCCTTTCTACTGCCGGGGTCTCGTAGGTAAGGTCACAGCTCCTGCTGCTGCCTGATGTTTTTCTTTTACTGCCCTTTGATTTTTAGCACCAGCTCGATTTTTGATGCAGGTGTTTTGAATTTCTTTTGAAATGAAGACTCTCTTCGTGGGTCTTTTATGTGCGTGACCTCTCTCTCCCCGTCTGGCGGGGTTCAGTGCAGCCATGCAGCTCCTGCTGGATTCTGCAAAACCCAGCACTCTCCCCGCATCTGGCAGTGCAGATAGCCTCGTCCTGCCATACCTATCTGCCTTGGAACTCCAGGGATGGAGAAGAGCATGCCCGGGGGAGAGTCCACCACACATGGCTGTGTCTCTCAGGTCCAGGGCCTACTTTGGAGTAAAGAAGTCTTCTCTGTTGCCTTCTGGACACGGGGTATTTTGACCCATTCCTCCCACTTAATTCAGGGTGCAAAAATGTGCACCAGTCCCCAGGGGAAGCTCTGGGAACCAATGGCAAGATTTTTTCAAGACTGCAGAAGCAGCAATTTTAAAATGAGTACTGCTCTTGGTGGCCGGCTTCACGATCCATTTGCTGCTCTATTGCTACACTCCAGAGGCCTCCAAATTTTTGAAGATTGCCTGCAGCCTCTGCACTACTTCTTTCACCCTCTTAGCATCTGCTTTACTGCAGAGCCTGGGCCTTCCCTCCTGCCCAATCCCAGCATTTTATAGACTTGGAGAGTTCCTGCACAGTGACTTGCCCTGCTGCTCATCTCTGTAGTATCTTGACCTGGTCATCAGAGCATCACCCCAAAGGTCTTCTTGCCTGCACTCCCCAGCCAAGCAGCTTGGAGGATGACTGTGCACAACAAGGAGAGTCTGCAGTGCTTTCTCCTGGGGCACCACGACAGGACCAGTCCAAAAGAAATCTAGAAGACCCCCTTCAGTCAGAGTCTCTAGCAAGAACACTTCCAATAGTCCACTAAAGTCCAGGTGTGAACGCACTGAGCCAAATACGTAGGAGTATAAATAAATGAATACACTATGGCTGGAATTCATATATTGTACTGACCTTTCCAGATTGCATAGAGTGCACTGGTTAAATTTTACACAGTGCTTTGTACCAATGTTTGGATTGACTGATCAGGGCAAAATGTATTTTTCGGCCTGTTAGAGCCAGCTTTACCTGTCTGCCAAAGCTTGGGCCAGTGACACCAAAACAAGACGGGGGCTTTACGCCTGTTGTAGCACCTTTGCTTATTTCAGATGTCCTTCACATTTTGGATCAGCCCACACATTACTGCTCAGATTTACATGGTAAGGTCATGAATTACAAATGAGTCCATCATCCCAGTCACAGCTGATGAAACACCGGTTGGGCCCTGCAGATAACTGGGCCGAAGATCAAGTACTCCAGCTACCATGTGAGTCTCCCCACCCTGCTGCTCGTGTGCTGCAGGGAAGGATGCTAGCAGCAGTGGTGCCTGAGTGAAGCATAGGAGAGGAACAAAAGCACCAATCCTTTTGAGTGGAATTCCTTAACATAAGATGAGCTCCACCTGAACATGTTTATGCTGATACTTTTTTAGAAAAGGGGGCTCCCTCACAGTCCATATGCACCTGTCACTGCAGCTGTCAAGCTGCCCCCGCCCTACATTGTTCCATCCAAAAAAACTTACAATAAAGGCATCAAACAGATTTTACCATTTTGGCAGCTGAAGTGATTGTAGGGGAATGAACACATCCTAGCTCTGGTGGCTTAATCTTTGTTCCCATGTGTGACTACAACTGTTTCCTATGCGTTTGTTTTCTGTGTATGCCTTTCCATCCATGCTATCATCACCCTGTGCATGTGCCAAAGGAAGGCAAGGCCCGTTGGCTATTCCAAAGATTGGATGCACCAGTCATGGAGTGCAAATGATGCCATAAAATTGCAAAGGCAGCAGTGTAATCCAGAATAGTCATTACAATGTATGCAATCGATACCCTAAGAGCCATAGTTATCAAGGTTTTGCATTGCTGTTGTCCACGCAAGGGTGACACAAATCCTAAGTGAGATTTATCAAGCCATGTGAGTCCACCTTACATGGCCCAGCATAGCTTGATAAATCTGGTTCCCAACCTGTGGTCCGGGGACCCCTGGGGGTCAGCAAAGCCTCCTCAGGGGGTCCACGACTGCTTAGAAATTAAAGAAGATTAACAGATTAGGTCCCCAGCTTTCAGTACTGACTCAGTGGTGAATTCCCAGATTCCAATAATAATTCACTGGGGGTCCCCGGGATCCTGTAATAACGTGGGGGTCCACAGAAGTCAAAAGGTAGGGAACCACTGATCTAGAGTAATGCAAGGCAGTGCAAATCGTCTTGCATTACTCTGCGGCAGCGAGGCATTCCATGGGTGGAGTGTGAGTATTCCCATGCGTCCACCCATGGATTTTGGCGCATTTCCAGATTTACCATTATTGGTAGATCACTTTATTTCTCCTCTTTTTTTCTTTTTTCTATGTCTGCGGCATTCTGCAGCAGACAAAGAAAGAGAAAATCTCAGGATTGTTTTTGTGCAGGAAGGTGTTCCTTTCTGCAGAAAAACAATCCTGCCTACAACCCAGGCACCCTTGCAACATGATGCAAGGGTGCCTGCATTGGAGCTAGGCAGCCAAAAGTGCACCAGCGCTAGGAAAGGACAGGAATGTGCCAGGTGGCTTGCTGTGCTGCAAAAATGATTGACAAATATATCTCTAAGTGAACTGGTAAATATATAGAGCGAAACATTCTGTGAGTTTCAACTTGTGCAAGTCTGACATCTGTCAATCTACAAACAACGAAGAAGAACGAACAGTGAAGAAAGAATTGTATAAACAATAAAATCAAACTCTTGTCTCCACCATACCTGGACACACTTTACAGCATTTGCCTTCTCTTTTTTGTGGGTATTTGCAAGGGTACTCCTCTGGACAGCTGATTTTCTTACACTCTTGCTTGGTAAAATTGCATGTACAAAGGACACACTCCACCACTCCAAATGCACGGAGGCTTGGGTGCCACGATTCGCCGTGAGAATAGGTCTTCCCGTTGGACACACAGACTGCAACAACATAAGTAACAGGCTTTGCACGGGCGTCTATAGCATTTATGTCAGTTTCTTGTCAAACATCAGCGGGTGATTATATACATCTAATACATTTAAACAATTTATGAGCATATTAACCTCATTGACTGTATGTACATCAGCATATTGACCTCACATGTACATCATTACCATGGTATTTAGTGAGAACCAGTTCCCAAAGCCTGTGAGTTTTGATTAAACATATCATGAATAGGAATTGTAAATCTAATGCAAATGCAACCTATTCTCTTCTATTCCGACCTAAAACATTCTAGAATATTGAATGATGTTCGTTTCCATTCTATTTCTCTATTTGATTCTATTCTCAGCTATCACATTCTATCAGGTCCTATTATTTGGTAATATTTTCTGGGGTTTGACAGAGCATCTGTAAAACAGACTCTTGGCTTACAATATATATAGAATGTGCTGTGGAAACGCCCCATTCATGCACGGTTTCGTCGGCTAGTTTCTTTCAGCCATTGATTTAAGACTTAGTAAGTCACATCAGGACTCAGCCCAATGCACTATTCAGTCTCTCACCTTTTTTATTTTTAAGGGCCCAGTAGCTCACCCATCAATAAAGGCTTACAAATAACAAGACAAAACAAAATAATCATTGTCCAAGACAATGGTTGGCTGGGAACGCCAGACCAGTTTACATTGCCAATACTTGCTTATATGTTCTTTTCTAGATTGTCTGTTCAGCTTCCTAAGCAATAATAAGGCACAAGAACACCCAGACTCCATACCAAAGTTAGCCATGCTACGTTTTAAGCTATTTTGTAAAATAGAGATTCTGGGGCCAAGCCACAAACTGCATTCTGTATTACAATTTGTAGTTCTACAAAATGTACTACAAAATGCTATACACAAAACTATGTGTGGCATTTACTTCTTCTTTTCTATCTTTATCTGTGTGGACATCTGCAAGTATACATTATACAAATATACATTTTAGTAGTAAATGTAGGAGGATCAGAGGGGAATGGGGATAATTACTACTAAATGGGTGGGGAAAATTGAAGGTGTGAGGAGGGGTTTAGTAAGGGACAGGGAGTAGTTTAGGGATGTATGTTGTAGGAAACTGTGTTACTGATAGAGCTGGGTGAAACCCTACTCAATCAGAAACCACAATTTTTGTCAGGTGAAACACAATCAAACCCCAAATTAACCTGTGCTTAACCCTCTGGTAAAGTGGCACAAAGTAGTCAGGGTTGACTTAGAGGCAGTGTGCACTATGCAGTACTTCAAATAGTAACAAAGGGAGAACAAAACACTCAAAAAAGACCACACCATATAGAAAAATAGAGAACAATTCAATAAATTATTTCACACCAGAACATCAAAATCCAATCAGTAGAACCTGAGGTATGCAATTTTAAAGATTTAGGTAAAAATAGTGCCTAGAAACACAAAGTGCCAACTGTGGTTATCTGGTTAGGCCAGACAGGACAAAGTCACAAATTCAGGTTGGCTGCAATGGGCTGCGGGTTGGCTACAAGTGGCCCAGTTAGGCCCACTGAACAAAGGACCTTAAATCCTGGTTTTTGAGTGTTGCAAAATCCCATGTTGAGGATGCATTGCACAGCCGCACTTTGCGGGCTTCATGTGTCACCATCGAGGATGTCATTGACAGAGGATTGTGATGTGAAGTCTTGCATTGGAGATGCATTGCTCAGCGACTGTTCTGATGAGGCCGTCAACAAGGCTTCTGATGCAAGGCCCTGCGTCATCATTGAGGTGTCATTAAGTCAGGTTTGCGATGTGAAGTCCTGTGTTGGTGACACGTTGGTCCGTTGTGGTTCCAAGAAGCTGTGTTGGGAGCTCCTACATCAGGGATGAGTCGCACAGCAGCAGTTCTGATGCGGACTGTGAGGAGATGCATTGTATTGCATTGGTTCTGCCCAAAAAAACACCGCCGGGCAGAAGACCTCCAGGCCTGTTTCCAAGAATCCAGGACTGGGGATGCATCACCTGAGGGGAAGCCAGACTCATAGCAGATAGAGTCAAGGTGCTGGGTACATGGTAGTTGGAGCCTATTCTGTCCCAGAGGCTCTGATCAGGAGGCCTCCAATTAGCCCTTGGAGTCCCTCTGGTGGCCCTGGGCTCAAGAAGCAGGTCCAGTCCTTCTCAATCAGCTGGGTACCAGAGTAGCACTCAGTCTTGCAGCAGAGCAGCACAACAGTCCTTCTGAGTCTACACAGGTCTAGCTAATGAGTTGGACCTGTGGGTCCAATATTTATACTTGCTGCCAACTTTAAAGTAGGAGATGGTTCTGGATGTCCCCTCCCCAGAGGTGCTTGGAATTTCCTTCCTCCCTGCCCTGTCCCCAGCTTTTCTGGGGGCACAAAAAACCTACTGTCAAACCCCTTGTGGCTGTGCTAATGTGAAGCCTTTGAGATGTGCAAGAGTGGTAGGTGACAGCTCTGCCGTCCTTATCAAGTTAGAGATGGTCCATCCTGCCAAAACCTATTCTCACTTTGTCTCACTGTCTGGGAGCAATACACAAAGACCATCTATCAGCTACATCCAGTCATATGGAGCTGGTTACAGACTGCAGGCATCAAATGGTTGAGACAAGAAAATGACAACTTTCTAAAAGTGGCAATTTCAGAATTGTGACTTAAAATCAGATTTTACCATTAAAGAGGCTTTTAAATTCCATTCTTTAGACACTAAACTTGAAATTTCTACATGCTCTCAATTGAAGGTTTTTACTTATTAATTGTTGTAAGGTAACCCAATGTTATCTTATAGAAGAGACAGTCTTTTAAGCAGTGTAAAACTAATTGAAGAGCCTTTCACTACCAGGATATGTAAAAGTTAAAAACATGTCCCAAATTTTACAATACTGTGCACCCTGCCCTCTGTGCTGTTTAGGGTCTACCTTAGGGGTGACTTATATGTATATATATTTAAAAAAATGATTTGGGTCTGCCAAAAGGTGTATTTTACCAAGTGGAAATGTCAGGTTAGAAATGCACACACAGGCTGCAATGGCAGGCCTGAGAGATGTTTAAAAGGATGCTTTAAATGGGTGGCACAATAAGTACTGTAGGCCCACTAGAAGCATTGAATTTACAGGCTCTGGGCACATATAGTACCACTGTACTGTCGGCTTATAAGTAAACGAAAAGTGAAAACTGTGTGTAAACCAATGTTACTGTGTTTGTGGAGTAAGCACACACACGTTAGCACTGGTTAGAAGTAGTAAAGTGCACTGAGGTCTAAGACCAACAAAAATGAGATCAGCAAAAATGAAGGCGTAAGACAAAACATTTGGGGGAATCCCACCCTAAGGCTGACACGTCTAACAGGTGTCTATCGGCCCAAAAAACGTAAGCCCATTCCAATTCACAAACTTCACTTCTACAGCCAAAAAGAGACCCAAAACTGTAGTGAAGTAGTCCAGCTCAGAGATGAAGTGACTCCAGTTCAGAGATGAAGTGCGTCTAGCCACAAATGGCCAACCACTGGTCCTGCACCACCCTTCCATAGCAGTCAATTACTTTATGGACTTAAAATAAAACCACATAGGCAATAATGTTAAATTGAATTAATTTAAATAGTTAAAAATATAAATAAATATTATGTAATTTTTAAAATGTATAAAAATAACACAAATTTTTATTTAACTATAAAATATTTAAATACATTTTTGCATTTGAACACTAATGTAAAAAACATGTAATTAAATATAAGTAAAACATTTTAATTAATTCCGTTCATCACTTTTAATAATTGTTAATGCATAGTAAAGATTTTGTTAACTTTAGGTAGGAGACTTTTTTTCATTTAAAAAGGAGTCAAATGTATTTATTAGTGATGTAGCATTTTCCTTAGTTCTATATTTAAAATACATTTATAAAAAATTATTCACAATAATATTTATATAAACATTATTTAACTTTTTTAATCAAGTTTAATAAACTTTTTTACATTTAAATCCCTGCCTTCATTATTTTCTGTGGAAAGGTCTTGCACTACAAGAGGTTTGCCCTGCATTGTGGGAGACTTACTGCTGCTTTTTTAGTAGTAACTTACACTTACATTTCAGGCTCCCCCCCCCTCTTTAAAAGTAGTGAAGTTGTTCAAAAGCATAAGAGTAATTTTAAAAATGAAAATCACTCACAAATGTAGTTTACCTCTATGAATAGCCTAGTGAGTCTGCAAACTGAGGCGGGGCGTATTGCGCTCCATAAGTCAGGGTTAGAGACATCTCTGCTGCTTCAACTTTTGAGCTAAAAACTATGGTGTTTTGTCAAAGACATTTGAATGTTTAAGTCGTTTGATTAGTTGATTAAGAGCTTCAGTTTCATTTTTCCATCACTTTAAAACTTGTGCACTTGGGAATTTCGTGCAATGGAAATAAAATTATACAGAATAAGGGAGGCCAATGACCAGTTATAGGCCTCAAAGGGAAGTTGACAAGTGCCCACTTGTGTGAACTAAATGCGCAAAAACGAGAATGCAAATTGGTAGACGGTAAACATGCACATTTTCAAAAAGGAATGAGCACACGGCTACAATTTTGTCGTCAGGAAAGATTGTGCCAGTTTCACACACAAAAAAAATGTGACTTGCAAGTTTCAGGTACACCGAAGAATAGAAAATGAATATAAGGAGTCACTGAAAAGAGGACAGGCAGCGGGAAGGCCCTGAGTCAAACACCGCCTGTGCACAGCCAAAGGTCATGGCCGCTGGCTGGCGCGCCTGTACGATTTTCATGCACAGCTTTATCAGGAAAGAAAAGCAGAAATTCGCTGAAAAAAAAGTTAAAGATTACTTATGATTCATGGAATAATGAACAAAAATAAACACTGAAATTTTCTGGTATGTACCGCACACGATAATCGATAACTGATGCCCCCAAATGTGAGTGGGATTTTGCCCTCCCTGAACCATCACGAAATCTTTACTTTTGTGTTTTTTTCACGTTAAGCGAAACCTAAACGTCACTTTAATGACTACTCCACAAAAATAGACAAAAACACGAGAGCACACTGATTTAAGAAAATAGCAGCATGAAATGTGGGGGGCCAACAGAGAAGGTCGTACGAGGAGAGGAAGAGGAGAGAAAACTAGGTGCAGCCCTAACTTAGAAAAGAACAGGCGTATTTGCAAAGTTTTCTGCTTGTGACCCTCACCAAAAATGCCAAGAAAATTTGGAATCTGAATTGCACTAGTGAAGAGCTGTGCGAAGTAATTAGATGACTGGCCATCAGCAGCGGCTCGCCGGAGTTACAGGGGGCAGGGCGGGGTGGAGCGCGTGGTGGGGTGAGGGGGGGTAAAGAAATTTTAATTAAAAAATAATAATAATAAAAACTTACCTCCAAGCAGCTTCTCGCCGCACCGCTCCTCTTCTGTCCTGCAGGCAGGCACAGGCTCCCAGCCTGCCCTGCGCCAATCCTGACGCTGCTCTGAGCAGCGTCAGGATTGGCTGGGAGCGCCCAGCCAGAGTGCTCCCAGGCAGACTGGGGGCCTGTGCAGGATCTCTCCAGCCCGGCTGGAGACAGCCTTCTGCGCATGTATGTTTGGCTGGCCCCGGACTGCCCTCACTGCTCGCCACCCCATAGCCCCACCCCTTTCACAAGGAAGATACTCCAAACGGAGGACCCGCCACTGCTGGTCATGCGTGGAAATCACATTAACTATATACAAGTTACAAGGATTGAGGTTTGAATTGAGAAAATGAATCCATAACATGAAGAAATAATGCTGATAGCATGATCTGAAAGAAAAATAAAGTGCATGGGCTTTATAAGAATAGACACACAAAGGTGGGAAAATCCACTGAACAAAAAACAATTGCCGCAAGGTATGGCCATATTCCCAAGTATCTAAAAGGCACTGGAGTAACTAAATGTCATGCAGAAATATTTTACGTGTGCATTACTCAATTAACATAATTAATAAAGGAAAATAATTGTGTTTACACCTGTGCACGGGAACATATGAGTTTCCAGAACTCCCTTAATGACTGTGCAGGTTACGCAATCCAAATTTTCCAAATTACACTTGCTTTTCATGCCTGTTACAATACCTTCTTGAGCCCTGACAAAGTTCTAAAGATACTCTCTTGAGGAATGAAACACTTGTTAGCCAGAAATTCGAATATACTGTGGACAAACAAATAAAGGAAACGAAAAAAGTAGGTTACTGTACCATGGGAGACGAGTGGGCTCTGCTTTCTGTCAACTGCAATAGACACTTAATCAGGGCTGTGAGCCACGTATTATATGCAGAATTAGTGACCCAGTGCTTAGTGGGTGTTTTTCCAGTGGCATTTCTATCAAATGTGTGTATCTTATTGTCACGTTCTCTCTTGTGATGGTTTGTGAGCACAAAAGTGTTTGTGAGTTACAGAGGATGAGGTGTGAAATGTTGTAAGGAATCTTATCTTTTTTCAAAGATACCCCCATTCTTAGGATAATATAAAGGTGATGGGTGGAATGCTTAAAAAATGATAAAGACACATTCCAGTCAATCGTTTTGTGTATGTCATGCCACATCAGAGATAATTCATGTTCAAACTATCCTTGTTCGTGCTTCAATAATAATAGTCCACCCTGAAATGTCAGGTCAGAGCTCCCCTTCACCCTAATACCCTAACACAAGCAACCAGGGCCCGGTTTCAGCCTACTTCGGCCTCGTCAGTGAGGTGTAGCTTCTTAGCCCCTCTCACCCCTCACAGCCCAGGGCCCACCTACCTTCTTTTGCACGAGTACATGGCTGTGTGCGTGGACAGCGTGTGTGTGTGCATGAGTGTGGATAAAGGGGGACGGTGTGGATGAATGTGGATGAAGGGGGTGTGTGGATGAGTGTGGATGAAGGGGTGGGGTGTGTGTGCATGAGTGTGAATTTGGAGGGGGGGGGTGTGTGCATGTATGCTGATAAGTGGGGGAGGGTGCATGGACATGTGTGTGTGTATATGTGCCTGCAAAAGGAATGGGGATTCCTGTCGCAGGGTGCATGACTGCCAGGCTATTCGTGGGGGGTGACCTCCGCGAAAAGCCTTGCGGTCTGCTGCCTCGTAAAACGGCCGGCTGCATTAGGGCTGGCGCTGACCCGGAGGTGCTCACCGACGCCCACGTCGGTGTGACCGCACAGGCGGGGCCAGGTGGTGTTGTGGCAGTTTGGCTGCAGACCAACCGCCTATCTCATAATGCGCGGTCTTCACCATCGGGTCCGCGGCGGGGAGGCCGCCAGCCTCGTAATGAGGGCCATTATGCCTTAAGTTTGACACTTTCAGTGGCATGTAATCATTGCCAGTTACGCTTCCCTAATCATTCTTTCATCTATACCCCAACCTTCTCTGGGTTCAACTCAGGTCTTCAAAAGAGCTTACATGTCCCTCATAGCACACACCACACAAGAGGGGTCTGTTTACTAAGTGTATGTCCCAAGATGTCTGTAGAGACTTCTGTGTACAGCTCACACAGTCCCAGCAGCCTTTCTTAGGCAGCTGTAATGTCCCCAGTGCCCATAACCCTGAGGCCATGCTGCAGCGCCGCGTGTGAGTAGCCAGTGGGAAACCATAGAGAATTGCACGCTGCTGCTGAAATATGTGGTGATACGTAGGCCACAAGTTAGATTCCCAGCATGCTGACTCCTGCGGCCATTTGTCTGAGCTCATTAACTTGATGCCATAAACTGGGAAATAGTAGCACACGTTGTATACTCCACTTAAAATGCGCAGGTGTGTGGAATCAAACATTATGTAAAAACAAGTTACGATTAAACAATAGACAAAGACTACATACCCCCCTTCCCACCCAATAACTACTCCATCATATATCCTTTAGCTCCAGCTCTTCAAACATAATGAAGGAAGACTCCAGCACATATCTGCAAAGTACCCTCATGCCATGTGTGAGACTTTCAGCTTGCCTTGGCAATTTAACTGGCAGCAAAAGGGATGAAAGTAAAAAACAGAATTCAGGCAGACCTTACCAGTGCTTAATTTGTAAAAATTTAAATGCCAGTGCCCCAGGTATTTTTCAGAAGGCCTCCGTGGTTGGCAGTACCCACTGTCCCTGCTTGCACTGCCAGATGCACACAATGCACGTGTAACACTAGATATTCCAGGTGACCTGAAGGTGTAAATGTAGCCAGAACCCATTGCATTTATTTTTTTGTTATACTGGATTCGTTGTGCATGAGCTTTGCTTAAAAATAGAGACAGCTCCACCATGGGGTAGACTGTGATGAATAAGTGCTGGTAAGACCGGCACAAATTAAGCACTGATTTACAGAGATAGCATGACACTTTCTTTTGGCAATAAATACAAATATTTGTTTTTGGCTTTGATATGACGATAGCTATGGATTTTAAGACCAAAATATTGGCATGACCACATGTCGCATTAGTCTAACATGTCCTTGGTGGTGCTTGGCAGGGCTGCCCTGTGAGGAACAGTCATAAAAAGGTCATGTTTACTTCTTATAGTTTCCACCATTTGCCCTTACAGGAGGATTGAGGCTATTCAGGAGAGAAGGGAGAGTCTAAGAGTGAACCCTGAGATGCCATTGGCGTCAAAGCCTGAGTGGGGTCACTTCCGTTATCCCTAGCATTGTCGTGAATCTACGTCCACAAAATCAAATTTGGAAGCTTGAGTAGCAAATCAGAAGAACAATGCTCTTAAGGTTTATTCACTGGCTTCTCCAAAGGAAATGTTTGAAACCAGAGCAAAATGCAAACAAAAAAATTGAAAATGCATGGAAGTAGAATCATATGGTGTGGCATTTATGGTTTTAGTTATGGCGAGATATGGACTGTAAAAAACGCTGCAACACAAAACTGTCTCTGAAAAATGCATCACTTTCAAAAGCGAAATATTTTAGAGGGCAGCCATAGTTAAATAGTAAATATTTATAACATGTTTAAGATGTTATCATTCTGCTATTAATCATTTTATTTTGAAAACGTGCTTTCCCATATTAAGAGTTAAAGGCTGTCATTCGTATTTGAAATTTGAATTCAATTGTGTCCAGATGTGAGGCTCTGGCTTGCATTTGACATATTTTTCAGGACTCCTGTTGTGAGAGCTAGAGCCTTTATGTGGAGCTTATATGGCACACCTCATTGGTCTTATCACTTAAAGCTTTCACTCATGCTTTCTTTTACAGAAATGTACATTTTCATTCTATGTACCCAAATACACAAAGCAATTCTATGGACATGGTGCTGAGGTCACTTCTCAAACCTTGTTCCCATTGCTTATGCATGTCGCCTTTGTGTGCAGAAAATAAAAACAGGGATTAATGCGTGTTAAACCTGTTCGCCTTAGGGTGGTCTTCCCTCCAACTTTTTGTCTTTCTTCTCGATTTTTCTGACCTAGTTTTTGCTGGTATTGAGACTGCATGCTTAATGTAGGAAGTTGGCTCTATATGTACTATTTCAAAGTAAGAAATAGCATGCAGAGTCCAAGGGTTCCCCTTAGAGGTAAGATAGTGGCAAAAAGAGATAATTCTAATGCTCTATTTTGTGGTAGTGTGGTCGAGCAGTAGGCTTATCAGAGGGTAGTGTTAAGCATTTGTTGTACATACACACAGGCAATAAATGAGGAACACAGACTCAGAGACAATTCCAGGCCAATAGGTTTTTGTATAGAAAAATATATTTTCTTAGTTTATTTTAAGAACCACAGGTTCAAGATTTACAAACAATACTTTAAATGAAAGGTACTTCACTTAGGAACTTTAGGAAATTTGAATTAGCAAAATAGCATATACAATATATATTTCACACAAATGGCATATAGCTATTTTAAAACTAGACACGCTGCAATTTTCAACATTTCCTGGGGGAGGTAAGTGTTTGTTAGTTTTGTAGGTAAGTAAACCACCTACGGGGTTCAAAGTTGGGTCCAAGGTAGCCCACCGTTGGGGGTTCAGGGCAACCCCAAAGTCACCACACCAGCAGCTCAGGGCCGGTCAGGTGCAGAGGTCAAAGTGGTGCCCAAAACGCATAGGCTTCAATGGGGAGAAGGGGGTGCCCCGGTTCCAGTCTGCCAGCAGGTAAGTACCCGCGTCTTCGGAGGGCAGACCAGGGGGGTTTTGCAGGGCACCGGGGGGACACAAGTCAGCACAAAAAGTACACCCTCAGCGGCACGGGGGCGGCCGGGTGCAGTGTGCAAACAGACTTCAATAGGTTTCAATGGGAGACCAAGGGGTCTCTTCAGCGATGCAGGCAGGTAAGGGGGGGGCTCCTCGGGGTAGCCACCACCTGGTCAAGGGAGAGGGCCACCTGGGGGTCGCTCCTGCACTGGAGGTCGGATCCTTCAGGTCCTGGGGGCTGCGGGTGCAGTGTCTTTACCAGGCGTCGGGTCTTTGAAGCAGGTAGTCGCGGTCAGGGGGAGCCTCAGGATTCCCTCTGCAGGCGTCGCTGTGGGGGCTCAAGGGGGTCAACTCTGGCTACTCACGGTCTCGTAGTCCCCGGGGAGTCCTCCCTGTGGTGTTTGTTCTCCACAAGTCGAGCCGGGGGTGTCGGGTGCAGAGTGCAAAGTCTCACGCTTCCGGCGTGAAACGTGTGTTGTTTCAAAGTTGCTTCTTTGTTGCAAAGTTGCAGTCTTTGGGGAACAGAGCCGCTGTCCTCTGGAGTTCTTGTTCCTTCTAGATGCAGGGTAGTTCTCTGAGGCTTCAGAGGTCGCTGGACCCTGTGGAACGCGTTGCTGGAGCAGTGTCTTTAGAAGTGGGGAGACAGGCCGTGAGAGCTGGGGCCAAAGCAGTTGGTGTCTCCGTCTTCTCTGCAGGTTTTCAGCTCAGCAGTCCTTCTTTGTCTTAGGTTGCAGGAATCTATCTTGCTAGGTTCTGGGAGCCCCTAAATACTCAATTTAGGGGTGTGTTTAGGTCTGGGGGGTTAGTAGCCAATGGCTACTAGCCCTGAGGCTGGCTACACCCTCTTTGTGCCTCCTCCCTGAGGGGAGGGGGGCACATTCCTATCCCTATTGGGGGAATCCTCCATCTGCAAGATGGGGGATTTCTAAAAGTCAGAGTCACCTCAGCTCAGGACACCTTAGGGGCTGTCCTGACTGGCCAGTGACTCCTCCTTGTTTTTCTCATTATCTCCTCCGGCCTTGCCGCCAAAAGTGGGGCCGTGGCCGGAGGGGGCGGGCAACTCCACTAGGTGGAGTGCCCTGGGGTGCTGTAACAAAGGGGGTGAGCCTTCGAGGCTCACCGCCAGGTGTTACAGTTCCTGCAGGGGGAGGTGAGAAGCACCTCCACCCAGTACAGGCTTTGTTACTAGCCACAGAGTGACAAAGGCACTCTCCCCATGTGGCCAGCAACATGTCTGGTGTGTGGCAGGCTGCTAAAACTAGTCAGCCCACACTGGTAGTCGGTTAAGGTTTCAGGGGGCACCTCTAAGGTGCCCTCTGGGGTGTATGTTACAATAAAATATACACTGGCATCAGTGTGCATTTATTGTGCTGAGAAGTTTGATACCAAACTTCACAGTTTTCAGTGTAGCCATTATGGTGCTGTGGAGTTCGTGTATGACAGACTCCCAGACCATATACTCTTATGGCTACCCTGCACTTACAATGTCCAAGGTTTTGCTTAGACACTGTAGGGGCATAGTGCTCGTGCACTTATGCCCTCACCTATGGTATAGTGCACCCTGCCTTAGGGCTGTAAGGCCTGCTAGAGGGGTGACTTATCTATACCTATAGGCAGTGTGAGGTTGGCATGGCACCCTGAGGGGAGTGCCATGTCGACTTAGTCATTTTATCCCCACTAGCACACACAAGCTGGCAAGCAGCGTGTCTGTGCTGAGTGAGGGGTCCCCAGGGTGGCATAAGACATGCTGCAGCCCTTAGAGACCTTCCCTGGCATCAGGGCCCTTGGTACCAGGGGTACCAGTTACAAGGGACTTACCTGGATGCCAGGGTGTGCCAATTGTGGAAAGAAAAGTACAGGTTAGGGAAAGAACACTGGTGCTGGGGCCTGATTAGCAGGCCTCAGCACACTTTCAAATCATAACTTGGCATCAGCAAAGGCAAAAAGTCAGGGGGTAACCATGCCAAGGAGGCATTTCCTTACACTTAACCACTGCTAATCAGTGCTGGAGTGCTTGTGCTGTCTCCTATAAACATGGTGACATTGGCATATCCTCTAATTGGCATTTTTAATTTACTTTTAAGTCCCAAGTAAAGTGTACTACATGTGCCCAGGGCCTGTAAATTAAATGCTACTAGCGAGCCTGCAGCACTGATTGTACTACCTACTTAAGTACCCCATTAATCATGTCTCAGCCATCATTGGGGAGATTGTGTGTGCAGTTTTAAACTGCTGTTTCAACCTGGTTAAGTAACCATCTTGTCAGGTCTAAACCTTCCTTCTTAATACATATGTTACCCCTGGAGTAGGCCCTGGACAGCCTAGAAGGCAGGGTTCATTTTTAAAAAAATCGTAGGACATGTACTTTTATGTTTTACACCTTCTGGTAGTCAAAAACTCTTAAATTTGTTTTTCACTACTGCAAAGCCTGTCTCTTCTATGGGATGACATTGGAGTTGCTTTACTCCATTTAATAAGTGTAATTTCCAAGTGAGAAGAGATAATTCCTTCAAGTTTGGTGTCTCTGGAATTATAATTTAAGATTCAGATTTATGGTGAAGTTAGATTTTAAATTGCAATTCTGGAAATGCCACTTTTAGAAAGTTGGCATTTTCTTGCCTTAGCCATGTGGTGATAACAACACATCTCTTGTCACATAATTGGGCGTAGTTGGCAGCTGGGCATTGTGTGTTCCTCCTAGACAGCCACCCACACAATGGGAGCTTAGGTGTGACTTCATGGGCTATCTAGTGCAGGAGGGGAGGGAAGAGCTGGACACAGCCTCATTTCCACCTGAAGGGACTGGACCTGCATCTTTCTTGAAACCAGAAACCAGAGTGACTCCAAGGGCTAGTTGGCTGGCCTCTTGATGTGAAGACTCAGGGACATGACAGACATCCAACTAGTCCTGCTTCTGCACCTGGACTCTACCGTCTGTGAGTCTAGCCTGCCAAATGGTGCCACCCCACTCCTTGACCCTCGGAAGTGCGCCTAAGATACTTGCCATTGAAACCTACACATCCTCTCCTATGAGCAATGCATCCCAGAGGAGAACCAACATATCTCCTCAGCTGAGCAGTGTACCCCCAAGCAGAACAGATGCATTGCCTTGATCCCGGGAAGTGTCACGCAGTGGCAGTTCTGAAGGCGATGTGTGGGACCTAAGATGCAGGATGTGGTGGAGATGCAAGTCTTTTCCGATTGTTTTTTAATCGAAAAAGACTTGCATCGCCCCTGCATCATGCATCTTGGGTCCAACACATCTCCTTCAGAACCGCCACTGTGCAATGCTTTCCTGGAGCAGGTACTCACATCTCTGATCGACGGCAGCCTTAACGACAATGCCAAACTTCCACTTTGCAGCTTCAACACTCTTCAGAATCAACGCATAGCTTCGACTGTGCATCGGCTCCTCAACACCAGTCTTCGCATTGCAAGCCCCATTGCTGGGATCCTCAACCTCCACATAAAAAGGGCTCGCATCTTAGAATCGAAGCATCGCCTTCACTGCGCGAGGCATCCTAGACACAGATCCACGCAACTCTGCAACCAGGAATTAAGGTACTTTGCTCAGCAGCCCTAACTAGATCCCTGTAAATTTAAAAGAATTTTAGAAGAGCCACATCAAGGTATCCTGCACTTGTTAGATCATAGAGCAGCAATCAACCCACCGTTTGCTTGTATTGCTTGTACTGTTTGCATTTTGAGATATGAGTCATGTTCCCTGACCTGTATCTACATTCCACCCCAAGGGAGCCTTGTCTGCTCAACCACAGCTACCACTGAGAGCCAAGTGCAGAAAGGGTACTTGGCCCAGATGAAAGGGATTTATGGTAGGTTGGGCCCCAGGACATCAGAAATAAAATGCTTCAACCACCGAAATTGGGCCCAGTAACCCCAGCATGTCCCAGGCCCTATGAAGGGGGTTCTGACAATTGGCGTCAAGCAGTGGGCTGCCTAATGTTTAGGTGTCAAAGATACAGAGGTGGCATTGTCCATTTCCAAATTGGATCAGTACAGCAGTGTAAGAAACTGGGTTGTTGCTTCACTGGGGTGTGAGCCCTGGTCAAGCAACAACCACAATTCCTGTCAGGACAAAACACAAGCAAAACCCCAAATTAACCAGTTCTCACCCCCTGATAGCTTGGCACAGAGTAGTCAGACTTAACTTAGAAGTAAGGTATAAATATTTGTGCAACACTTCAAACAGTAACAGAATGAAAATACATCATGAAAGACGCCCACAACAGAGTTAGAAAATAGAGCAGATTTAAATAAATAAAACAAGATTTAAAAAAAATCCAATTAGTAAAACCAGAGATATAGAATTTTAAGTTTTTAAGTAAAAATAGTGCCAAAAAGCGCTATTGGGATATCTGGTCATGCCAGACAGGGACAAAGTCACAAGTTCAGGCTGACCACGATGGAGACAGGGTGAAGATATAACAAGTTTTTTAGTAATTTCCTAAAGGTAGTCTCATTGCTTTCATATCTTTACTGAGCCGGTATGATTATGAATATGATCTTCCCCCATCATCTGGTACTTTGGATTCTTGGGACTCTCAAATGTTTAGCTTAATGTTCTAGTAGTGTAGTAAGGAGAAAAGCCTCAATCAAGTGGGGTTCTTTCTGATTGATTCCCTTATTTGCAAGGCACAGTGTTTTAAATTGTATTCTTTCTGCCACTGGGAGCCAGTGCAAAGTATCACTGGTGCTTTTTACCGATGCATATTTGGAAACTTTGAAGATGGTTCTGGTCTGGATTTTGGTGGGTAAGGGTTTTTTGGGGTTTGGGGTGAGTATGGGATTTAGGGTGGTAAGGGATTTTTAGGGCCTAGGGTGGGTTTGGGGTTTAGGGTGGTTAGGGTATTTTTGGGGTTTAGAGTGGGTATGGGTTTTTGGGTGGTAAGGGTGTTTTGGGATTTTAGGGTTGGTATGGGTTTTTGGGTCGTAAGGGCATTTGTAGGTTTTAGGGTGGGTATGGGTTTTTGAGTGGTGAGGACATTTTTAGGTTTTAGGGTGGGTATGGGTTTTTGGGTCGAAGAGGTGCTTAGGGTGGCTGTGGGTTTTAGGGTGGGAAGGGCATTTTTAGGATTTAGGGTGGGTATGGGGTTTTGGGTGGTAAGGGAATTTTAGGTTTTAGGGTGAGTCTGCATTTTTGGTTGGTGAGGGCATTTTTAGATTTTAGCGTGGGTATGGGCTTTTGCGTAGTAAGGGGTGTTTAGGGTTTAGAGTGGCTGTGTTTTTTTTTGGGTGGTAAGGGCATTTTTAGGTTCCAGGGTGGGAATGGGATTTTGGGTGCTAACAGCATTATTAAGGTTTAGGGTGTGTAGACACACACACACACACATATATATATATATATATATATATATATATATATATATATCCAGAAAAATGGTGTATTTAAATCGCACACCAAGGGCTGCACATCATTCAATACCAGCTGGTAAAATACTCAAAAAACCACTTATTGTCGATAAATTCATCGGCTGCTATTTATTGAAAAAAGATTAGGTTGCAGGTAAATCACACCAGCAAAAGTTGGTACAAAAAGCACAAAAAAAAGATCGACAATGTGCCCACCATTCAAAAGACACACACGCTGTCCCAACCAAATGTCTACGCGTTTCGGCCGAAGCCTTCAACAGGACATATGTATATATATATATATATTTATATTCACTTAGAAAAGCAAAGGTTACAGGGATGTTATAGTTAGTTTCTGAATTTACTCGTACAAAACCATAGAAATTCAATAGTTATAGTTATCTCAAGTAACTATAATTCATGCTATGAGGTTACTATTACTCACGCCCCCTCCATGCACAGTGTTTTCATAAAAAACTTTACTGCAAATATTATATTGATATTATCAGTTATGTTATCAAATATGTCATAAGTGCTGTCATTTGTGGGGTAATTAGCAGTGCATGGCAAGGGCGCGAGTTATAGTTACCTTAAAGCTCGGGTTATAGTTACTTGAAAGAATCCTAACTATAGCAAGTCAATTTCTATGGTTTTGTAAGTTGAAAATGTTAGTCTAACTATAACGTCCCTGTAGCCTTTGTTTTTTTAAGTGTATGTTTTTTTAATTCTATTTCCTAACTATAATGTCCCTGTAACCTTTGTTTTTTTCAGTGATTTTCTTTGTTTTTTTTTTACATAAATTAATTATAATTACTATATGTTAATCCAACCACCGTTGTGCATGGCCGTCATCCGTGCACAGCGGGGGTTGGCTTCAGGACTTGTCGTCAACCCCATATAACCACCCAACCCCCCCACCACGCACGGCCAAAGTATATGTCTCTCTGGTTGTGAGAATAGGTGTGAGAGGGTGCCTCTGGGTGTGAGAATGTCTGTCTGGGCGTGAGAGTGGGTGTGTGAGGGTCTGAGTGGTTCTGTGAATGGATGTGTGAAGGTCTGAGTGGGACTGTGAGTGGGTGCATGAGAGGGTCTGTGAGTGGGTGGATGAGGGTCTGAGTGGGTCTGCGAGTGGGTGCTTCAGTGTCTGACTGGGCCTGTGAGTTGGTGCATGAGTGTCTGAGTGAGTCTGTGAGAGGGAGCATCAGTGTCTGAGTGAGTCTGTGAGTGGGTGCATGAGTATCTGACTGGGTGTGTGAGCGAGTGCATGAGGGTTTGAGTGGGCTTATGAGTGCCTGACTGGGTCTGTGAGAGGGTGCATGAGTGTCTGAGGGAGTCGGTGAGTGGGTGTATCAGTGTCTAGGTGGGTCCGATAGTGGGTGTGTGAGTGTTTGAGTGGGTCTGTGAATGGATGTTTGAGGATTTGAATGAGTCTGTGAATGGGTTGATCACGGTCTGAGTGGGTTTGTGAGTGTGTGTGTGAGGGTCTGAGTGGGTGAGTGAGTGGGTGCATCAGTGTCTCTGTGGGTCTATTATTGGGTGTGTTTGTCTGAGAGGCTCTGTCAGTGAGTGCATCATCGTTTGAGTGGGTTTGTGAGTGAGTGCGTGAATGTCTGAGTGGGGTTGTGAGTGAGTGCGTGAAAGTCTGCATAGGTGTGTCAGTGAGTGCATGAGGATGTGAGAGGGTGTATGAGTGTCTGAGTGGGTCTGTGAGTAGGTGCGTGAGTGTCTGAGTGGGTCTGTGAGTAAGTATGTGAGGGTCTGTATGGGTTTGTGAGTGGGTGCATGAGGGTCAGACTGGGTATGTGAGTGGTTGCATGAGTTTCTGAGTGCTACTATGAGTGAATGAATTAGAGTATGAATGGCTCTGTCAATTTGTTTTTGTCATCGATATTTGCGCATTCATTGTGATATTACATGGGGGGCCGCGTATTAGCGACTATCGCGCATCATGAAAAAAAACAATTGTAGTCATAGTTTCACCCTCAAACACCCCTATATCACTGCCCAGGGTGCAGGGTACCTCCAACCTGACCCCTTAAGCAACTTTTAATTTTATTTTTTAGCCCCAGGAACCATGTTTGGTTACCTAAAATGGTGGCCACAACTTTCTGGTCAGGTTGTGCCCAGCCAATTACAGTATTCATGTTGGCGTGCGCATTCGCGAATACGCAGCAATCGCTGCGAAAACATTGTAAGGGATCCACAGCCCTATATTTACAAGTTTATTGCCTCTTTAATATCTCAAAAACTTGCCAACGGATTTGCACCAAATATCCAAACGGGTAATCTGCCTTCCAAAACCTACCTTTCTGCCAAATTGGTGTAATTCCTTCTAGCGGTTCAGGCTGTAGTGGTGTTCAAAACTCCTATGAGAATTAACATGGGAAACACGTTTTTTGACTCCCCTGTTTTTTTGGCCCCCGCTTGACGAATCACCTCGAAACTTTCTGTGCGCCACAAGGATCACTGCACTCTTTGTTTGGAAAATTTCATAAAAATTTATCATACTGGTGACCATATATATATAGATAGTTGTATGTTTGTAAATAAAAAAAAGGGCCAAGGAAGAAGACCGTGATGGTTGAAACGCGTTGCCCTATGTTTTGTTTAATGGAATTTCTGAAATAAACCAAGGCCAGTGACTTGCATGGAGTGCCTAAGTTTGATTTTCTTTTGGAGTGGATACAAAATGGGTCCTGTGCCCATTTACTGAGCACCAACCTCGTCAGGCAAGCGCTGGAAGAAACACAGGACTGCTCTTCAGAGATATATATATATACATATATATATATATATATATATATATATATATATCAATCTCACTAAAAAAAAACAAAGGTTACAGGAACGTTTTAGTTAGGCTTACACTTTAATTGTACAAAACCATTGAAATTCACCAGTTATACGCCATGCACTGTTTTTTTGTAAACATTTTACATGAGTGCTGTATTTGTGGGTTAATTAGCGGTGCAAGGCGAGGGTGCGAGTTATAGTTACCTTAGGGCACGAGTTATAGTTACTTGAGGTAAATAACTATAACTGGAGAATTTCTGTCATTTTGCACATTTAAAATGTGAGCCTAACTATAACGTCCCTGTAACCTTTGTTTTTTTAAGTGAATTTCATTGTTTTAAAAAAAAAATCTATTGCCTAACTATAACGTTCCTGTAACCTTTATATTTTTAATGAATTTCAATGTTTTTTTTTAACGTATACTAATTTTCATTACTATATGTTAATCGGACCCGGCTGTGCATGGCGGCAGTTGACCACAGGGTGGGTGAGTTGTGTGCATGAGGCTGTCAATGGGTCTGTGAGTGGGTGTGTGAAAAGCTGAGTTCATCTGTGAGTGGGTGCATAACTGTCTGAGTGGGTCTGTGAGTAGGTGCATAAGGGTCTGACTGGGGCTGTGTGTGTGTGCATGAGCGACTGAGTGGGTACATGAGTGTGTGAGTGGGTGCGTATGGGTCTGAATGCATATGTGAATGGGAGAAAAAGATTGAAAGAGAGAGAAGAAGAGCATGAGGGAGAGAGATAGATTTTGAAGTATGATCTACTTAGAATGAGATATTTCTGTACTATTTAAATTTAAAAATGTATCTATCATTTTTACATATTAAAATGATATGTGATTTTTTTTTTTTTTAAGGGAAGCAAGTTCGCTGGGCTTGATCCCTGAAGGCCAGCGTGAAGGTCTGCTACCTTCACACTGAGCTTTTGTTTTTTATTTTATTTTGTATATTTTTTTAGTCCTTTACGGACTATCTGGGACCAAAAGGGACCTTAAGGGATCCCCGTGGTCCCTCCATATTTATTTAGTTCATTATTATATTTTACAAAAATGCGCTTACGGGCTACCTGACACTGCAGGGGAAGCCTTAAGGAGGTGGTGATCCCTGGGGTTTGGGGGGGCCCAAAGAGACCCCCATTCTTTTTTTAAATATTTGCCCTGGGGAGTGGTGATTCCCAGTGCAGTGGTGGGGGTGCCGGGGGCATGCTGCCCAACCCACATCTTTAATCAAAGCCCAGGGAGGTGGTGGTCCCAGGGCAGCGAGGGGAAACGTGTACTCTGCATATTATTATGGTAACGCCCCATGGAGGTAGTGGTCCTGGGGACAGTGTAGGGGGCAAGCGGCCTACCCTGCATATTTAATGAAATTCCTGGGGAGGTGGTGGTCCACAGGGCAGCGGGGGACACGCAGACCCCCGCATATCAACCATAAGCCCTGGAGAGGTGATGGTCCCCAGAACAGCAGGAGGGGGCCAGGAGGCCCCCCATATTTTTGAATAAATGCCCCCAGGACTTTGCGCACCCGGGGGCTTTATAATAACCAAGCATGCTTCGTTTTATGATTTTTCTTTTTACAGCAGATCCGCGGATTCACTGCAACACTGTTTCTATAATCAAAAAATTGTTTTTTAGCTAAGGGGTCAGGATGTTCATAGCCTAGCCCCTTTTCTTTATTGTTGACTTATTTTTGGGACTAGGTTTCAGGCGAGTCCCAAGATGGATACCAACACTTCAACGGCTTCTGTTGTTGAAGTGTTATCAGCCAATTAGATCTCAGCACGAGATCTGGAGGGGTCGCATATCCTTCACATTCCTATATATACTAATTGGGATTTGCTTTAATTTTTCCAAAACTACTGAATAGAATTACACCAAATCAAAAAAAGGTCGCTTTCTGGACCACGATCTACCTTTCAGCCAACTTTGGTGTAATTCTGTCCACAACAATTATGAGTTATGACATGGAGGATATATGCAGTTATTATGCATTATTTTGCACATTATAGTATGCATGGATTTTCAAATTTTCCTTAAGTATTCATTCGTTAGAATGTGGTTACAGATGTGCTAAGTTTTGAGGATATCATGAGGGTACTATTTGTTTTTTACTATCATATGTCTTATGGGGATGTTATAAAAGTTTCTTATCATATAGATTCACAATATTTACAATGTATAGATATGAGTTGATTGAATAAGAAATCTGGTGGACTATTAATATGCTAGATAATCTTGTATAAACAAGTGTCAGCCTCGGATGTGATACAAATTTCTTTCTTATATATTTATCCACAATATTTTATTGTAAGATCATGAGTTTATTCAGTTAGAAATCCTATGAACTAACAATGTGTTGGATAATTTGGAGAATAATAATGTAATATACGTTTATATTCGTACACCAAAGACCACTAGCAGGAATTATTAATAGTCATTTTTTCTGTATTTTGAATTTGCTGTGTAATAATGAGTGCATATTTCAAATTAGTTCAAGATGGCTGGTATAATCATGTTCAGTTTTCAGCGCTTTATGACTTTGTCTGTCGTTTATGTTTATAATGAAAGGAGTGATTTTCTGTCTTAAGGAAAGTCTTTCTGCACGTTGGGTAGGGGATCAAGGCCACTGTGCGGCCGAAACGCGTTAGTTGTTTGCCATAATTTTGCCATTAAAATAATTCTTACCTACAGCACGACCCCAAGTGAGTGCATCCTCGAGGATTATTGGTGTTCGAATATGAGATGGGGCTGGCTTGCTCTGCCATCCTTAACGCTCTCTCCATGGCATGGGATTTCCAATTGCAGCTTTATGTGGGACTTTACATGTACATATAATATATATATATATATATATATATATATATATATATATATATATATATATATATATATATATATATTTACATATACACATATACATATAAACATATACATATAAACATATGTGTATGTGTTTATTTCTTAAAAGAGAAGGGCACATACATAAAAGTATGAGTTGGTGGTTACACAAACAAAAAATAGATAGATAGATAGACAGGTTCATTCACTGATTAAAAAAAGGTTAAAGGGACGTTATTATTAGGTGAAAATGTCAGTTAAAACATACCATTTTAAACTAACAAAACCACTGAAATTCACCAGTTATGCTTATCTCAAGTATTTATAACTCGTGCCCTAAAATAACTATATAACTCGGCCCCGCCGTGCACAGTTTACTCATGAATTATGTCATTTCAGATGTGGTACTGATGTTATCAATGATGTCATAGAATATGTCATGAGTGATGTTACATGTGAGGTAATTAGCAGTTCATGGCGAGGGCGCAAGTTATACTTACATTAGGAAGTGAGCTATAGTTACTTTAACTATAATGTCCCTTTACCCTTTGTTTTTTGGGTGAATTTCTAGGGTATTTTTCATGTAAAGTAACATATTAATACAATTCCTAACTATGATGTCGCTTTGACCTTTGTTTTTTTCAGTGAATTAGATTTTTTTTTAACATAAAGTAAAATGTTGATTGCCATGTGTGGTGTGGGTTTTTTATTTTTTTTAACATAAAGTAAGATGTTGATCGTTGTGAGTGGTGTGGAATTGGGTTCAGGGCCTGGCCTGTGGCCAAGTCCTGTGCCCTACCCCAGCAATGCACTGCCTTTGGCTGTGCACAGCATGTGGTTGAGCGCAGAGCCTGGAGTGAGGTAATAGATTTAAAGACCCAAGTGAATTATTGTTTTTTTTTAATATACAATTGCTGCAGTCTGCAAACACATTAATGAACATGCTTGGTGGTGCCCCTTCTGTTTCTAGGGCACCATCAGGCTAACAAAAACAAAAAAGCCCTAGCAGGGCATTATCAGGCGCTCCTTGCTTGGAGCAGTGAATGATACATTTTGTGGGTCCTGCTACTCATTTATTATTCTTTTATTCTGTTTTTTTTAAATGTTTGGGTGTAATGGTGTCCAGCAACATATTTGTTTAAAAAAAAAAAAATTGAATTACTGGGGTGCCCCGGTGCACACAGAGGACACCCTACAACATATTTTATTTTGGTGACTCCGTGGGGAGCCTCAGGGCTCCTTTGGTCCCGCTGGTTTCTGTCAAGGCAGTCATCAGCAACACTTATTATTATTTTTCTTTTGCAACATGGACACCCCACAGCATTTTCAAGATTGGGAAGTATGGGGGGATCTCCAAGGTTCTGACAGCCCCATCAGCTCCCCTGACCATACCTGTCCCAAGTGCGTCGGGAGTCAGCATTGCTTTTATGTGACAGGAGCAGTTTTTCACACAACAAACAATGGTGTCCCACGGATTGGTGAAACCCAGACGCTTCAAGGGAGCAGACCCCAGGGGACGGGGTCTCCGAAATCTCAAGCTGACTCGGGAAAGGTGGCTGCATGCTCCCCTTCCATGAATTTTCACATTTTTTTTGTAAATATTTTTATTGCATTTTGTTTTTCATTGGCATACGTAACAAAAAACACATTTGGTATAGATTAACATTACTTTGCGTTGGCGGCAGGAATGCATTTCAATTGTTTGTGTGCAGATTACTGCTGTATACTTGTGTATTTGGGTCACTACTCAGAGCGACCAAAGTGCCCGACCAGAGTAATCAATAACACTTGCCAACTAATAGTGCATCTTCTCACCAATATTGTCATAATTGCCACAAGTCTATTTGCATTTTAATATGAACTATACCAATCATAAAAATAGAAAAACAATCCCTACTCCCTCACCAACCCATGTGTGTGTGTGGCCATGGCACAGGTTGATTCATCTTAAAGCCCCGTCTCAATCTCGTTGCTCATAAAACACCTCTCAGTGGGTGGAGATTTCACATTCAGCTATACCTCAAAGATATCACCTGAGTGAGACCTTTTACCCAATTATCTAACCCCACCAACTAATTAAATCACCCATGGCCAATGAAACTGAGGTGCGGCCCCACATAGGTGTTATCACCCAAGATCAATGACAATTCTTTCAAGGGATGTTGGTCATCTGTCTTCCCTTCAAGCTTCTCCAGGTAAGTGTCCCAACATCACAGTAGATCTCTCCCATCCCCTCTCATGCACAGTCGTCTTAGAACAGCTAATTCTGCTAGTGCCCATCTAAGCATGTTTGCCTGCCAGTGCTTCAGTGGGGGTGCACTGGGAACATCTTGCTAATCTTTTGAGAGGTGAGGTATGCATGGTGTAGGTATTGGAACTGAATTAGGCAAAACCGTGCATTGCGCATTACCTGTTTGACCGATTGAAGGCACAGGTCCCACAATTTATCTGTAATATCAGTTCCAAGTGCCAGTTTCCACCAGTCCAGTAGCTTGTGTGTTCCCTAGCGGGTCGGCCCCTCAACACAGAGTGTAGATGTGGGATAGCCTTGGTGGCATTCCTCCCATCAGGGCTACCTCCAGAGGTGTCCTCAGGGGAGGCTGCTCCAGGTCCGACCCAAAGTCTTTCGCAGCACACCCCCAAAGGGATGAGTACAGTAAGAACTCTTCCGAACCCAACCCGCGCTCTAGTGCCAAAGCATCAAAGGCACAGAATCCCTTGTCTGATACCACATCCACCAAGGTTGTGATTTCCACCTCCTCCCAGTCACAGGTTCGATGAGTAGACCTCAAACCCAAACCTGCACATTCTGGTATGGCCCAAATTGGGGGCATAGGGCGTGTGTCGCTGACCGTTACATACATACTGCCTAGAGATAATTGAAGACGTATATAACAATACACTATCTATATCCTGAGGGGGAGCAGTGTCTAACAGCCTGTGTAACAGTGGTTGCCCTACTCGCTTGTCTAGGATACCCTCATATTCGAGTGATGGTGCGCCGGCAAGCCACCGCGTTGGCCACTGCAGTTGTGCTGCAGCATACTATTGTTAGTAATCAGGGGCACCAGGGTCCCCTTCATCTGGAGGGGCAAATAGCTTATTAAGAGCTACACGTCATCTGCTGTCACCCAAAAACGAGTTTGTCAGAACATCCCATCGATTTGTAAAAAAAGGGCTTCCGGATAACCAACGAAAGGGCTGCAAAGAAATAAAAGAGCCATGGTAGGATCACCATTTTGGCAATGGAGATCCTCCCCATGGGAGACAAAGGTAGTCTGGTCCAAAAGGGGAGGGAATGGTGGAGAACAGTCACTGCCTTCCCTAAGAACCCTTCCAGTAAGTCTGGTGCACCGTAGTACACCTGCACTCCCAAATATTTAATGGAGTCAAACTGCCAAGTTAGCACTGTTCATGGCAGTATGTATCCGTGGTCCTCAGAAATAGGTGTCAGTGGGAACTAGCAGGACCTATCCCATTTAACACGATATCCGGACATGGCCCAGGATGTGGTCAACGTCGCCATGGCCTCCGGTAACACAGTGTGATACACCCTCAAATAAATCAGTGCATTGCCTGCATAAAGGGATATGCTTTGCAGGTGCCCAAGCATCAGAAGACCCCAGTAAGGCATACGGTCTTGTAGCATGCGCCCCAGGGGTTCCATCGCCAGGGCAAACAACAGTGGTGAGGGGGGGGCAGCCCTGCCGTGTACCTCTACCCCCCAGAAATGAGTCAGATAGTACTTTCCCCATGTGTACCCTGGCAATTGGATTAATGTATAGTAACGCTACCCATCAGAAGAAGGGAGGCTCAAACACCATATGTGCCAGGACTGCCATTAGGTAAGGCCATCCCAGGGTGTCAAACACTTTTTCAATACCGAGAGAGGTGGCCCTCTGTATCAGTGCGTCTTGCCCAATCCATAACAGGGAATAGTGGTCGTAAGTTAATGAAGGGGATTAAAACCATTTTGATGAGAGTGTACTAAGGAGGAGACCTTGTTCAAGGATTTTCCTAAGAACCTTGTAATCAAGGCTTAGAAGAGACAGAGGGTGATAGGATGTCACGTTTAAGGATCCAATCCATGTTTGTGAAGGACACATTGACCACTTCTTTCATGGAAGCTGATAAGGTCCCACTAACCATCACACTCTCATACCCCTTCAGAAGGCAAGGGGCTAGTTGGGTACGGTAGTGTGCATAACATTTAACTGGGGTGGGTATCAGTGCTGGGGACCTTCCTTTGGGCTATTTGAGCTATTGATTGCTGCACTTCTTCCAATGTAACCCATCTATCTAGCTCCTGTTGCTGTAGAAGATTGATTCTGGGAGTGTGTGCACATGTTAAGTATGCAGAAAGTTAATCTGAATTGCCCACGGAATGCTCCCTATAAAAACCCTGTAATAATCTTCAAATTCTCCATTGATGTCTTCCTGGGTATTCACCACCTGCCCCGTTGGAAGTCGGAGTGCGGCAATTGGGTATCTCGGGGACTACCATGCCAGTAAGTGACCTAATTTATCCCCGTGTTCATGCTGCTGCTGTGTGTAAACTTTATAGTTGAAATTGGATAACCTACCCACTAGTTACCTGTATTACTTTCACAAGGCCGACAGGACCATATGTTGACTGTGATCTATCAGACATGCTCTCTCCAGCTCTCCCTGGCAGTATTCTTCGGAAGTCAACTCCTCACTCAGCCTCTTTCATACACCATAAGCTGTTTTCATGCACAACACTTGTAAAAACTTTAAATGCATCCCATTAGACCAAGGCATCCAATGTCATTCCCTCATTCTCCTGGAAGTACTGGTGTAACTGATCTGAGAGCTGAACCCTGTTGCAGCCAAGGCAGTAGTGTGTAGGCACCAAGCGAGAATCTTTGTTTTGGACCTTCCCCATCTAAGTGGGATCAGACAGGGACTGTGTTCCAAGAGGGTTCTGCCCAGAAACTCTGCTTGTGTGCCCGCTAGTGTGCACTGTGTGATCAATGTCAAGGGAGCAAACACTATATACAGCCTAGAATGTAGCTTGTGTACCAACAAGTAATGGGAGTGCTCCCTGTCAGTGGAGTGCAGTGAGCACCAGAGTTCCTCCACTTGTAGATCATGAGGACAAGTGTTCAGATGATGTGAGACGAAGCAGAGATGCGCCTCCCAGATGGTGGGTGTGGAAGTATGTATCACAAGGACGAGAACCCCGATGTAGTCGCTGTACCAAAGTGTGCGTGTCACTGGGTCTGTCAGTAGGGCCGATGTCAGAATCATGTGAAAGGCTGCTTGTTGCATATACTGCAAAGAGTGTTAAGGATAACCCATCAAGTGCCCCCCTACTGCATAGCAACGCTTGGGATCTATATTAGTGTGTGACACTGTAAAGGGCACCGCCGGAGCCACACCCACTAGTACCCCCTCGCAAAACTAGAGTATGTTGTACCATACAACCGCTCCGCCACCGTCTACTCAATCTAGCAAGTTCTAGTGATGTAAGGTGTGTCCCCCGGAGACATGCAAAGTGGGCCCTGCACTCGGCAGGTGAGTGTAAATCTTGTGTCTCTTGACATATTATGAGCCAATACCTCTCACAATCCTTTTAATTAACCTACATTCCTGTCCTATCACGGAAAATGTAATGTAAATTCATAGGTTGGTTCCAGTTGTAGTGGCCAGAAAAAAGACACTCACACCCAGAGCCACAAACATGTGTTCCCAAACCCCAGCAGTACTTCAAGCTTCCCTCCCCCGGCCACTGCTCAACGGTGCGGCAACAGACCATAAACTTTACAAAGTGTGTACAACAAACTGTAAAATAGTCCTGCAGATCGTAGGTGGTAATGTGTGGCAACCATAGTTCATCTCAGCAAACATCAACCAGCATGTCCAGTAGGGCCACAACCAATACAAGTTGCCCCACTGCCATTGCACATCAGGTTCATCCATGCTGGATCTGAGACAATCATGACAGCAGTCTTTTACACATTCAAAAAAACTATGTGACTACAGCAGAGTCATCAGAGTAGATCAGCAGTCATTGAGGTCCCTCTCCTAGTGTCTCTAGGAGATGGTCTGGCACGGAGCCACTCATGGATTGCATCTTTGAAGTGTCTAACGCCCCAGCACCAACCTGACACAGTGCAGCTATCACTTCTGCTCTCTTCTTTGCTGCCTGGCCACAAGAAGGGTGAAAGCAGTAATTATGGGCTGACAGGTGCCAATTTTGTGCTAGAGTACAACTTTCTTCAGTGTCAGTGTTATCTGATCGAGAATACTTCCCTTTGGATTCCAACCAGTTCCAGGCTTATGGACGGATTGGAAAGAAGTGCTTTATCACCAACCAAGACTCACAGTTTAGCTACAAAAATCAGCACATACTTAATCCCTAGCTGACGAACTTTAAGTTTCACAGGATGCTTTACGTTTTTTTACATAAGCCATACAATCTGGAAATATTGTAACTGTCTGGTTCTATACCTCACATGGGCCTTTGTTGTGAGCAATCTATAGGATGTTATCCCTCTCTCTGTAATAGAAAAGATGCACCACCACCGGGCGCAGGGGCTCTCCGGGCGGTATTGGTCAGGCCAGTACCTGGTGTGCCCACTGTACTCAAAAGAAGGTGGATGTTTTGCCCTAAAGACAGTTTGCGTTAGCCATTGCTCCAGGCATGAATACATGCTCAGCTCCTCAATCTTCCCACCACCCAAATGTTATTCAGGCACAATCTTCCCTCTCAGTCCTCGGCTTTGCATTTCATGAGGTCCACCTCTTGTTATAGGGCCGCAAGTTTAGTATGTGTGTCAGATACAACAGGCTGCATCTCCTTTATAGTAGCATCATGCGCAGACACTCTCATTTTCAGTTTGTTATGTTCCTCACGCATAAAACCCTTGTCAATAATCCTAGTGTCCAGTTTTACTTTCAGTGTCGCCTGCAAGCCCTCGACAGCAGCAAGAAGCTCTGCAAATTTAGTGTTAGTATCCTGTAACACATGGTCAGTGTTAGTATGCTGTAACACATGGTCAGTATTTTAGGTTCAGATCTGCTGGACTTGTCCCCCACTTCACACATGAGGGAGTCTGCAGGGTGTCTCCTGTTTTGGAGTCTGTAGGAAGTACCATAATAGCATCAAGGGTGCTGAGATCATTGCGCTGGAGGATGTGCACAGTGTCCCCCTTCTCCTCATGACAGTACTACAGTCAGGCCCCTTGTGTCCATCCTACAAAGGTTCTCAAACATTAAATGATCACACTCCTTGGGTGTTCTTCCCCTGGAACAGTGCACACTCACCTGTTATGCGGCGGTCCATTGTTTTCCAGTCACTATCATCAGTTTGGACCAATTGCAGTATAAACCCACTTTTCCCAAGGAGGGATCCAGGAGAAACATCAGCAAGAGGAGATTAGGAGCGGTAGAAAGAGCAAAACAGGGTCATTGTCATTCATCAGCAATGGCCTCCAATGTACCATTGAGGGGCACTCCCTTTTGTAGCAGTTTCTCCAGGGCTCGGGGTAGTTGATGGGAGTCCCGAGTAGCAGTCACAAGTCAGTATCGGGATGGTGAGAACTCAGGGCCCCCGGTGGGTGGGAGAGGTCCATGACCCACCCTGTGAAAAGAAGGCCTACTAGGCCAAGGTCTCTGTGCCAGAAGATGGAGGAGAAGATTGGGGTCAATTCACAGCAACTGGCTGCAGCCCCTCTCTGCAAACATCCTGTCCCCAAGCGTTTGTGTGGGCCCACACAAGTCCAACGCGGTCCTCTGCCCTAATGCACATGCTCCAAAAAGGTCCACTCCCCCCACGAGGTGAGGGCAAGGGCTTCAGGAAAGAAGTAAGGACAGCGATTGCCGTAACAACAGGTGGGGGAGTGGATGACTCAGTACTGTAGATCGCGGCACCCTACAATGGGCAAATCATTCTGGAAATGGCCCCCTCAATCTGGGGCGTGTCTCTATGCAGGTCAGGGCAGCGCTTATTACCTTCAGGCTGCAGGGCCTCTAGGAGTTCACCCGTTGCTGCCCTGAGTCTAGCGCAGCTGATCCAGCTCACTGTCTCTAGCGCCAGGGTGAGCATGCTCCAGTAAACACAGCTTCTGTGCTGTGATCCTGGGTGAGCCATAGCTCCTGGCAGTGTCTGTGGCAGGGTCCCAAATATCTTATGGGCCCAGATAAATGCGGCACTTGACAGAGCTCGCGATTATGCAACTGCTCCTGCTACCATGTTGCCCACACCCCTGGATTTTCAACCTTTCCCATTGGGATTAGGTCCTTGGGCCTAAAAATGGACTCAGGAGGGGGCCGCACACCCCGCCCCTTATTAAATAGAGCAGCGCCAGGGGATGGAGTCCATGAGCCCTCCAGAAGGCCCAGGAAAGGGGGCGCGCACCACCCATGGTGTGTGCCAGCTATGTTTCAATAAAATGATTTGTACATCATCAATGATCTGCTGCTTTCTGAATTTGGTATCAGGCATCGTGGTATGATCACTGAAATCAAAAAACCAAAGGTGCTGCTGTCTCGATGTAATAGAACATTGATAAGAATTGTATATATATATATATATATATATATAATTTTTTTATTTTTTTTCTTAAAAAACAGGGACGTTATAGTTAGGCTCACATTTTAAACATATGAAAAAATAGAACTTTACCAGTTATAGTCAGAGTTATCTTAAGTAACTATAACTCATACCCTAAGGTAACTATAACTCGCATCTGTCAAGCGAGGGCCGAGAAAAAGGGGGTTCCAAAGCATAAAATTCCCATGCATTTTCCATAGACTTTTTAAGACAGTACTACTGCAAAAACTGCTGAATTTCACCAAGTTTGGCAGAAAGGTAGTTTTGGTCCAGAAAGAAACCTTTTTGCTATTTGGTGTAAATTCATTCAGCAGTTTTTGAAGCATTAACCCCTTCTGTGCCTTGGACGAGATGATCTCGTCCAAGGCTACAGTTCCCCTGTGCCTTGGACGAGATCATCTCGTCCTAGGCACAGGGGAACTTGGGGGCGCGCTAGCGCGCCCCCCGTGCACCCCCCTCCCCCCCAAAGTCGGGGATGGAAGGGGAAGACCTTCCCCTTACACCCCCAACCCCCCCCACACCCCCCCCCTCTGCTTCCAGCGCGATTGAAAAAGAAATGCAAAAGCATTTCTTTTTCAATCACTGGGAGGCCCGGAGGGGCTTCAAAGGGAAGGAAAAGTATTTCCTTCCCTTTGAAGTCCCTCCGAGGGTTTCAAAAGCCGGATTGCTTGCAATCCGGCTTTTGAAACCCCACTAGACACCAGGGATTTTTTTTTTTTTTATTGAAAGTGAAAATTATATTTTGGCCATTTCTGCCCCCTTTGGGGGCAGATTGGCCTATTTTGATGAGGCCAATCTGCCCCCAAGGGGGGTAGAAACCACTAGACACCAGGGATTTTTATTTTTTTTATTGTTATTGACAAAAGGGAGCGACCCCTTGGGCAAGGGTCGCTCCCAGGGGGGGCATATTTTCTGGAAGGCCTTTTCTGCCCCCAGGGGGGGCAGAAACCTCTAGGCACCAGGGACCTTTTTTTTTGTTTTTTGTTTTTTGTGTTATATATTTTTTTTTTTGGTGGGGAGCGACCCCTTAGGCAAGGGTCGCTCCCCTTGGGGGAAAATTATATTTTGGCCATTTCTGCCCCCCTTGGGGGCAGATTGGCCTATTTTGATGAGGCCAATCTGCCCCCAAGGGGGGTAGAAACCACTAGATACCAGGGATTTTTTTTTTTTTTTATTGTTATTGACAAAAGGGAGTGACCCCTTGGGCAAGGGTCGCTCCCAGGGGGGGCATATTTTCGGGAAGGACTTTTCTGCCCCCAGGGGGGGGCAGAAACCTCTAGGCACCAGGGACCTTTTTTTTTGTTTTTTGTTTTTTGTGTTATATTTTTTTTTTTGTTGGTGGGGAGCGACCCCTTAGGCAAGGGTCGCTCCCCTTGGGGGAAAATTATATTTTGGCCATTTCTGCCCCCCTTGGGGGCAGATTGGCCTATTTTGATGAGGCCAATCTGCCCCCAAGGGGGGTAGAAACCACTAGGCACCGGGGATTTGTTTTTTGGCGCCAATGTCACGCAGGGGGAGCGACCCCGTAGGCAAGGGTCGCTCCGGGGGGGGGGGGGGGGGGTGGGGGTTGGGGGGGCAAATTTATTTTAGCCCATTTCTGCCCCCCCCCCCCGGGGGACAGATCGGCCTATTATTAGGCCGAACTGCCCCCAGGGGGGGGGGCAGAACCCTCTAGGCGCCAGGGCATTTTTTTTTTTTTTTTTTTTTTTTTTGTTGTTTCTTTTTTTAGAGATGGGGAGCGACCCATCAGGCAAGGGTCGCTCCCCTGGGGGGGCAAATTGTATTTAGACCATTTCTGCCCCCCTGGGGGCAGATTGGCCAATTTTAGGTCAATTTGCCCCCAAGGGGGCAGACACCACTAGGCACCGGGGATTTGTTTTTTGGCGCCAATGTCACGCAGGGGGAGCGACCCCGTAGGCAAGGGTCGCTCCCGGGGGGGGCAAATTTATTTTAGGCCATTTCTGCCCCCCCCCGGGGGACAGATCGGCCTATTATTAGGCCGAACTGCCCCCAGGGGGAGGCAGAACCCTCTAGGCGCCAGGGCAATTTGTTTTTTTTGTGTTTTTTTTTTTGTTGTTTCTTTTTTTAGAGATGGAGAGCGACCCATCAGGCAAGGGTCGCTCCCCTGGGGGGGCAAATTGTATTTAGACCATTTCTGCCCCCCTGGGAGCAGATTGGCCAATTTTAGGTCAATCTGCCCCCAAGGGGGCAGAAACCACTAGGCACCAGGGATTTGTTTTTTGGCGCCAATGTCACGCAGGGGGAGCGACCCCGTAGGCAAGGGTCGCTCCGGGGGGGGGGGGGTGGGGGTTGGGAGGGCAAATTTATTTTAGGCCATTTCTGCCCCCCCCCGGGGGACAGATCGGCCTAATATTAGGCCGAACTGCCCCCAGGAGGGGGCAGGACCCTCTAGGCGCCAGGGCAATTTTATTTTTTTGTGTTTTTTTTGTTGTTGTTTCTTTTTTTAGAGATGGGGAGCGACCCATCAGGCAAGGGTCGCTCCCCTTGGGGGGGCAAATTGTATTTAGACCATTTCTGCCCCCCTGGGGGCAGATTGGCCAATTTTAGGTCAATCTGCCCCCAAGGGGGCAGAAACCACTAGGCACCGGGGATTTGTTTTTTGGCGCCAATGTCACGCAGGGGGAGCGACCCCGTAGGCAAGGGTCGCTCCCGGGGGGGGGGGGTGGGGGTTGGGGGGGCAAATTTATTTTAGGCCATTTCTGCCCCCCCCGGGGGACAGATCGGCCTATTATTAGGCCGAACTGCCCCCAGGGGGGGGAAGAAACCTCTAGGCGCCAGGGCAATTTTTTTTTTTGTGGGTTTTTTTTTTTGTTGTTTCTTTTTTTAGAGATGGGGAGCGACCCATCAGGCAAGGGTCGCTCCCCTGGGGGACAAATTGTATTTAGAACATTTCTGCCCCCCTGGGGGCAGATTGGCCAATTTTAGGTCAATCTGCCCCCAAGGGGGCAGAAACCACTAGGCACCGGGGATTTGTTTTTTGGCGCCAATGTCACGCAGGGGGAGCGACCCCGTAGGCAAGGGTCGCTCCTGGGGGGGGGGGGGGGGTTGGGGGGGCAAATTTATTTTAGGCCATTTCTGCCCCCCCCGGGGGACAGATCGGCCTATTATTAGGCCGAACTGCCCCCAGGGGGGGGCAGAACCCTCTAGGCGCCAGGGCAATTTTTTTTTTGTGTTTTTTTTTGTTGTTGTTTCTTTTTTTAGAGATGGGGAGCGACCCATCAGGCAAGGGTCGCTCCCCTGGGGGGGCAAATTGTATTTAGACCATTTCTGCCCCCCTGGGGGCAGATTGGCCAATTTTAGGTCAATCTGCCCCCAAGGGGGCAGAAACCACTAGGCACCGGGGATTTGTTTTTTGGCGCCAATGTCACGCAGGGGGAGCGACCCCGTAGGCAAGGGTCGCTCCCGGGGGGGGGGTTTTGGGGGGGCAAATTTATTTTAGGCCATTTCTGCCCCCCCGGGGGGCAGATCGGCCTATTATTAGGGCGATCTGCCCCCGGGGGGGGGCAGAAACCTCTAGGCGCCAGGGCAAATTTTGTTTTGTGTTTTTTTTTTTTTTGTTTGTTTGTTTTTTTAGAGATGGGGAGTGACCCATCAGGCAAGGGTCGCTCCCCAGGAGGGCAAATTGTATTTAGACCATTTCTGCCCCCCTGGGGACAGATTGGCAGAGTTTAGGTCAATCTGCCCCCAAGGGGGCAGAAACCACTAGGCACCGGGGATTTGTTTTTTGGTGCCAATGTCACGCAGGGGGAGCGACCCCGTAGGCAAGGGTCGCTCCCGGGGAGGGTGGGGGTTGGGGTGGCAAATTTATTTTAGGGCATTTCTGCCCCCCCCCCTGGGGCCGGCTGAGCTACAGGCCAAACACCACAGGTAGGCACCTTGCAAAAAACACCTCTGTTTTCTGTGAAAAAATATGTTGTGTCCACGTTGTGTTTTGGGCCATTTCCTTTTGTGGGCGCTAGGCCTACCCACAGAAGTGAGGTACCATTTTTATCGAGAGACTTAGGGGAATGCTGGGTGGAAGGAAATTTGTGGCTCCTCTCAGATTCCACAACTTTCTGTCACCGAAATGAGAGGAAAAAGTGTTTTTTGGGCCAAATTTTGATGTTTGCAAAGGATTCTGGGTAACATAACCTGGTCAGAGCCCCGCAAGTCACCCCATCTTGGATTCCCCTGGGTTTCTAGTTTTCAAAAATGCACTGGTTTGCTAAGTTTCCTCAGGTGTCGGCTGAGCTACAGGCCAAAATCCACAGGTAGGCACTGCTTTTTATAAAAAAATGTGATGTGTCCACGTTGTGTTTTGGGCCCTTTCCTTTCGTGGGCGCTAGTCCTACCCACACAAGTGAGGTATCATTTTTATCGGGAGACTTGGGGGAACGCTGGGTAGAAGGAAATTTGTGGCTCCTCTCAGATTCCAGAACTTTCTGCCACAGAAATGTGAGTAACATGTGTATTTTTAGCCAAATTTTGAGGTTTGCAAAGGATTCTGGGTAACAGAACCTGGTCCGAGCCCCGCAAGTCACCCCTCCTTGGATTCCCCTAGGTCTCTAGTTTTCAGAAATACACAGGTTTGGTAGGTTTCCCTAGGTGCCGGCTGAGCTAGAGGCCAAAATCTACAGGTAGGCACTTCGCAAAAAACACCTCTGTTTTTTTCCAAAATTTAGGATGTGTCCACGTTGCGCTTTGGGGTGTTTCCTGTCGCCGGCGCTAGGCCTACCCACGCAAGTGAGGTATCATTTTTATCGGGAGACTTGGGGGAACGCTGGGTGGAAGGAAATTTGTAGCTCCTCTCAGATTCCAGAACTTTCTGCCACAGAAATGTGAGGGACATGTGTTTTTTTAGCCAAATGTTGAGGTTTGCAAAGGATTCTGGGTAACAGAACCTGGTCCGAGCCCCGCAAGTCACCCCTCGTTGGATTCCCCTAGGTCTCTAGTTTTCAGAAATGCACAGGTTTGGTAGGTTTCCCTAGGTGCCGGCTGAGCTAGAGGCCAAAATCTACAGGTAGGCACTTCGCAAAAAACACCTCTGTTTTTTTTCCAAAATTTAGGATGTGTCCATGTTGCGCTTTGGGGTGTTTCCTGTCGCCGGCGCTAGGCCTACCCACGCAAGTGAGGTATCATTTTTATCGGGAGACTTGGGGGAACGCTGGGTGGAAGGAAATTTGTAGCTCCTCTCAGATTCCAGAACTTTCTGCCACAGAAATGTGAGGGACATGTGTTTTTTTAGCCAAATTTTGAGGTTTGCAAAGGATTCTGGGTAACAGAACCTGGTCCGAGCCCCGCAAGTCACCCCTCGTTGGATTCCCCTAGGTCTCTAGTTTTCAGAAATGCACAGGTTTGGTAGGTTTCCCTAGGTGCCAGCTGAGCTAGAGGCCAAAATCTACAGGTAGGCACTTCGCAAAAAACACCTCTGTTTTTTTCCAAAATTTAGGATGTGTCCACGTTGCGCTTTGGGGTGTTTCCTGTCACCGGCGCTAGGCCTACCCACGCAAGTGAGGTATCATTTTTATCGGGAGACTTGGGGGAACGCTGGGTGGAAGGAAATTTGTAGCTCCTCTCAGATTCCAGAACTTTCTGCCACAGAAATGTGAGGGACATGTGTTTTTTTAGCCAAATTTTGAGGTTTGCAAAGGATTCTGGGTAACAGAACCTGGTCCGAGCCCCGCAAGTCACCCCTCCTTGGATTCCCCTAGGTCTCTAGTTTTCAGAAATGCACAGGTTTGGTAGGTTTCCCTAGGTGCCGGCTGAGCTACAGGCCAAAATCTACAGGTAGGCCCTTCGCAAAAAACACCTCTGTTTTTTTCCAAAATTTAGGATGTGTCCACGTTGCGCTTTGGGGTGTTTCCTGTTGCCGGCGCTAGGCCTACCCACGCAAGTGAGGTATCATTTTTATCGGGAGACTTGGGGGAACGCTGGGTGGAAGGAAATTTGTAGCTCCTCTCAGATTCCAGAACTTTCTGCCACAGAAATGTGAGGGACATGTGTTTTTTTTAGCCAAATTTTGAGGTTTGCAAAGGATTCTGGGTAACAGAACCTGGTCAGAGCCCCGCAAGTCACCCCTCCTTGGATTCCCCTAGGTCTCTAGTTTTCAGAAATGCACAGGTTTGGTAGGTTTCCCTAGGTGCCGGCTGAGCTAGAGGCCAAAATCTACAGGTAGGCACTTCGCAAAAAACAGCTCTGTTTTTTTCCAAAATTTAGGATGTGTCCACGTTGCGCTTTGGGGTGTTTCCTGTCGCCGGCGCTAGGCCTACCCACGCAAGTGAGGTATCATTTTTATCGGGAGACTTGGGGGAACGCTGGGTGGAAGGAAATTTGTAGCTCCTCTCAGATTCCAGAACTTTCTGCCACAGAAATGTGAGGGACATGTGGTTTTTTAGCTAAATTTTGAGGTTTGCAAAGGATTCTGGGTAACAGAACCTGGTCAGAGCCCCGCAAGTCACCCCTCGTTGGATTCCCCTAGGTCTCTAGTTTTCAGAAATGCACAGGTTTGGTAGGTTTCCCTAGGTGCCAGCTGAGCTAGAGGCCAAAATCTACAGGTAGGCACTTCGCAAAAAACACCTCTGTTTTTTTCCAAAATTTAGGATGTGTCCACGTTGCGCTTTGGGGTGTTTCCTGTCGCCGGCGCTAGGCCTACCCACGCAAGTGAGGTATCATTTTTATCGGGAGACTTGGGGGAACGCTGGGTGGAAGGAAATTTGTAGCTCCTCTCAGATTCCAGAACTTTCTGCCACAGAAATGTGAGGGACATGTGTTTTTTTAGCTAAATTTTGAGGTTTGCAAAGGATTCTGGGTAACAGAACCTGGTCCGAGCCCCGCAAGTCACCCCTTCTTGGATTCCCCTAGGTCTCTAGTTTTCAGAAATGCACAGGTTTGGTAGGTTTCCCTAGGTCCCGGCTGAGCTACAGGCCAAAATCTACAGGTAGGCACTTCGCAAAAAACACCTCTGTTTTTTTCCAAAATTTAGGATGTGTCCACGTTGCGCTTTGGGGTGTTTCCTGTCGCCGGCGCTAGGCCTACCCACGCAAGTGAGGTATCATTTTTATCGGGAGACTTGGGGGAACGCTGGGTGGAAGGAAATTTGTAGCTCCTGTCAGATTCCAGAACTTTCTGCCACAGAAATGTGAGGGACATGTGTTTTTTTAGCCAAATTTTGAGGTTTGCAAAGGATTCTGGGTAACAGAACCTGGTCCGAGCCCCGCAAGTCACCCCTCCTTGGATTCCCCTAGGTCTCTAGTTTTCAGAAATGCACAGGTTTGGTAGGTTTCCCTAGAGCCGGCTGAGCTAGAGGCCAAAATCTACAGGTAGGCACTTCGCAAAAAACACCTCTGTTTTTTTCCAAAATTTAGGATGTGTCCACGTTGCGCTTTGGGGTGTTTCCTGTCGCCGGCGCTAGGCCTACCCACGCAAGTGAGGTATCATTTTTATCGGGAGACTTGGGGGAACGCTGGGTGGAAGGAAATTTGTAGCTCCTCTCAGATTCCAGAACTTTCTGCCACAGAAATGTGAGGGACATGTGTTTTTTTAGCCAAATTTTGAGGTTTGCAAAGGATTCTGGGTAACAGAACCTGGTCCGAGCCCCGCAAGTCACCCCTCCTTGGATTCCCCTAGGTCTCTAGTTTTCAGAAATGCACAGGTTTGGTAGGTTTCCCTAGGTGCCGGCTGAGCTACAGGCCAAAATCTACAGGTAGGCACTTCGCAAAAAACACCTCTGTTTTTTCCCAAAATTTAGGATGTGTCCACGTTGCGCTTTGGGGTGTTTCCTGTCGCCGGCGCTAGGCCTACCCACGCAAGTGAGGTATCATTTTTATCGGGAGACTTGGGGGAACGCTGGGTGGAAGGAAATTTGTAGCTCCTCTCAGATTCCAGAACTTTCTGCCACAGAAATGTGAGGGACATGTGTTTTTTTAGCCAAATTTTGAGGTTTGCAAAGGATTCTGGGTAACAGAACCTGGTCCGAGCCCCGCAAGTCACCCCTCCTTGGATTCCCCTAGGTCTCTAGTTTTCAGAAATGCACAGGTTTGGTAGGTTTCCCTAGGTGCCGGCTGAGCTAGAGGCCAAAATCTACAGGTAGGCACTTCGCAAAAAACACCTCTGTTTTCTCCCAAAATTTTGGATGTGTCCACGTTGCGCTTTGGGGCGTTTCCTGTCGCGGGCGCTAGGCCTACCCACGCAAGTGAGGTATCATTTTTATCGGGAGACTTGGGGGAACATAGATTAGCAAAACAAGTGCTATTGCCCCTTGTCTTTCTCTACATTTTTTCCTTCCAAATATAGGAGAGTGTGTAAAAAAGACATCTATTTGAGAAATTTCCTATAATTCACATGCTTGTATGGTCACCCCGGAATTCAGAGATGTGCAAATAACCACTGCTCCTCAGCACCTTATCTTGTGCCCTTTTTGGAAATGCAAAGGTTTTCTTGATAGCAATTTTTTACTCTTTATATTTCAGCAAATGAATTGCTGTATACCCGGTATAGAATGAAAACGCACTGCAGGGTGCAGCTCATTTATTGGCTCTGGGTTCCTCGGGTTCTTGATGAACCTACAAGCCCTATATATCCCCGCAACCAGAGGAGTCCAGCAGACGTAACGGTATATTGCTTTCCATAATCTGACATTGCAGGGAAAAGTTACAGAGTAAAACGTAGAGAAAAAGTGATGTTTTTTTCACCTCAATTTCAATATTTTTCTTTTTCAGCTGTTATTTTCTGTAGGAAACCCTTGTAGGATCTACACAAATGACCCCTTGCTGAATTCAGAATTTTGTCTACTTTTCAGAAATTGTTAGGTTTCTGGGATCCAGCATTGGTTTCATGCCCATTCCTGTCACTGACTGGAAGGAGGCTGAAAGCACAAAAAATTGCAAAAATGGGGTATGCCCCAGTAAAATGCCAAAATTGTGTTGAAAAATTGGGTTTTCTGATTCAAGTCTGCCTGTTCCTGAAAGCTAGGAAGCTGCTGAGTTTAGCACTACAAACGCTTTGTTGATGCCATTTTCAGGGGGAAATCCACAAGCCTTCTTCTGCTGCCACTTTTTCCATTTTTTTAAAAAAAAACGAAATTTTCACTGTATTTTGGCCAATTTCTTGGCCTCCTTCAAGGGAACCCACAAAGTCTGGGTACCTCTAGAATCCCTAGGATGTTGGAAAAAAAGGACGCAAATTTGGCTTGGTTAGCTTATGTGGACAAAAAGTTATGTGGGCCTAAGCGCGAACTGCCCCAAATAGGCAAAAAAAGGCCTGGCACAGGAGGGGGGAAAGGCCTGGCAGCGAAGGGGTTAAAGAAAATCCAAATTTGCTTATCTAGGGATGCGAAGGATTCTCGTGCTGAGATTTGATTTGGCTGCCAACACTTCAACAAGGAAGTGTTGGGAGCCATGTTGGGACCCGGCTTCAGCAGTGTCTCCCAAAAAATATGCTTTTTCTTCAATTTTTCTCTGGATTCGTGGACTCACCCCCGAATTCACAAATCCGTGGATCCACCAGTGGATCCGTGGATTTGCAGATCGAATGAAAAAAAAATTGGACAATTGCCTACGAGGGGTCCTTAAAGGAAGCTTTATGGGATCAGGATACCTGTACTCTAACCCCATATGTCTTTTTTCACTCATCTTCTCCAACTCTCGAGCCGATGGGACAAACAAAATGGTGGCAGCAACTTTTCTGTCAGGTTGCGGCCAGCCAATCTGGGCCTTGCTTTTCCCCTGAATCTGTGAATCAGAATGCACAAATCCAAATCCACTTCACTAGATATCTATATTTATTAAACTCTAACATTTCAGAAACTACTGAAAGGATTTACGCCGATCACAAACAACACAATTTGTGGACTAAGATCTAGCTTCCTTCCAAATTTGGTATAATTCTGTTCAGTGGTTCAGGCTGTAGAAGTGTCTAAAAGTCCTATAGAGAAAACGTGTTTTGGGATCCCCCCTTTTTCTAGGCCCCTGCTTGATGCCCCCAAACTTTCAAGACAGCAGCTGAACAGACCAAAGTATCTGTTTTGAAAATTTCATGAAGATTCGTCAAGCGGCACCAAAGTTGAATACGGCAAAACAAAAAATACTCCAGCTATGGAAACTAGGTCGGAACTATTCCTACCTAGTGGCGATATATATATTTATATTACCTACTGGCTCTTACCAGTAGGTAGTTGTAGTTAGGACCATGTTTCCATAGAAAAAAATAGTTTTTTGACTTGCCTATACCTTTGTCACTGTTTGACGAATATTCACAACATTTTCCAAAAAAGTGCCCTAGTGATTCGTGGTGTGCACCAAAAGTTTGGGGGTGATCCGTCAAGTGGGGCTGAGAAAAAGGGGTTTTGGGGTCTAAAAGTTGCATTTGCCATGTTAATTCCTATCGGATCTTTGAACACGACTACAGCCTGAACTGCTGGACGGAATTACATCAAATTTGGTGGAAAGCTAGCTGTCGCTATGCAGATTGGGCTTTGGGGTGTCTGGTGTAAATTTGTTCAGTAGTTTTTGAGAAATTAAAGGGAAAATACATTTGTATATCTGAGGTCACGAATAATTCACGAATAATTCGCAAATACTTCGCGAATATTCACAAATCTTCACAAATTAGTGCGTGAATAAAAGGTCTGTAATTGGCTGGGTAACAACCTGAACAGAAAATTGTGGCTGCAATTTTATGTTATGGGAGAGGGTCCTTGGGGCTGAAAAAACAAGATTAATCATGAATAAGCAAAACAAATTACAAAAATTCAGACATTCTTATACACTAATTCATTCACTCATACATGCACTCAGAGACTCATGCACCCACTAACACATCAACCCAGACACTCATAGACTCCCACACCCACTTTCAGACTCACTCAGACACACATGCTACCACTCACAGACAATTGTAACAATATATAGACTCTTAGTACAGTTTGTAAAACAAACATTAAATATAAACCCAGCAAGTGCTGCTCCAGCACAACCGCACACAGTCACATCAGGCATTAACCCTGTGACTGTGCATTCAATTATGGGTAAAGTACCACCAGAATGTGAAAACAATCTGTTTTGGTTAGCTCAAAAAATAAACATGCTACAAGCTGTGTTTCCCCATACGGTACCTCAAGATCAACACAGAATTCTCACTATGTGCTTGCCAATTCTAATGGTTCCTGCAGTGGATAATTGCAACACCTGGGACACGGTATTTGCCATGCTTTACACTACCGCACAAGGTACACCAACGCTTGTCAATCTTCCGGAAGTGGTAAAACAAATTCAAGATGAATACAGGGCTGCCCCGGCTCTGGACTTGGGGATTTAATTAATAGACAATTTTACTACAGTGACATCAATAATATTATGTAACCTTAAAGGGAAAGCAGTAGCACTATCGGTGCACATGCAGCTCTGGGATGTTCCTGTACAGGATCAAGAATACAAGCTGCCTAAAATTATTGCTAAACCTATTCAAGTATTGGTCGGGATGGTTTGGGAGCCAGACCAAGTAAACCACAGTTACAAGGTAAATAATATAAGTATTCTACAAAGCAGGCAATGGAGGGTTCTAAAAAACAATGGCATAAACAGAAACAAAACATTAGATAGTAGAGAATCTCCGCAATCGGACTACCTTGAGAAACATTACAATATAAGCAATTGGGATAATATAAAAATCCTTATTTGTATCAGTATACTGATACACACCAATCTCGTTCCTTTCAGGACTCACTGGATAAATGTAGTGAGAGAGGTGGGCGATCAGAACAATGAACAGAGTATGTGAACCAGAAAAAAGGTTCACAACGCTCAGCAGAAGTTTCAGTTAAAAAAGAAGAGAAACTTCCTCAACAAAAACACCAATTCAAAAAGAAGGTGGCAGCTATTTCTGCATGAAATGCCATGCAAGGTGAGAGTTTTATTGAAGTACAGGAACTGGGCACTAGCTTGGCTAGACAGCACAGCAAAGGTCACAATAGTTTGCCAGAATCTTTATTATTAGTATCTGGAGATGAAAGCAACTGACGGCTTTATAGAAGTCGAGACTGCAGACATGCTTCGGCTCCCCCACCAATCGGGTTTATAAAATGAAAATACAATTAGAGGGAGACATTGAACGCACAATTGATATAATATTTCGGAAATGATTAGCTAGCGTTTATGACATTGTGTTGGCCAAAAAAGATCGGCCACCAGAATTTGTCTGTGAAGCCCACGGGGGAACAGATCATTAAGCCTTCCTTTTTACCCCTAGTTCCTATAGAATTAGTTGAGTCATACTCATTTGATTGGGCATTGGCACACACCCTTGTGCTGTATCGCAACCATGTTGGGTGGGATAAAGATTCTCCCTACCACATATTAACCCAACCAACCACAGACTCAACCTCAATATCCTATTAAGCATAAAGGCTAAAGCTCCTGTGAAAGAGATTCTCACACATCTAGAGTACCAGGGTTTATTTGAGCTCTGTGTCTTGCCAGTGAACAATCCTTTATTTCCTGTTGCCAAACTGGACCGTTCATATAGAATAGTCTTAGATTATAGACATTTAAACTGTCATACATGCACATTTGCTATTCAAAACTCACACAGCACAGCACTCATTAACAATATGGTGCACAAAAAATACAAAATGACTTTGGATATTTCCAATGGCTTCTTCTGCCAATATAGAGCTCCTAAAGGCAGGGATTTAACAGCATTTAGTGCTTTAGCCTCACAGAAACATTTTTCCGTGCTTCCACAGGAGTATACAAACAGTCCTCGACTTTTGTCTTCCATTTTACACAACATTGACCCTAAGGCGTTGCCCTGTGTTGATGACATCTACCTAACGGATGATGATCTCATTCACCACCTGAAACAGATGGCCCTCATTGTTGTGGGATTTGCCAAATGCGGCTACAAATTGCCTTTCTCAGTGTCCTATTATTGGGATATGAGTTATCAGATGAAGGCAAAAACCTTGCCCCCCACTTTCTAGAAAAATGCGCACAATCGCAACCTCCAAACACCATAAAAATCTCCAGCCTTTATTGGGTTTTTAAAACTTTGGTAGAACTTACACTCCAGATTGTACACAACACATTAAACCAATATATGATTTAATACACCCTGACTTTTCAAGCAAATATTGGACAGTTGAACACACACGCATTCTCAGAGCTTTACAACAAGACATGCTTGCAGCAAAGCATTTACACACAAGGGACAACAAGATACATTTGGTCATCAGAGTAATTGCTGGTGCCATCGGTTTCACCTGTGTAAGACTTAATGAAGGTGATTCTGCCCCTACTGCATACAAATCACGCATAGCTGAACAACGCTTTGCTACCACAGAAAAGATCCTGACTGCTGTTCAGATGGCTGTCATTAACCCCTTCGCTAACAGGCCTTTTCCCTCTCAGGTGCCAAGCATTTTTTGGCTATTTTGGGCAGTTTGCGCTTAGGTCCTCATAACTTTTTATCCACATAAGCTACCCATGCCAAATGTGCGTCCTTTTTTTACAACAGCATAGGGTTTCTAGAGGTACCCATAGTTTGTGGGTTCCCTTGGAGGAGACCGAGGAATTATCCAAAATACAGCAAAAAGTTCGTTTTTTTTACGAAAAATGGGGAAAAAGGGCTGCAGAAGAAAGCCTGTGTTTTTTCCCCTGAAAATGGCATCAACAAAAGATATGCAGTGCTACAATCACCATCGTCCCAGCCTTCAAGAACAGGCAGACTTGAATCAGAAAACCAAATTTTTCAACACAATTTTGGCATTTTACTGGGACATACCCCATTTTTACTATATTTTGTCATTTAAGCCTCCTTCCAGTTAGTGACAGAAATGGGTGGGACACCAATGCTGGAGCCCCGAAAGCTAAACATTTCAGAAAAGTAGACAAGATTCTGAATTCAGCAAGGGGTAGTTAGTGTAGATCCTACAAAGGTTTCCTACAGAAAATAAGAGCTGAAATAAAAATATATTGTAATTGAGGTGAAAAAAACAGCCATTTTTCTCCACGTTTTACTCTGTAACGTTTTCCTGCGATGTCAGATTTTTGAAAGCAATATACTGTTACGTCTGCTGGACTCTTCTGGTTACGGGGATATATAGGGCTTGTAGGTTCATCAAGAACCCTAGGTACCCAGAGCCAATAAAGGAGCTGCACCTTGCAATGGGTTTTCACTCCATACCGGGTATACAGCAATTCATTTGCTGAAATACAAAGAGTGAAAAATTGGTATCAAGAAAGCCTTTGTATTTCCAAAATGGGCACAAGATAAGGTTTTAAGAAGCAGTGGTTATTTGCACATCTCTGAATTCTGGGGTCCCCATATTAGCATGTGAATTACAGGGCATTTCTCAAACAGATGTCTTTTGTACACACTGTCTTATATTTGGAAGGAAAAAATGTTCAGAAAGACAAGAGGCAATAACACTTCCATTCTGTGTTCCCCCAAGTCTCCCAATAAAAATGGTACCTCATTGTGTAGGTAGGCCTAGTGCCTGCGACAGGAAACACAACATGGACACATCACATTTTTACATTGAAATCTGACGTGTTTTTTGCAAAGTGCCTTGCTATGGATTTTGGCCTCTAGCTCAGCCGGTACCTACGGAAACCTACCAAACTTGTGCATTTTTTAAAACTAGACACTTAGGGAAATCCAGGATGGGGTGACTTGTGGGGCTCTCACCAGGTTCTGTTACCCATAATCTTTTGCAAACCTTAAACTTTGGCCAAAGAAAACACTTTTCCTCACATTTCAGTGACAGAAAGTTCTGGAATCTGAGAGGAGCCACAAATTTTCTTCCACCCAGCGTTCCCCCAAGTCTCCTGATAAAAATGGTACCTCATCTGTGTGGGTAGGCCTAGTGCCCGCGACAGGAAACAGCCCCAAAACACAACATGGACATATCACATTTTCCCAAAGAAAACAGAGCTGTTTTTTGCAAAGTGCCTAGCTGTGGATTTTGGCCTCTAGCTCAGCCGGCACCTAGGGCAACCTACCAAACGTGCATTTTTTTAAAACTAGACACCTAGGGGAATTCACGATATGGTGAATTGTGGGGCTCTCGCCAGGTTCTGTTACCCAGAATCATTTGCAAGCCTCAAAATTTGGCGAAGAAAACAGTTTTTCCTCACATTTCGGTGACAGAAAGTTCTGGAATCTGAGAGGAGCCACAAAATCCTTCTACTCAGAGTTTCCCCAAGTCTCCCGATAAAAATGGAACCTCACCTGTGTGGGTAGGCCTCGTACCTCCAAAAGGAAATGCCCCAATACACTATGTGGATACATCAAAATTATCAAATCAAAAACAACCTGTTTTTGTGGCAGGGGGCACCTGCGTTTTTTGGTCCTGGGCTCAGCAGCCATATAGGGAAACCTACCAAACCCGAACATTCTGAAAAACAGACACCTGAGGGAGTCCCGGGAGGTGCGACTTTCGTGGATCCCCCAGTGTTTTCTTACCCAGAATCCTCAGCTAATCTCATATTTAGCTAAAAAAATCTATTTTTCACATATTTCTGTGTGGCATCACTGCACTGGGACAAATTTCCTACCACCCAGCATTCCCCTCAGTCTCCCGGTAAAAATGAAACCTCACTTGTGTAGGTGGACCAAGCGCCTGTGACATGGAAGAGCCAAAAACATGTTGAAATTGAGGGGAACTGAAGTGGGTCCAAAAGGACAGTTTGAAAAAAAAACATTTTTAGGCTGACAAGTGCGGCAGAATTTTTATCGGTATAGATGCGACAATGCTGAGTGGTAGGAATTTTGTGGATTCCTGCAGATTCCACAAGGTTCCATCACAAAAATGTGGGAAAATTTGTGATTTCCTGCAAAGTTGGAGGTTTCCAGGGCATTGTGGGTAAGAAAATGGTGCGGGTGCATGTGAAGGGCGCCACCCTGGACTCACCCAGCTGTTTAGTTTTCAGAAGTATCTAGGTCTTGTGGATTTTTCTCCATGGCAGCGTCACAAAGTCCAAAAAGTGCAGCCCTCCCCATTACAAGTAGGACGATTTTGGGAGTTAGACAAGCAAACTATCACGGGCCAAATGTAAAACCAAAACCCAAAATAATCAAATGTCCTCTTGCTTGCCATGGGATAAGATGTTTTAGTGTGCGGTGGAAGAGCTGAAAGTCTGTTACTCCCTTCAGTTGGGTTGGGGGCATAACCATTTAGCCACCATCCCACTATTTTTTTTTTATTCCCTGGCATCTAGTAGGCTTTCTGCCCCCCCGGGAGTGGATCGGGGGTAATTGCCCCATCTGCCCACCGGTGGGCAGAATAACTTTGGCCCCATTTATTTGGGGTGACCATACCCCCACCCTCTTTTTTTGAAAAAAATCTTCACTGGTGGGCTTTCTGCTCGCCTTCTAAAAATAGGCTGATCTGCCGGCCAACAGTAATGTGCCCCCATGGGGAGCGGCCCTTGCTCAAGGGGCTGCCCCCCAAACAAAACAAACACACACACCAATCCCTGGTGCCTAAGTGGTTTCTGCCCCCTTTCCCCCTGGGGCAGAAATGGCCTAAAATAAATTTGCCCGCTCCAGGGGAGTGACCCTTGCATAATCCTGGGTGCCTAGTGGCAGATCGTCCTAATAAAAATAGGCTGATCTGCCCCCAAGCAGGGTAGAAATGGCCTAAAATGAATTTGCCCCCAAGGGGAGCGACCCTTGCCTAAGGGGTCACTCCCCTTGCGTGAAATTGACGCCACAAAATATAAGTCCCTGGTGTCTAGTGGTTTCTGCCCCCCTTGAGGGCAGATCGGCCTAATAAAAATAGGCCGATCTGCCCGCAAGGAGGGTAGAAAAGGCCCAAAATAAAAAATTTCAACAAGGGGAGTGACCCTTGCCTAAGGAGTCACTCCCCTTGCATGAAATTGACAAAAACAAAATCCCTGATATCTAGTGGTTTCTGGCCTAATGAAAATAGGCCGATCTGCAGAAATGGCCTAAAGATAATTTTGCCCCCAGGGGAGCAACCTTTGCCTGAGGGGTCACTCCCCACATCTAAAAAAAAAATAAAGCAACAAAAAAAATTGATCCCCGGTGTCTAGAGGTTTGTGCCCCAGCTAAAAATATTTTGCCTCCGAGGGGAGCATCCCCTGTCCAAGGGGCCGCTCCTCTTATAACATAAATTTTTAAAAAAACATCCCTGGTGTCTAGTGGGCATTTCTGCTGCCCGATATCTTCACAATCGGGCAACAGAAATGCTGAGAGAGGCATCAAAGGAAAAGAAAGTCCTTTCCTTTCCTTTGATGCCTCTCTCGCACCCTCCACGTGATCGGAAGAGAAATGCTTTTGCATTTCTCTTCCGATCCGTGCTGGAAGCTGAGCTTCCAATGTGGTGGGGACAGCCTCTGATGAGGTCAGCGCACGATTGTGCGCTGAAGTCATCAGACTCCACATGGGGTTCCGGGGAGGGCGGGGTGGAAGGGGAAGTGACTCCCCTTCCAGCCCTGCCCAAGGGAGGGGGGTGTGAGGCCCCCGGGAGGAGTGCTAGTACTTCCCCCGGTGGCCAATACCAGGACGAAGTGGTCACATCCGTGGCAACTGAGCGCCACGGAAGCGGAAGTAACCACCTCGTCCCGGGCACCCGAGGGGTTAAAGAGAGACCTCTGGCTCATGGGAAGCGTATTATCATCTTTTCGATCCCAGCCTCCGAGGGTCTCACAAAGGCTAGTGTTCCAAATGCAAAAGCATTACAACCACATTGGAATCCAAGGCCGACATCTCTGACAGCCACTGATGTGGACTAAGGGGGTCATCATGAACATGAGGGTCCGGACCACCATATATTGTTCACAGGGAGACCGCCACAGGCGGAACTCCGCCACCGTCAGGCTACCGCCGCCAGGCAGCCTGACGATGGCGGAGTTCCTTATCTGACAAGTCAGCGCTGGAAGCAGCGCAGCCCGCCGGATAAAGAACCTGTGTTCCCCCAGCCTTTCCCTGGTGGTTTTTCCCGCCATGGAACGGCTGGCGGAAGGGGTGCTCCGGGTCCCCCAGGGGCCCTGCACTGCCCATGCAGTTGGCATGGGCAGTGCAGGGGCCCCTGTGCACAGCCCTGTCACCATGTCACTGCCCGATTTACAGGCAGGGATATGCGCGAAGGGTGCTGCTGCACCCGCCGCACTGCGACATTGACGACGGCTCCATGTGGAGCCGTCGGCAATGTCCAAGCCCAGCATTCCACTGGGCCGGCCGGCGGAAACACTGTTTCCGCCGGCCTGCCCAGCGGAATGTTCTTTATTGGGCCGGCGGGGTCTTCAACGGGCTGGCGGTCTGTGTTTAGACCACCAGCATGAACATGGCGGGAAATCCAACGGTGTTCATATTGATCCCCTAAATCTTCGATCCAAAATTACAAACTCAAGAATTCCTTCAATACAAAATGGAATATCCAGTACTGGCAAACACTTTGCCGACTGAAAAAATCAAATGATTATTTACACTGATGCATCAGCCCAACCTGTGATAGACACAAAACATCAATACTCCACAGCTTGCGCGGCCGTGAGTGGCTAAGTGAAAGATGGTGAGGTCCATCCACAAAAACCTCACACGCAGACCTTAGGGGCTGCACTGCAGAAATAGAAGTGCTCAAGGAATTGGTCATGGCACTGGACTGCTAGCGGTGATAGCCTGTGATTCATATTACTGTGTCCAGTCCTTTAATGGATACCTGCATTACTGGCATCAGAATAGGTTCAGCGATTCAAAAGGCAACACTATAAAACACAGTTTACTGTGGGGTAAAGTAGCGGACCTGAAAGAAATGCTACCCAATGCCCATGTAGTGCATTTATTGGGACATCAACATGTAGAAGTACACTTTGCAGGTAAAACCTTGACCGATGAATCAGCCAAGTCAGCAGTAGCTACAGCTTCTGTTGCTGCAATAACTCCGTTCAAGAATGAGGTTGTATGATGAAACACTTGCTGCTGTGAAAGCTTCAGCTGACAGCAAACCATTACCAAAGGCATGTCCTGCCAAATAGTCCTATCATATAACTAGCCTAAACACTGCCCTAGGAACAATACCAGGGGTGGGTGATCGTGTGATCCCCAACCAAGATCAAAGATCTGAGTTGATAAAAGCGACACATCAGAGAGTTGCTTCTGCCCATGCAGGCGTGACTGCTACTATTTCTTTACTGCAGAAATGCCATTGGTGGCCAGGTCTATACAAACAGATAAAAAATATGTCCTTTGCTGTGATATTTGTCAGCAAATAAAAGGGTCCATCATTAACCAACCACCGCAGTGTATTGAACCATTGTAGTCCCCTGAGACCAGATGGTGCATACAAATATATTCTAGTCACTGTCGACTCCTGCTCCTGATTTCTATGGGTCTGGCAACAACTATCAGCTGATGCTCAAACTGTTATTAAAGATTTGCAAGACTTTATTGGTACATATGCAGTTGCGGCTTTCCACCCGGACCAGGTCCCTGCTTTCGCCTCAAGGGCATTCAGGGACACCATGATTTCATTAGGGGTCCAACTACATTTTTCATCCCACTACCATCTTGAGGGTAGCAGTGTAATGGAGCAGAAGAAGAATGGAGACTTAAAGCAATACTTAACAGCCAAAGTATTAGGCATGGGTCGTAGTTGGCTTAGTCATCTCTATGGAGTCCAGAGAGCACTTAATAATCTGCCGAGAAGGTCCTTAGGAGGGTGCATCCCATTTGAAGTGCTGTTTGGGACACAAATGTATGTTCAACATCTTGATGGCTCTTACGTGGAGGTGGCAGACACACCTTTTGACATAAATGAACATGTCACTGTCTTGCAGGAATTACAAAAGTTCAGTGATGAAAACCAGTCTGCTTGTGCCACCTCCTTGGGACTAAGGGATGCACCAATAACATCTACTGGCTGGATTCTGAAAGTTGGGGATCTAGTATGAGAAACAATTGCTGTGAAGAAGAAGTTTGGTCCATCATATTGTGCACTAGTTTCAATCCTGGGAATACACAGTACCAGAACTGTTATTCTACCACCGCTGCCTGGATCAAAAGAAAATCACTTTGTCTCCATTAATAATGTCAAGCTACACCATATGGCCGATCGTCCACAGCAGCCCTAGTGGATTCCTGGGTAGTTCATGAATCCCTCTCGCTACAGACCTGGATGTTCTACAGGTTTTGAGCAACGATGCTGACACTTCTCCGAGCAAGGGGAGGGTGGAAAATGATCTTTCATTAGTACCACTATCTTCATCTGTGACAAGAAACAACCAATATAATGAGTATTACTACTGAAATGCAGCTCAAAGAGATCGAATTGTCTACTACAAACCACCGAGGGAGACTTCTGTTAGTTCTCCACTTCGTAACATGGTTCAAGCTTTTGACCTAACTGCTGCTGGATATTTTGCCTTTCAAGATGATTTCTCCTTTGATTCATCCACTTCTTCTGCGAAACCGTCGTCAAGAGCATGTAAGCTGATAAATTGGCTTAGACAAAATTATTTCATTCATCCTTGGAACTATCTGTGGCTTTTAGTAACTGTTTGCCTTTGGATTAAGTTTGTCATCTTCTTACTGATACGTGGGTATTACCTTCACTGTAGTTGAACTAGTGGATGAGGTCCTAAAACCACATTTTGCTTCTCATAAGGTCAGTTGAGACTTATCCCTTGTGAACATTTCAGCTATAACAATTCCTGATGGGACTGTTTGGGATAAAGTAACTTTTGATATATTTGGTCCACCTGAAGTTCTGCAAATACCATATGTTTTTAAACTTTACTTAAATGATATAATAATAATACCTGGGGTTGTTTCTAATTGCTGGGGTGTAAAAACTGTTGATTCTATGTTATCTAAATTAGAGTATTTCACTGTATTTGAAAGTGAAACCATTTACCAAACAAAAGAAAATTATGGTGATATGTTCTTTTACAATTATTATGGACATCATGTCATTCATAGAGCAAGTATCAGAAAGAATATGTTTGCTTATACCCAATGGGAACATTGTTCTACCCTGCCAATGGGGAGTTCTAAAACATATAAGGATAAGTTTACATATTTGTCTGGGCATAATGTTCAAGATGCTGCATCCTATTACTTTAAATTAAGCTGAATGGAAATGCACAATGTATTGTTGACTGATACAAAATTGATTTAATCTGATTCCTTTGTTTCCTGGTTGGCTATAAGAAGGCTATGAATACTGGATGAAGTCGATTGACTTAAAGAGTGCTTTGGGAACTAAACATTGGCAAATACAGGGAGCCTAGCTTTAGTTAGAGCATGCCTGATACCTATACAAATTATATTTTTAAAAGACACAGTGCACCAGACAAGTTGTTTAAATTTGGCAAAAATTAAAGAATTAGGGGCCTCATTATGACTTCGGGAAGCCGCTGCAGGCAAAAGACTGCAAGTGCTGGTGGACTTTTTCCCGCCATTTTAGGAGTCCTTGGAGGAATTCCGTCCATTTCTGGGCAGAAGTCTGACTCCAAAGTGGCGGGTGCATTGCCAGCACCGCCACGGCAGCAGGACTCCGTCTGCTGTATTATAAGCCATAATACGGTTTGCCAGAGTCCTGCTGGAGTGGTGGTGCTGGCGATGCACGACCGCCAGGACGCATCCCCTCCCGGTCCTCCTCCTCGATGGAGGAGGTAAGTGGGCGTCCGAAAGGGGGGTGTCTGTGCGTTTAGGTGCGTGTCTGCGGAGAGGAAGGGAGCGGTGAATGCGTGTGTGTATGCAAGTGAATGTGAATGTGTGTGTGTGCGTGTATGTGCCTGTTTATGGGGGTGTCTATCTGGATGAATGCGAGTCAGTGGGGGTGTCTGTATGCATGTTTGGTAGTGAATGAGGGTGTTTGAGTACATGTTTGCGAGTGAGTGGGGATGTCTGTGTGGATGTATGCATATGCTGAATGAATGTGTATGTAAATACATGCATGTGTGAAGGGGTGGGGGGATGTGTGCAGGTGTGTGTGCCGGCAACAGGAATCTCAGGAATGGAGATTCCTGTCGCTGGGTGTGTGACTGCCAGGATTTTCGTGGTGGGGTGACCGTCACAGAAAGCCTTGTGGTTTGCAGCCTTGTAATCCGGCCGGCAGACTGAGGCCTGCTGCCTGGTTGGAGGTGCTCACCGCCGGACGCGGCATCTGCCAAGCTCCACAACTCATTATGTGGTGGTCCTTACCACTGGCTCTGCGGTGGAAGGACTGCCATGAAGAGGCTGTCGGTCTCAGGAGGGCCCAATTGTGCCCAGTATCCCCTCCGCAAAATTTTACAAATGCCAAAATACATTAATACAACAGAAGAACAGCTCGATGAGTTGGTCCAAAATGGAACTTTCAACACAACACTTTCACGTCCTGGTGGGTGGTTATTGTGGCCAATGGACACAAATGGTTGTCATGCGAGTTTTGGAAACTTCCTGAGGGGTTTTAGAGTGAACAGAAAAGACCCTCGCTATGTGTCATCAGAACATTCTGGTATTGTGACAAGATACAGACAGAAATGGTTAAAAGGTTCATGACTGGATGCTGTGAAAGAACACCTCCGCCTCCTGTCTAATAACACAGACTTACAAGAATTTCTGCTAGGCCCCAGAAGACAACATAAAAAGCACTTATGATATGTATTTTACAATGAAATTTGGAAAATTTCACAACAAGAAGCCGCAGTCCGGTTAAGGCAAAAAGATCAAGAAAACTTACAGAAAGCATTAGCTGTTGTAGATAATGGGATTAACACCTTGCCTGACCACATAAACACTCTCAACAACATCATTTCTTCTGCCATTGACATTATGCAAACTAACATGTCATTTCTACAACATGGACAGATCCAACTTATGTCCATTATGCACTTTAATTGGACACTACAAACATTGAAAAATGGTTGCGTTCCATGGCATTATGTAAAGGGTAAGGACCTGTTTGCTGCATTTAATTTGAATCAAACACAACAAATAATGGCTAAGAAAGAGGCTACTTAAATTATGCTCAACATCAAAAAATTAGAAGAATTCCCTTTTACTGGGGTGGAAATACTATATTTTGTCTGGCTAATTCATGGGGTTATTAATCTGCCTATTTCAACACTTCAAATCACATCCTGCTTGAAAAACATTCCTGTAGACGGATATGAATGGCTGGGAGATAGTTATTTTCATGAGGTGTGGGGGTTGCCCTTTTTGTACAAATGTTTCAATGGCATGAAAGAGGTCTTTCTTAACAGCAGTGAATGTGAGACTTCTGTGAGCCATTTGATGATTTGCAAACAGCTTTCCTTGCACAGAGTGTGTAATGCTTCAGCAGCAAATTTGCCCAGTTATCTGAAGGGAGTTTCTGTTCTCTTCATACAATCAGCTTTTCAGGTGCTCTCAAATTAAAGTTATGTACTTCTAATCAGTGAGAGCTCGTGGGTAATTCGGGCTGGAATTGCCTATGTAGTTTCGGTCTCCCAAATTGTAACTTGTTGCTGTAAAGTCTTTTCCCCCCTACGCAACAGACAAAAGTACCAGACACCTAGCCTCATATTGCTACTTCTAATGTAATTTGGACCAGCTGAGCAGACTGAAAAACCCTATTGTTTCAGAAACATGTAGCGCTGACATTTACATGTGAGACCTATGCGTTCCAAGTAGCAAGGTCATCCGCAGAAATACAGTTGCTTTTAAATACAAACTTTCCGAGACACTTTGGATTAATATTTAATGCATCCAATACTGTTGGGATTGTACATTTTTTTAAGGCTGTTGCTTCTGGAATTGTCAGCACCTTCTCATCTATATTTGGCATAATACCTTCTGCCACACACTCAATATTTTCGGGCATTTTGGGGGATTCCAAATTAATTTGGCCTTAATAGGTGCCACTCGTTGAGGAACTGGAGTACAACTGGTCTTTGTCATTCAAACCGGAACTGAATTGTGTTCAGCCTGTGTTTCATTGCCTTTGGTGCCTTTTCGATTGTGCACTATAACTGTGTCTTTCTTTCTAAGCGGCACTTACTTTCACTGGACGCTAATCTGTTGATGTTCTTGATGAGGGTTCATTACCAGTCATGCACGTTGAGGGTGCGTTTGCTATGGGAAGCCTTCTATGAGCTGCCCTTTGTGGTTCAAGGGGCTCTGAGCACTTCAACATCTGCCACTGGATGGACTACAAGGGGAGGGTGCCCCGAGGTTATTTTAGTAGCTTATATGGGCACGTTATTTTAGCCATAGGCCTGCAGCTTGTGCCCTTTAGCCTAGTACCAGTTAATTTTATTTTCTGAGCAGGAGCTCTCTTCTGTGGAGATGTTTTATTTTCCTTTATCTCATACGCTTTTAGCACAGAGTTTGTTTTCATTCATTTTACTAAGACATTCTCATTCTATGCTTTGCTCAAGGTTGTCTCCTATATGTTGTTAGTAGAAAGTGGAACACTGCAATCTTTGTATTTCATGAGAAACGTGTTCTTACGTTAGGGCAGGTTTTTCAGAACACCAGCTGTTTTATTACAAAACATCCCTCTGCCTCCTATACGTTAGAGGGAGAGTTCCAGCCAGAAATCTGCCACTGCTTGCTGTCGCTTCACTGCAGCTGTCTGCTGAGACTTGGCATCTTTCCATTTACATGAGAGAGGACTCTCAGTAGACCAACAGCCTGTGTCACTACTATCATATTCAGGTTTGGGGGATGGTGTCTTCCTAGGGAACCTGAAGGGCAGGATAGGGCTAAGACTGCTGTCCTCTAGTAGTACCTTAGTGGCATAGGTAGGAATCCTGACAGTTAGCACTCTGACACTATGGTGGGACTTTTCTTGTGTTTCACTTTACTTGTCACCACATTGCTGTTATTCTGTTTTATTATCCTAATCTTTGCAGTACATGCTATTTTATCTAGAACGCAGGTGATTCAATAAGAAATATTGAACCGGTTCCTGTTCTGTTTGTGTTTGCATGTGTGAGAAAAATTTAACTGAGAGAAAAGGAAGAGATCTGATGCACCAAGATTTCCTTAAGAAATCAGAATGTCATGTGCATGGGTGCCACGAATGGATGGAAGGGTTAGGAAAGCAGTTATCACACAGTGTGAAATTGAACTCAGTTCCCCACAGCCTGGTGGTGCTGCTCCCCGAATCCAGCAGTCTAATTTAGTATAATGAGAGCCAAACATGGCACTCATGCTTGTGTCCTGAAAATGTAAAAAGAATTTGATAGTATAGGGTAAGAGTACTGGACACCTGGACTCTATGGGGGTGCCAAAGGGACATTAGGGCCCTCATTTAGAGTTTGGCAGAATAGGTAAATACTGAGCGGGGTCAAAACAGCATGATGTCAGCTTATCATTTTCTTCAGCCTACTGTGTAACCGGCAAATCCACTGGAAGGTTGGTGATCCCGGCCAGGAAAACGTGGATCTCTAAACTGGGTGGACAGTGATCCTCCTGGAGAGTGTAGGCCAAACTGGCATAGCAGTAGGCCACTTGCCGAACTTAAAATGAGCCTCCAGGTTTCTCAATAGTCGAACTGAAGTCACCTAATTAGATTAACATCTTTCAATTTTGAACTACAACATTATCAAGGAATGTAATCTGACATATTAAACAAACCTTCAATTATTAAAGTATTGATACTGTTGTAATGTTACATGCACATGAATCTCTTCATGAGATTATATTCATATTTTGTGGATACAAAATATGTTTACACTTTTAACTGATGGCATGTAAGTATCTAGATTCACCTTAGGTACACAGATATCCTTCTGAATGGGGCCCTATGTGTGAACATTTATCTTACGTAGAAAACCTGAAACTGGCATGGATTCAGTCCTTGTGGACAATGTTGGACACCAAGGCCCCTTGATACCATGCACCTGAAGAGGGCTTACCTGGGTATCTATATCACTTATGAAAAAGGAGAAACATTTTGAGAGATTTTGAGAGGCCCTCTGGTTAGATAATGCACAATGTTAATGTAGTAGAATTAACTGTGCAGGTATCACATGTTGTCCTATTTCTACAAATTTTGAACAGTGCAGCTATTACGCCTATTAACAAATCCATCACCTGGTCATACATTTCCTCCTATCATATTTGCAATGCATGTGGAACTAGTAAAAACACTCTCACAAAGGCCAATAGGATTTGATGAAAAATTTCCTTGTGGCCGGCCATTATGGGGGTCATTATGACCCCGGCGGTAGGTGATAATGTACCGGTAGTACCGCCAACAGGCTGGCGTTACATACTGCCACATTATGACAATTTACCGTTCCTACCGCCATGGCTGTAGCAGCCGCCGGGCCGGAGATAACAATCTCCAGCCCGGCGGCCGCTATTTGCAACGCCACGAAAACCATGGCGGTAGGACCTAGCAGTAACAGGGAATTCCTTCCCTGTCACTGGTAGGAGGCTCACCGCCCCAAACATTTCCCAGACAACCCCCACCCCTCCTCCATCCAAGCTTCCTCCTTCCGATCCCCCACCCCCCATACACGCACACACTCGCAGACACGCACCACGCATGCACACACTCACTAACACTGGCACTCACACATTCATTCACGGATGCATCCATTCATTCTCGCACACATCTGTACACACATTCACACTGACATGCAGACATGCATTCACATTTCCATTTGTACGTGCATTCTCATACATGCATACACCAACGCAAGCAACACTACACACACACAGTCGCATTCACGCACACACTCACACATTCGTGCACACAACCCCCCCACACACACACAACACCCCCCTCCCCTGTCGGAAGCCAAACTTACCTGCATCCAGGGGGTTATCGGGCAGGGAACAGGGCGTTGCTACTGGCAGCAGCTCCTGCCAGCAGAACACCGCCAGGCTGTATCATGTATCATGATATGCTGGCTGTGATCTACTGGTGTGGCGCTGCTGCTGGTTGCAGCGCCACCTTAACACCATTCACCTTTACGGCCACAGCCGGATTTCTGCCCTTCTTGTGGGGGAAGTCCGGCTGTGGTCATAATCTGATGAACGGATGGCAGCCGCGGTGACTGTCTTTTGGCAGACGTAGGTGGCATTTACCGCCAATGTCATAATGAGGGTCTATATGTCTAGTTTGAGATTAGAATACTAGTCTGATCATAACTTTGTTATATTCACAGTAAACAAACATGGTTTTTTGTACAAAATCTCTTGCAAAATAATAATTTAAGCATTTTCTGGTGTAGGTCATAATAGCAATTGATTTGTGTTATTAGATCCCGAAGACTATCTAGGAAACACATTTCTCTTGCTTTACCTCGGCCATGCTTGTGCTTGTTGTTGATAACAATTTGCACTATGGTTCCTGATGCTTGCTGTGGGTCTGGAGCAGCCCCTCGGTTGCTCCTGCCGCTAGGAAACCGTGGGATGTTGACTGCTTGTCTACTGGAGCTGGGCGAATCATAATGAGAGCGCTGGTGTGAGTGCCTCTGTGGAAAACAGAAATATTGCAGAATGAGGAAAGGCCAAAGGACCAAATATGTATTAAATTATAGCCAACTAACTGTACTCCATGATATTTAGCAGATGTCCCTTTATTCCTCAACAGTAGTATAAGAAATCCAATCTTGTAGACCAAGGTCTCTACTGTCATGTCCATCAAATTCCAGTTCCTGGCATTGAAATGAATGGGATTTAAAGGTTAACCACAGTATACAGCCAGTGAAGTGAAAATGGAAGTCATGCAGGACTGTTAATTATCAAGTAGGGGTTCAGTTTTCCTTTTGTGCTTGATATGAGATTGGTGCAAATTGGGACTTATCTCAGTTTTTTCACATTCCTTTTCCTCACGTTCCTACCTGGTGGAAATTGAGGGGGGCAAAGCAGCAGTACATGTAAGCGCAGTTGCAAAATCAGACCACAAATTATTTTTTGCATGTTATTCTGTCATTAGTCCTAGCAAAAGTAATAATTGGGTGAAAAAAAAAACGGATACATTTCACAAACCAGGTTTTTTTGTGTCAATTATGAGCATTCTACTTGGAATGAGGTCCATTGTTTATATTTGTTGTGCCACATTTGCATTCTGAAAACACATGGTGATTTTTCGGACCGCAAATTCTACTTACTATTTGGGAAAATCTGCAATGACATTTCAGCCTGTAGAGTTAAATGGTAGAGAAAGGGAGGTCCTGTGTTGGTCCATCAAGTTATTAAAGTTGGTTCTGTGCCATGCAGAATCCTACAGGGCTCTCTGTATGTGTTCTCTTTTATTGCACATGTTCTTGGGACCACTAGCACAGATAATGCCACCTTCCACCAACAGGTCTAACTGTGCACTTTCAATTTTCAGACTAACATTAATGCAGGCACTTCTAATGATTTGTGTAAAAGCATCACCCTCGCCTAAAACAAATTCACTGTTGGATGAAACAGGGTTACCTTAGCTTGATCAGGACAAAGTAAACATATTTAGAGTTGGAGATACTTTCTTGTCACTTACCTTTTCATCAAGCCAAGGAAATGTGAGCCTCATTAGCTCCTCGTAGTGTGGTTTCATTTGGGCCTTCCTTTTGATCAACATAGAACAGTGGTAACCTAAAGCATCTCATGCTGCTGAGAAAGATCCTCCCACTGATTTAGTTGCTTCATCGTACTGAGCTAACTAGGGCCTTGCTGTTATTAAACCTGGATTATTGTAATAGTGTTTGCACCGCAGCACCAAAAGAAAGATGCGGAAACTCCAGAAACTACAACACCAAGCACCCACTTTGCGTTTCAATGTAAAGAACTATTTAAGAGAACTCCACTGGCTGCCAATGAGAACGTAATTCAAATTTCTATCCACTGCCAAATTCTCTGCCCTATTTTTCTTAGCTCAATTGGGAATTTCCCCAAACTATCTCTTGTTGCTGTTCTTGAGCTAGACTCCCAACAGTGCTTCGAGATCCTGTAATGCAAATCTACTTTTCCAGGCCAGAATTCACCAAAAATCACATGGCGGGAAGATAATCTGCATGATAGCGCTGGAATGTACTATCCCCAAATCTCATAAATTAATCTAGTCTAACAACATTCAAAAACCTCTGAAATCAAAGAAACTTTCCCAGCCGTTTATTGGATCATCAGTACTGCTTGGAAGGACAGGGCTTTTGTGTGCAATTTGAGCAGACTGACCACTGAAGCTGATATTTAGGGTGATCGAGTTTCTAGACATGATCGGGATTTGGAATGAACTAAACTCCTGGCTTCATTGTTGTGTAGCAATGTATAGAAGCATTTCACCTCAAGCCAACACACTACAAAATAAATAATAAGGGGAGCCTGCTGGGATTGAGAAAGGCATGACAAATTGTGTGGAACACCCACAAAGTTGGAACCTTGCAGGCTTTCACAGACCTTTTGCATTGCCATTCCTAACCCGGCCATATGTAAAGGGCGGGAAAGGGCGTGGGAAAGTGTATGTAGCGTGAACATACTTCATGAGGATGTAGTGAAATATTTCCTAAATAAAAAATGGAGTAAAAGCTAATATGCTATCGCACTTTAAACATTTTTGTAGAACAGTGCATTTTCAGCAGGCAGTAATTCAGCTTTTAATGACTAAGATTGTGAACAGCAATGTTTATCTTTTATTCCCCCGTGCAGGCCCTGTGATTTTAAATCCCAAAAACAGTAACTTCCTAAAAAACATTGGCATTAGCCTGCAGCTTATATATGCACTTTCTCTTTGTAAATCTGGCCCTAAACAGTTAACCTCTGGAACTCTGAAACAAACTTTCTTAGCAAACTGTTCCGCAAATAAGTGTGATTTCATTGAGCTTTCTATCACCAGCAATAACTAAGTATGAATAGAATGGTTTCATAACCTGATAGATAAATGTTACACATATTGGTGCACGTGACCATCACAGCCATCTCACGAGGACATTAGGAACTACATTAGTGCTTAATTTGTGCCTATTGTTTCCGGTGCTGAGCACCGGCATTTATTTTTGAGGGCCGGCGCTTATTCTTCTGCCTCAAACATGTGCTGCGAGCACAAGGCACACATGGGAAAGACGGAGGAAGAGAAAAAAAGCCACAAAGGTAGAAAGCAGAAAGTTACCAGAGTGCTCTGAAGGGGCATGGAGTGGCTATAAATGGATTGAAGAGGCCCGAGATGGCTTCAGGATTACGCTGCCTCATTATTCCGTGGTCGCACTTTTAAACTGCAGCAGCCGCGCGTTTGAGAGTAGGGCTCTGGGCACCGGCATGTTTTTATTTACAAATTAAGCACTGGACTACATCTACCTGACATTCCTCCACATCTCAGAGCTATAGAAGACTCCGCTCATCTGAGGCGCCGCTGGCACTTCTATCACGCCACGTTAGCATGGCAGACCCGTTGCCAGTTAGCCTTTCCTGGAGATCCACCCAAAATCACAAATATCATAGCCAAAGGCCGCCCCATGCTGGGAACTCCCTCCCACCGTGTTAGGGACTTTAAGATATTTAATTCGTGCGACCGCTGTAGTTTGGCTCAGTCAATATAGACGGTTGTGACAGTGGCATCCCTCTAAAATTGGTGTGACCCTGCGGTCCGATTTCTTCATCCTATCATGTTTGCTGAAAGGGCATTCAAGATGAAGGTGGCAATGGATAGTGCCCATTCCCCTGCATTCTAAATGTGGTAGGGGGACACAAAGTGGGGGCGGGGGCACTGAGACATATTTCTTTTACTGAAGTCCCATTTCTGCCCTCCTAAAATGAGTCCCTCTGTGTCTCACAGGCGGCACAGCTAGACTGCCTTGCACCCATAAATATTTTTAACTACACTTCTTGGGATTTTACATGGAACCGCAGACTGCATTAAATAAAAAGGCAAAGTACCAACTATTTTAAAGAGATTTACAAGGAAGACGATAGTGTGTATGACCAGGTGCTATAAGGAATAAAATTGTCCTTACCGTACATTATAAGGATAGTGGTGTGGCTAGGGTGCCAGGGGGCCATATTCAGTTTCTGAAAACGCCCTCCTTAATCTCTCATTACATAGAAAAACTGAACGATAATATTTTCTTTTATATACCACTTCAAATATGATATTTTAATATACCTGCAGCTGTAGTTTAAGGAGCATTGCATGCTTCATTACCAATAGCATTGGCTAAAAAAATCTACATTTTTATGTAATACAGAGGACACTTACTGCTTCTCTGTTTGATGGTTGCCGAAAGGTATCACTCTCGTGATGATCCCAGGATAGATCTCCATCTCCTAATTATACAGAAAACAATGTAATATATTTTATTAGTTATGTCCTAAACAAGTGGACAGATTAGTTATTATTCACAAGAATAAGTGGCCCTGCACTATAGAGCACTTTATATGGTTCCCATCCTATGATCTACTTTCAGAAACAATTAAAGCAACCATAAAACACCAGTTGTTTCACACTATGTACCACATGCCAGGACAAAATGCCGCCTTTACTAACCACTTCAATGAGCTCATTACTTTAATGATGTCCCACTCTTTAGGGAGAATATTTCTAGGTGATTTTATTATCAAGGATAACATCAAGACTATTTCAATCTTTTTAAAATTAAGAAATCTGCACATTACTTGATCTTTCAGAGCTTATTTATCTCTCAATACACAGGAAAGACAACAGCCTTATTATCAATACATCCCCAGTCTTCGTCCAATCCACCTTTCTATACCTCTAGAGGATGTGCCAACTCTCTTCACAAAAGTTTGCAGAGACTGTTGAAAATCCTAATTAATGAATATCTATTGCAAGTACTTAAAGCACCAGCTACACCATCAACCGCTCTTCAGTTCTCTAAGGAATTCACAAACTGCACTAATCAGATCATATACAACTACATCAAGTTGCTTCTTGTTGGACTGGGCCGTTTCTGCAGTGTCACCCTAAACATTTTGCCTCCTGATTTTCTGAATATATTTCTGTAGGACTATACGTATATGTTTTTCACTACTGCAAGACCTACCTCTCCCATGGAATAATTTGAGTTGCCTTATTGCATTTAATAAGTGCTAACTTTTGATTAGGAGCAGGTGGGAATCTCATGTTTGGTGTCTAAGAAACTGTCATTTCAAATTCTCTTTAAAGGTAAAGTCAGATAGATTTTAAATCACAATTTTGAAAAAGCCACTTGTAGAAAGTTGGCATTTTCCTGCTCTTCCTATTTGGTACCTGCAGCCTGTTCCTGGTTCACATGACTGTATGTAGTTGGCAGTTGGACTTTGTATATTCCTCCCGGACAGCTATACAGTAGAGGGATCAAGTATGCCTGAATGGGCCATCACTGGCAGGATGGGGGCTGGAGCTGGGCCCAGTGCACGTTGTACTCGTGGCGCAGTATTGTTTAAAGACCACGCATAGACCAGTATCTTAGCTGCCACACTCGGAACTGCGTCACCACAGTTCCGTCCTTTATTTATAGCTTAGAGCTCAGTGCCCCTCCCGGACACGTTGAGCACGCTACTGAAACACGGAGAGCCCGCGTGGCTCTCCGTTCACTCTTTACATCCCTCCCATGTTTTCCTCCACATGGAAGGGGACAAACAAAATGAACTTAAACAAATAACGAAAACATTTCCATTCGAAACAACCCTCAATATAAAATTGAATGAATAAACACACATAATTAATAACTGAGAACACTACAAACTTGTTTCTTAGTACCCTAAACCTTCATGTCACTCACAAGGTCCAAATTAGATGGCGGGAGGTCATTGCACCTTGTTCAACAAACAAAGTCTCTCAGCTGACTATTCGGCACAGGATTAGGGCGTAAGTTATACCTCGCACTTCTGGTGCTACCACTCCCGTGTTCAAGAGCACAACGAGGTCTAGTTTGCTCGATCCTTGTTGGCTCTGTAGCATCCTTCCTTTCCTCAGCCGGTAGTGGTAAATCATCGTAAAAGTCCTCTATCTCTCCTTCATCATTGGCCGACTCTTTCAGACCAGCCCTCTTAAAATGCGATACATTTCGTGTTACCCTTTGTCTCCCTTTTGCTGCAGTTATCATGGACCCTTTTATGCCAATTACTTTCCATACGTCCGGCTCAAACGGCGTTTGGAACTTTCCTCCTCCTCGCCGATGTTTCACAACCACTCGATCCCCTTCTTGGAACCCTCGATACTTCGCTCGCCGTCGGACACTCGCTCGTTGGTTGGTGGCTTCTCGCCGGTTCTGAGTGGCTTTTACGTCCAATGCAGGAGGTTTCCATTTAGAACCGGAAGGAATACAATCACGTGGAGACACTTTGAACATCAAAGAGGAGGGAGCACAGCCAGTGGTGCTATGAGGCGTTTGACGATATGCACTCAAGAATTGATACAGACATTGTTCACTATTTTCATTTTGTTCTACTCCAATCCTTAGAGCTCTGTTCAAAGTTCGCATGAACCTTTCCACGTCCCCGTTTGCCTGGGGCCAGTAAGGCATTATCTTACGATGACGAATTGCCAGACAGTCAAGGTAGGATCTAAACTCTTGCCCTTGGAAAGGAGGACCATTATCAGTTCGGATTTCGTCAGGCAAACCAAACAAAGCAAACGTCTTTTGTAGAACGGGTCGTACATTTTCAAACGCCGTTGACACTATAACTTCTACCACTGGGAACTTGGTATATGAATCAATCAAAACAGCAGTCAGTCGGCCATCTGGGAAGCTCCCAAAGTCCATGCTCACTTTAGCCCATGGTTTCAGAGTGGCCGGTTCAGTTATTACTGGGCAGCTCGAAGGTTCTGTTGACGTGATAATGCAGGAATGACATTTCCCTACCATTTCATCAACCTGAGTATCCATACCTGGGAACCAAACTTTCGCCCGTAGTCTTGCTTTGGTTTTAGCAGCTCCTTGGTGCCCTTGATGAGCCAGCTCGATCACCTTCGACCAGAGACATTGGGGAAGCACGATTCGCCTTCCTCTCAGAACCAACCCATCATTGTCAGTAGATAACTCATCCCGTACCTTCCAAATACTCTGCATAGCGACTCTTTGATCAGGGCAGGACATGTGGGTCTTCTCTAGAAAATATTTCCACCTTTTGTGACTTAATGCTTCTTTGACGTGACTCAACATTACATCTTCCTGGGTAGCGTTCACAATGTCAGTTACAAGAAGTGCATTAGGGCATGCCGACTGCACAACCATGCTAACAAAAAGTTCAGTGTTTTCTTCATCTTGTTCTTGATGATCATCAAACAACTTCGGAGGCGGGTGTCGAGACAGATAATCTGCAGGATTGTTCACACCAGGCCGATATACAACCGTGAACCTATAAGGTTGAAGTAGAACAGCCCACCGTTCAATCCTCGGAGGTGCCAAACGTGGACTACCCGCAAACAAGGGAACCAACGGCTTGTGGTCAGTCACTATTTGAAACTCATGCCCATACAAATATAGGTGGAAATGGCGGCACGCCCAGCGAATGGCTAGAGCTTCACGCTCGATTTGCGCATACCGGGTTTCAACTGTCGACAGCGCCCTACTAGCGTAGGCAACAGGGACCCACTCTTGATGCCTCTGTTCTTGTAAGAGCACAGCTCCAAGCCCAACGGGGCTCGCATCCACCACCACTTCAGTTTTCCTCCCAGGGTTGAAATAAGCCATAGTCGCTTTATCCAGCAACGCATTTTTAATGTCCACAAATGCTTGTTGCGCATCCGGAGTCCAGTCCCACCTGTGCTGCCCTTTTGTGAGTCGTCGAAGAGGTTCAGACATGGTGGCAAGTTGTGGTATAAACCTTCCGCAATACATGGCCATCCCTAGAAAACTACAAACTTCCGTTGGATTTTGCGGAACAGCGGCTTGACGGATCGCTTCAGCTTTCCGTGGGTCCACTTGCAAACCATCTTTTGAAAATACATATCCGAAAACTTCTACCGAGTTTTGATAGAAAGCACATTTCTTCTTATGAAGTGTTAGCCCTGCTTCCATCAATCGTTTCAACGTTGACCTTAAATGACGATGATGCTCTTCTCTCGTCTTGGAGTATATCAAGATATCATCGCTTAAGTTAATTACCCCGGGCAATCCAGACAACGTTTCTCGAATCGCATTCTGAAATACTTCAGCAGCTGACGACACTCCAAAACTCTGTCTCTTGTACCTTCTTAGCCCCACATGTGTCGAGAAAGTAGTAATGTTCCTACTTTCAGGGTCCAACTCCAACTGATGATACCCTGCATTAAGATCTAACTTGGAGAACCATTGGGCCCCATTCAGATGCGCAATAATGTCATCCATAGTGGGGGTTATGTGCCTCTCTCTCTTGATGGCCTTGTTTGGCAGGCGCATGTCAACACATAGACGAATCGCTCCCGGCTGTTTCGGCTTCGGTGCGATCACCAACGGTGATACCCATGGCGTAGGCCCATCCACTTTTTCAATGACTCCTTGTTCTTCCAACGACCGCAACTCTTCCTCAACAACTGACCGTAGATGAAAAGGCACCCGACGATGTCGTAGAGCCACAGGAATCACGGTGTGGTCTATGTGCAACTTGATGCGTTTTCCTTTCAAACGTCCTAGTCCCTCAAACAACTGTGAGAATTCATGGAGGAGGCGTTCCACTTGAGTGTCATATATTTGACGCGCAAAGAATACCAGCTCTAACTCTTCAGCCGTGTGACACCCTAGCAAAGTGCCGCGATCCCCGGCTACGACATAGAACTTTGCATCTGCTGATCTATCTCCACTGCTTACGGCCACTTCCACGATTCCTTTGAGGGGAAGTGGCTCTCTTCCCCCATAATTATATATTTTAGTAGCTGTTGACATAAGTGGCGGGGCAGGTACTAATTTTTTGAAAAGGGTTTCATCCATGACATTGACAGACGCTCCAGTGTCAATAAGTACAGAAACCCGCGTGCCATTAACGTAGACATCACTCATGGGCGGCGGCCTCTTTTTCCCTGGTTTTCCTCCCGTGAAAGATATAACAAAAATGTCCTCATCTTCATCTTCCTCAAACACCGGACCACTCGCTGTCGCCTGATCCCTTGCTTCCTCCGCACTTTTGGATACAGCTCTGACATTAGTTTCTCTTCCTTTCTGTTCACCTGGCTTGTTTCTCCTGGACCTGCACATTTTAGCAAAATGGTTCGGCTTACCACAGCGGTTACATGATTGCCCTTTTGCGGGACACCCAGCATTCGATCGATGTTCATAGCCACAACTTCCGCAGGCTCTCTCGCTAGGTTTAGCGGGGTTCAGCTTACGAGGTGTTGTCGGACGTGTCTGGTCGGCATCTACTTGTTCCTCCTTGACTTGAACCACGCGAGTCGATGACGCTGCAGCCATTGACTGACCTCTCACTGCCGCCATGGCATCTGCTCGTACCGCCGATAGTTCATGCGACCTCGCCAGAATCAGAATGTCCTCAAGGGACATTCCCTGTTGCCGAAGGATAAGTTTTCTCAAAGCATTCGACCGACATCCTTGAATGATCTGTGCTCGGATCTCTTCTTGTTGGTTGAGACCCGTGCACAAACTTACCAGTTTTCTCAACCTGGCATAAAACATATCCATCGATTCTACCTCGGTCTGTTGCGCCTGTCTGAGCTTAAAACGTTCATAATCGGAGTTAAGTTGAGGATCAAAATGTCTATTCAGAGCAGTCACCGCTGCGTCAAAATCAGATTTATCCCCTGTATCAGGGAGAGAATCAAAAAGCTCCTGTAACTCATCTCCACCCATCAAAAGCATCACAGACCTGCGCACTGCTCCATCCGTCTCTCGGGTAGCACAAAAATAATTTTCTAAGCGATTTATCCACAGACGCCACCTTGGCGCAGCTGTGGCTGGATCAATCAGCTGGCTAAACGGTGGTAAAGAAGTAAGCGAGGAGTGAATACTATTATTTAGTTGTGCTGGAAGTTGAGGATTTCCTGGTGGTTGAGGAGGATTGGCATTATTAGCATTGTCTTGTGGTGGGGCACTCATATTTGCACTGTCTCACTCTAGTGCTTTGCACCGGTTAAGATATCTCCTGCCCTTTTTTCTAGTTTTTTTTTCCTTTTGGCAGGTCTTCTACCTTTTTTTTTTCCTTTTTTTTTTTTATATATGATACCTCAGTCTCAGGGAGCACATGTGTCCGTTTTTTATTTTTATTTTTTTATTTAACAATTCCCCAGCCTCGGGGAAAACACGTCGATTTCCAAAGATTCCCCAGCCTCGGGGAAAGCGCTCCGTCGATTTTAGGAATTCCCCAGCCTCGGGGAAAACACGTCTATTTCCAAAGGTTCCCCAGCCTCGGGGAAAGCGCTCCTCACTCGCCGCTTTCACTCCGTCTGGAGACGCTCATAGAGAGAGCGCTCAGCTGAAATTGACGAGCCTCGTCAATTTCAGCTGCTCTCCCGGCAGCAAGGACACGCCCTAGGGCAGGGCACTCTACGGAGCGATTCGCTCCCGTCCACGATCCTCTTCTGGGGGCGGAGCGGGGCAGGGCTCACCTTCCTGGATTTCCCCGATCGGGAAATCAGACAGCACCAGCCTCCGCTAATGCGAGGCACACCAGGAGGCCACGGGCTTCGCTCCTCACCGGGTTGACGCCGCGCCGCGTGGTTTACTTTTCCAGCAGCTGTCTGCACCATTCATCCGGTACGTCGTTTTTTTTTTTCAGGCTTTTACAACCTTCTATATTCGGTAATTATTGCGCGATGACTCGCATCCCATCCTCGTCGCCATTGTACTCGTGGCGCAGTATTGTTTAAAGACCACGCATAGACCAGTATCTTAGCTGCCACACTCGGAACTGCGTCACCACAGTTCCATCCTTTATTTATAGCTTAGTGCTCAGTGCCCCTCCCGGACACGTTGAGCACGCTACTGAAACACGGAGAGCCCGCGTGGCTCTCCGTTCACTCTTTACACACGTCAATAGGATGTGCCCTGCCTTCACTCAAAGAGCTTCACACTAGCCCATTGTGCTAGCTGCTAGGCAGACAGGCAGGAAATTCCAAACACTTCAAAGGGAATCAGTAGAAATTTCTCCTACTTCAAAGAAGCCACCAGGTATAAAAATAGAACCTCAGACCTATTCTTCAGTACATATCTGGACCTGTGGAAGACTCAAAAGAAAGACTGCTGTGTTGCTCCCCTGCAGGAAGGACTTCTACTCTGGTGCCCTGCTGCCTGAGTTAGAAGAACTTGAGCTGAATCTTGAAACCAGGACCACGAAAGGGACTCCAAAGGATAGTTAGCTGGCCTCCTGATCTGAGCCACAGTGAGAGAAGAGGCTCCAACTATCTTTAACTCTACACCTGGACTCTGCCTGCTGTGACTCCTCACCCCCCAGCAGTGCCACCCCAGCCCTGGACTCTTGGAAGTGGACCTGTAGGTTGTCTACCAGCCCAGCCGTGGTCCTAGTAGAGCGGTTACAGCACAACACAGCACCTCGCAGCTCCGCATCACCTCAAAACTGATTTGGAACTACCACTGCATGATTCACCCCGACGTAGGACATCGTAGCTCCTCAGAACCGCTGCTGCATGGCACATCCTTGAATCAGGACCTTGCATCACCGCACCACAGCTCTTTGGAACCGCTACTGTGTGACACATCATCGACGCATGACCTCTCATCGCAGCTCCTAAGGATCACCACTACACAATGCATCCTTGATGCAGGGCCCCTCATCGCAACTCCACACCTCCTCGGAACCGCCGCTGCCCGAAGTGTCCTCAGCGTGGGACCTCACAATGATCCACAACCAGAAATTAAAGTGCTTTGTTCAGTGGGCCTAATTTAGTCCCTGGATCTAGCCCATGCTCCATCAAGGTCAGTCTGAACTTGTGACTTTGGCCCAGTCTGGAACAACCAGAAAACCCCAGTTGGATCTTTGTGCCTTTAAGCACTACTTTTACCTACATCTTTAAAATTGCATATTTACGGTTCTACTTATAGGAGTTTTGTCATTTTTGTGTCATGCACTTTATTAAAATGTACTCTATTTTTGCAAATTGGGGTGGGATTGTTCTTGTGCTGTGTGCTCACTTTATTTATGGTTATGTGTAGCATAAACACTTTACACATTGTCTCTGCGTTAAACCTGACTGCTTCTGTGCCAAGCTACCAGAGGATTCAGCACAGGTTAATTTTGGGTTTGCTTGTGTTTCACCCTGATAATAATTGTGTATTAATTGTGGTTCCTGCTTGAGTAGGGCCCCCCACCCGTAAGCCAGTAGCCCAATTTCTCACAGCAAGAGGACTATCAGAAAAAAAGAGAAATGTTGGAGAGAGTCAAATTCCCTGAAGCCCAGCAATAACTGAAACCCTTGAGAACAATTTACAAGTACCCTTTTCTCCTCATTAGGGTGAATTACAGTACAAATCAAGGAGGTTACAAATGATAGAATCACATTCTTTCTAACAATTAAAGATTGCTCCTATCAAACTGGAACGACCACCCAGGTGTGGTTTTTTCATCTAAATCCTTAGTGTCTGTCATTCACATTTACCAACAGTCCAAATTAGTGAGCAGAAATGGAGAAAAATTGACTCGGTACGTGAACTCCATAAACAACACAACCTGCATTTTTCTCAAACAAACCATTCGAAATACTGTGAAGTACTGCCAGTTCAACCCCAGAAAAATAGTAGTAATTAGATCAAGTTAAGTAGCCATTTATTGACAACAAAACCTGCCAAGCAGTGGAAGTAAAGAAACAATTCTGCCCCGAAGAAAAAAAGCACTACTGGAGGTTTGATGTCTCCTTTAAACAATTCTTAGAGAGTCCAGATGTGCGACGTCTCTGAAGGAATCCAAAATACACCTAATTGGACAAAAAAGTTGTTTCACATAATTGTAAATTTACGGACTCCAAAAGAGATCTCTTGGTATTTTAAGCAAAAGATTTGAAAATTAGTTCAGAAATTGAACAGAAAGCTACACCTACACTCCGGGTGTGGCTTACCCCCAAACATGGTGGGTGCACTGTAGGGGAGCTTTCACCTCCAGCGCAGACGATCCATCCACATCAGCCCCAAAGAGACACTCTAAGTGCTGGGCAAGTGCAGCAATAACTATGTGAGTTGGTCACACTGTGCAGAGACCCATCTGATGAAAGTCGGGAGCCAGAATACCACTGAGCAACCCACATGAGGAAAGCTCTGAAAACTGGACTGAAGGACTGTTGTGAGGCAGAGATCAAGACAAAAGCGGGCCCAACTGTGTAAGAGGGAGTGGTAAGTGGGGTGAATGGTGGGATGCCACAGGTGGTCACTATGGTCATTGATCCTGGACTTAGGCGACCGGTGCTCTGTTGACCAATGTAAGGAATGCATAGATTTAATTCTCCCCGAGGGCATTGCCCGGGCTGGGTGGACTACCGGGCTCAGGCCTGGGGCCTCTGTAGAGGTGAAGGACCCACAGCCGGTAGATGCTGACCCTACAGAATACTGGGAGCAGAGCAACAGTGCAAGTGAGTGAGAACTATCAGGAGTACCTTGCCTGTAGGGGAATTTAAATGTGAAGATGGGCTAGGCACATGATGAGAGCAGCGGGATGTAGCAAGAAGTGCCAGCTGTGAGAGACTCATGATCTGGTGATAGCCCTGAGTAGAAGGTGGTACACACGAGACCCTAAATGCTGGCTAACAATATAAGAGGGACACAGGAAACTGGGGATAGACTCTCAGCTACAGACAATGCACTGACGCCATGTCAGTCCCCAGTTAGCCGATATATTCAAAGAACAATCTCCGCTGCCAAGATGGCGGCACACTATGCTTAAGAAAACAGAGGGACTTTTTTTTTTAGCGCTTGACGAGAGACACTCCAATCCAGGATCACAATACTAAGTAGGATGCACGCCCATCACAGCACCAAGGATGCAAGTACACTATTTATTACTATTGAATCACAACAGGTGCGTATGCTGGCCCAAGTGGAGAGAGGAGAGTTAGCTGGCTTTCTTCCTCAATAGGCATTCATTGGGTGTCAGGCTGAAAGGGGTAAACGTGACTGCACCGATGGAATCATTATAGACTGCAGGGCACACATTGCGGGCAAGAGCACTGCGCCCCACCTTGCCAGATGCGCAAACCTCATAGTGCTAAGAATCTGCCCTGAGGTAACGAGCAAATGATGGAAGGCATAGCGCAAAAGACCTGAATTGGGACTCCCCGAGCGGTGACACACCCATTGACGTCTCTGAAGACATTGCAGTTAAACTAGACTAGCACCTCAGTCCACCAAAATGAAACTACTTTGGACAGATTACTCAAACATACAGAAGATATCCATAAGCAACTGCAAGAACTAAAAGACAGAGTGAGCCGCTGGAAGGAACAAGCAGAAGAGGCAGAAGGCCGGGCATGGCGCAATAACTTGCGCATAATATGCATGGCAGAAACTACAGAATGACCAGATGCAACTAGGTTTATAGAATCATAGCTGCAGACAGGGATTGTGCCACTCGGCCTGTTGGCTTACTTCACAGTTGAGCCAGCGCACTGAGTACCAACCTGACTGCCTCTGCCAGGGGCCCTACCTCAACCCATTATTGCGAGATTACTTAAATGCTGGGACAGAGACACCAAACTAAAAAAAGCCAGACTAGGTGGTACCAGGGTAGTCATAAACGCTAAGTAATGAAATTCCCAGACTTTACACTGAGAATGCAACACAGACTCTCCTCTTTTCTGGTTAAAGTGATTGAGTGAACTTGGCCTGCAATTCCCAGTGCAGCTAAAACTAAAGGCAGGACCGGAAGCCTACTTTTTCACTGAACCAGAAGATGCTTGGCTTTGGATAGAACAGTATCAACCAGAGGGAATAACCCTCAGGGACCAGGATGACACAGGGCAAAGATGACCAGACAGACAACAACGACAACTCAAAGGTACACAAGGACTAATTTAATGAATATCAACACCCTCTCCAGAACAAGTACAAGAGGAACCGCCAGATAGCCACAGAAATGGCAAATGCAATTCGAGCAAGAGGCACAAGCCCTTCAGAAGATGACATGGACAAAGACTCCAGGTTCACTAGTTCAGCAGGAACATTTCAAATTGTCACCACGCAAACAGCTGATTACATACTTTTACTTCTGGCATGTGGTAGAGGGGAGTCTAGCCACCCTTGACTAACACCTGGGGAGAGCTGAGTAGGCTCACCACATACCTATGCAACGTGAAGCCCCATAGTTGGAATAACAGAACTCACTATGGCCCTCATTACAATACTGGTGGTATATACCGCCTACTGCCGCGGCGACGGCCGTCAAAAGACCGTCGCCACGGCTACCAGCCGTCAGCTGGATTATGACCATAGCTGGCTTTCCGGCAGAAGGATGGCGGAAATCTGTCTTTGGCCATGCTGGCGGATGGTGGTAAGGTGGAGCTGCTGCCAGCAGCAGCGCCACGTCAGTAGACTGCCGCCAGCCATATTATGAGAATTAATACTGCCTGGAGGTGTTCTGCTGGCAGACGCTGCTGCTGGCAGCAGCGCCCTGTCCTGTCCCCTGCCGGAGGACCCCCTGTCATCCGGTAAGTTGGGTGCTCCGACAGGGGAGGGGGATGGGGGTGTTGTGTGTGTGTGTGTGGGGGGGGTGTGTGTGTGTCTGTGCGTGCATGTATGCAGATGTGTGATGCGTGTTGTCTGTGAGTGCATGTATGTTGTGTTGTGTGAATGCGTGTGTGCCTGTATGTTTGTCAGTGTGTGTAGATATGTGTGTGAATGGATGAATGCATGCGTGGATGAATGTGGGTATGAGTGTGTGTATGCATGTGTACGTTGGTGAGTGAAGGTGCGTGTATGTCATGGAGGGTCTGGAGAGGGATGGAGGTTTGGGGGGGAAATCTGGGGAGGGGGCAGGAAAGACCCCCATCAGTGACAGGGAAGAAATTCCCTGTCACTGATGGTGCCTACCGCCATGGTTTTCGTGGTGGTAAGGTTGCCACAAAACCCATGGCGGTAGGGGGGGTCATAATCCCGCAGGCAGGCTACTGACGGCCGCCTGGCTGGAGACTCAAGTCTCCAGCCCGGCAGTCATTACCGCCGTGACGGATGATGTGGTACATTGGCGGTTTGGCTTCAGCCAAACCGCCAATGTCATAATATGGAGAAAAGTACCGCCAGCCTGTTGGCAGTACTTTTCTCCATTTGACCCCCTATGTCTCCTATTGTTTACAGAAGCACGAAAAGGCAGGAAAGCAAACACACCAGCGGTAAATAGACCGGCCTTCCTCCCTTAAAGAGCTCCCCACTAAAGGGGGTAAATCAATAATAAAGTAAACCAACAGGGCTGGGAGCAGAGCTCCACCCCTCCTAACACACCTACAAGTACTAATGCTACCACCCTCAGGTGAGTACCACAGTAGTATAGATACACAGTTTAACATCCCCAGATTTTATTGCAAGTTATGAGACTACTAGTTTATGGTCGGCAGCAGTTACTAACAAGAAGTTGGGGGAAGGGTTGGGAACCACTGGAGAGACAACACGATTGGAGCTTTGAGACATACCGCGTAAGATACAAGGCAAGCAAGTATACTGGCCACTGAAACAGGGTCAGGGAAGCTACTGAGTCCACAATGAAACCACACAATAATATAATTTTTGTCAAGTGGAATGTCAGAGGGCTGGCCATGATGAGTAAAAGATATAAAACACACACTCAGCTGAAGCCACCTAACACCAACATAGCCTTCCTAGAAGAAATGCACTTCACAGAAACAATAAGTGCTAGATTGAAGCGCAGGTTGAGAGGTAAATTATACAACGCTAACATTCTCCGCATATAGAAGAGGGGCAGCAATCTCGATCCAACCAGGTGTGCTTTTTGACTTAGAAGAGGCCTAAATAGATGCAGAGGAACGTGATATCCTACATAAGGGATGACCAGATGAAACACCAGTAGTACATGATAAGATATATTTCACCAACACAGAACAGCCCAGTTTTTTTTTTTAGAAACTATCTCAAAAACTGACACAATGAATAGTCACCCTATGGGTCAGAGGATGAGACTTTAATTGTGTGCTAGATATCAAGTCTGGCATCCTCTACTCCCAGGATACCAGCAATTTGCAATGGTAAGGTACTAGAACAATGGTTAAATGGTTGGAAACTGATAGATGTATGGTGTAGCAAGAATGTAGGCCACCAACAATACTCTTTCAATTCAGCCCTACACAAAATGCATGCTAGAACGGACCAAAAGGTCTGCTCGAGGTGCTCCAGCTAGACATCTACCAAACAACATATTTGAGCATAATCCATTAGAAAAGGAAATCAAATGGGGAAGAATATCCACACTTGCGGAAACTTCAACCGGCCTGGTTAGAAGATTAAGTGATCAAAGAGGAACTCAGGCAAGTAATCCATGCTTTTTCTTGGAAAATGAGGGTATGACTTCCTCTTAATTAACAGAATGGGAGGATTTTACGGTAATGCTGTGAGGAGCATGTATAAATACCACAGACGGGGTGTGAGGTACCCTAAATAAAAAAGAAGTAGAAGGTAGAGCACTTATGCGAGAAGAAAATGGGGGATTGAGGAAAAAGCCTATTGCAGGGCAATGGAATTAAATACAGCAGCTATATAAGAGGAAAATTGTAAATGATGATAGACCATCTTATGTGGAGACAATAGATACCTACTGTAACCACATGTGAAACACCTCGATTTAGAGATAAACTATATTAGGCAGTGTCATCCTGAATCTTTTTGCCTCCTGCCTCCTATTTTTTTCTGACCTGTCGCTGTTGGCTTTTGAACTCTGAGCACTTTCCCACTGCTAACCAGTGCTAAAGTGCATATGCTCTCCGTGTAAATTGTATGTAATTGGTTTATCCATGATTGGCCTATTTGATTTACCAGTAAGTCCCTAGTAAGGTGCACTAGAGGTGCCAGGGCCTGTAAATCAAATGCTACTAGTGGGCCTGCAGCACTGGTTGTGCCACCCACATAAGTAGCTCTGTAATAATGTCTCAGACCTGCCATTGCAGTGTCTGTGTGCGCAGTTTTAACTGTAAATTCGACTTGGCAAGTGTACCCACTTGCCAGGCCTAAACCTTCCCTTTTCTTAAATGTAAGGCACCCCTAAGGTAGGCCCTAGGTAGCCCCAAGGGCAGGGTGCAGTGTATGGATAAGGTAGGACATATAGTAATGTGGTTTATATGTCCTGACAGTGAAATATTGCCAACTTCGTTTTTCACTGTTGCAAGGCCTGTCTCTCTCATAGGATAACATGGGGGCTACCTTTAAATATGATTAAAGTGTAGATTCCCCTAGAGAGTAGATGGACATGTGGAGTTTGGGGTCCCTGAACTCACAATTTAAAAATACATCTTTTAGTAAAGTTGATTTTAAGATTGTGTGTTTGAAAATGTCACTTTTAGAAAGTGAGCATTTTCTTGCTTAAACCATTCTGTGACTCTGTGTGTTTGTGGATTCCCTGTCTGGGTCAGTTTGACAGTTGGGTTGTTTTTCACCTCGCACTAGACAGTGACACAAAGGGGGCTGGGGTGTAACCTGCATTTCCTGATTAGCCATCTCTGCAAGGAGGGAGGGGTGGAGTGGTCACTCTCATCTGAAAGGACTGTGCCTGCCTCTGACAATGCCGGCTCCAACCCCCTGCTGTGTGTCTGATGCCTTGCCTGGGCAAGGCAGGATTTCAAAAGTAGGTGTGAGTCCCCTTTGAAGAAAGGTGACTTCAAAGACTAAAATGGGTATAAAAAGGGCACCCAAACCTACAGACTTTAGAAACACTTCTGGAACCAAGAGGAACCTCTGCCTGGAGAAGAGCTGATAGCTGAGGAAGAAGTGCTGACCTGCCTGTGACTGTGCTTTGTGGAGCTTTCCTGCAGTGCTGCTTCTGCCAGAGTAAGAGGGCAAAGACTGGACTTTGTGTGCCTTCCATCTTGTGAAGAAATCTCCAAGGGCTTGATCTAGAGTTTGGCTCCTGTTGTTTGAAGTCTCAGGGACAGCAAAGACTTCTCTCTGCCAGCACCTGGAGTCTCTGGAGAGACTCCTGCCCCGACAAGTGGTTCCCTATCCAGTCCCTGGGCCCTTGAAAGGAAAGCTGGTGGAATCCAAGGAAATCAACTTCGGACGACTTCGGACCGACGCCGCTGCTGAATCCGGTAACGCCGCCTGCACCTGACGCCGTGACCTTCGCTGGAACGCGATGCTCTTCGCAGGCCCGACGCCGCAGCAGCCCCGCTGAAGTCCGCGACTCCGTGGAAGTCACCGCACCACGTCGTGACCGACGCCGCTCGAAGTGCACGGATTCAACGTTTCGCACAGACGCCGCGATTCTCGACTTTGCGCATCGGCTTGTTTTCACTCTTCACCAAAGGTACTGTACTTGGGGGTCTACACGACTCCGTGTCCGGCGCCGCTGGTGTCGGCTTGTTGGGAACGACTCCGTCACGACGCCGTGTTAACATCTCATCGAAGCATTTTTGTTTCTAAGCGCTATTTTTGAGTTTCATCTCTAAAAATTCATAACTTGACTTGTGTATGTCGGATTTTTGTCGTTTTGGTCTTGTTTTGTTTAGATAAATATTTCCTATTTTTCTAAACCGGTGTTGTGTCATTTTGTAGTGTTGTCATTAAGTTACTGTGTGTGTTGGTACAAATACTTTACACCTAGCGCTCTGAAGTTAAACCTACTGCTCTGCCAAGCTACCAAGGGGGTAAGCAGGGGTTAGCTGAGGGTGATTCTCTTTTACCCTGACTAGAGTGAGGGTCCGTGCTTGAGCAGGGGGTAACCTGACTGTCAACCAAAGACCCCATTTCTAACAGACAGCAACAAGTTTGCACCACCGCATGCCCTAAATGAAAATAGAGAGCACAGAAGAGATCGAAACATGATGAGTTCCATTGGGTAGTTCAAGAACCAGGATTCCACACAAGCAGTTATGTGAACTATGTCACAAATAGCAGGAAAAGAAGTTGCTAGAATTTGAATAGTCTTTGTCAGGAATAGTGAATCCTTCAGCTATGCCACATTCTTACACAAGTAATATTTCTGACTTCAGTGGTGGGAAAGTTATTGGGGGGAGGGCCCTTTCCTAAAGTTAATTGATGCAATTGAATGAAACATACAGTAGACATCAACACTACAAGACATACAGGTGAGCGAATGCAAGCAGGCAGTAAATGGTGTTAAGTAATTAAAAGTTGATTGAGGAGAAACAAATGTACCCTGCGAATGCAGACAGAAATTTAATATTCAACATAATCAAGGTGAGGAATATCTGAAAATGCCAATAAAAAGTTATTTAAAAAGGAAGTGACACCTGCACCCTTAGACTTGCCACAAAACTTAGCAGAGGAACCTTCGAGAAGTATCTTTGAAGTTTCCAAAACGACTCAGGAGCTGATTTAACTGTTGCAGAAAGCGTACTCTGTTGCAACAGCGATGGAGTACCCATAGCACATCCTAAAGGTCCACCCACCTCATTTAGGGGCCAGATGTAGCAAAACCATATGCAGAAAGGTGTCTCAGACACCTTCTGCGAGTCGCTATGGGGTCGCAAAGACCCACCTCATTAATATTAATTAGGTGGGTCGCAAATTGCGGCCCCATAGCGACTATGGGCACTCACTGATATGGAGGCTTGCTGTAGTCAGCAGACCTCCATGTCCGTGACTGCTTGTAAATAAAGCAGTTTTTTTTTTTCAAGTGTAGCCCGTTTTCCTTAAAGGAAAACGAGCTGCACTTAAAAATAAATCCGAAACCTTTTGTTTCGGAATTTTTTCAGGGCAGGTAGTGGTCCCTTGGACCACTACCTGCCCTGAAAAAATAATATGGGGTCCAGTCACAAAGGGGAAGGGGTCCCATGGGGACCCCTTCCCGTTTGCGAGTGGGTTACCATCCACTTCAAGTGGATGGTAACTGCGACTCCATTTGCGACCGCGTACGCGCTAGCAAATGGAGTTGCTTACCACTGCGACTCGCAAATAGGAAGGGAACACCCCTTCCTATTTGCGACTCTGAAATGCATTTTGTGAGTCGGTCCCGACTCGCAAAATGCATTTCTGAATAGTAAACTCCGGTTTGCGACTCGCAAACGGCGATTTTTGCCGTTTGCGAGTCGCAAACTGGTTGCTACATCTGGCCCTTAGAGTTGGCCAACCTCCAGTGTGTAAATGATAAAGACTACTCCATGCCCACAGCCTACACACATCCATGATGGCCCAATGGAGTAAGGGCTGTTGGAGGTTTGGCCACGTGTCCACCCACCTGACCAAGACCAGTTTTTACTGCCCGTCACCACCATGAAAACGTGCGGAAATGGGCAGTGAAAATCCTTTAAATGTCCCCCATGCCACTGGGAATGCTTCTAGGATGAGATGATAATTGTTATTATTATTTTCAAAAGCGAAATCCCGCTTTGGGATTTTCTTTTTAAAATTAAAAAAAAGAGTTGTAAATTTTAAGTACAGCTTCCTCAGGTAGACGGTGCCATCCGACAAATTGACAATGCATTTTAAGAAACCACTGTGATGTGGTTCCTGGAAATTCAAAAGATATTGGCAGGGGCAGCTGACATCTCTAAGTATGGAGTACGCTTGCCAAGGCAGGAGTAAAGTACTCCACCATGGCAATGACTCTGTCTGACAAGAATTAAATCAGGCCAAGTTATTAAAGGGCTGATTGAGAGTTCAACAAATGGGTTATTCCATCACAAATGTGATGGATAACCCCCCTGACGTTTTACAAGTGCATTATATCCAATGGCACTTGTAATACAGTGGGCAGGATATACGCCATGTTTTTGATGGAGTAACCTGTCTGCTGAACTCTAAATCAGGCCCTAACAGTCACTGCACTTAGCAGGGCCTCTATCTTCATTAGTGATGCCTGCCCAGCCCAGGTTATGAAAGTACTCAACCGATCTTTAGAAGGTCAAACCGTAGATTACAGCTCTCTTCCTGTTTTCCCAAAGCTTGGATGCAAGGTGTGAAAAACCATTGTAAAAATCAGCATACAGAATAGGCAACTTAAACAACTACTGCCTATCTTACTTGGGTAAATGAATGGCAAAAAATGTGCCTCAGCCTTTCCAATCTTGTATTATCAAGCATGTTTTTCTACCACACCTTAAGAAAGGTTTTTAGAGAGGTCACACCACCTGACTAGTCGTACTTTCACTATCTCATGACCTTCGTGTATTGGCGGATGGTGGTGGTGTCAGGCCTTGTTTTATTGAACCTTTGTGTGGCCTTTGATACTATTGATCACAACATCCTACTACAAAGACTGACAAAAACAGGTTATGCTGAAACAGCACTGGCATGGCTAAAGATAAATCTCAGTAAATGCCTCAATTTACCTCTCAACTTGAATGCTGTGGGGTCCCATGGCATTCAATTGTGTTGCCTTTTCTTTTCAGCATACATACACAGAAATGGGTAAAAATTCTTCAAGCAGAACCAGTTACATTTTTTAAGTATGCTGATGAACCTCAGTTGGTGTTCGGCCTATCTCAACATCAGGCAGAGCAAAATGGGTACTGGCAAAAACTGCCAGACTGGCAGATCATGATTAGTAGGGAATCACCAATCATTTTTGAAGTAAGTTGTTTTCCATTAAAACAGAAATCTTCTAGCCACTAAGCGTTCAGACATGGGAACCAAAGTAGTCTGACCTCAGATGATGGGTCTTGTGTGTCCACCTAATAAATATGTGTGAACCTGATTATGCGTCTGGAGTGCTATCTTATACATCATAAATGTCATATCCCCGTGATAAATGCTTTATTGCGATCAAAGCCAGAGTAGGCGAACACCACTGGAAGGTACATCCAAACTCTTGCAAAGGATTTAACTAATGCAAAATAATACAGTCAGGCTCATTACTTGGAAACACACGAGGAAACATATTACTTCTAAATGTAGGTGGTTGCACTGGCTACTAATTAAAAAGCAAATAACAAAACCCTAACAACAGTGAACAAAATGCAGGGAACCCATGTAGACCTCAGCTCTGGGCAACCAAATGTATGTGGCATATCTCAGACCAGTGTCACCAGACAGATAAGCAATTTATATTGCGAGGGGGGAGAAAATGAACTGTCAGCTGTGGTGATAGAGGGTTATATGTGATAGCAGCAGAACAATGGAGCTCCCGCTAACCTAACCCAACTCTTCAGAGGTGAGCATGCTTTCTTAATTTTTGTCTTCTTAGTTCTTGTTGGTTATTTTAGTCTTCGTAACACCGAGATGCTACACATGTGTGCACTAACAAATTAAACTAACAAAACACAATTCCAAACTTGGCTTTGATTACCATCAACACAGCCAATTTCTTTAGAATATCCTGTAAATGCACAAATAACTCAAAACTTTCTCTCAATCATATACCTAAATCTCATTCAAGAAAAGTGAGATCCCAAAATGATCATATTTTACACTGCTTGACATACAATCTCCCTTACAAATCAAGGCCTCTATCAACCGTTCTACGAACAAAACCTAACCCGGATACCATGAAATTAGATTAGGCCAGCACCTAACATCTCCACTTCTCTTGAAAAATTATCACTCTTCACTTTTTCTCACACATTTTGTGCAATTACCTAGTAAACGTCTTCCAATCTGTTTTCAACCCCATAAGCAGTACAGATATAACCCTTTCGATATTTAATGATAGTCTAAGGTTTCTCAAATAGGTTGATATCTCCCTCCTAATTTTATTGCACCTTTCAGCAGCACTTGACACCATCTTCCTTGAAACACTCTTCAAAATGCTTTCCTCCAAAATGGAAATAGATGGTCGAAGGCTGAAATGGTTCTGTGCATTCTTCTTTTGTAGATCCCGGTTTGGGAAGAGTAACTCTTTCAGATATTCCTTACTGATCCACTGCAGTGTAGCCCAAGACTGTATCCTTTCACCCTACCTCTTCAATTTCTATGTGGTGCCTCCTAGATCAATGCTACAAGATACAAAAATACACTAGTTGTTGTTGCTTTTTGAAGGCCAATGCCTTGGTGACAGCTGAGAGCCACATTGTGACTCAGAGGGAAGAGGGAGGTAAGAAGACAGGTACAAGTGGACAGTCGGGCTTGAAGGAGACAATCTCTGAGCCTGAAACATATCCTCCCCTCCACCTTGGCAGAGAATAGCCCTCCCTGTCTACCTCTATCAGTTCGTCACCTCAAATGATTGTTATTCTTCTACCTGCTGTGTAACAAAAAAGGATGTTTCCTATTGTTATCTTCTTTGTCAAAAATACTGCTGAAATGTAGATGAGTGTGGAGAGGCGAGTGACACTGTGCCAATGGTTATTAACTTCAGGACTGATGTCACTGTGAGCAAAGCCATGGTTTTGTACCAATATGCAAAGTGTGTGTGTGTGTGTGTGTGTATGCATGAATATGCGTCTGCATGCATGTCTATGTGTGTATAATCCAGTTTCAAGGGTCTTTCCAAGGGCTGAAGACATGTATATGTACTGCTCTTACCTTACATAGTCAAACATTAAAAGATTGGAACCACTGATGAAGGTGAGAAGGTTTAGGATTGGGCTTGTTGCTAATACAAAATAGTGTTGAAATACCTGTGGTATACACTCCACAAGCTTTGAAAGGATCTGAGCTGAAATACTCAGTTGTTGAAAGATTGAAATCTCTTTCTGCCATTTAAAGGGGAATTCCTTTAAAGGCGATAATCTGGACTCACCACGGACCTTTGGTAAATTTGTTGTCAACAATAGGTCTTTTGGAGCCCAAACTAATGTTGCTAAGTGAGTAATAAAACAGAAAGCCTACAATGTCTGTGTGAAGCACAGGTTAAGATAAAACATTGTGGTGTCATTTTATTAATAAACAGAGGTGATTAATTTTTGCAGGGAGTGATGACGATGTATCTAAATGTTAGTGAAAGGTGGCATGAGATCAAATAATTGTAGTTTGCTCGGAGGAATGGTGATGTGCAGTGTATGCAGAGCTAGTAAAAGTGAAAGAGTACATCATAAATGGGTGTCACCTGTTTTTGATGAAGAAACAGAGTGTTGGACTTGTTTTGCTTATGCAGGGTCATCCCCAATCTTTCTGCCTCCTGCCTCCTATTTTTTCTGACCTGTTTCTGTTGGCTTTTGAACTCTGAGCACTTTACCACTGCTAACCAGTGATACAAGGCATATGCTCTCTGTGTAAATTGTATGGTTGATTGGTTTATCCATGATTGGCATATTTGATTTACTGGTAAGTCCCCAGCAAAGTGCACAATAGGTGCCCAGGGCCTGTAAATCAAATGTTACTAGTGGGCTTGCAGGACGGGTTGTGCCACCCACATAAGTAGCTCTGTAATCATGTCTCAGACCTGCCACTGCAATGTTTGTGTGTGTAGTTTTAATTGTACAATTCGACTTGGCAAGTGTACCCACTTGCCAGGCCTAAACCTTCCCTTTCCTTACACGTAAGACATCCCTAAGGAAGGCCCTAGGTAGCCCCAAGGGTAGGGTGCAGTGTATGGTTAAGGTAGGACATATAGCAATGTGTTTTATATGTCCCGACAGTGAAATATTGCTAAATTCATTTTTCATTGTTGCAAGGCCTGTCCCTCTCATAGGTTAACATGGGGACTACCTTTAAAACTGATTGAAGTGTAGATTCCCTTTGGGAGCGGGTAGACATGTGGAGTTTAGGGTCTCTGAGCTCACATTTTAAAACTACATCTTTTAGTAAAGCTGATTTTAAGATTGTGTGTTTGAAAATGTCACTTTTAGAAAGTGAGCATTTTGTGGCGTATACCTTTTCTGTGACTCTGCCTATTTGTGGATTCCTTGTCTGGGTCAGTTTGACAGTTGGGCTGGTTGCACCTTTCACTAGACAGTGACACAAAGGGAGCTGGGGTGTAGTCTGCATTTCCTGATGAGCCAACTGTGCTAGGAGGGAGGGGATGAGTGGTCTCTCACACCTAAAAGGGCTGTGCCTGCCCTCACACAATACAGTCTCCGACCCCCTGGTGAGTGTCTGGGGCCTGGCCTGGGCAATGCAGGATTTCACATTCAAAAGAGACTTTACTTTGAAGTAGGCCTACTTCAAAGGAGAAATTGGGTATAAGAAGGGCACACAAAACCACAGACTTTAGAACACTTCTGGAAACCAAGAGTAACCTCTGCCTGGAGAAGAGCTGAAGAGCTGAGGAAGAAGAGCTGCCCTGCCTGTGCTTTGTGGAGCTATCCTGCAGTTGCTGCTTCTGCCTGTGCTAGAGGACAAAGACTGGACTTTGTGTGCCTTCCATCTTGTGAGGAACTCTCCAATGGCTTGATTTAGAGCTTGCCTCCTGTTGTTTGAAGTCTGAGGGACAGCAAAGACTTCTCTCTGCCAGCACCTGGAGTCTGTGGAGAGACTCCTACTCTGCCAAGTGGTGCCCATCTAGTTCCTGGGACTCTGGAAGGAGAAGCTGGCAGCCCAGGAGTGAGAAATCCACGCACTGACCGCCGTGCGGGAAAAAGATCAACGAGATTCCGATCTGCGGCTGAAAAATTGACGTGAAGCCGGCTTCGCGGCTGAAAATCGACGCTCACCTTCAACACGACTGGAAAAGTGACACCCGCAGCTGGAGAAATTACATGCAGCATTGCTGACGGAGGCTGGTGAGATCGCAACCCGGTGCTACGTGGTTTTCCCCTTTTTGCATTTTTTCGTGATAACTTGACTTGTGTATTGTGGATTTTTGTCATTTTGGTCTTGTCTTATTTAGATAAATATTTTCTATTTTTTAAACCGGTGTTGTGTCATTTTGTAGTGTTTTCATTAAGTAACAGTGTGTGTTGGTACAAATACTTTTCACGTAGCACTCTGAAGTTAAGCCTACTGCTCGTGCCAAGCTACCAAGGGGGTAAGCAGGGGTTAGTTAGCTGAGGGTGATTCTCTATTACCCTGACTAGAGTGAAGGTCCTTGCTTGGACAGGGGGTAACCTGACTGCCAACCAAAGACCCCAGAGTCGTGAGTATGTGAGGGTGAAAGATATATTGTAAATTGATGCAGTAAATGTGCAGGGAAATGGTTAGTTGATTTCACTACCTACTGCATGGTAGGGTATTAAAGATGGAGTATAAAAGGGGCCTGCGAAGAAGCATGCAGAAAGTGTTGTTAAAAAGTGTGTACTATGTACTTAAAGCCAAAGTGGTGCTGTTAGAACTTATTCTTGTTCCTGATAAGGCGTGGATAGAGGTATCATGGGCCTGTGGAATATTTGAGTTACAGGAATAAATATATCTGTGCAATCGCAGACTGTTAATTTAAATGGGCAGATGTGAAATTAAAAGTACAAATAAGTACTAAACAAGTTGTTCAACTGTTGGTGAAGGTTTTTAAAGGCTGAAGTTCCAGGTGTTCTAAAAACTAATAAGTGTCCAGTTATGCTTTAGTGAGGTGTGTGAACTGTAAAGAGTTTTCGCTTTTGAACCTAGACAAACCTTCTGTAATTCCAGATTGGTGGAATGAGTAAAGAAAATGGCTTTTGAAATATGCATTTGTCATAGAGAACCAATTTGTATTGGTCGAAAGAACTAGAAAAGTAGTTAGGGGTACACCTCATGACACCTCATGGCGGTACTGGTAAGAATGAAAGGTGCAGAAACTAATGTATCCAAAGTGGCGGAATGTTGGAGGCGGGAGTGCTGATTTAAGAGAGATTCAATTTAGTGTTTCTAGAAAGCAATTAAGATATAACTTGAGGTTCTAATCCACTGGACCAATGCAGAAATACATGTATTAAACACATTAAGGGACGTAGGGATAGTGGTTAAAAATGCGGAGATATGGGACACCTTCCTAGAACAGCTACTCGAAAAAGACGACACGCGCCCGCCCTAGATCACCGGTACAACGCAGACACGAAATAAAAGTAACAAGACACTCCTACTGAGAACCTCCCCCCAGTACCCGTAGCCTTTCCCTAAAGAAAATACATGTGACTTTTATACTGAACCCCCAACTCCCCCACGGGCCCCGCCGTTCCACCAAATACCCAAAAAGATGTTGTCAAGTCCCCCAATAGATCATCTCCCCCGTCAGCATTTTACCTACCCCCTCAATCTATCATATATCCTTTTTCCTTCTCTTTTTCATTATTTGTTTTTTTTTTGTTCTCTTCCTTTTATCTCTTTCATCGTTCTTACAGTGCTCATTTAACCAAATGTAACAATGATACAAGCTGTAAATTATTAAATAATTAACATCATAAGATGATAAGAAGCAAGAAGGTGGTAAAGGAACTCCACAACTGCATTATAATCAACACTGTTTATTAAATCACTGTAAGAATTGTTCATTAAAATATTCAATAAAAAGATTTTTTTTAAAAAGATATAACTTGAAGTATTGGAATACAGTGAGACAGAGCTCATGTTCAGGGTAGAGCATGTAGTGCAAATTAAGGATTCGAGTTTTGTGTGCGAGGGTGAGTGGAAGTAGTTGGAGAAGTGTGAGCTAACTGCACTGGATAAGAAGTATGTGGTCATCACATGAATTGGTAAGTGAGATGCTCTTAGATTGGGGAAGATGAGTGGCTAGCTGGGAAGTTTTAATGTGAAGTTACTCTGTGTAGGTGTGCATGATATACTTGTGTAAAAAATGTTTCGTTGAATGAATAGGGGGATGTTTTGCGGTCAGTGGTCTTTCATGTATATAGTTGTTATGGAATGCAGGATGTAGAATGGCATTTGGAAAGTTTTAATTTAAAAATGTTGCTATGCTTTATGATTAGGATAATTGTGAATATCTTTGAGTCCAACCCAGCACGGATGCCCTGCTAATGATGAACATTAAAACAACTCAGAAGGTAATAGCTATTTCTCATAAAGACCTATTAATTACTGAGGTCACAATTCTCCATGGTTGTTCCAGTGAACACATATAAAGTTGTAAGTTTGTGAGTACTCACAAAGCTACTTGAGGCCTTCTCACACCCAATTTCTGCACTTTCATTTAGAGGCAAGACAAACTAGAGTGCAACTTGGGAGTCAAAATGCACCTAAAACCCATATTTTTGAGGGTCTGAAAAAATATGTTCCAGGTAGAGAAGAACAATAACAGTATCAATGCAAAGGTCTCTGTACTGCCCAAGTAAGAGTAAACCTAAGGCATCAGAAGGATACAAGGACCCACATTATTAGCATAATTTCCTTTACGCATTGCGTTCAAATTTATCCATACAATTACTAATCTATGCAAACCACCAGCTGAAACCTAGAATCGGTCCTTTAAATGGGCAGATGCTATCAGGCAGCCGTGTCTCCCCTTCTTCACTTAGGAAGGGACAGTACAGGCACTTCTCATAACAACTGGTGCTCATGGAAATGTGGGTGCAGTTAGCAATAGCTGGAAAACAAGGGAACGGGGAGTTTTCCTTCCCAGAACTGTTTATTAAGCTTGCGACGTTTTCACAGCAATAGGGGTTTGCGATGAAATCTGAACTATCATAAGTTTGGAAACTCCAGCATATTACCCAATGCTGAATCCTAGAAGGGAAACTTCAATTTATGAACGCACGAGCAACACAATCAACGTTTCAACTGATTGAATTAGTTAAGTGTACACATCAAAAAAAGCATAATGGGAAATAGTACCTCTGCAAACTTGGCAGCATGAGTCGGGCGCCGACACAGGGTAGGTACAGGTTAGTTTGCGGCATGTCCTCAAGCCGCAGTAGACGTTTCCTTCCTGCCAAGATCAAGGCACAGTTTCAGAACTACAACAAAGTCCAGAGTGTAACACGAGTAGCAAAAATGTAACCCGTGGGTAATGCTGTGGCAGGAGAGAATACAGGAAGAGAAAAGCTTTTGTTTGGTTTCCTAGCCAATTATTGTTAAGCTCCCTCCCAGTTTGTGCACACCTGTACAGGGCGGGATAGACCTTTTATTTCACCGGGCATTACCCTGGGGCAGTGGTTCCCAACCTGTGGTCCGGGGATCCCTGGGGGTCCACGCAGCCTCTTCAGGGGGTCAGCGACTGCTTAGTAAATTAAATATTATTAACAGAGTAGGTCCACAGCTTTCAGTAAGGACTCAGTGGGGGTCCCTGTATTCCAAAAATGATTCAGGGGGGTCCCCAGGTTCCAATAATGATAAGGTGGGGGTCCACAGAAATCAAAAGGTTGGGAACCACCGCCCTAGGGGTCTGGAGCCAGCCCCGGGCCGCTCCTGGTGCCTTTGTCCCCTTCTTCAGCTCCAGAGGTCAACGGCAGCAGGGATGGGGAGAGAGAAAGAAAAGGAGAAAGGGCAAAGTAAGCGATCGGAGAGGGGGAAGAGAGAAAGAAGAGTGATAAGATGGGTGGAGAGAGAGAGGTTGTGGGAAGAAGGGAAGGGAGTGGGGTTGGATTGAAAAGTTTTTGCTAGGGATGCATTTGGATCCAGTCAGGCACGGCTCGTGAAGCTATTAGCTTAAACAATTATTGCGCACAATTGCAAAATGAAAAGTGATAGACTTTAACCTCAAAAAGTACTGTGACAATAGTCGAAAGACAGAGGAACTCAGGGCCTCTTAGTTGCCTCTCAATTACACCTCTGTGCACATCACCAGGACATCTTTCAACATGTTCCTGTTTCAACAACATTGCATTCTAAGAAATCTGAACTCTACTGCACTTTGCCATATTTGGAAACGCTAATACCCCTGTTTTGTGATAAATATGGCACATACGTGTATTTGTATATTCTATATCCTGGTAAAGTGACCATAAGGCTTTAACATATACATACACAAATCAGGTATGTGATGATTAAGGTGCATGGAAACTTCAGCTCCCCCACAAATATTTGCTGATGACATCAAGGGTGCGATTAAACATCGAACCAAAGCATATGAAATTACGAAAGACATCAATAATTTAAGTTTATCATTAACAACACAACTTCATAGCTCACACAAAAGAGGATCAAGGACTAACTCGGAGTACTGAGGGAATAAAGACAGCACAAGAACAACAAAACTTCAAGTTAAGGAAAGGTAGCTGTGAACTAATACAAGGCCGGAGAACACACTAATGCAGTCAGTTGCCAGGCAATTCACTGCAATTTCGTAGATGCTGACACTACAGTTTGTGGCCTGTGACTGGATGGAAAACTTACCTGTCACCAGCTTTGATTGGGTCAGTTTCCTTGTTGTGAATTGACCATGCTGCCAATTTGAGACAGACTCGACACATAGGGCCATATGTACGAACACATCTGGCCCATAATGAGCTGCCACGCCTGTCCTGGGTCCCCAGCCTCCCAGACACCAAGAGGATGCTAGGAGCCAAAGATGCCACAGTGGAGCCCTTCTTGAGAAATGCAGCCTCTACCAACCACTGCTGGACATAATGAGGCCAGCCACAGTCCAAACAGATTACCGATGGACTCTACAGACCCTTCAACGGTACGCCCAGACACCACAGGCAAAATTAGAGGCTGGTAATTCATGCAAAGTCTAAGTGAGGGCAATGTATTTTAGAAATAAAATCTCACATGCTTTACACAAATGTAAAGTATGCAAACATATGATAGTAATATCTACTCAGAAACTCTGTATGTAGAATATGAATCAAAGAATTCGGATTTAAAAAATACCTGGACTTTTGGTGGTGGTGTTCTCAAATTTGTAAAGTTAGAGAGAGCCATCATTTGGAAACATCTCTAAAAATATATCTACTTCCAGAAATCATTCTGTGGAAATTCTTCCTTCCAGAAACTGATGTTGTTTACCTAAGAAATGACATGATGGCCATCTGAAAGCCACAGTTATAATAAGGGTGGTGAAAATATGTGTAGTATACAAATATGTAATTACAGTCAGATATCAGGCAGTAAATTAAATGTGTATCGTAGCTGTAGGAAATTGAGTTAGAGTTGAGAGTTTGGAGAGCCCTACTCAAGCAGCAACCACAACTTGTGTCAGGGTGAAACACAAGGAAACCCCAAATTAACCTTAACCCTCTGCTATCTTGGCACAAAAGCAGCCATGCTTATCCTAGCAGCAATGTGTAAAGTATTTATGCAGCACTTCAAACAGTAATAAAATGAAGGCACAACAAAAGAAAACTCCCATGGCAATTAAAAAAATATATATAATAAAATGTAATAAATTGTTAAAGGCCAAAATGGCAAAAATCGAATTAGTAGAACCATAGATATGCAATTTTAAAGATTTTAGTGAAAACAGTGCCTAGAAGCGCAAAGCCCCAACTGGGGTTATCTGGTCACACCACATAGGCGAAAAGCCACACATTCATGTTGACTGAAATTGAGTACAGGCCGGATTCAAAGACCAAGTTAGGCCAGCTGAATAAAGTACCTTAATTCTGGGTGGTGGGGTGTTGCGAAGTCCTGCGTCAAGGATGCGTTGTGCAGCAGTAGCTGCAAGGTCCTACAACAAGGATGTATCATGCAGTGGTGGTTCAGAGGAACAGCACGGCTGAGATGCGAGGTCCTGTGTTGAGGATGCGCTGTGCAACAGTGGTTTAGGATCCTGCATCAGGAATGCATCTCGGTGCAGTGGTTCTGGGGCGAGGCTGCAAGGTGTTTTGTCACGCTGCATCGGTTCTGCCCAAGTCACCACAGCTGGGCTGGCAGAACACCTTCAGTCCCTCTTCAAGGGGTCTAGGACAGGGGTGACACCACTTGAGGGGTAGGACTCACAGAAGGGTGAGTCCAGGTGCTGGGTTCAGGATGGTTGGGCCTTTTCTGTCCATGAGGCTCAGATCAGAAGGCCAGTCGACTAGCCGTTGGAGTCACTCTGGTGTTCCTGAGTTCAAGATGCAAGGCCAATCCTTCTCACTCATGCAGCAGGGCAGCAGAGGTGCAGTCCTTCTTGCAGAGCAGCACAGTATACTTTCTGAATCTTCCATAGGTCCTGAGGTGTACACAAGTGTTGGGTCTGAGGGTCCAATATTTTCATCTGATGCCTACTTTGAAATAGGAGAAGGTTCTAGAGGTTTCCACCCCAAAGATGTTTGGAATTTCCTGCTTCCCTGCCCTGTCCACAGATTGTCTGGTGGCACAAAAGTCTAGTGTCAAACCCTTTGTGAGAGTGATCAGGCATAAGCTTTGTGATGTGCAAGTGTGGTAGGTGGCAGCCTCCCCCTCTCATCAAGTCAGAGATGACCCATCCCGCCAAGATCTATTCCCCCTTTGTCTCACTGTCTGGGAGTAATACACAAAGACCAGCTGCCAGCTATACCTAGTCATGTGACCCAGGATACCGTTCCAAGCACCAAATGGCTGGGACAAGAAAATGCAAACTTTCTAAAAGTAGCATTTTCAGAATTGTGAAGAATTAAAATCCAACTTTACCATTAATAGGACTCTAAATTAAAAAAATTTAGACACCAAACTCGGCATTCCAATCTGCTCCCAATTGAAAGTATTAAATGTAATAAGGTAACATGATGTTATCCTCTGGTAGAGGTAGGCCTTGCAGTAGAGAAAAATGAATGTAAAAGTTTTTCACTACCAGTATATGTAAAAGATAAAAGTACATGTCCGACTTTTCGAATACACTGCACTCTGCCCCATTGGCTATTTACTGCATATCCTAGGGGTGACTTATATGTATTAAAAAGGAAGGTTTAGGCCTAACAAAAGGTTTACTTTGAAAGGTGGTTATAGCAGTTTCAAACTGCATGCACAGGCTGCAATGGCAGGCGGGAGACATGTTTAAAAGGGTACCTAGATGTGTGGCAAAATAAGTGCTGCAGGCTCACTAGTAGCATTTAATTTACAGGCCCAGGGTACATTTAGCACCACCGTACCAGAGACTTACAAGTAAACTAAATGTGCCAAATGGGTGTAGGCCAATTTTACCATGTTTAAATTAAAGAGTACAAGCACTTTTGCACTGGTTAGAAGTGGTAAAGTGCACAGAGTTCTAAATGCCACCAAAAACGAGTTCAGAAACCAGGAGGGTGAAGGCAAAGCATTGGGGGACGACCCTGCAGAAATGGTCAAGTCCAACAATAGCATGTCTAGAGAACACCATTCGATGAGAACGTTCAGATCTTCGTCACACCTTGGTGTGTTGTTTTACTCGGCTTCGAGTATTCCCTTGATATGCAGGTTTTATCCCTTCTTAAGCAATGCTAGTTAATGTACACGCAATAGTCCATCAATTTTAAAGTAATTTGATTTACCAATGTTTTCTCTTTCAGTCGTTTCAAGTATATTTGCTTTGCATTCCATTGACATTTCCCAAATTCTGTTGTTGTTCATGTAATTTGGTAGATACCTCTTTGCTGTACTTACATGATATTCATATGTTGAACATGTTTTAAGATGGCCATCATGTTTATGGATTGCAGGTATTCTACAATTATATATTTTCATGAGTCAGCTGTTAACATTAGATTTAATTCCACATAAAATCATTACCATTAAGATTAGAGCTCCCAAACATGCACTCTCTGACTAACATCATTCAACTCTTCAGTTGAATAATTTCCTATTATTTAAAATGCGCCTATGTTTTAACACACTTCACCCAGCATGGATGCCACTCAAGTTGATGGTCCATTCCATGTGCCAAGGAAACCTGCTCTCCTCACCCATTAAAAAATCTGTTCCATATGCATATGTTACGTAGTATGCATTGTAAGCAAGCTTTTCACCCCTCTATTCCCAAGTCACTCAATTTGATCAGGTGAGCCTGTATTTTGTTATTTGTGGGATTTCCTCCAGTTAGTCCTCTGATATTTTCTTTCACTTACGCTTTTTTTTAAACTAATTTTTCCTATGGTGAATCCATCCAATCCAATGAGATTCGTTCTCCTTACTACATTCAACTAGCTATGCCTTGAGTGATTTTGAATGCTTGCTTATTTCACCATTAGCTATCCTGAATTTTGATGCCTTGGCAGCTAATCATTACACTCATATTTTAGGTCCAATTTTGGTCTGTTGCATCCAGGTCTCATTCATTAAACTAGTATGCTTTTTCCCATTTGCCTGATAGGTGAAATAAATAGATTTCTCACTATGTGTACACCACCACACTAGTTTGAAGGGATACAAGCGTACCCATGTTTCCTGTGACACTTCTACTTTTCCAGTGTAACTTTTTTTACACTTATATGTTCTATCACTAAGGATAATTTACACTAACTCTATACAAAGCAGTCCTGAAGAAGGTCTCACATATTTAAGACAACAGAGGCCGAAACTTCAATGATGCTTCCACTTTTCATTTAATTATTTATCATCATTTGGGGACTAAGGGCCTGATTACAACTTTGGCGGAGGGAGTTAATCCGTCCCAAATGTGACGGATATCCCGCCCACCGTATTATGATTTCCATAGAATATAATGGACTCGTAATATGGCGGGCAGGATATCCATCACATTTGGGACGGATTAACCCCCTCCGCCAAAGTTGTAATCAGGCCCTGAATGTCTAAACCTTAACTAAACACCAAATAACTTACACGGACTAGTCCCTAATGAAAACTGATTATCATACATTTATCTAATTATGATTTATTCGCTGTTTTTGTTTCATTCTTTTATGTATAAAACTCTTTAGGTTAATGATCTTTTTATTGCTTTTTGTTGCTTCCCACTATATTGTTCAGTCTTGCTCGGTTTATATTGCATTTCCATAGATTATTCTTCAGATTTATTCTGTATGACTATTTATTTAGAACATGTAGATGATACAAATAAATTACTGTAGCATACTTTGTGAATGATCACCTTGATGGCCATTTGCTTCATTATATTCCGAACTCACATCCATAGGTGCATGTTGACCTGTACCATCTTATTTCAATCAATCATTCAATCACAGTCGTGTACAGTGCACCACTCACCCATAGGGTCTCAAGGCGCTGAGGGGGGACCTCACAGATTAGTCGAAGAGTCATGTCTTGAGGTACTTCCTGAACTGAGGCAGTGATGGTGACTGTCTGAGGTGCGGTGGTAAGGTGTTTCAGCTTTTTGCTGCCAGGTATGAAAACGATCTTCCTCCAGCCGAGGACTTCTTTATTCGGGGTCATTGGCAAGTGACTGTTGGGCAGAGCGGAGGGGTCTGGGAGGGGAGCACCAGTTGATGCTGTTGTTGAGGTAGTTGGGTCAGTCGTTGTGGAGGGCTCTGTAGGCGTTTATGAGGAGTTTGAAGTTGATCCTCTTCTCGAAGGTGAGCCAGTGGAGGTTCTTTAGGTGTTCTGTGTTGTGTTCTCGGCGGGGAGGTCTAGGACAAGTCTGGCGGTGGCGCTCTGGATCTGCTGTAGCTTGTTCAGGTTTTTCTTGGAGGTTCCATCATAGAGGGCGCTGCCGTAGTCAAGTCTCCTTGTGATAAGGGCATGTGTCACTGCTTTCCAGCAGTCGGTCGGTATCCATCTGATGATCTTTTGTAGGAGTTGGAGGGCGTGGAAGCAGGTGGAGGAGACAGAGCTGACCTGCCTGGTCAAAGTGAGCATTAAGTTGAGGATGACACTGAGGTTGCGTGCGTGGTCCGTCGGGGTGGGGTTTGTCGAGTGTTGGGGGCCACCAGAAGTCACCCAGGCTGATGGTGAGGGTCCCAGGACAAGGATCTCAGTTTTGTCCGAGTTCAGCTTTAGGCAGTTTTCCCTCATCCGGGTGGTTACTGCTTTCATCCCGTCTCTGAAATTCTTCCTGGTTGCTGATGGGTTCTCGGTCAGGGATAGGATCAGTTTGATGTCATCATCGTAGGAGCCGATATTCATCCCATGGTTTCTGACCATGGGGTGAGTGGGACCTTGTAGATATTGAACAGTGTGGGGCTCAGCGATGATCCTTGGGGTACTCCGCAGCTGATGGGGGTGGGTTCTGACTGGTGGAGTGGGAGCCTGACTTTCTGTGTTCTGCCTGTCAGGAAGGAGTGAATCCATTGAAGGGCCTGCCTCGTATGCCTGCTGCGTGGAGTCTGGCTTATAGTGTACGGTAGGATACTGTATCGAAGGTGGCTCAAAGGGCGAGGAGGATGAGGGCTGGTGTTTGTCCCTGGTCGAGGAGGGAGAAAATGTCATCCGTGGGCTGCGAGCAGGGTGGTTTTGGTGCTGTGGTTGGTTCTGAACCCTGATTGGGAGATGTCCAAGATTTTGTTGTCCTTGATGTGTTGTCATAGCTGAGTGTTGAATGATTTTTTGGTGACTTTAGCTGGGAAGGGTAGCAGTCAGGTGGGGTGGTAGTTCTTGAGGTTGGTTGGGTCGGGTCTTCTGTGGGTTTCTTTAGAAGAGGGCGAATCTGAGCATGCTTTCAGCCTTCGGGGTAGGTTGTTGCTTTTAGGGAGCAGTTGATGGTCTTGCAGAGTTCTGGCATGATTACGGCGCTGGCCTTGTTGAAAATGTAGTGTGGGCAGGGGTTGGTCGGGGCTACGGAGTGGATGCTGCTCATGGTGGAGAGGGTGTTGTCCGTCGTGAGGGGGCTCCAGGTGTGCAGTAGTTAAGAGGGTTTGGCTGATGCTGGTGGGTATGTAGATCGTGGGTCCAATGAGTGGTGGGGTCCGAAACTGTCGTAAATGTCCTTGATCTTCCATTGGAAGAAGGTGGCCAGTCTGTTGCAGAGCTCCTGAGATGGACAGATGTCGGTAGTCTTGGCTTGTGGTTTGGCGAATTCTTTGATGACGCTGAAGTTCTTTAGTGTTGTGAGAGGTGGAGTTGATGCGGTCCTGCAGGGCATCCTTCCTTATAGACCTGATCAGGCTGTGGTGGGATCTAGAGGCAGCTTTGAAAGTTGCCAGGTCTTGAGGTATTTGGCATTCTGTAGACAATCTGAACTGTCCTTAATCCCTCACAGTCAGCAACATTCAATTAGAGTCACAGAATTCACAGAATGAGAAGTGGTGTGCTTTTGCCCTTACAAAATAATTCCACTTCTATAGTCGAATTACAGTGCAAGTCTGTCAGGCTTGTTGGTGTTGGGGGTAGGAGCTATCTGTACTTGATGACCACATAAAACTCAAGAACATTTTTGAGACGTTCCAATTCTGAATCCAGTCATGGATGAACAACTGTAAAGGGAAGAAAAAAAAAATTCCTGGGTGTGACTGGAGAGGAAGCACTGAATGGCAAAATCATAAGGTAAGACCAGATGCACTTATGCATTCTCTTTCTTCATGGGGAAATGTGAATCTATCCATTTCCCAACATGTTGATGGAGATACATGCAAGTACTCCTGGAATTTTGCAAAATATAATTGTAATGTAATATGCTAGATGATAATCACTCAGTTTCACAATTGAAGTGGGGTACATTAACACTTGTTGTAAGCATCAGAGGTGATCCAGTACTGGTTTGGATGCTTAGAGTGGTATCCTTCTTTAATTTTCACAGCAACGTTTGCACTCATAGCTTTTTGGCAACCTAGCGACAGAACCTAGGGCCAGATGTAGGTAGCGTTTTGCATGGCGCAAACTGCGAAAATCACAGTTTGCGCCATGCAAAACGCGCTTCGCAATGCACATTCCCATTTTGCGAGTCGGTACCGACTCGCAAAATGGGAATGCGACTCGCAAATAGGAAGGGGTGTACCCTTCCTATTTGCGACTCGCACCACGATGCAGAATTGCTTTGTGACCGCGAACGCGGTCACAAAGCAATTTGCAGTTACCACCAGTGTCACACTGGTGGTAACCCATTCACAAAAGGGATGTCGCCATTAATGTTTTTTCAGAGCAGGCAGTGGTCCAATGGACCACTGCCTACTCTGAAAAAACGAAACCAAATGGTTTCGTTATTATTTTGTATTGCAACTCGTTTTCCTTTAAGGAAAATGGGCTGCAATACAAAAAAAAAAAAACTGCTTTATTTAAAAAGCAGTCACACACATGGAGGTCTGCTGTCTCCAACAGGCCACCATCCCTGTGAGTGCAGGAATCTCAATGGGGTCGCAAAATGCGACCCACCTCATTAATATTAATGAGGTGGGTCTTTGCGACCCCATTGAGATTCGCAGACAGTGTCTGAGACACCGTTCTGCATCCGATTTTGTGAATCGGAAATTGCGAGTCGCACTGACTCGCAATTTCCGATTCGCAAAATCTGATTTTTCTACATCTGGCCCCTAGTTTCATAAAAATCCTTGGAGTACATTTATGGTATGCACAATGCACCAAATGGTAACTAACCAGCAAAACCTGAGGCCTTGAGTCCAAGCAACCCCACTTTGGCTTACAGAGGTAAAAACTAGAGCACCTAATGCTCCAATTTTAATGGTACCTTGGTCGAGCAGTTAGGCCAATCTTGGTGAAGTGCTAGGCATTTGTTGTACTCACAGTATCAATAAATGTGGACACACACTCAAAAGAATAACTCGAGACCAATTTACAAAAATACTTCAAATTTTTATAACATTTTAAGACCAAGATCATCAAATCGGATAAGTACTTTTTGAGTTATGATTTTTCAAAGTTTAGAAAATGTCTGGCTTCTGTGCGTAATTACGTAACATTGAAATCAATGAGAGAAAACTTAAAAAATGCATATAAAAACAGGCAATGCATTTACAAATGTCTCCTTTTGTATTTAGGTCGAGGTCCTAGAGATGTCCTGTGGACCAGCCGGGTAAGTTCAGGCGGTTCCCGGTTGTGGCGAAAACAGCTGCTGAATAGCCCTTGGAACTGGCGAAGGACCACTGCGGGGGACCACTTGGAAAAGCAATGCAAAGGCGGACTTCAAGGTGAGTCCGGTGGGTCCCCCTTGGAGTGTAGAGGTTGCAAGGGGTGGGGGACCCTTAGAGCACAGCTGGTTCTCTGGTGAAAGGCCTAGGGAGGCCGGGTGCAGAGTAGATAGGTGAGCCAAGAGCTGTATGCAAAGGTGCCCTTGGAAGCAGGAGGCAGGTCACTTTGAGGGTAGTTTGCAGGTCAGCAGAGCCACTCTGGGAGGTGGGTATTATGTGTCCTGAAGTTGCTTGACTGGGACTTGCTCTTGGTCCAGAGTGGACGTTTCATCTGGGTGTCCAACGTTGGGAGTCCAGTTGTCTTGGCTATTGCACTGTTCAGCCACTGGAGGCTGCAGCACCATCAAATTTGGCACACCTGCAGGGATTGTTTTCTGGGTCCATCAGGTACAATTTGGTCTGGCTGATGTATCCAGTTCCTAGTCAGTGGACAGTCAGTGAACTGGACTTCATAGCTTATTGTTGCAGAGAGTGATGCCTTCACTCTGGAGGGAGATCTTTCGTGATTTTCAGAAGGGTGGAGGTCCTCTGGGGTTTTGTAGAGTTCTTATGATATCCATGCAACCCCTTAGCATCGATTGCCAAGTCCTGCGTGCAGGATCTCTCCACAGCATTTGACACAGTGCCAACCTCCATACTCAATCAACACCCACACAACATCATAATTCAAGGATATGTACTCCGATGGATTTACTCCTTCCTTACTGGAAGGACCCAGTCAGTCAGCGTGGCACTGTTCACCTCCGGCACCCGCAACCTCATCTGAGGAGTTCAGCAAGGAACTTCCCTGACCTCAACCCTCTTCAATGCATGCATAATCCCTCTAGGCAGCACCATCCACTCTCAAGGCATCAACATCCTCCCCTACTTCAACGACCTGCAACTCATTCCCTCCCTCAAAGACAAGGTGCCCAGTACCCAGCTGAAGTTCAATGCCTGCATGACTGATGTTGTCTGAAGCTGAACACTGACAAAAGGGACATGAGGAGCACTTCAGTGTGGGACTCCACCTGGTGGCCAGCAGAGCTGGGACCAACACCTAACCCCACCACACACACATACCAAGAACCTCAGAGTCACCATCAAAAGCAAACACAACATGACTGCCCAAGTTACCATTGTCACCACTTCATGTTTCAATTCCCTGTAGATGCTGAGGAAGATTTTTAAATGCCACACAGTCAGCATCTGGAAAACCAGAACACCCTTTAAGACAGGTCAACAAAAAACTCACCAGAAGACAACAGATCATTCAAACATCTAGAACTCAACGGCAAGAATCACTCTCAACTTTCCACGCTGCACTCACATCACACCAGTAGTTACTTGACTGGCTCCCTAAACACAAACAAGCACAATTCAGACTCCGTACCCACCCTTTAATGGCACTATATAACACCGGCACAGCTTACCTCAACAATTACATTTGCATTCACAAACCTTCCAGACAGCTCTGATCATCCAGACTCCTACTTGCACATATCTCAAGCATACAGAAAACCAGATCCAACAATTGAAGCTTCTCCTTCATTGCTCCTAAAGCACGGAATGACTAGCCACTATATATAAAAGTGTCCTCCTTACTTGAATTCTTCAGGAAGCTTAAGACCTGGCTTTTTGAGTAGCCCCCATAGTCCCACTGTTTGGCTAGACTCACACCTGCTAAGTGTCAGGATATGCTTACAAGTGGTAGTGCGCTCTACAAATCTGCATAACATAACATAACATAGCAGAACATAGCAAGGCATAGCATACCATGACATAACATAGCATAATATAAAAACACCAGCCTTGGGTTTGATTTTGTTCACATAATTTCTAATCCAATCTATTCTTTAAGAGAATTGTCATATAATTGTTTCTTAAATTCTCCACACCCCTCTTCTACATGGTGAACACAGTACTGTGGATGAGCATTCGCGTCAAAATGAATACCCATCTCTCTTTGGTGTGGCCACTCTAAAATATTGTCATCACACATGATTATAAGTCTGGAATATTAATCAAACTTCATATTCATTTCTACATTTTATAGCATTACTACATCCAGGGAATTTACTACAATGTTTTCACCAATCTCTACCACCACTTCTTCTAATACTTCTTTCACATCCATTACTATAACAAGCTTATCTGCAATCCTAAAGCATTTAACAAAAAGGCCTCTCCACCCACACTTAATACACACAGTCTTCACAGCTAGACACTGTCCATATTTATTTTGCCCTTTAAATTTCCCTTGTACTTCTGATATTGTAACATAAATTTTTAACCTCGCTCTATATTCACCTCTAGCTTCTCCACATTCTTATTTCACCCCACAATTTATCACGTGTTGAAGTCTTTCAGTTTTTAGATATCACATCTTCCAGAGTGGGCTTGTCTTTCATCCACAACTCTTCACAAATGTTATCACATTTTGAAATTCAATACAAATTGGTCTCTAATTCTTTCTTCCATCAAAGCTCCGAAATAAGACTTAGAAACGTATTTCTGAAGAGCAGTAATAAACTCCTCCACAGTCTTATCTTCCCCTTTCATGGTACCATTCAAAAATTGTTTAACATGAGGTTAGTTGTGCTAATCAACTTATTAATGACTGTAAAGAAATGGCTTCCTGTTGCAGTTACCCCCCACTTTTTGCTTGATACTGATGCTGACTTGACTGAGAAGTGTGCTGGGACCCTGCTAACCAGGCCCCAGCACCAGTGTTCTTTCACCTAAAATGTACCATTGTTTCCACAATTGGCACAACCCTGGCACCTAGGTAAGTCCCTTGTAACTGGTACCCCTGGTACCAAGGGCCCTGATGCCAGGGAAGGTCTCTAAGGGCTGCAGCATGTCTTATGCCACCCTAGGGACCCCTCACTCAGCACAAACACACTGCTTACCAGCTTGTGTGTGCTGGTGGGGAGAAAATGACTAAGTCGACATGGCACTCCCCTCAGGGTGCCATGCCAACCTCACACTGCCTGTGGCATAGGTAAGTCACCCCTCTAGCAGGCCTTACAGCCCTAAGGCAGGGTGCACTATACCACAGGTGAGGGCATAGGTGCATGAGCACTATGCCCCTACAGTGTCTAAGCAAAACCTTAGACATTGTAAGTGCAGGGTAGCCATAAGAGTATATGGGCTGGGAGTCTGTCAAAAACGAACTCCACAGCTCCATAATGGCTACACTGAATACTGGGAAGTTTAGTATCAAACTTCTCAGAATAATAAACCCACACTGATGCCAGTGTTGGATTTATAAAAAAATGCACACAGAGGGCATCTTAGAGATACCCCCTGTATTTTACCCAATTGTTCAGTGCAGGACTGACTGGTCTCTGCCAGCCTGCTGCTGAGAGACGAGTTTCTGACCCCATGCGGTGAGAGCCTTTGTGCTCTCTGAGGACAGAAACAAAGCCTGCTCTGGGTGGAGGTGCTTCACACCTCCCCCCTGCAGGAACTGTAACACCTAGCAGTGAGCTTCAAAGGCTCAAGCTTCGTGTTACAATGCCCCAGGGCACTCCAGCTAGTGGAGATGCCCGCCTCCTGGACCCAGCCCCCACTTTTGGCGGCAAGTCCAGGAGAGATAATGAGAAAAACAAGGTGGAGTCACTGGCCAGTCAGGACAGCCCCTAAGGTGTCCTGAGCTGAGGTGACTCTGACTTTTAGAAATCCTCCATCTTGTAGAAGGAGGATTCCCCCAATAGGGATAGGAATGTGACCCCCTCCCCTTGGGAGGAGGCACAAAGAGGGTGTACCCACCCTCAGGGCTAGTAGCCATTGGCTACTAACCCCCCAGACCTAAACACACCCTTAAATTTAGTATTTAAGGGCTCCCCTGAACCTAAGAATTTAGATTCCTGAAACTACAAGAAGAAGCTGCTGAGCTGAAAAACCCCTGCAGAGGAAGAACAGAAGACACCAACTGCTTTGGCCCCAGACTTACCGGCCTGTCTCCTACCTTCCAAAGAAACCTGCTCCAGCGACGCTTTCCAAGGGACCAGCGACCTCTGAATCCTCTGAGGACTGCCCTGCTTCAAGAAAGACAAGAAACTCCAGAGGACAGCGGCACTGCTCCAAAAGAACTGCAACTTTGTTACAACGGAGCAGATTTAAAGACCCCTGCAACTCCCCGCAAGAAGCCTGAGACTTGCAACACTGCACCCGGCGACCCCGACTCAACTGGTGGAGAACCAACACCTCAGGGAGGACCCTCCGGCGACTCCAATACTGTGAGTAACCAAAGTTGTCCCCCCTGAGCCCCCACAGCGACGCCTGCAGAGGGAATCCCGAGGCTCCCCCTGACCGCGACTGCCTGAACTCTATTTCCCGACGGCTGGAAAAGACCCTGCACCCGCAGCCCCCAGCACCTGAAGGAACAGAACTCCTGTGCAGGAGTGACCCCCAGGAGGCCCTCTCCCTTGCCCAGGTGGTGGCTACCCAGAGGAGGCCCCCCCTTGCCTGCCTGCACCGCTGAAGAGACCCCTTGGTCTCCCATTGACTCCCATTGGAAACCCGACGCCAGTTTACACACTGCACCCGGCCGCCCCCGCGCTGCTGAGGGTGTACTTTCTCTGTCGACTTGTGTCCCCCCTGGTGCCCTACAAAACCCCCCTGGTCTGCCCTCCGAAGACGCGGGTACTTACCTGCTGGCAGACTGGAACCGGGGCATCCCCTTCTCTCCATTGAAGCCTATGTGTTTTGGGCACCTCTTTGACCTCTGCACCTGACCGGCCCTGAGCTGCTGGTGTGGTAACTTTGGGGTTGCTCTGAACCCCCAACGGTGGGCTACCTTGGACCCAAAACTGAACCCTGTAGGTAATTTACTTACCTGCTAAAACTAACAATACTTTACCTCCCCCAGGAACTGTGAAAATTGCACTGTGTCCACTTTTAAAACAGCTATTTGTGTTTTATGTGAAAAGTATAAATGCTACTGTAATTATTCAGAGTTCCTAAAGTACTTACCTGCAATACCTTTCAAATTAGATATTACATGTAGAATTTGAACCTGTGGTTCTTAAAATAAACTAAGAAAAGATATTTTTCTATAACAAAACCTATTGGCTGGATTTGTCTCTGAGTGTGTGTTCCTCATTTATTGCCTGTGTGTATGTACAACAAATGCTTAACACTACTCCTTTGATAAGCCTACTGCTCGACCACACTACCACAAAATAGAGCATTAGTATTATCTCTTTTTGCCACTATCTTACCTCTAAGGGGAACCCTTGGACTCTATGCATTTTATTCCTTACTTTGAAATAGCACATACAGAGCCAACTTCCTACATTGGTGGATCAGCGGTGGGGTACAAGACTTTGCATTTGCTGGACTACTCAGCCAATACCTGATCACACGACAAATTCCAAAAATTGTCATTAGAAATTGATTTTTGCAATTTGAATTTTTTCTAAATTCTTTAAAGTCCTGCTAGGGCCTTGTGTTAGTCCCTGTTAGCATTTCTTTTAGAGTTTAAAAGTTTGTGAAAAGTTTGAATTAGAACCTAGAACTAGTTTTAGATTCTTAAAAAGTATTCCAACTTTTAGAAGCATAATGTCTAGTACAGATATGAATGTGGTGGAACTCGACACCACACCTTACCTCCATCTTAAGATGAGGGAGCTAAGGTCACTCTGTAAAATAAAGAAAATAGCAATGGGCCCCAGACCTTCCAAACTACAGCTCCAGGAGAGGTTGGCAGAGTTTGAAAAGGCCAACCCCTCTGAGGATGGCAACACATAGGATGAAGATAGTGACTTGGAGGAAAATTCCCCCCTACCAGTCCTAACTAGGTAGAACAGGGCCTCTCAAGCCCTGTCTCCAAACATAATAGTCAGAGATGCTGGTTCCCTCACAGGAGGAACCAACCTCTCTGAAATCACTGAGGATAACTCCAGTGAAGAGGACATCCAGTTAGTCAGGATGGCCAAAAGATTGGCTTTGGAAAGACAGATCCTAGCCATAGAAAGGGAAAGACAAGAGATGGGCCTAGGACCCATCAATGGTGGCAGCAACATAAATAGGGTCAGAGATTCTCCTGACATGTTGAAAATCCCTAATGGGATTGTGACTAAATATGAAGAAGGTGATGACATAACCAAATGGTTCACAGCTTTTGAGAGGGCTTGTGCAACCAGAAAAGTAAACAGATCTCACTGGGGTGCTCTCCTTTGGGAAATGTTCACTGGAAAGTGTAGGGATAGACTCCTCACACTCTCTGGAAAAGATGCAGAATCTTATGACTTCATGAAGGGTACCCTGATTGAGGGCTTTGGATTCTCCACTGAGGAGTATAGAATTAGGTTCAGGGGGGCTCACAAATCCTCGAGCCAGACCTGGGTTGATTTTATAGACTACTCAGTGAAAACACTGGATGGTTGGGTAACTGGAAATGAAGTGCATGACTATGTTGGGCTTTATAATTTGTTTATGAAAGAACACATTTTAAGTAACTGCTTCAATGAAAAGTTGCATCAGTATCTGGTAGACCTAGGTCCTATTTCTCCCCAAGAATTGGGAAAGAAGGCAGACCACTGGGTCAAGACTAGGGTAACCAAAACTTCCACTGGGGGTGACCAAAAGAAAGGGGTTACAAAGGCTCCACAGGAGAAAGTGGGTGACACTAGAAACAAAGAAAAAGAGTCTTCTGTAGGCCCCCAAAAACCAGACCAGGTGGGTGGGCCCCGAGACACAACCCAAAACAACGGTGGGTACCAGGGTAAGAACTGGGATGCCACTAATGCATGGTGCCATAACTGTAGACAGACAGGGCACCACACCAAGGACACTTCTTGTCCCAAAAACAAACCCCCTAGCAAAATCCCAGGGGTGACCAGTGTAGCCATTGGGGATGACTCCTCAGATGAGGAGTTCTTCATAGCCTTCAACTGGAAAAAGGGCCCAACAGGTGAGTTGGAGATTCCAGAGGGAAGTAGACACTTCCACCACCTACTGGTGAATGGAATCCCAGCCACTGCCCTGAGAGACACTTTTGCCAGTCACACTATTGTGCATGACAGGCTGGTGTTCTCAAACCAGTACATCCCTGGTGAGATGGCCAGAGTAAGAGTTAGCCCAGACAGGGTCACTGATAGGCCTGTGGCTTTTGTGCCCATAGAAGTGGGTGGGACTTTTAGCTGGAGAAGGGTGGTAGTCAGTACAGACCTCCCCCTTGATTGTCTCCTTGGAAATGACTACCCAGAGGTTAGTCAGAGCCCAAGAGAGGAACTGGTCCAGTGCCAGTCCTCTCCCAAGGACTCTGGAGGTGCTACCCCTGCAGTAACTGCAAGTAGGCCCCAGAAGAAGGAAAGGAAAACAGAGTAGGAAAGGTGGACAACCTTTAGCCAAGGTTCCAGCAAGCCAGGGAGATTCTGCTCCAGTAGGGGAGAACTCCAAAAATGGCACTGTTAAAGTCCAACCTGACCCACAAGAAGTCCTGGCTAGTCAGGCAACTGTTAAGCCTGAGTGGGTGGCTCCTCAGCTAACAGAAGAAAGAGTGGAGGAAGGGTGTTTACTACAAGATGTGGTAACCCCCCACTCTAAAACAGCAGACAGGCACCCTGAACCCAAAGAAGCCTGCAACTTAGCCCCCTCCCTTGTAGGTGAAGAGCTAAAGGTGTGGTTCTGGGCACTGACAGCTGTCAGTGGCCTCTGCTGGGTGTTAGCCTTTATGGCTGCACTATCCTTGGCATGGTGGTCTGACCCCATGCCAAATAGCAAGTTAGGCCCCCTGACCCTGTTGGTCATGGTGGGGTTACTCCAGCTCTGGGTAACCTCTTTGGGTAAGCTAGGGGTGACCCTGGCTAAAATAAGACTAGCAGAGGTGGATACCTCTAACCCCAAAATAGAGAGAATGGGTGGAGACATTAAAGACACAGACAAGAGGCAATTTAGACTAGGTCCTACCACTGTGGAAGTGGGTCAGTTCCCCAGAGGGAATGACCTGAACAGGAGGATGTAAGGCAGAGTAGGCCCTGCAACAAACCAGCCTATTTCCTCTACTCTTCCTCGCCTGACAGACTAGGAAGACTCTCCCAGCTTTGGCTGAGTCTCCTGGCCTTTGGGCTGGGGGGGCGGGGGGCTTGTGTAAAGAAATGGCTTCCTGTTGCAGTTACCCCCCACCTTTTGCTTGATACTGATGCTGACTTGACTGAGAAGTGTGCTGGGACCCTGCTAACCAGGCCCCAGCACCAGTGTTCTTTCACCTAAAATGTACCATTGTTTCCACAATTGGCACAACCCTGGCACCTAGGTAAGTCCCTTGTAACTGGTACCCCTGGTACCAAGGGCCCTGATGCCAGGGAAGGTCTCTAAGGGCTGCAGCATGTCTTATGCCACCCTAGGGACCCCTCACTCAGCACAGACACACTGCTTACCAGCTTGTGTGTGCTGGTGGGGAGAAAATGACTAAGTCGACATGGCACTCCCCTCAGGGTGCCATGCCAACCTCACACTGCCTGTGGCATAGGTAAGTCACCCCTCTAGCAGGCCTTACAGCCCTAAGGCAGGGTGCACTATACCACAGGTGAGGGCATAGGTGCATGAGCACTATGCCCCTACAGTGTCTAAGCAAAACCTTAGACATTGTAAGTGCAGGGTAGCCATAAGAGTATATGGGCTGGGAGTCTGTCAAAAACGAACTCCACAGCTCCATAATGGCTACACTGAATACTGGGAAGTTTAGTATCAAACTTCTCAGAATAATAAACCCACACTGATGCCAGTGTTGGATTTATTAAAAAATGCACACAGAGGGCATCTTAGAGATACCCCCTGTATTTTACCCAATTGTTCAGTGCAGGACTGACTGGTCTCTGCCAGCCTGCTGCTGAGAGACGAGTTTCTGACCCCATGCGGTGAGAGCCTTTATGCTCCCTGAGGACAGAAACAAAGCCTGCTCTGGGTGGAGGTGCTTCACACCTCCCCCCTGCAGGAACTGTAACACCTAGCAGTGAGCTTCAAAGGCTCAAACTTCGTGTTACAATGCCCCAGGGCACTCCAGCTAGTGGAGATGCCCGCCTCCTGGACCCAGCCCCCACTTTTGGCGGCAAGTCCAGGAGAGATAATGAGAAAAACAAGGAGGAGTCACTGGCCAGTCAGGACAGCCCCTAAGGTGTCCTGAGCTGAGGTGACTCTGACTTTTAGAAATCCTCCATCTTGTAGAAGGAGGATTCCCCCAATAGGGATAGGAATGTGACCTCCTCCCCTTGGGAGGAGGCACAAAGAGGGTGTACCCACCCTCAGGGCTAGTAGCCATTGGCTACTAACCCCCCAGACCTAAACACGCCCTTAAATTTAGTATTTAAGGGCTCCCCTGAACCTAAGAATTTAGATTCCTGAAACTACAAGAAGAAGAGGACTGCTGAGCTGAAAAACCCCTGCAGAGGAAGAACAGAAGACACCAACTGCTTTGGCCCCAGACTTACCGGCCTGTCTCCTGCCTTCCAAAGAAACCTGCTCCAGCGACGCTTTCCAAGGGACCAGCGACCTCTGAATCCTCTGAGGACTGCCCTGCTTAAAGAAAGACAAGAAACTCCCGAGGACAGCGGCACTGCTCCAAAAGAACTGCAACTTTGTTACAGAGGAGCAGATTTAAAGACCCCTGCAACTCCCCGCAAGAAGCGTGAGACTTGCAACACTGCACCTGGCAACCCCGACTCGACTGGTGGAGAACCAACACCTCAGGGAGGACCCTCCGGCGACTCCAAGACTGTGAGTAACCAAAGTTGTCCCCCTTGAGCCCCCACAGCGACGCCTGCAGAGGGAATCCCGAGGCTCCCCCTGACCGCGACTGCCTGAACTCTATTTTCCGACGGCTGGAAAAGACCCTGCACCCGCAGCCCCCAGCACCTGAAGGAACAGAACTCCTGTGCAGGAGTGACCCCCAGGAGGCCCTCTCCCTTGCCCAGTTGGTGGCTACCCCGAGGAGCCCCCCCCTTGCCTGCCTGCACCGCTGAAGAGACCCCTTGGTCTCCCATTGACTCCCATTGGAAACCCGACGCCAGTTTACACACTGCACCCGGCCGCCCCCGCGCTGCTGAGGGTGTACTTTCTGTTTGGACTTGTGTCCCCCCCGGTGCCCTACAAAACCCCCCTGGTCTGCCCTCCGAAGATGCGGGTACTTACCTGCTGGCAGACTGGAACCGGGGCACCCCCTTCTCTCCATTGAAGCCTATGTGTTTTGGGCACCTCTTTGACGTCTGCACCTGACCGGCCCTGAGCTGCTGGTGTGGTAACTTTGGGGTTGCTCTGAACCCCCAACGGTGGGCTACCTTGGACCCAAAACTGAACCCTGTAGGTAATTTACTTACCTGCTAAAACTAACAATACTTTACCTCCCCCAGGAACTGTGAAAATTGCAGTGTCCACTTTTAAAACAGCTATTTGTGTTTTATGTGAAAAGTATAAATGCTACTGTAATTATTCAAAGTTCCTAAAGTACTTACCTGCAATACCTTTCAAATGAGATATTACATGTAGAATTTGAACCTGTGGTTCTTAAAATAAACTAAGAAAAGATATTTTTCTATAACAAAACCTATTGGCTGGATTTGTCTCTGAGTGTGTGTTCCTCATGTATTGCCTGTGTGTATGTACAACAAATGCTTAACACTACTTCTTTGATAAGCCTACTGCTCGACCACACTACCACAAAATAGAGCATTAGTATTATCTCTTTTTGCCACTATCTTACCTCTAAGGGGAACCCTTGGACTCTGTGCATGCTATTCCTTACTTTGAAATAGCACATACAGAGCCAACTTCCTACAATGACCTTCTCTTATTAATGGAAACTCTCCTCCAGACACAACTCCAGCAGACAATCCAGTACCTTTTGGCCCACCAGCTCCTTAAAGTATGCATTAATAGAGCTAACCTCATCACTACCACTAAGCTGGCCCAACACACATGTACATTGTTTTGAAAGATGTTTTTCCATTTTACAAATTGAATTGCCAATTCTCTTAGATTTGTTAGAAAGAATGGCAGAGGAGTCATGTTCTGCATTACATTATCCAAATTAATGTACAAAGTAATACTCCTATCCTATGATCACAAAAGTAAAGATGGTCAAACTAAAGTACAAATATATAAACACTCAAGGAGACGAACATGTCAATGATTAAAGAAGAATTATAACCAAAGTGCCATAGAACACACATGGAACGCACAAACGAATGGCAATTGAAGCATACAACAGTTTCATTAATGGTGTGAAAAACTGGAACAAAATGGCACTGATGCACAAAACAGAAGTATGCGGCCTGTCTGTATTCTAGCTTCTTGAATTAATGTATCCCACTGACGCACAGTACATTGGTAGTTGGCTCTCCGGACTTCACAGTACTACATAGCCCAGTGTTGCAAGTTGGCAGCTACAGGACAATTTGCTCTCTGAGTTTCCTAGGGAAAATTAAGCTCAATCCTTCCTTGCACGTGCTAACCAAATATGGACACTTTATTAACAACATTCTGATTTGGGGGTGTTTTGTTGTCATAGAACTCCTGGAACGCAAATTGTGTTCCGCCTCACAGCAGCCAGGCCCAATCAGCTTTCCCAACTGAGTTCCACAGAGCAGCAGTGCAGTGATAAAAGCCTGAGGAAGACTTGCTATCTCCACATCGAAAGTTACCAGATTATCTGTGTGCCTCAAACTAGCCTCCGTGTGCAAACCATGCCAAGAAACCACCGTGAGAAGCACACCACTGTCGGCTTCAACAGGCTGCAACCCCGAAATCAAACCCTGTCATGTTCTAGAACTCCATGGCACAGACATTAGTCATAGTACAATTCCTAGCATGCTAAGATGCCACATGCAGGAACACAGACAGAGAATGGAAACAACCAAGGACCTGCCCAAAAGGACCTAACACTCAAGGGAACTGCAAAAGGAAAAAAAGAGGAAACAAGAGGTGCGAACTACATCAAAGCAAAGTACACAGACCAAAAGCCATTGCCAAACACTGAATACTATCTCTGAATCTCTTTTAACTAATATTGCATTTTTTCTCAAGAGATTCAAGTAGTGAGTGAGTGTGTTTAGTCCTTCTGACCAGGAAAGCAACCCCTAAATCTATTGCTCACCAATTACAGTTTACAATTCTGAAATATTAAATTACATTTAAAAATAGGGAAGTCTTTTATGCCATCCCAAACCCCATAAACAATAATGAATTCAAACATTTAATACAATCAAATAAAATTAATAATTTAAAATAACTTTAAAATCAAATAAGAGTTAAGAAATTGAATCATAATCGTACTCAGAGCAATAAAAAATATAAATTTATCAAATGACATGAACATGAAATTCATCAAATGAAGATAATCTGAATTAAAGCAAAATTCCATTGCACTGAAGTCGATGTTGTTTTTAGTCTATGTAATGAAGTCTTTGCAATGGAGACATTGTTGTCACACAATATCATAAAGTGCACTCGTTAAACAGTAACATTATATTGAAGATCTAATGGCGGTAATACAGTCGTCTGTCCCTCAACAACCCCGACCAATGGCCACACAGGCAAGAATAGGAGAACCAGTAATGAAAATGGGGAAAGGGAATAGGATAAAATAGAACATAGAAAAACTGGACTCCAGCACTCTGGCATATCACTTCGCTAGGTACTGAGGTCTGCAAGGCAGAGTGGGTTGTCTAAAGGCAGTATGCAATATCTTTAGTACCTGACCTTAACAGTCTTTTATTTAATTATAACAGTGAGTAGATGTACCTTTGACATATTGCTCTGTAACCATTTACTTTTCCTCTGATGTAGAACCTGTTAACCGAAAAACTAAATATTAAAGGTGTGAGTATCATAAATATACGTTCATCTAAACTTCTCTGCAGACATCGGATAGCTATGTCAAGCTTTGTCTCTGTGCATTCTCTTTGGAAGATGAGTTATAATTGCTACTCAATTCTATCGCCACTGCAAAGTAATTAACATGCATTGACATCCTGTGCTTCCTTTCTTGAAAACTCTTTCAGATAATATTTTAACTATGAATTATTTGCATTACACAAAGGTACATATTTTGAAAACACAGTTCTGACTTTAGAGTCCTTTTGTTCCACAACAAGATACTCGCAATTGTTCTTTTAGCAAGTTTTGATTTGAAAGTTCAAATTAATTCATAACTCCCTGTATTCACAATGTTCTTCTAAAAATTTTTACAGGAAAGTTCTTGCAATGGAAATCCTAGATTTGCATAGCAAGGTCCTGGCTGCAACAAAATAGTATCATAGCTGCAACACAAAGATTCTGTGGAGCACAATGAATGTTGTACCCAAGAACCAAAGGTGGCCACCACATCTCCAAACTAACTGAGATTCCATGGCCTACTGAGAAGAGTAGTTTGTTGTTAAGACAATGTAACATAGTTTTTTCCTCTTGCATGCAAAACCTCTTTCCCAACAAGGCAGGTAATCTGTTAGGACTGCCAGCCTTTCCTTATCTGAGATTCAGTGCAAAACGTTTTGGAGCTCTACCCCAAGCTTGCTAAGTCTTAACTGGTAAGCCATGTCTCCAGCCATGCTTTCTGGCAGTGCACAGTTGTCACACGAATACATTGTAGAACTGAATCTATATGTGAATCTAGAGTTGTTTTCATTACACAAATAGTGGAGTGAATGGCCTATGATAGCTGTGATATAATGCAGCCACCACAGTGTGTGAACTTAAGATAACAATTTGATTCATTTATTTTTATTTTATTAAAACTTTTATATAGTGTGCACGTGACCCAGGGGTATCAGAGCGCCATACGACATACAGAGAATGTTCACTTATACAAAGGTGTTTACAAAGATTCTGTTACAGAAATGTTTTCTACATTTTTATGCAAGTCTGCTAGAATCACTACCTATTTTCCTACATTTCAACTTTTCATCCACTTCTTGGTTATTGCTGATTCAAGGGTTGTAAAGTCTTTGAGGTGTAGACGGTTTGCCATTTCCGTCCAAAGATCTGTCTGTGTGTAACTCCTATCCTACGTTTAGATAACCTATAGTTTCGAGGTTTCAAGTAGTTGCAATTGTTCATTGGGCTAGAGAGCTTCTTGGTATGAGAGTGGTGCATTTTGTTTCTCATTAGTGTCTAGTTCCCAACCAGTGATATTATGTAATGAAGTCCTAGTGGGTCGGGGGACTAATGAAGGCTGTACTCTTATTTTGTAGATGGTCTGTAAGTCACTCTCAGTTTTTTTTAGAAATTGCCTGCTTTAGTGCATCAATTCTACTTAAATTAAATAGGTTTATTACAATTTGGTTCACCTTGAGGGAAGCTGTAGTGTTTCTATTGAGGATTTGATCCATGTGTCTTTCCATTTGTGAAATCTCTCCCTTCTGGCTCTACCCAGAAGTTTCTAGAGAAGCTATACAGCAGCAAAGTGTGTCTCAGTTCTTACTTACCTCATTTTGGTGTAAAATTATTCAGATGAATCAATTAAAGGACATAAAAAACATTCAAAGACACTGTAATTTCTGAGTCAGTAAACATCACCTATGGTCATTTGGTTGGAGGATGGGGTGCCAATAGTTAATGCAGGAAGGCAAACATATACCATTCTTTATTGTCCATCTTAAACTTCAAAACATAAGTGCTGAACTCAGGATACTTACCGAGCAGCTGCACTGTGCACATTGATTGGATAACTTGTTTTGAAAAAGACCTTCTGCCGCAAACGTTTCCCCATGATGGTAGGTGGTGCCATTATAGTCACAGGACTTCCCAAAACGTTTATTGTTTATTGTAGAAGCTGTATCCTCTGCAAACACACAAAACAAAAAGCAAACTTAGCACTATTTGACAACAATTGTAATAATTCATATTAACATCACATTGTCTTGTTGTGAAAAACATGTTAGAAAGCAAAGACTGTCGTACAAGCAGAAAAATATTTACCTTCACTATAATATACATAATTCTATATATGTTGATGTTTAATTTCATACTGCACACTTTAGAAGAACAAAATCAAACTTGATCATAGGCAAGCATTTGAGTGATTTAATTCAGTAAATGTTATCATTCTTTTGAACTTTGACTTGCTCTCCTTCAGTGTTTTCAAGGCTGAACTGAAAAAGAAAATATAATATAACTTGTTTATAATATAGCTTGCAACAGCAGTGACCTCCTGGTCAACGTCTGCTGCCCTCCCCAGCTCCTCAGGCTGTCTCTGCCTTTTGCTGAGACGAACTGAGAGTCTCCTGACTCTCAGTTCGAGGTCCTCCTCCACCCACAGGCTCATCCCTGTGCCTCATTCCTGGTGGTCTAGTGGCCATCACAAGTAAGTATGTCTTTATCTCTGTCGCTCTTTCACTGTTGCTTTTTCTGCCTTCTCTTTTTTTCTCCCGTTTTTCCGTTATTCCTTTTTGCTTTCTCCCCTCTTTCCTCTGCCCCCTCCCTCAGCGAACCACCTTTCCCACCCTCCCGTCTCCCAGCTGACCGCTCCCCCCACCCCCTCCCCTTCTTAATGGCGGCCGCATGCAGCTGAACCAACCTTACACTTTACGCTCACTGATAGGAGCCCCCATGCCCCCTACCTTTCCAATGAACCCCCACCTTTTCAATGACCCCCCCACGCCCCACACCTTTCAAATGACCCCCTCACCCTCCCTACATCCACGCCCCCCTTTCATCAACACACATGCATACACACACTCATTCACACATACATACACGCATGCATACATCCAAGCACACACATATCTGCACACACTTCAACACATACACGCATCACGATTACAATACATACATGCACTCACACTTCCTTACATTCACGCAGGCAGTCAACATACAACACACACGTGCAATCATGCACACACATACATGCACACCCCCACACACATACACACAACACCCCCACCCCACTCCCCTGTCGGAGACCGGACTTACCTGGATCCAGGAGGTCTTCCGGCAGGAGACAGGACGGGCGCTGCTACTGCCAACAGTGCCCACCAGCAGAACACTGCCAGGCCATATTATTTCTCATAAAACATTTGGCGGAGGTCTGCTGGTGGTAGCAGCGCCACCTTACCGCCATCTGCCAGTATGGCCACAGCCGGATTTCTGCCCTTGTTGTGGTGGAAATCCAGCTGTGGTCATATTATGTCAGACGGCTGGTAGCCGCGGCAATGGTCTTTTGGCAGCCGTTGTGGCGGCGGTAGGCGTTTTTTATCACCGATGTTATAATGAGGGCCATAGTCACTATTTGGAAAAGATTTGAAATACCATTAACATGTAGATGGTACCAGAATCTTTAGGATGCTTGAGTTATGAAACAAATCAACAAATCTTTCATTTGGTGAATAATAAGCATAGGAGGTTTTCAGGGTAAACTGGTCTGCATTTAAGAAAAATATTTACTTTTGAAAAATAAAGTTTATTTAAGAGTCGACAGAGGACCCATGGACCACTGGCCACTCCCAAACAAACTTTTGCTTGCGTTCACAAAGGGGAACATGTTGCAAGTCGGTTACCACCTCCTTTGAGTTGTAATCTATCAATGTTTTGCAAATGAAACTGTCATCCTTCAAGATATGCTTTTGTGACCAAAATTGTAGTTGCAAAACATTGATACTTAGCATTCCAAATCACAATTTGGAAGAGATGTCCTGAACACGCACCTTCCAAGTTGTGATTTGGGAAGCATTTCTGAACCCATTTTGTGATTCGGTAACCTGTTACTGAATGTCAAAATTTACTTAGTACATAGTAAAAGGCAATTTGGCAGTCGCAAACCCTGTGATTTAGTAAATCACAGTCTTGCGACTGCTAAATGGCTTCGTACATCTGACCCTTTGTCCTTTGTCAAATCCCTGGCTTTGCTGCCACATATCCTATGGGATGACTTTAGTTAATCAATTAATTTCAGATTAATTCTTTCTCAGGCTACAAGAAATACAGAAGCAAGCTCACCTAACAATACACAGTGCTAAGGATTTCTATGAATGGAAACAAAGATTCTCAAAATTAATATTTTTAGCTTCAGTTCTTGCTAGACAAGCATCTTAAGAAAAAGTGCAAAAATCTTCTAACTATAACAGATGATCTTAGCATCTCAAATGTTACACCCTATGGGCCAGAAAACTCTAGCATTGCAAGAAAGAGGCAATTCTTTATTGATTCATTATTCTGGCAATCGACTTTTATCTCACAGACTCTTCCGCAACCATTGCTTCAACTTCTACTGTCAAGTTATTGTTAATCTGTACCCAGTACAAAACAGGTTTGGCCAGGATAACCTGCTTGGAGCCTGCAATGTTTATTTACAAAATGTATTCTTTCTAAATGGTGGTGAGGTGTACACCAGGAGAAATCAAAGTTCATAGTGCATGACAGCTACATTTGTATTGAATCTACCTTTCAGATCCGTGAACTCTTAAAGCACTAGAGGTTATCAGTCATAATTCTCTCTGACAAGAGTAAACCTTTACTGGGCAGAAGTAAAGCTAAAATGGTTTTTTGAAAACATATCCCTACTAAGTAGAAGTTAAATTTTTTTTTAAACGTCATAGACTTTTTGCAAATTTAGTGAGTGACTGAATTATGTTATGTTATGTAATGTTATGTTATGTTATGCAGATTTGTAGAGCACACTATCACCTGGGAGAGTATCCTGGCACTGAGCATGAGCAAGCTTATCCAAACCTAGGGCCTAATGGCATTACTTGAAAAGCCAGATATTCAGCGTCTTGCAGAACTCAAGAAGAGAGGAAGAGGCTCTTCCATGTAGAAGCAGGTCGTTCCATGCTTTAGGAGCAATGTAGGAGAAGCTCCACTGCCTTATCTGTTTATTTGTATGCATGAGATAGGTAGGAGTCTGGAGGAGCAGAGGTTTCTGGAAGGTTTGTGAAAGAAAGTGCAATTGTTGAGGTATGCTGGGCCAGTGTTATGTAGTTCCTTGAAGTTTGAGTTGTGCTTTTTTGTGTATTGGAGACCATGGAGCTCCTTCAGGTGTGGTGTGATGTGAGCGTGGGGTGGGAGGTTGACATTGATTCTGGCTGCCGAGTTCTGAATGGTCTGCAGCTTCTGTTGAGTTTTATGTTGATCCTGGTATATAGAGAATATTTCCGTAGTGCAACCTGCTTGTGACCAAGTTGTGTGTGACAGCTTTCCGGGTGATGATTAGGAGCCATTTGAAAATCTTCCTCAGCATCTTCATGGTAGGAAAGCATGAGGCAGTGACAGCATTGACTTGAGTTGTCATGTCAAGTTTGCTCTCAATGATGATCCCAAGGTGTTTTGCCTTTGTTGGTCCTAGCTCTGTTGGGCACTAAGTGGAGTCCCATTGTGAAGTGCTCTTCCTAAAAATCACAATCTCAATCTTATCTGAATTCAGCTTCAGGCAGTTTGTCTTCATCCAGAGGGCAATTTACAGTCATGCTGGCATTGAACTTGATCTGGGCAATGGCATCTTGTCCGTGAGGGAGAGAATGAGTGGCGTGTCATCTGCATGGGAGAGGATGTTAATGTGAGAAAAGATGATGCTGACTAGAAGGATCATGTATGCACTGGAGAGGGTAAGGCACAGGTTCCTTGCAGAACTCCGCAGATGAGGTTGAAGGCATTTGAGGTGTACAGTGATTGGAAGACTCACTGGATGCTTCTAGTCAAGAAGGAGCAGATCCATCGAACTGCATGTCCTTGGATTCCAATGTCATGTAGGCATTGGAAGAGGATGGGGAGGGACTCCATGCCAAATGCTGAGGAGATTTCCAGGATGACGAGGGCTGCCATATCTCCTCTCTCCATAGCCATGCTGGATGTCAAGTGTGGTGGTGATGAGGGCAGTTTCCATGCTATGAATGGATCTGAAACCAAACTGACTAATGTTGAGAAGTTGGTGGTCACTGAGGTATTTGGTGAGGTGTATGTGGTGATCTTCTCCAAGTGAGTGGGGGAGGGAATGACAGCACTTAACAAGCACCCACCCCCAACAAGGGTCCCTTGTTACTGCTTCTACTAACTGCATCCAAAAACACGTATGTCTTTTAGCCTTTTCTTAAAGCTTAATGATTAAATAATGAAAGAGCAATCTCGTAAAAGTGATTGTTGAACCTAGCTGCTCCATGCGAGAACAGGTTATGCCTGGGAAATGGAACCCTTTCCTGTTATTGTACATAAACTCTTGCATCTCTTGAAGCTGGCATTGAAGATCTGCAGCATAAGATTGAATTAAAACATTACAGTTATTGTATATAGATCTTAAACAAGAGGAGAGAGATTGCCAACGGATGTAGAATACCAAACATGATCTTTCAAGGCCGAAAATCTAAAAATAAATGGGACTCATTTTTTGGTCTTGCCTATCAACAGTATTAGGTATCTGTTGTCAAAGACGTTTTGTGAATAGTGCAGTACAATACACTACATATAGTGGCGTTTAGATCAGACGCATGCTCATGATTGGATTACTTATTTTATCTTTCTCACCTTTCAGTTCCTATTTAATTGCTTCAGTTACTTTTCTCCCTATTCTTATGTTTGTTCAATTGAAGATGCATTTTGGCCTCCGAATATTTTGATTGGATGGCATGTCTCTTTCCACAACTGGTGTGAGAATTTCCATTGGAGGGCATATGAGGGGCTACTTTCTCTCCCTCTCGCTCCTCCCTCCATCCTTCCACCTACCCCTCCACCCTTTATTAAAGACGTACCCCTCTTACCCTGCTTTCCATCCCAGTCACCTCAGACTCTGAGAGTCACCCCTGTATAATTAAGCTACCATCTTACATTTAACCATTCCAAGATGATCACTCTTGCAGGGCATGCATGCACCTGAGCCATTTTGGAGCTAATTTTATGTTAGTTGAATTTAACGGTTCAATGATGCCTGGAGAACAATCAGTGAAATTTCCTTTTTTTTTCGAAAACCATTGTAACACTGCAGTCATGAATATGTGTGTGTTCTGACCAGTTTTGAATGGTTTTCCTGAAATGAAGGAAAATCCCAATGCTTGTTAATGTGACCTTTTTTTAAAGGTTTTCTTCAAACAAAAGAAAATACTTGTTAATTGTTGAACTCGATCCAATTGAAATTAGTAGACCACTTTAATGTGTCACCAGTGTCCCTAACACAACAAACAAATACTTGAGCAAGAGAGTGGGCTCTAACGTGTTGAAGGCCATGGATAGGTCCAAGCATAACCATAAGCGACACGGATCCCTCAGCAATAATCCACAGTCATCCCAACATTCAAGTACAGTGGATTCTGTACCATACAATGTCATGAATCATGATTCACTGAGTATAGTTAGTTTTGTCAAAGACAACCTGCAGTTGCAAGACCAGACTTTTCTATGGTTTTAGCTAATGCAGATAAAGTAGATATTGCTTAGAAATTCGCTGTGTTACTTCAGAAAGGACTTTTTTTATAAGTGGTATCAAACATTCTTTAAGTGGTTAAGGTACAACGGACAAGGTATTGCCAATAAAAAGGTTTTTGGCAATTATGTAAGCGGCCTGAAGGGTACAGGGTCACAGAGTCAGTAAACCTAATATTTTGGTGAAGCAAGGCAAAGTTTCTTATTGACTCTCTGCTTAGAGTTGAAAAGCATTGCTTTGAGAGAGTGCTGAAGTATGAACTCACTATCAGAGATGACAATGTTTAACAGTCATGTCCACAGGGTTCTATCGAATTCTTAGTGGAAAATTGATTAAGATGGGAGTACAGCTCTCAAGAAGAACAAATACATATAAAGTTTCTAGACTGCAATATAGCTAAAGATGACAAGGGTCTTGCCTGAGGCTTTCTCTTCCTCCTGATCCCAATACACCTTTTAGCTGCCATGATGTGTTATTGTATAGCTTTTAAGATAACAGTCACATTCCAAAGTTCTAGTTTTGCTTAAAACATTTCAGCTATCGTGTATGGCATGGAGCTTTGTACTTGTGAGGCCTGGAAATGTAGAAATCTGATGTTCATGGTGTGGGAACAGAGTCAAACGGTTCAGAGCAGTAGATCCTGTCAGTTACAGGTGAATTAGTCCACAAAGGAGATTTATGGTTTTTAAAGGGCATGGCTGCTCCGAATCCTGAGAGGCTGTTGTTAACTGATGTGCAAGTGTAGACGTAGCTCTATAAATGTGGTCAATAAGATTCGGATCAGCTTTTGGATTAGTGATTATGATGATCAGCTTTTGCTGACTTTGATGAGTGACTATGATGAAAAATCAATCTTTTGGTTAACACTTCATCCAGACTTGTATCAACTATCAGAAGGCAGAATTATAAACGTAAAGACCAAGGCAAATGTACTTCATGTAGTTCATTTCCAAATTGGTCCAGGACTTTGACTTGTACTTAATATTACAACAACTCTCCTCGAGCGTGCTTCGTGCTCAGCTGTAATCCATGCTTGGGGAAATTGCTGATTTGATTGGACAAATGACTTTCTTCTATTTTTTAATGAGACATGATTAAATTAGTACTCCAACCCTGTCCTTAACAGAAGGCATCCCAAAGATTATTGCACCATCCTCTTGGAAAAGGTGAGAAAACTGAAGCAGAAACCACAGACATTTATGGAAATGATTTATCTTGTGCTATCCAGTTTTCTATTTCTTATTAATCTTCTGTTCAGTATGTCAGCTACAGGATTATTCAATGGAATGTATCTTTTATTTGTTCCCAATTTTTACTTTGATTTCTTTAATCCATTTAAAGTACTTAATTGCATTGCAGGAGTGTGTAACTCTACAGAATCATGGTGGCTGGATTACATTACGAGCTGTTCACTAAAGAATGGGTAGTTCTGCCCTAGTAGTTGGCAGGGGCGACTCCTTCGCAATGGCGAAGGAGTGTTGCCCCACTAGCTGAGCCAGCAGCTGAAAAATAAAACAATATTTTAATATTGTTTTATTTTTCAGCTGCTGGCTCAGCCAGCAGGTGCAGGGACGGGTGGGGCTGTTCCTTGGACTGAAGGAGGAGAAGTGGAGTCAGTGTGCACTAAGTGCGCATGTCAGCTTGGCCAGCTGTCTTAGGTTGACAAAACTGATATGCAAACTTAGGTTACTCCAACCCAGCTGTGTTACAGCACGGTTGGAGAAACTGCACAGACTCCAGGGCACCGTCTGAGCACCATCTGAGCAGCAGAACAAGCCTCTCAGACCAATCCTGATGTCATGCTAGGTATAGGGGACACCAGCACAATCCCAGGAAGAGGATTGAGGTGGGCGGCGGTGGTGACGGCAGTGGTAGCAAGTACGTTTAAAAAAATATTATTTTATTCCCCCAGCATCCCTTTCCCTCGCCTCTCCCCTTGTGATTTGCAGCAGCCAACGCTGGTAGTTGGACAAACTTGCATCTACATTTGCACTGAGTGACCAGTGCTAAGTGACATTTGCACTTAGACGCAGATTTATCATGACTTTGCTCCAGTGCGAAGTCACGCGAAGTGGTAAAAATTGGTGCAAAGTCTTAATAAAATACTTACTTTCCAGTGCTTAAGTTCTTTTACACTGGAAAGTAGTCCTAAGCTAACACAAATAGTGCTTAGCGCTGCTTTGCATCAAGGTTGGGCGAGAAAGGCATGAGTGGTACGTTGGTGTTCCCATGTTACTTTCCTTTTTGGTTTTTGACGCAAAGCCATGTTTAATAAAATTGGTAGGCAGTGTTTTGCAATAAAAAATAATGCCTCCTTGAGGCCAGGGCTAACCCGGAAAAAATGTACTACTCTTCCAATAGTCCAGGCTTACTCTTGAAACCCAGAAATACTACTGACTTACTCCTGAAATTGGGGAGAAAGCTGTGTACTACAAGAGTAACATTTTCACATTTGTAATTTGGGTCCTCAGTTGTCAATTATCTTGTTTTTGACAATAATTGCAGAATGAGCTGCACTTTGTGTACTTAACTGCTCCACTTATCTTTTTTTAGGTTGGCCTTTGGCAATAGTAAAAAAAAATTTATGGCTGGCTGGTAGAAATGCTGGTCCGGCAGGCCGTAATGACATCAGAAGACATGAGTACGGAGTAAGGAAATTACTTTAATCTCCACAACCTTCCTGCAAGACATTGAACCAACTGTAATGGAATACTGGTGCAATAAGTAATAAATATAGACTCCACACACATCTGTCGCTACCACAGGTTTGGAGAATTCATTTAAAGTAACATTACCACAACATCTCCTTTCCTCAGAGAAACTAGGAAATAATAACATAAAAGAGCCCACTGCCAAGGGCTATACCGGTTGTTAAACGTGCTGAACCCGAGTTATAGGCATGAATCCCATACGAGGACCTATAATGAGGCAGAAGGCCTTTAAGAACTGGAACAGCTTGAGCTTGAAGGGCTTTAAGGCCATTAGAATATTACACCGACTGAGAGTAAAATATTCTACTTTGAAAAAGGAGAATCAGAAAGACAAACTTTGGAATGTTGAAACAGAAAGCTTACACCAGCCATTATTGGCCCGGACCACTTCATTGTCTTCATTGGCGCTTTCAACATTTCAATGTTCCAATAAAACATAGAATAAGTTAAGGTTGCAGATCTGATTGGCAAAAAACAAAATCACAAACCTTATAATAATAACAGAACAAATTAACCTGTGCAGAAACATTTTGGCTTTCTTCACACCTTTGAACTCCTCCACTCCTCCACTAACCTTCCAGGCATTTTACCATTCCCTCCTAGCCTACTCCCTTCAAGGCGCTGAGTATCCTGAAGAACTTCGAAAAACTCTCCATGTTCCACCACTCTTTTTGTTTCACCGTGACAGCTTTCCTACTCAAATCTTCCACTCTAGCCTGCGATTTAAATCTCCTTTCTTACTTTACTACATAAGCAGGCCCTTCAATCCATTCTCAATCTCCTGCCACAATCTTGCCACTGCATTGCTGCACTCTGTGCCTGGTGTCAACATATTGTTTCACCTTTTGTGCTCTCACCTTTATCTGATCATCACGCCTATCTCATTTGAATGTTCAAGTCTCTGATGCCACTTTTTCACGCAAGCAGGGTAGAGCTTGGATGACGACAATCTTCCCAGCCAAACCTGAAATAGTACTCCACCCTAGTAACAACATGTGCGATAGTATGGGGGGACCACAGCATACTACTGACAACTCTATAATCATTCAATCTATTCCTTACTGCCCTCTAGACACTTTCGACCATCTGTTCTTTCACTCAACAAAACAATTTGCCTGTGAATGGTGAAGAGCTATCCTGTGATGCTTGTTACTCCATTGAGCTGAAAACACTGACAGTTCCTCAGAAGCAAAGTGAACCCCATTATATGACACTATTTTTTTAGAGTATCTTCCCTCCTGAGTATATTAAAAGCTTAATAACATATAAGTATTAGGATTGAGTACAAACTCAGGGGCTCATTCTGACTTCGGCGGTCTTTTGCTTAGACCGCCAAAGTCGCGGGCGCCAGACCTCAGGGAGGAGCACCTCGTCGGACGAGGTAAGCGTGTTCTGCAAGGGGGGGGGGATTGGGGTGTATGAATGGTTGTGTGTGAGTGTGTGTATGCATGTCATGAATGGGGGGCGGGAGGGGAGTGTTTGTGCATGTGTGCATGTGTGTCTGTGTGTATATGTGGTGATGGTGATGCATGTGCAAGTGAGTGTAAGGGTGTTGTGAGTGTGAGTCAGAGTGTGTCATGGTGCGCGTGTCTGTGGGTGCGTGTGTGTATGCAGGGGGTGGGGTTAAGTACGGGGGTCAGGGGGCGGGGCATCACTACTGGGAGTCAGGGATGGGGGGGTCACTACAGGGAGTGGGGGGGTGAGGGAGTCATTAACTGGCAACAGGAATGCAAATTCCTGTTGCCGGTAGCCTTTCCGCCAGGGATTTCATGGCGTTGCTACTGCCACGGAATCCCTTGCGGAAAGAGGACTCGGAATACTGGCGGTGGTATTGGGAGGCCCACCGGGTCGGAGATGCTCGTCTCTGGCCCGGAGGGTCCAACCACCATGGCGGTAGGAAAGGGGAAATGGCGGTTTGGCACAGGCCAAACCGCCACACTCGTTATATGGCAGTCTGCACCGTCGCCAGTGTGGCGGTTCAGTTCCCACCATAGTCGGAATGACCCCCTTAGTCTCCTTCCACTTGCTGTAATAATCAGCCAACACTGAGGCACATCAATACTTAAATTGCAATTCATTGAAAGGTCCTATAAAATCAACAGCTATTAAGGCCTATGGACGCCCATGGACGCTCAGGTGATTCTACAGGCTACAAAGGTGGTAAAACTGTCTTTTAATATTCAAGCATTTTACATAGTCGTAACAGCGTCATTGATTCTGGAATCTAGTCCATTGAATACTAAATATATCTTCCTTTTAGTTACAGTCTGCACAAAATAGACCTCGTGGCCTTATCCAATAAGCCTGTTCCTCATACCGCTGGAAAGTAGAATCATGACTCCTCAAATCAATAGTCAGTCCCTCTTAAGAGATCATTTTCCAGCTAATTTTACAAAAAGTTGAATTGCAGTTGGGCTAGATCTTTCTTACAGACAATCTCCCATGACATCACTTTGCACCACCTTTGCCTCTTCATCACCCGCCACTGACTGAAACCACTCCTCTTCTGAAATGCCACTCAACTGGCATGCATCATAGCACCAATCAAACCTTCTTCATCCTCTTTCTAAACATCACCTTCCTTTGCTAATAGGGGATGACGTGGACAGGTAATCTGCTGTGATATTCTTTTCACCGGATATAAGCTGTATCTCAAAATTGTTTTGAAGTAACAGCCCACATCCATTTTGCTATGCATGTGGAGCCATCAATCTATCCCCATTGCCAAATTATGAAGACAATAAAAGACAGGAGCTCCAAGTCACAAACTGAATTCAGCAGAAGCCTCCTGCAGCACCAGCAATCGACTGTAGTGTATTAAGGCTGAGATGCAATAATCAACAATCCACACAGAAGAGTGGCACCAAAGTTAGGGAAACATTATAATTATTGTGACATTACTACAACAGGACGCTAAAGGATTCACAAGTACAGTGCTGAATACTGCTGTCAGGCTGGTTGCTGGAGACAGACTGATGTGTATGAATTCAGTTCACACATATTTACAGTTTTCTTCTTCACGCACTTATGCAATGCAGATTTTACCAATGCACTTCCTGCTGCATGGGCTAATGCACTTGAAATCCTAGTTGGATTTAGGCGTCTCAGTGGTGTAAAGAAGCTTAGGATAGAACAAGTAACATTTGGAAACATCTGGACTTACAAAGTGGCCTAACCCTCAAAACTATTTGCGTGCGCTTGTTCAATTTGGGAAGGCAAATAAATGTTTTAGCAAGTGCAAAATCCCATTCCTGATTCATAGAATAAAGATTGACAGAGTTTTACAGTACTAAATGTGATTACAGATAGATTAAATTCTGGCAGGTGGACTCTCTACATTCACAATCCCAGTGTGAGAGACTGATGTCTGAGCTTTGAAAGGTACCACCTTGAATACCTTTGTTTGTTGGTACCCATTATAGGCAGATATCAACCTTGGAAAAGCAAGCAAATTTACTCTATTCAAGAGTTAGAAAACAGTGGGGTAGAGGATAAGGGGTCCGTCTATAGGGAAGCAAAAAAATAAATGTGCTTAAGCAAAATTCCATCAGACTTTTTATGCAGAATTTTCCAGCCCCCAGAAATTCCAAATCAATATATTTATGTAGGCAAGTTCACCTATGAAAGGTAACCATCATATTTTTAGCAGGAGTATTGATGTAATTCTTACATTAGTCCATAAAGGTGGAAAATGTGTTCTGATGGTAAAAGTAATCCTCTGGCATAAACATTTCTAATTTGACCTCCCTGCCTTTTATGAATCATGTCTAGTGTGTATTTTTACTACAGACTAATGAATATAGTCTGTTTTCATATAACATATCATGTCAAAGTATTGCTGTCTCTAAGAACTGTAAACAATATTTGTTATTATTGCCATATTTAATAGCACACAATTCACGAAACTTGGAATCATGGAAGGCTGAGTTGGCCTTCCAAGAATTCAAACACATCACAGCAGATGCCAACAGTATAATTATTGGTACATTCGCTCTGCACTGAATAGTAAACTCAAGGCAACATTTGTACATATTCAGCTCTGAAAACATTTGGCAATCCACTTATTTTCCATTTTTGTAATCTATGGAGAGGGCCCACAAGCAGTGGTGAAGAATGTGTGCGTGTGGCAGTTGCCACTATGTACTTATGGTCCCACCACACTTCCTGTAGTTATCTGCAGAGGGAGAACTTATGGAGGGATCAAAAAGATGTTATCCCATTTTAGTTTCCATGAGAAATTATTATCACAGATACAGCAAAAAAAAAAAAAAACGGAATAAGTTTGTACAAAACTTGGCATGAAAGTAGAATTTTGCACAGAAACAGTGTTTTATGTTGTTTGGTATAAATCCATTCAATCATTTTTTAGATATTAACATTTGAAAGAAGGTGCCATTATGGCTTGATTGTTTGGAGAATGTGCCTGGCTGATGACCTAGATAAAAAAAAAAAGAAATCACCATGTAGACCATGGCAATTTTAGTTACATTTGTTTAGCACCATGGGGAAATAGTCGTCAAAGGGGAGGTACTATGATAAGGGGTACTCAGAGGTGTAGAAAAGGGGCAGGAACAGAAACAATAACCAAAATACTCTAAAAAAGTGATTTAAATGGAATTCACTGCTAGTGCCATTTTTGAGGGGAAGAGGCACTAAGGGGCACATTTATACTCTGTTTGCGCCGGATTTGCGTCATTTTTTTAACGCAAATTCAGTGCAAACATAACTCCATATTTATACTTTGGCGCTAGACCTGTCTAGCGCCAAATTTATGGAGTGAGAGTCATTTTTTTACCGTGGAAACCTACCTTGCGTTAATGACATGCAAGGTAGGCGTTCCCGGGCAAAAAATTACTATAAGGCATTTGCGCCGCACGGGAGGAGGAAGGCCTTAAACAATGACTCTAAACCAGTTTAGAGTCATTTTTTAAAGCCTGGGTCAGGGCAAGCATTAAGGGATCTGTGGGCTAATTTCCCTGGCCTCCGACCATGGAAGCAGTCCACAGGTGCCCTTCCCTGCCCCCAGGGACACCCCTTGCCACCCTCGCCCAACCCTGGGGGACACCCATTGATGGGGGACCCATCTACGGTAAGTAGAGGTAAGTATTTGTTTTATTTTTATTAGGTGGCATAGGCATGCCTGACTTGGGCCCCCCTACATGCCACTGAGCCCAATGGCCATGCCCAGGGAACAGAAGTCCCCTGGCCATGGCCATTGGGCAGGGGGTCATGACTCCTGTCTTTGCTAGGACAGGAGTCATTTCCATGGGGGTTGTGCGTCAAAAAATGACACCAGTCAGGTTAGAGTCATTTTTTTTACACCAACCTGACTTGCACCATTCTTTGACGCACAACCCCCATTCTTCCCTATGCCTCCGCTGCCTGATTAGGGTCATTTATTTTGACGCTGACCAGGCCGCTACACCGGCTACTGTCATTCCTTAAATATGGCGCCCGGCTGGCGCGTTGGAATGGCGGTAGCCGGCGTTAATCTTTTTGACGCAAACCTGCGCTAGCGCAGATTTGCATCAAAAAGAATAAATATTGGCCTAATTTTGTAAATGAGTGATTTTCAGAAAAATCAGGAAAGGTAAATCAATCAGAGTCATGGGTGGGTGAAGGGTCTGGTAGGATGCATGGGTTGGTGCCAGGGCCTGGCCGCAGGTGCGGTTCTGAGGCCGACTTCTGCCGTGTACTGCCAGGTGCAGTGAGGGTTGTCTTCTGATAGGACTCATGCACAGGGCTCGGACAAAGACCATATGTGGCAACTGACTGCAGATAACTGCAGAATATCAAAAACCACTCCCGACATTCACTGAAAAACAATGATAAGTTTAGTCATGGTTCAGCAAATATCAGCACAGAAAAGCCACAATATTTGCCATTTATGGCAAAAAACAAACACCATAACACTCATCGTCCTCCATCTGCCTAACAAGAGCAAAGCACACACACTCAAAGTCTTATCTAAATATTTTAAGCAACATGTGAGGTCACAAATTGCCTCAAACAACCGTTGCTTTGCAGAGATAGGTACTCAACATGGACATGTCACTGTGTGTGGCAAGGTGCAGTGTGTTTTTTTTTCCTGTGTCACTGCCTGGCTCAGGTGGCATTGAACAGCTGTGCAGATGGGGTTCAATGCAAGCCAGAACTAAGGGAGCTGTGGTACTGCCCCATTGGCACACCACACTGATTTCGGTAGGGGGCAGAGATTTTGTTCACCCCAGCATCACCTAAGATCTGGCAGGAGGCCAACATGCTGCCTCCATAAATTACTGACTGCTGTCTATCTGTTGCCTTTTCAAGTGAGAGACAGATGTGATCGTATGACGAGGGAAAGGCTGGTAGACATTGACATGCCACCATCCGGCACAGGTAAGAAGCTGCAGGTTGAGGTTCAGCAAAGTCTCATGGTGAGGGCTATTGGGAATTAGGGTGCTGCCAAGGTGACTGAGAAGCAGCACAGAAGGGAATCCGTCTCACATCCTGGCACATTGTGAACATGAGCTGTGGTGACCTGCCAGTGAGGGGACAAGTGTTTGTTTTCAAAGTAGCATGAGACAATGAGTGCAGCAAAAAAGGTTACTGCACAGCAGAATGTGAACCCATGTACTGAAGTTGCCCTAAACATGTAACAGAATGCTGAGACCACTTTTAATGCAGCCCGAGGTAGGGGAGGACTCAATGGCCCCCAAAGCAACCAGCAAAGGAGCACTATGGTAAGAATCCGATATATCCTTCATAATACAAATGCCCTGCAGCCGTGTACGCACATGAAGGGGTAGGACCTCAAATGAAAGCTTTCGCAATTACAAATAAATAAATGTTTTATGGAGATATTGCAAGGAAAAATAGATGAATGTAATAAAACGTGTGTGTAAAAAGAAAGTTTTTTGGGCTCTGAAGTGTGCCTAGATAATACCAGTGATAGAGCTGATCATAGTTGGGTACAGATAGTGATCCGATTAGCATTATGTTTGAAAAAATGATGATTGTACATGCACTGATTAGTTAACTCACTGGCACTGTGTAATAAGGCCCCAACATCCCCCAACACACTTGTCTGATGATTTTATACTGTGTTTGATGTTGATTAACGTGTTTGTACATGCTCAAAATGTTGGCAAATTTAAATTTTGCAGGTAAGAAACATGTCATTTAAGATCAACAGTTTCTCTAAGTGTTAAAGGCAAGATTAGTGGTAAGGCAACATGGTTTCAGAGTATTCACCTTAACCGGTAGAACACAAGTTCTTCTTCTTATCCCCATGTCCGTTGCTTCTGGCCAGGTGGAATAGATGGTCAATCTATTATAAGGTTACCAAACTGTAAGCTGGTGAATGTGGTGATTCCTATTTTGAGAATCTGGGCTCAGATTTACTAAGGGAACATGCAACGCTGCAAATGTGCCATATGTGCTAAGATATGGGGTAGTTCTGCTCTACCATAGCACTAGCACACCTCTGGCTGCCTAGTACCAGCGTACGTACCCTTGCACCATGACAAAAGGGTGCCTGCATTGTGGTCAGAATAGTTTTAGTGAGGAAAGCATACCTTACATGTATGTCATTTAGGGGTCACCAGGGATCGTAGATGTGATCCCTGGCTTGTCCTTTGCTACCCCTGACACTGCCTTCACGACCCCTGGCCTCAGAGGTGGCAAATTCACCGCCAGGAACACTGTGGTAGCTCGTCATTATCAATGGTCAGTTGGGGCTCCACTGTTTTTGTTTTCTGCCAATTTTATATCAAAGTAATAGTGAATATGAGTATATTATTCACTATTTGTGTACAAAATGGAGTACAATTAGCTGGAATGCGCCCTTCCATGGCTGCTGAGGTAAGAAAAAAAATGCTTTGAAATGTATGCTGTGTGCGTGCTTGCAGGTGAGAGTGTGTTCATGTGAGAGTGTATGTAACTGTGAATCTGTGTGCATGTGTAAGTTTGTGTGTGAGAATGAAAGTGGTGCTCAAAGGGTGTGTGATGTCGTTTCTGCTACCCCTGGCATTTTGGTGAATTGACGTCCATGATACCTTACAAAGTATTTCCTTTTTTTAGCAAGCCACCCATGTAAAGTACATCTTCCTCACAGGGGCATAATTTTCAGACTAATAGAAGCCAGCCAAAGCAAATGTGACCCAGGAGTATGAGTCTCTCTACTTTCTTATTTGCAACACAAAATCATGATTCAAATGTATGAAAATATTTCTCTTCATGCTAATGTGTGAACAGAATTGCAGATCTTGAACACTAAGCCCGATTGAGAAAAATTTCGAATATTGTGTACGGAAATATTATCAGTCACAAATATCATGTTCTAAATGTTGTTTTGTTTTTAAAAATGTCAAACCATTCCCTGCAGATTTTTTATTTACTACGCAGGACAAGACTTTGTAAACAATATTTAGAACACAATATTAGGTCAGGCAGTATTGTGACAGACATAGGCCCTCATTACGACAGTGCTGGCAGTATGTTTGGCGCCCTATTATGACATTTCCACTGGGCCAGTGGAAGGAAACAGCATTTCCGCCCGCTGGCCCAGAGGAATAGTCCCCACAATATTGAAGCTGGCTCGTAATGGAGCCGGCGGCAATGTTGAGGTGCGTTGGGTGCAGCAGCACCCGTCGCGCATTCGACTGTCTGTAATTCGGGCAGTGGAATGCAGATTGGGCTGTGCATGGGGGCCCCTGCAGTGCACATGCCAAGTGCATGGGTAATGCAGGGGCCCCCAGGGGTCCCCGAGTCATCCATACTACCAGCCTTTCCATGGCGGTGTTTACTGCCATTTACAGGCTGGCGGATGGGGACTCGTGATCCCCAGGGCAGCGCTACTTGCAGCGCTGCCCTTGCAGATTACAACCAACCGCCGGGACCGCCAGGCTGCAGGCTGGCAGCAGCCTGGCGGTATCGGCGGTATTACCGTCGCGGGACCGCCACGGTCATAATGGCGGTAAGTAGCACCAGCCTGTTGGCAGTACTACCGCCACATTATCACCACTCGCTGGTGTAATAATGACCCCCATAGTCTGGTTGATAGGTGTGACTTGTAGCATCTCTTGCCTTCCAGAAGTGCCATTTTCAACACAGATGTCCCAAAGACACACCTGGATGTCAGGATGGAAGAATAGGTAGAGTAACTGACTTAAGGACAAGTGGTTGCCTAATGCATAATTGGCACAGGAATTATATAGGCTCAGGCCCATATTATCACAGGAAAAAAGGCAGGAATGTTCAGTATTTAAATGAACGCTGCAAATTCCTGAGCCTTTCCTCTGTGCTGGCGCACTTTAGGTAGCTTTAGCGCCAATGCAGGTGTCTGCATTGCATGCATAATTGCTTTTTTGCAGGAAGAAAACCTTCCTGCACAAAAACAATCCTGAGAGTCTTTTTCCTCTTTCTATGTGTGATGCTGAGGGTCGATTAAAGAGAAGATTAAAGAGAAAGAGAGTAAAAAGCAGTACTCAGCACCTGAATGGACATATTTTGCTACAAATGACTGGAATGCGGAGTTTGCAACCTTTTGTTTTAACAATTTGAATCCAGTTTATTATTCTTTAGTTTCAAATTACAGTGGAGCTGAACTTCGACATCTCATTGCCGCTTGATGAACAAAGACATTATGGCCCTCATTTCAAGATTGGCGGTAAGTGCCGCCTATCGCCACGGCGACGGCCGCCAAAAGACAATCGTCGTGGCTAACAGCCATCCGCCAAATTATGACCACAGACGGATTTCCGCCACAAGAAAGGCAGAAATCCGGCTGTGGCCATACTGGCGGATGGTATTAAGGTGGCGCTGCTACCACTGACGCCAGTAGACCGTCGACAACCGTATTATGAAAAATAATACAGCCTGGCGGTGTTCTGCTGGCGGGCGCTGCTGGCAGTATCAGCGCCCCATCCCGTCCCTTTCCGGAAGACCCCTTGGATGCAGGTAAGTTGGGTTTCCAAAAGGGGAGGGGGTGTCCTGTATGTGTGTGGGGGTGTGTGCATGGATGTGTGTGTGTGTGTGTGTGTGTGTGTGAATGCGAATGTGTGTGTAGTGTTGTTTGCGTGGGTGTATGCATGGGTGAGAATGCTTGTATGAATGGAAATGTGAATGCGTGTCTGTGTGTCAGTGTGAATGTGTGTATGGATGCGTGCAAGAATGAATGCGTGTATGCCTCAGTGATTAAGTGTGTGTATGCGTGGTGCGTGTCTGGCGTCAGGGTGTGGAGGCTGGCGATGTTGACAATGGCGTCGATAAAGGCTGGGCTGGGGCCAGGCGGTCTATAGACTAGGGTGCCGCGGAGGGAGTAGTTGTCAGTGGAGTGGATCACGAAATGTAGGTGTTCCATTGTGGTGCATTGTTCCTCCGTGTTGACCGTGATGCGGAGTAAGGACTTGAGTACGATGGACAGTCCTCTGTCCAGATTGAAGGGTCCGTCCTTCCTTAGGGATGGGATGGGATGAGGTGCAGGCAGGAGCCTGCAGGTGGAGGAGGACCTCAAACTAAGAGTCAGACAGAGTCTCAGTTCATTCCCTGAGGCAGAGGCATCAGCAGGAGGAGCTGGGGAGGGCAACAGACGCTGGCCAGGAGGTCAGTGGAGTCACCCTCTCACAGCACTGCACCCGCCATTAAGAAGGGCTTGGAGGTGGGGGGGTCCGGTCAGCTGGGAGGGAGGGAAAAGCACTTTGTGGGGGGTAGGGAGCAGGGACCCACGGGCAGCAGTGGCGCTGGAGGGAGAGGGGGCAGAAAGATAGAAAAAAGAAGAGAAGAGACAGAAAAAAGAAAAAGAAAAAAACAAAGTAAAGTAAAAAACAGAGGTAAAAGGCAGAAGTGAAAAGCAGGAGTAAGGAGAGACAGAGAGAGATGGAAAATACTTACTTGTGGATGACCATTAGGCCACCAGGGATGAGGCACCAGCAGGAGCCTGTGGGTGGAAGAAGCCCTCAAACTGAGAGTCAGTTTGTTCCCTGAGACAGAGGCAGCAGCAGGATGAGCTGGGGAGGGCAACAGACACTGGCCAGGAGGTCAGTGGAGTCGGATTGAGTTTGCCCCAGCAAATGATTCGGAGAAGGCTACATTCACAAATACCCCAAATTTAGCAAAGTCTATTGCAGAACAGAATCCACTTTACAATGATGAGAAATACTTACACACTGGTGGTTCCAGGGGTGATTTATTAGCAAATGTATATTATAAATTATTATATGAGTAGGTAGATACCATGGAAGCTAGAGATTGTTACATTTGCACACAGTTGAGGGAATCACATATCATAGTTTGCCCAACCCTATGGAATTTCCTGTAACCTGTTATTAACACGGTTGTATCAACAAGAGTAATATCAATACTTCTATTCAAATTATACCTAGTGTTTTCAATTTTCTCCATCATTAAACATTTGAGCAGCATTGCATAGACAAAGAACATTGACACAGCAGGAGGTTTATTTGATCCTACATTGACATTTGGTACAGTTTATCAGTTTATCTCCACAAGAACAATTTTGCTTGCATTCTTTCTTCAATGAAAAGTAATTCATTGGACAAGTTGAGGAGAGTAGAAGAGCTATGAAAGCTAAAATAGAAAAATGCTGAAGGAGAGAAGAGACAATAATAGAAAGAGAAAGGAGGAGATTGAAGTGGAAACTAGGAGGAGCATATATTCTAGTAACATAAGTAGTTGGAGGATTTCAGAACTCCTTACCCGAATAAGCCTCTGAAATTTTGTGCTGTCTCATTGAAAACTAGAGTTGGAGTATCTTGTGATGGCTTGTTTCGCCATCAAAGGGGGGACTGATGTAGAACAAACTTTAGTGTTGTCACTCATGTCACTGAAGTCATTTATAAGTCACAGTTTATGCATTACGTTAACCAAAGTACTAATGGGTTGAATGTAGAAGGTGCACTGAGAAGTAATTTATATGTGCATTAATTTAGGCTAATGTTAGCAACCCTAGTGGTATTGGGGGTAAGTTAAATGTTTGACAAATTAAACTGATAATATGATGAAAGTTGGACTTTAAACTAATAGTATGTATTGAAACGATATCGAATTTCTAATGATTAATGATTTAAGTACGTTTATAAAAACAGAAAAATGCACTTCCACGTTATATTGACTGACGTATTAACAGAGTTATTTTGTTTAAAGTTATTGAAATGGGAATGCTAATGAATAATTATTAATGAAGAATTAACAGTTGACATTTTAAAATGTGTTTTATTTAATGTATTAATGTGTTATATTAATTCACTTGCCTTAACCTAAATGAGAGCTAGTAGGCCTGTTTCCTGTGATTGTGCATAAAATGCAGTCATTTCCTTATTGTGAATCTTTCTTTCAGTCTTCGTTCCCATGAGAAGATTAGCTTTGGTAATAGAGCCCTATTATTTCACACACAGAGTTGTAAATATTCGACCTAGATTGTGGAACATCCTGGATTGTGGACTAGCAATTTAACCATATGTTTCCAACTTGTGTGGAGCTACATTGATGGATACTGTTCCCATCACAGACCTGGAAAGATGTGCTAATGTTTGAACTTGGAGTTGTGTGATTGATTTCTATTAAATGATGCCCCTTCGATGTAAAATGAACTGTCGCCCAGAGCGAATCAGATTGCTGAATGAACTTTGATATGTCATTGACAAGTTGGACTTTGGCCAGAGATTTCCCTTTTTCAGAGATCTTCCAGAACCCTTACAGTTGAAGACCCCCAAATGCTGAGACCCTTTGAGAGGTATCTTCCTCTCTGCTTTGCCTCTTTGAGATGCCTTCCTGAGATTTGGAGATGTTCTTCCTAACCCTTGCAGAAGACTCCTGACCGAGCCTCTGACATGCTGGCGCTTTCTGTTTTTACTTATCTTTTGCCCACCTAGTATCTTGTTGCTCAAGAATACCTTTTTGCAAAGTCTTTCTGCTCTTTTGTATTTTTTGTCTTTCAACGCATGTGTTCTGCCCCACACATGTATTTCCCTTATCTGGAAAACTGTAGGGTTTCCCTGTGCCCAGCTAATTTACGACTCTGCTGATTTCAAATTGACTTGATGCTGTTTAACCCTTAGCAAAGCTTGATGTCTGTATCTCAGATAATCTTGTTAATGTTTTGCATTCTTTTTCTTGAATGTTTAGTTTTAATAATGCTAGTTTGACTGAATTTATTTTGTCGCCTTGGGCAACCCTTGGTGATTATGTATCTTTATAACTTTATCTTGCAAATTGTCTACATGACTTTGAGCTTCAGTTTATAATAAACCCCTTAACTTTATTCCTGACTGGAGTTTTCCTTGTACGGCCACATTGGTCATACAGTGTAACTTAATTGGTTTGTACTGAAATTGTGTTAATGGTTCTACCACATTCTACGCAGGGCCCAAAGTTACACTGACCTCATTGAGCATTGATTCCTGTGAAGGATCAAAATGCCCTACCATTTGTTTTAGGAAACAATGATATTACAGGCAAAAGAAAATGTTGCCTATCCCCTCCCATGTCTCCTAAGAAACACTATATTAAAAATCTATAGAAAACACAGGATAATACGTTCCAGTAAAGACCCCTCAAATTGGAGATCTCACGCTCTTAGTCTCTGTAACCTTGATTGTCATCTTCCCAGTTGATGAATCACATGATAGTCACACATTTAACGGTCCTTTGCTGTAAATCCCCTCAGAAGAGTCCAGTACCAATTGCCCAGGGAAAACTGACAGAATGTAGAAACTTGGGAGGAACAGCACAGTCACAGCTGCAAAACCAGCAGTGTAAGAAAGCAACCAACACTGCACTCAATAACCTTGGGAAACAATACGTAAACACCTAAGTGGAGCTCCTATCCTCAAATTCTTCACCAATGTCCTAAGTAAATACAACAGTATCCACAGAGCCAAGTGAGCGCTGGTTGAAAAAATATCCTTCTTTCCTACATTTTTGTAATTCCAGCAGGCATAGTCAGGGAGTAGGATAACATAGTCCAGAAGACCACCATTGGTTCAAAAGGAAATGTCCTTCACCAGTCCACAATGTTGATCAATCACAGAGAGGGTGCAGCCTATTTGGGCCCAGTACACCCAATCACATTTTCTGGTCTACTCAGCTACCTCTCTTCATGGTCTTCTCTGCCGCAGCCCCAGCAACAAACAGGAGCTAACAAACAGGAGCTCATAAGCACAGCTCTGTTCAGTATCTAAGAGCAGAAGAATGGCGCACAACTGCCTCCACAGTCTCAGACTCAGCAACCCTCGGTATTTTGACAAACCCTTAAGTCCATTGCTCACACCATCTGAGCCACAAGCTGCAAAGGCCATCTTGATTACTCGTCAGTGCCGAGATGTGAAGCATTCACTTTCCACTTTGGAGATCCTAGGCTAATTCTGAGTGTCACTCTAGATGTGGGATTGCTTCCCGCGGTCGGAATTTGTTGAACCTGATTGCCTGCCATCTGCCTGCCATCATTAGAAGCCCAAGACAGTGGAGCCGTACCAAAGACGAGAGGAAGAGCTTGGCTAGACCGCTCAATCACCCTTGACCTTTTACCATTTTGAAATTAATATTTTTATAGTTAACAATGATAAAAATTATTGATGAGGGATACAAAGTTAATGCTGGCTAAAACAGCCATGCAAAAGCTGAAATGGGATGTTTGCATCATAAAATGCTTAAGTTCATTGATTTCATCCAAATTACTCATTACTCAGGTAACTATAATTCACGCCCTCTCCATGCACTGCTACTTACCCCACATTTACATCAGTCATGACATTGTCTATGGCATCATTGATATTATAACTGCAACATTTGCAGTAAAATTATTGATGAGAAAACTGCATTGCGGTGGTGTGAGTTATAGTTACCTTAAGGCACGAGTTAAAGTTACTTAAGATAACTGTAACTATAACTGCTGAATTTCCATGGTTGTTTGTGTGTAAATTGTGAACCTAATTAAACATCCTTGTAACCTTTAGATTTTTTTTTATTATATGTCTATATAAATATATGTATATGTGTATATATATGTATATATATATATACATATATATATATATATATATATGTATATATATATATATATATTACCTACTGTTGATAACCAGTAGGTAATTATAGCTAGGACCTAATAAGTAGTTTTGGAGTTAATAAAGAAAATTGTATATCTGGGGACATAAGTTCTCCACGGATCCATTCGCGAGGGGTGCTTGGATCCAGATTCAAAAGCAAGGCCATGATTGGCAGGCCACAACCTGAGAGAAAATTTGTCTTCCCCATTTTGTTTCTTGGTCTGCCGGTAGGTGTGGTGGGGGAACAAAAGTTACATGGCCCCCAGTGTAACTTTATGATGGATCCGTAGATCTCAAGCACAGTGAAAAAATACCCCCTCTTTCACACCAACCAGGTAGCAGGTTTTAAGGTGATGAAGGTATGATTAATGTTACCGGTGTTCAAGAGCACCTTGTTATTAATATATATTTACTACGCCAAATAACTCAATAACTAAAAAACAATATTGATCCCCTCTTCCTTAGGAGTACTAAACCACTGCTCTTGGGTTTAAGGCAGGCATGTCTTGCCAAACGCACTCAACTATTGTTGACATAACAATCATAGCAGCAATTTAATGGGCACTAATATTATAGAATCAAGGTTCAAATCATTTTCCAGGGGGAGGGGTAGCAAATGATGACATGAACTAAAATGTTTCATTTTCTTTTTTTGGTAAATACATTTTTATTGAATTTAGTTATATAATTATGTATAAAATATTAATACCTGTTCAGAAAGATCTGACAAGCATAATAAATCGATCCTTTCTGCATGGTTGCTTCTTTTTCCACACAAATTAAACAAATTGAAAATACTTTTCTTTCATATGTGTAATTCATTATTTTGTATTGTTTTCCTGCCTCTTCCAGTTGTGACATATTTGTTTCCTCGCTGACATTGCCCTCTGCCTCACAGAAGCAATTTAAAGTTCGGAAATAGCTCCCGTGCGTCAGCTATCTTATCGCCCCAGACGGTCAAGCTCACACTGCGAGGCCTCAACTGCTCTCGTTCTTCAAACCGGTTTTCTCTCTGTTTAAGTGACTTTCTTAGGTCCCATCTTTACATCAGAAATTAACTTTTCCTCAGCTATGTCCCTGGTAATTTTTGACAAATCATTACTATGTGGTTACCATGTGGTTCCTGTCAACTGCTGCATTTAGGGTGCAACGTTTCTCCTGCAGACCCTCTAAGGTAGCCACTAAGGGCCAATTCATCAGAAGTCCCCTATGATTACAACTCCTGGCTTACTAATGCGTTTTGGCTACAGAGAGCTAATGGAGCTGCAGTTCACATGAGCACTGAGTCCTATGCCACAATTTTGTGTTCATTGTTGCCATCCAGTCAGGTTTCCTAATAAACCATTGTAGATGGGATTGGTACAGTCTAAACTGGAGTCAAACGTGTTCTAATTGAAAGGAGCGGTTTCCAAGCCCAAATCACTGAATATTGCAAACCTGTGGTTTCAAATGGATATTGCGTTGAAACTGAACACCCACGCTCCTTTCCAGTTGAAACTGTGTTCAGAGGGTGATCAAACACGTCATCCGACCTGTCTGTAAACACACCTAATGAGCCTGCAGAGTTTAAATCTGTAGGAAGACTTTTTCATGGCTTGGGTGAAACTCCTCAAGTAAAAAAAATAAAAAAAATCGCCTACAGTAGCTGTCCTGGCCTCAGGAATTATATTTTCAACAGTTTAATATGAGTGTTCCTCATTAATGTTATGTTTACTATGGTGTTCTTCATTCATACCCTCATTCTGAGGTCATGAGGATACCGGCTCGGCATGTGATAGAGAATACTGGCCAAAAATACATCATGGGCTCAGCATGAAAACTGCACTGCGGATCTATTCTGCCCAAAAGCAGGTGGGTAACACGTGTCCCTGAATCCACTGCGGTGCCAGAGGGCCCAACCTCCAAAACAACCACCACCACCCCTGGCCCACGCCTCCCACCCACCACCACCACCTTTTAATCTCAAAACCCATGGATATCTGTGAAATATGGAAGGCTCGGGACCTTCATCACATTCTGCAGGCAGGCCCAGTCGTTTTGCGTCATTCCATTTGGATAAAAGCCGGTGCCTCTTTCAACCTTCCACGAGTTTTGACCTCTCTGGTTGGAGTGTCCATTGCGATGACGGGTTTGCAGTTTGTTGTTCCAGCCAATCACTTAATCACTGAAACGGTTAACCATTGGCGGAAGGCGTCACGCTGTACCCTGGCTGCAATAAGAAATGCAGTGCAGACTCTGGCTCGTCAGTCTCAGTGTGTCGGCTGTACAGAACCCCATTCCAATATCTGTCTGAATGTTGGCTGTACAGAACCCCATTCCAATATCTGTCTGAAATGTAGCCTTTTCACCCACTGTTTACAACACTCCTTCCGTGCCTACCTGGCTGTCCACGTTTTATGCGCACATAGCTCGATGAGTACACACTGCTGCGAGCGCTTTGATAGAACAAAGATCTAACGGTAAACACAGATGCCTAGCCGTTTTTTTTTTATTAATACAGGACATTAAAAAAAGCTTGAAGAAAACTGGATAAATCTGTTGTACCGAAAAGCTTTAAAAGCATTCCTCCCTTGTATGTAAGCGACTCTTCTTTGATGTGATCCACTTTCTCATAGGTGTCTTAGGGGCAAATTTTTATCGTAAGAGAGTTCCTTTCAAGATTAACGATCAAGCAAAGAACCCATGCAAAACAGAAAGCATTAGCAAATGTGCCCGTAGTTGTGGCAAATAGAACGACCTGCAGAAAGAAACTGCCAAATGTGTGCACCTACCTGTGAGTTTCCCCAATATTCATTTTTAAAATAATTTAAGAGGGAATACCATCTCGTTTGGAATGATGTCTTGCATGTGATTCCTGTCCCGAGAGTAGTTCCATGAAATTATCTGATTGACTTCATCAGATTCTCAGCTCATTCCATAACAGATGAATAAGAGACTGTTCCCTGATAGCCCCCTGAAATCCTGCGTGCATAAATGGTCCCTTAATTCCTGAAAGTGGTGAAGATGCCATTTAGGGTAATAATAACAAAACACTCGTTCTTCCATCAATAATATCCATGGTTCCACTACTAAACATCATCTCTGCAGCCGCTAATGCCATCTAAACATGGCAGCGTAAGGTCTGTCTGCGCACCCCTCAGCACATTGGAGCTTGTTTTTTTTATTTAGCACAACTGCCTGATAGCCTTCAAAACATTCTGGTACTTGCAATGGCCGATACTGAACCAAAAATAGACTAATGGAACCGCATAATAGCAGCCTCACCAAGGGCTTTAGGTAGGATGAAAAAAGGGGCGTGGACTATGTAATTGAGGGCGTGGCTTAAACACATAAAACACATTTCTGTGATTTCCATCGTGCACCACCTGAACCGTATTGTGGTGCTTCTCTTTCTGTTATTGCATTCAGATAATACAACGGACGTACACAGAAAACCAGCCAGGCATATTGGCTTTGTCAATGATTTTGTTGTAGATATTTAATATTGAAAATTTTTTATGAATGAAACTCTGAATTGAACATTACCGAAGACCTGTAGAAGGGGTCTTCCGAGAACCTCAATCATGCCCATTATGTTCATTTAATGCTAGACATGTTTGCCCTTTTACTCTCCACATCTCCTCCATCTGCATATCTTACACTCCATCTCTTTCTTCTTCAGCATTCTTTTTTTTACTGTCACCTAAATGCACTTCCTCACATCTCCTCACTTCACCACCCCCAAACACACAATACATCCACTCACCTGTAAGCACAGCATTTTCTTTTACTTTTGCCTTGGCAAGAATTGAATGACCAGCTATTCTGAACACCTTTCTGTCCCCCTGACAGGCACTGCCTTCAGCCTCACTTCCAGAGCTTTTGGCTCATTCGAAGCACTATCCAGATTTACCAATGTATGGCATTGCCCTTGCATAACCCAGGATATGCATAAATAAGATTTATCGAGCAATGCAAATCCTCCTTGCATGGCCCTGAATCGCTTAGTAAATCTGGACTAACACAAGGCAGTGCAAGTCGCTAGGTATGTTACTGTGCTCCGGATAGGTGTTCCATGGGCGGATAGTGGGTGTTCCCATGCACCCACCCATGGATTTTGGTGCATTTCTGGATTTGCCAACACTGGTAAGCCTGGGGTTGTGTGAAAATGCTACACCTTCCCAGGGGAGGCACAATGAGGAGAAACATCTATATTTCTCTGTGAGAAAACAGGGCTGATTGCAGAGGCCCCCTAACTTTTTGCCCCCATTTTCCACTTTATGCTGGTGTTTTCCTGACTCTGATGGTGCCCTGGGTACTGCTAACCAGTCCCAGGGCCTGTGCTCTGTGTAAAATCAATATGCAAATTAGGCTAATTATAATTGGCTAAGTTAACCTACCTATAAGTCCCTAGTATATGGTAGGGCATGTAGGTTTAGGGACCACAGCATAGGTGGTGCACCCATAGGTGCACTGCTGAGGTGCCCAGTGTCATTTTAAAGGCAGCAAGGCACCCAGGAGCAAGGATAAAACTGGCAGACCTGCACCCATGCCTCAGATCCCCACCAGATTTCAACAAGAAAAGAACTAAAGGAGAAGAAGGACTGCCCTGCTGGACCCCTGGCCTGCACCTGGAACCTGCACTCAGAAGGACTGCACCAGCTGCACATTTGGGCTTCACCACAAGAAGGACTTTGCCTGGCTTCAACTGGTTCAAAGAGGGACTCCCTGTTTGCTACAGGTGAAAAATTGCTATCCAGAGTCCCCTGCACCAACTCCTGAAGAAAGTGACCAGCTGACCACTGTCCAGTGGCCAAAAAGGAGTTTGCGCCAGGTGCATTCTGGGAGTGGTAGTCCGCACCCCCCAAGAACCATCTCAGAACTTCTGGACCCTTGGGGTGAGCTGTGGACCCCAAAAGAACCTTAAAAGAACATCTGGGTGAAGCCCCAGAAGTTTGGAGAAGATTTGAGAATTTTTGTAAAAAAGCTCCATAGAGGGACCGAACCGCAGCAGAAATTCTAGCCGGCTTGCCTCAACCGCGACCCGGCCTGATTTGGTGGTTCGTCCCGGTAAAGAAAAATCTCCGAAAAAGAGACTAAGGGGGTGATTTGGCCAGGGTCGGCGGGAGCATCGCCGACAGGCCGGCGGTGCCCCGCAGGGCATTCTGACCGCGGCGGTAAAGCCGCGGTCAGACCGGCAACACTGGCGGTCTCCCGCCAGTGTACCGCTGCCCTATTGAATCCTCCAAGGCGGCGCAGCTAGCTGCGCCGCCGAGGGGATTCCGACCCCCCCTACCGCCATCCAGTTCCCAGCGGTCCGCCCGCCGGGAACCGGATGGCGGTAGGGGGGGTCGCGGGGCCCCTGGCGGCCCCTGCAGTGCCCATGCCCCTGGCATGGGCACTGCAGGGGCCCCCGTAAGAGGGCCCCTACAAGTATTTCACTGTCTGCTTGGCAGACAGTGAAATACGCGACGGGTGCAACAGCACCCGTCGCACCTTCCCACTCCGCCGGCTCGATTACGAGCCGGCATCCTTGTGGGAAGGGAGTTTTTCCCTGGGCTGGCGGGCGGTCTTTTGGCGACCGCCCGGCAGCCCAGGGAAAAACTTAGAATACCCTCCGCGGTCTTTCGACCGCGGAGCGGTATTTCGGAGGGGGAAGTCTGGCGGGCGGCCTCCGCCGCCCGCCAGACTTAGAATGACCCCCTAAGTCCGAAGGTAAAAAGTTGACCGGGACCTCCCAGCCATCGTATCCGAGAAGGGCTCCATGGACGTCGGATCAAGATCCAGGTTTACCGCGGTCGAAGGATTTTCACCTCGAAAAAACGACTAAGTCCGAAGGTAAAAATCTCCACGGAGGAATCCAGCATCGCGTATCCGGAGAAGGGCTCCAGGAGGTCGGATAGGACTGGCAGGTTCGTCCCGCTGAAGAAAATCTTCAAAATAAAGACTAAGTCAGAAGGTAACTTTTTAACCGAGGCCTCCCGCGACCTGTAGCCGACCAGGGCTCCATCGCGGTCGGCCTGAAAGTTTGACTTTGCCCCGGTCGAGGTGCAACCAGATGACCCGATTGGCGCTTTTTGTTTCTAAGCGCTAGAAAAATAATAATTCTTTAAAAATTCATATCTCCGGTTCCCTTTATCCGATTTTATTCGTTTTCGTGTCATTTTAAAGATAAAAATATAAACTAATTTTATAAATTGGTTTTGGATTTTTAAACTGTTTCCTGTGTTTTATTTAATTACGGTTTTGTGATATTTGAATGCTTTACACACTGTCTCCTAAGTTAAGCCTTGATGCTCGTTGCCAAGCTACCAAGGGTTGAGCTGGGGTTAATTTACTGAGACCTAACTGGACCTAAGTGGAGGTTAGTGGCTTGTTGCTAGGTGTAGGTACCTACCTGCCCTTACCAATAACCCATTTTCTAACATTCTCCTTTTTGTTTCTTCTTTCTAAGTGTGCCATTATGCAGCACACTTAGAAAGTGGAAGAAAACTCAGATAATTGTTTTTGTGCAGGAAGGTATCTCTTTCTGCGAAGAAACAATCCTGCCTGTAACACAGACACCATGGTGCAAGGGTGCCTTCTTTGGCACTAGGCAGCAGAATGTGCACCAGAACAGGCAAGAATGCACCATATATTGGTAAATACGATGCTTTCCTGCCCTCTCCCTTTCATGCATCGCAGCTAAGTGGCAACTATTCAGATGTCATATCCCCTGATTATTACAAACATTTTTATTTTATTTAGTTGTTTATTCATCTGTTTGTCAATTGTTTGGTAAAACTCTGGCTTGTGACCAATAGGGACTTTGTTGAACTAATGACTGAGTAGAGGCAGTTTCTGATTTTACCTGAAACTATACCAGCTGAAGGAAGATCCAAGAGTGTATTTAATCGGCAATGTAAAGATCTTTATTTAGTTCCGGCAGAGGTTTCTCTGCACTCATAGGTGCATGACCCTTTTGAAGAGGGAGAGAGTCCTAGTGCAGTGGTTCCGCAACCTTTTGACTTCTGTGGACCTCCACTTTATCATTACTAGAAACTGGGGACACCACTGAATCATTATTGGAATCCGGGGGCCCCCTTAACTTTGTTGATGGTTTGAACTGCAAACAATACACAAAAAATACCAAAACAAGCATTCTATCAAACGCATACACAAATGATAACACATTTTATTTAATTTGCAAACAAAATTTTAAAAAATAAACATTTTAGCTTTAATAGGAAGGTTGGAACTTTTCTAAATTCAATTGAAGCCACACATTGTCCACACTGTGTTCTGTTTGATGCACCTGCACTGCTCCCACAGATCGAACTGAGGATGCTAATTGAATTTTTAGCGTCCAGTTTTACATTTCTTGACATTTACAGAACGTTTTATAGTTTTCAATTGTACATGTAGCCACTTTATTTATATGCACTTAATCTGTCAATATTAGTTAATTTGCTAAGCAGTCACGGACCCCCTGAGGAGACTCCGCGGACACCGGGGGGTCCCCGGGCCATAGGTTGGGAACCACTGTCCAAGTGGTTTTTAGCTATGATGAAAAGCCCCTTTGAAGAAGATTGCCTTCAGATTCAGATAATTTCTGTGGTTTGAACACAGTGAATTGCAAAGTTGTGCTTCCTGCACCTCAGGGGACCTGAATTCGTGGCTGAATCTGGCCTGTGTGATGAGGTTTTCTTGTTAAACCTCAGATTTAAATTTGAAGAGGTGTGTAGCTTGCAAATACAACCTGCTAGCCCATCGACCTCACATGCTTTGAAGACGGCGCAGATAAATTTGAATTTATTCTTCGAATCATCGGAGCCAGTGAAGGACCTTTGAGGCTAGCTTGATGGGAGCCGAATTCATTGTGTAGAGGCAGAGTCTGGCTGCTTGAATTTGTAGCCTGGCGAGTTTTGCTGGACAGAGCGCAGACTAGTATCTCGAGTTTCAACAACACCAAGTCCCTGGTCCATAGGATGTGATACCTGAGAAGTTAAACAAGTTAAATTACATCCGCATACCTTTGGAACTGCGGGTAGTGCTGAGATATTTCCTGGGACATGGATTTCACGTAGATATTGAAAAGAGGAGGGACAGTGATGAACATGGAGGTACATGAGATATGATTTACTATCCTCGAGGAAGAGTCAGTTATGATTTTTGGACTGCAGTTTAGTGAGAATGATTGGAACCAGAGGAAGACCATTCCTTCGGTCCTAGGAAATATTGCCAGGTGCTCCCAATAATGTATTGTGGTCCACGGAGTCATATACTTCACAGATCTCAGAAGAATTAGTATCCATAAAGAGGGGTTCATATAAGCAGCAGTTTAAATGGCAGTACCTTCCTCCAATGCCTGAGTTGGTTTGGGCAAGCCAAGTGGATACATAATGGGTGTGAATGGACTCGTTCGGAATTTGTGATGAATGAGATCCGGGAATGGTCTGTCTGGGGGGTGGTTGAACTCGTAACTCTAAAATATTGTTGTGTCAGGGGAAACCAGACCCAGTGCTTGCACCTGCCGAATATCTAAAAGCTGAGAGACTCTAGAGTTTCAAAAGCACCGAAAGCATGTTTGATGCTTGTTTGCTATTTGCATATTATTATATATATTGTTAGTGAAGTGTACTTTGTTGCATATCATTTAAATAGCGAAATTCAATATTGCAAGGAATTTATTTCTAATGAACGATCTTCGCTGGTTGAAATTATTAAAAGCGTATTTAGGATAATATTATTGGTGTCTTCAAAAACTGTAAAAAACTGATATCAGTGAACCTTTTCCACTGCAAAGGCTAGACGTCGTAGAAGGTCAAAACTGTGACATGCAGCAGGTGCAGGTACCCACTGTTTTACAGTATTTGCTGATCTATTTTTTAAACTAGGGATATATTGGTTGCAAATAATGTCCACCTAGTCTATGTTAAAATACCTCAAACCATGTGTTCATCTTCTCTGCGTTGAAATACTTTAAACCATGCATATCTCGTCATACAAGGCACACTTTATCTTATATTGTTGTAATCACACTAGACACTGATTATGTGCTCAATTACATTTCTCAGAAATATTAAAAATATCACAATAGCTTCCACATTACATCCAAATGTAAAATTATAAAATACGTTCCTTTACCCAATGGAGTAAACAAAAAGACGTGAGTCATGTGCATTACAAAATAGCAATTTTTATGTTAAAATGCGCGGGGTATATTGAAAGTGGGCAGGGAATGAAATTGGAGGATTAGCTGCAGGGCCATTCAGGGGCAGCACAACACAGCTTCTCTGTGGAGCTTCTGTAAACAATTTACAGTCTGAATGTGTTTTTTGGCAGGCAAACCCTTTGGCAGGGGCAGCCCTGAACAGCATTAGGAAAATGTGTTTATGGTAGCCTATAAGTTGTTCTTGGGAATTTAATAGGGATTAAAATATAATTTTTACGCACAGAATGTTTGTTGAATGTTATGTTAGGATTTGCTGGACTACATGAGTTGCTATCAGTAACACGTTTAAAAGTCTATACTAGTGTGTATGACCTAGGTTTATTTCACAGTGCAATTTACCAACGTTCTACAAGGCCCAGGTGTCATGGAGATATACAGGAGGGTAAAATGGCAAAGCAGGTTTCTTTCATTTGAGTTTATCCCAATTTCTTTGTAGCAGAGTTACTGTATGTTGGACTTGGCTTTCTGCAGGGTCATCCCCAAACTCTTTACCTTCACCCTCCTGTATTCCAAACCTGTTTTTGTTGGCTTTAGGACTCTGCACATTTTACCACTGCTAAGAGTTCTAAAGTGCTTGCGCTCTCTCCTTAAAACATGGCAGAGTTGGCTTGTACCCAATTTGCATATGTAATTTACTTGTAAGTTCAGAGTAAAGTGGTACTATGTGTACCCAGGGCCTGTAAATTAAATGCTACTAGTGGGCCTGCAGCAACGATTGTGTCACCCACTTGAGTAGCCCTTTAAACCTGTCCCAGGCCTGCCATTTGACTTGGCAAAATAAACATTTTGCCCGGCCCAAACCATCCTTTTTAATACATGTAAATCACCCTTAGAGCAGGCCCTGGACAGCGCAGAGTACAGGATGCAGTGTATTTAAAATGTTGGTCATGTACTTTTAAGTTTTACATGCAAAGTTGCCGAGTTTCCCAGGTTCATGTGTGATATGCTGCTCCAGTCAAGGTTTTTTTCTTTGATTTCTGGGACTTGTAGTCCTGTTTTATAATGGAATAAAAAATAGTACAAATCCCAGAATTCAAAGAAAAAACCTGGAATGGAGCAGTACATTACGGAGGGACCTGGGAAACTTGGCAGGGATATACATATCCTGGAAGTGAAAAACTCAAATTCATTTTTCACGACTGCAAGGCTTACCTCTCCCATAGGATAACATTGGAGTTACCTTATTACATTTAATAAGCTTTAATTTCCAAATGGAAACAGATAATTAGTTCACTTTTGGAATTGCAATGAAAAATCCTCTCTTATGGATTTTAAATTGCAATTTGAAAATGGCACTTTTAGAAAGCCGTTTAGCCCCTGCAGCCTGTCTATGGGTGACATGACTGGGTGTAACTCACAGTTGGGCTTGATATATTCCTCCTAGACAGCCCCAAACAATATAGAGCTTAGGTGTGCCTTGATGGGCTATCAATGGCAGGATGGGAGGATGCAGCTGGTCACAGCCCATCTTACACTTAATAGGCTGTGTCCTGTCTTCACACAGACAGGCTGCGTACCCCATGTAGCTAGTTTGGAGCCAGGACAGGGAAGGCAGGATGCTTGTCGACTTCAAAGGGAAACCTCTAGAAGCTTCTCCCCCTTCACAGGAAGGCTCAGGTACAAATATTGGAGCTCAGATGCCAACTCTTAGGTACATTTCTGGACCTGTGGAGACACTGTCAGGAAGAAGGACTGCTGTGCTGCAAAAAGGACTGCCCCTCTGCTGGACTGCTGCCCTTTTGCCTGGTTGAGAAGGAATGGACCTGCATCTGTAGAATCCACGACCCCAGAGTGACTCAAGGGGCTAGTTGGCTGGTCTCCTGACTAGAGCCTCAGGGAAAGAAGGCTCCAACAACCTTTTTTTAAAGACATCTTTCATTGCTCACAGCTGAAAATAGCAATACACATAAAAGAAACACAAAAAACTACAGCCGTCCCCAAACATTTGACATGCAGTAATAGATTATCACAGATCAAATTTCACAGAAAACAATATTGTAATTATCATGTCCCAGCACCCTCTCTTCCCGGTACTGCAGGCGCCACAGCAGTTATGTGAAGATAAACCTACACCTCGTCCTCAGAGGATATATTTTGTGCCCCCGTCCTTCAAACTTGATCAGCAGCGTCTCCCAGACATCCACTTTGTTATCATATCTACATTTCTGAAGGCATATTTCTTCAGCTTCCTCCCACTCACTTGCATCTCTCACCCAGCCCTCCACACTAGGCCCACCTGTCCCAGCCATGTAATTGCAATACTCCTCTTCCCCAGAAGCAAGAGCAAGTGCAAGACTTAAAATTCAATTTTTCTCCTTTTACACTTTTTGATATCTTCCAACAGGTAAACCACCGGGTCCAGCACTATTGTAGCTCCAAAGACCATGGCCATGTGCCTCCCCACAGAAGGTGTTACTTAAGAAGCAGTATTATGCAAGGTGCAGGAAAGAGGCCACCTGTTCTTGACATCAGTGGCATCCACTGGGCCTACTGGAGTCTATTTTGTGAATCAGCACTGGAGTTTAAAGAGGACCATGTAGGAAGTTGACTCTGTATGTACAATTTCAAAGTAAGAAATAGCATGCACAGAGTCCAAGGGTTCCCCTTAGAGGTAAGATAGTGGCAAAAAGAGATAATTCTAATGCTCTATTTTGTGGTAGTGTGGTCGAGCTGTAGGCTTATCAGAGGGTAGTGTTAAGCATTTGTTGTACACACAGAGGCAATAAATGAGGAACACACACTGAAAGACAATTCCAGGCCAATAGGTTTTTATATAGAAAAATATATTTTCTTAGTTTATTTTAAGAACCACAGGTTCAAGATTTACAAACAATACTTTAAATGAAAGGTATTTCACTTAGGAACTTAAGAAACTTTGAATTAGCAAAATAGCATATACAGTTTTCACACAAATGGCAATAAGCTATTTTAAAACTGGACACTGCAATTTTCAACAGTTCCTGGGGGAGGTAAGTGTTTGTTAGTTTTGCAGGTAAGTAATCCACCTACAGGGTTCAAAGTTGGGTCCAAGGTAGCCCACCGTTGGGGGTTCAGAGCAACTCTAAAGTTACCACACCAGCAGCTCAGGGCCGGTCAGGTGCAGAGGTCAAAGTGGTGCCCAAAATACATAGGCTTCAATAGAGAAGGGGGTGCCCCGGTTCTAGCCTGCCAGCAGGTAAGTACCCGTGTCTTCGGAGGGCAGACCAGGGGGGTTTTGTAGGGCACCGGGGGACACACAAATCAGCACAAAAAGTACACCCTCAGCGGCACGGGGGCGGCCGGGTGCAGTGTGCAAACAGGCGTCGGGTTTGCAATGGAGTTCAATGGGAGACCAAGGGGTTTCTTCAGCGATGCAGGCAGGCAAGGGGGGGGGGCTCCTCGGGGTAGCCACCACGTGGGCAAGGGAGAGGGCCACCTGGGGGTCGCTCCTGCACTGGAGGTCGGATCCTTCAGGTCCTGGGGGCTGCGGGTGCAGTGTCCTTACCAGGCATCGGGTCTTTGAAGCACGCAGTCGCAGTCAGGGGGAGCCTCTGGATTCCCTCTGCAGGCGTCGCTGTGGGGGCTCAGGGGGGTCAACTCTGGCTACTCACGGGCTTGCAGTCGCCGGGGAGTCCTCCCTGTAGTGTTGTTTCTCCACAAGTTGAGCCGGGGGCGTCGGGTGCAGAGTGCAAAGTCTCACGCTTCCGGCGGGAAACGTGTGTTCTTTCAAAGTTGCTTCTTTGTTGCAAAGAGGCTTCTTCCTTGGAGCAGAGCCGCTGTCCTCGGGAGTTCTTGGTCCTTTTAGATGCAGGGTAGTCCTCTGAGGCTTCAGAGGTCGCTGGACCCTGTGGAAAGCGTAGCTGTAGCAGTTCTTTTGAAGTGGGGAGACAGGCCGGTAGAGCTGGGGCCAAAGCAGTTGGTGTCTCTGTCTTCTCTGCAGGTTTTTCAGCTCAGCAGTCCTTCTTCATCTTAGGTTGCAGGAATCTAGTTACCTAGGTTCTGGGAGCCCCTAAATACTCGATTTAGGGGTGTGTTTAGGTCTGGGGGGTTAGTAGCCAATGGCTACTAGCCCTGAGGGTGGCTACACCCTCTTTGTGCCTCCTCCCTGAGGGGAGGGGGGCACATCCCTAATCCTATTGGGGGAATCCTCCATCTGCAAGATGGAGGATTTCTAAAAGTCAGAGTCACCTCAGCTCAGGACACCTTAGGGGCTGTCCTGACTGGCCAGTGACTCCTCCTTGTTTTTCTCATTATCAGTTAGTGGGGCCGTGGCCGGAGGGGGCGGGCAACTCCACTAGCTGGAGTGCCCTGGGGTGCTGTAACAAAGGGGGTGAGCCTTTGAGGCTCACCACCAGGTGTTACAGTTCCTGCAGGGGGAGGTGAGAAGCACCTCCACCCAGTACAGGGTTTGTTACTAGCCACAGAGTGACAAAGGCACTCTCCCCATGTGGCCGGCAACATGTCTGGTGTGTGGCAGGCTGCTAAAACTAGTCAGCCCACACTGATAGTCGGGTATGGTTTCAGGGGGCATCTCTAAGATGCCCTCTGGGGTGTATTTTACAATAAAATGTACACTGGCATTAGTGTGCATTTATTGTGCTGAGAAGTTTGATACCAAACTTCCCAGTTTTCAGTGTAGCCATTATGGTGCTGTGGAGTTCGTGCATGACAGACTCCCAGACCATATACTCTTATGGCTACCCTGCACTTACAATGTCTAAGGTTTTGCTTAGACACTGTAGGGGCACAGTGCTCATGCACTTATGCCCTCACCTATGGTATAGTGTACCCTGCCTTAGGGCTGTAAGGCCTGCTAGAGGGGTGACTTATCTATACCTATAGGCAGTGTGAGGTTGGCATGGCACCCTGAGGGGAGTGTCATGTCGACTTAGTCATTTTATCCCCACCAGCATACACAAGCTGACAAGCAGTGTGTCTGTGCTGAGTGAGGGGTCCCCAGGGTGGCATAAGACATGCTGCAGCCCTTAGAGACCTTCCCTGGCATCAGGGCCCTTGGTACCAGGGGTACCAGTTACAAGAGACTTACCTGGATGCCAGGGTGTGCCAATTGTGGAAACAAAGGTACAGGTTAGGGAAAGAACACTGGTGCTGGGGCCTGGTTAGCAGGCCTCAGCACACTTTCAAATCATAACTTGGCATCAGCAAAGGCAAAAAGTCAGGGGTTAACCATGCCAAGGAGGCATTTTCTTACACAACCCCCCCCCCCAAATGAAAGAGGATGAGACTAACCTTTCCCAAGAGAGTCTTCATTTTCTAAGTGGAAGAACCTGGAAAGGCCATCTGCATTGACATGGGCAGTCCCAGGTCTGTGTTCCACTATAAAGTCCATTCCATGTAGGGAGATGGACCACCTCAACAGTTTTGGATTTTCACCTTTCATTTGCATTAGCCATCTGAGAGGTCTGTGGTCAGTTTGAACTACAAAGTGAGTACCAAAGAGGTATGGTCTCAGCTTCTTCAGGGACCAAACCACAGCAAAGGCCTCCCTCTCAATGGCACTCCAACACTGCTCCCTGGTGAGTAACCTCCTGCTAATGAAAGCAACAGGCTGGTCAAGGCCATCATCATTTGTTTGGGACAAAACTGCCCCTATCCCATGTTCAGAAGCATCAGTCTGCACAATGAACTGCTTGGAGTAATCTGGAGCTTTGAGAACTGGTGCTGTGCACATTGCTTGTTTCAGGGTGTCAAAGGCCTGTTGGCATTCTACAGTCCAGTTTACCTTCTTGGGCATTTTCTTGGAGGTAAGTTCTGTGAGGGGTGTCACTATGGATCCATATCCCTTCACAAACCTCCTGTAATACCCAGTCAAACCAAGGAATGCCCTGACTTGAGTCTGGGTTTTTGGAGCTGCCCAGTCCAGAATAGTCTGGATCTTAGGCTGGAGTGGCTGAACTTGGCCTCCACCTACCAAGTGTCCCAAGTAAACCACAGTTCCCTGCCCTATCTGGCATTTGGATGCCTTGATAGAGAGGCCTGCTGCTTGCAGGTCCTTCAAAACCTTCTTCAGGTGGACCAGGTGATCCTGCCATCTGGAGCTAAAGACAGCAATATCGTCAAGATAAGCTGCACTAAAGGACTCCAAGCCAGCAAGGACTTGATTCACCAACCTTTGGAAGGTGGCAGGGGCATTCTTTAAACCAAAGGGCATAACAGTAAACTGATAATGCCCATCAGGTGTGGAGAATGCTGTCTTTTCTTTTGCTCCTGGTGCCATTTTTATTTGCCAGTATCCTGCTGTCAAGTCAAAGGTACTCAAGTATCTGGCAGCACCTAGTTTGTCTATCAATTCATCTGCTCTTGGAATGGGATGGGCATCTGTCTTGGTAACAGAATTAAGTCCTCTGTAGTCCACACAAAACCTCATCTCTCTCTTTCCATCTTTGGTGTGAGGTTTGGGGACTAGGACCACTGGGCTAGCCCAGGGGCCGTCAGAGTGCTCAATGACTCCCAATTCCAGCATCTTGTGGATTTCCACCTTGATGCTTTCCTTAACTTGGTCAGACTGTCTGAAAATGTTGTTTTTGACAGGCATGCTGTCTCCTGTGTCCACAACATGGGTACACAGGTGTGTCTGACCAGGGGTTAGGGAAAAGAGCTCAGCAAACTGTTGCAGGACCTTCCGAAAGTCAGATTGCTGTTGGCCAGAGAGGGTGTCTGAGTGATCACTCCATCAACTGAGCCATCTTTAGGGTCTGTGGAGAGGAGATCAGGGAGAGGTTCACTCTCAGCTTCCTGGCCCTCATCTGTTACCATCAACAGATTCACATCTGCCCTGTCATGGAAGAGTTTGAGGCGGTTCACATGGATCACCCTTTTGGGGGTCCTGCAAGTGCCTAGGTCTACCAGGTAGGTGACCTGACTCTTCCTCTCTAGCACTGGGTAAGGGCCACTCCATCTGTCCTGAAGTGCCCTGGGAGCCACAGGCTCCAAAACCCAGACTTTCTGCCCTGGCTGAAATTCAACCATAGCAGCCTTTTGGTCATACCAAAACTTCTGGAGTTGTTGGCTGGCCTCAAGGTTTTTACTTGCCTTTTCCATATACTCTGCCATCCTTGAACACAGGCCTAGTACATAGTTCACTGTATCTTGTTTAGGCTCATGAAGAGGTCTCTCCCAGCCTTCTTTTACAAGAGCTAGTGGTCCCCTTACAGGATGGCCAAACAGAAGTTCAAAGGGGGAAAACCCTACTCCCTTCTGAGGCACCTCTCTGTAGGCGAAAAGCAGACATGGCAAGAGGACATCCCATCTCCTTTTGAGTTTTTCAGGGAGCCCCATGATCATGCCTTTCAATGTCTAGTTAAATCTTTCTACAAGACCATTGGTTTGTGGATGGTATGGTGTGGTGAATTTGTAAGTCACCCCACACTCATTCCACATATGCTTTAGGTATGCTGACATGAAGTTGGTACCTCTGTCAGACACCACCTCCTTAGGAAATCCCACTCTGGTAAAAATACCAATGAGTGCTTTGGCTACTGCAGGGGCAGTAGTCGACCTAAGGGGAATTGCTTCAGGGTATCTAGTAGCATGATCCACTACTACTAGTATGTATTGGTTCCCTGAGGCTGTGGGAGGTTCAAGTGGACCCACTATGTCCACACCCACTCTTTCAAAGGGGACCCCCACCACTGGAAGTGGAATGAGGGGGGCCTCTGGGTGTCCACCTGTCTTACCACTGGCTTGACAGGTGGCACAGGAGACACAAAACTCCTTGACCTTCTGGGACATGTTGGGCCAATAGAAGTGGTTGACTAATCTCTCCCACGTCTTGGTCTGTCCCAAATGCCCAGCAAGAGGAATATCATGAGCTAAGGTCAGAATGAACTCCCTAAACTCCTGAGGCACTACCACTCTCCTAGTGGCACCAGGTGTGGGATCTCGTGCCTCAGTGGAAAGGAGTCCATCTTCCCAATAGACTCTATGTGTTCCTGTTATAGTTCCTTTGGACTCTTCAGCAGCTTGCTGCCTAAGGCCTTCAAGAGAGGGACATGTTTCTTGCCCCTTACACAACTGTTCCCTTGAGGGTCCCCCTGGGCCTAGGAGCTCAACCTGATAAGGTTCTAACTCCATGGGCTCAGTTCCCTCAGAGGGCAGAACTTCTTCCTGAGAAGAGAGGTTCTCTTTCTCTTGTTGTGTGGAAGCTGGTTCCCCAGTCTTCTTTCCTTTTCTCTTGGAGGGTTGGGCCCTTTTTCCAGGCTCCAACACCACTTTTTCACCCTGAGCCTTGCACTGTGCCCTTGTCTTGATACACACCAGTTCAGGGATACCCTGCATGGGTTTTGAGTTCTACCTCAGCCCATGCTGAGGACTCCAGGTCATTTCCAAGCAAACAGTCTACAGGGATATTTGAGGAGACCACCACCTGTTTCAGGCCATTGACCCATCCCCACTCTAAAGTTACCATAGCCATGGGATGTACTTTAGTCTGATTGTCAGCGTTGGTGACTGGATAAGTTTGCCCAGCCAGGTATTGACCAGGGGAAACCAGTTTCTCTGTCACCATGGTGACACTGGCACCTGTATCCCTCAGGCCTTCTACACTTGTCCCATTAATTAAGAGTTGCTGCCTGTATTTTTGCATATTAGGGGGCCAGGCAGCCAGTGTGGCTAAATCCACCCCACCCTCAGAGACTAATGTAGCTTCAGTGTGGACCCTGATTTGCTCTGGGCACACTGTTGACCCCACTTGGAGACTGGCTAATTACAGCTACGACACCAGGCCTTTTTGGGATCAAAGTTTTTACCCTTGTACCCAAAATTGGATTGTGAAGAGGTTCTGGGCCCTCCCTCCTGAGCAGGTTTTTGGGGCCCTATAGAAGACTCTTTACTTTTTCCTTTGGATGTCTCAACACTCTTCCCCTGGGGAGTCTTTGTGACCCCTTTCTTTGGGTCACCCCCTGTGGAAGTCTTGGTCACCCTAGTCTTGGCCCAATGGTCCGCCTTCTTTCCCAAGTCTTGGGGAAAAATTGGTCCTAGGTCTACCAGATGCTGATGCAGTTTATCATTGAAACAATTACTTAATAGGTGTTCTTTCACAAATAAATTGTACAGCCCATCATAATCATTCACACCACTGCCTTGAATCCAACCATCCAGTGTTTTTACTGAGTAGTCAACAAAATCAACCCAGGTCTGGCTCGAGGATTTTTGAGCCCCTCTGAACCTAATTCTATACTCCTCAGTGGAGAATCCAAAGCCCTCAATCAGGGTAGCCTTCATGAGGTCATAGGTTTCTGCATCTTTTCCAGAGAGTGTGAGGAGTCTATCCCTACACTTTCCAGTGAACATTTCCCAAAGGAGAGCCCCCCAGTGAGATCTGTTTACTTTTCTGGTTGCACAAGCCCTCTCAAAAGCTGTGAACCATTTGGTGATGCCATCACCATCTTCATATTTAGTTACAATCCCTTTTGGGATTTTCAACATGTCAGGAGAATCTTTGACCCTATTTATGTTGCTGCCATCATTGATGGGACCTAGGCCCATCTCTTGTCTTTCCCTTTCTCTGGCTAGGAACTGTCTCTCTAAAGCCAGTCTTTTGACCATCCTGGCTAACAGGAGGTCATCTTCATTGAGGCTGCCCTCAATGCTTCCAGAGTTGCTGGACTCTCCTGTGAGAGAAGCAGCATCTCTGACTATCACATTTGGAGTCAGGGTTTGAGAGACCCTGGGCTCCCTATCTTGGACTGGAGGTGGGAAATCCTCCATGTCACTAGGGTCCCCCTCTGTGAGGCCATCATCAGAGGGGTTGTTTTTAGCAAACTCTGTCAAAAGCTCCTGGAGCTGTATTTTGGTAGGGTTTGAAACAGTTTTAATCTTTTTGAGTTTGCAGAGAGACCTTAACTCTGACATCCTAAGATGCAGGTAAGGGGTGAGGTTGAGTTCCATCACTATCTCTTCTGCATTAGACATTATGGGGGTCATTCTGACCTCGGCGGTAAAAGGCTCTTACCGCCGGTCAGAAGACCGCCATTCTACCGCCGCGGCCGCGGTAAACCGCCACGGTCATTCTGACCCACAACTGCCAAGCCGCCAAAAACCCGACATCCACGGAAGGCCGCCTCATCAGCGTTCAGCGATAAACTGGAGATGACCAAACCTCCATCGTCACGCCAACACAAACACGCCCATGCCATTACGACCCACGAATCCACGCGGCGGTCTTTCAACCGCGGTATTCCATTGGCGGTACACACCGCCGCTGTCAAAATACACACCCAGCTCCAAAACATAGCCACATTGGACAATTTGAAATACACACACCTGATACACATACACACACCACTCCCACACATCCAATCAACTATAAAACACACACCCACATCACCCACAAACCCCCACTACTAGAAATTCGGAGAGAAGGCGAGAGAGAGAGAGAGAGAGAGCACAGCTATCGAAATCCCAACACACACAGGAACACAACATCATCACCCACACTACATCCACGCACAAAACACCACACACCACCACACACACCACACTCATCACCACAAACACCACCCCACACCACCCCATGGCACCCCAAAGACACCCCAGGTTCTCGGACCAAGAACTCAGGGTCATGGTGGAGGAAATAATTAGGGTAGAGCCCCAGCTATTCGGCACACAGGTGCAGCACATCACCATTGCCAGGAAGGCGGAGCTATGGCAAAGGATCGTCGACAGGGTCAACGCTGTGGGACAGCATCCCAGAAACCGGGAAGACATCCGAAAGCGCTGGAATGACCTACGGGGGAAGGTGCAGTCGATGGTGTCAAGACACAACATCGCTGTGCAGAAGACTGGCGGCGGACCCCCACCCACTCCACCCGAATTCACAGCATGGGAGCAAGAAGTCTTGAACATCCTGCATCCTGAGGGCCTCGCTGGAGTAGGCGGAGGAATGGACTCTGGTAAGTCTAATCTCAACTACCTTACCCCCCCCAACCACCAGCATGCCAACCCACACCCCCACCCTCACCCCCAATCCCCCAGCACACATCCTCCCTGCCAATGTCTCACCAGCACAACCCACCCAACACAACACCAGTCCCTGAATGCCAACACAAACCATGGCCACCCATCACCTAAGCATGACCACTGCACATACCCATCCCCCCCCACAAACCACCCTCACAACTCCTCCCACAAGGGAATGCCAGCACTGGGGGACAAGGGCACCCACAAATCGCACGCCATGGCACACACAGAAGCAATAACCATACTCTTTTAGCCCTGCAGAGCCCGAACGCCAACACACCGGCCAGGAGGGTCCAGATTTGTCCATCCCGCCCCCAGAACAGGCCCCCAGTGATGACAGCAGCTCTGTCGACCTAGAACCTGATGACCAGCCCGGACCATCGGGGACCTCTGGACAGTCGGTTCCCCACACACAGACACAGGCCACAGCAGACCCAAACCCCTCTGGGAATACCAGCACAGCTCCCACCCAGCGGGCCCATGCCTCTGTCTCCAGGACGCGTCAATCAGCGGTGTGTCCGCCACTACAGGGCACCCAGGCTGACCCACCACCCCAAAAACAACAGGGACCTGGGGGCAGTGGTAGTGGGCACACCGTCCAGGGGACAGAGGCCCGGGGAAACAGGGGAACTGGGAGGGCTGCTGTGCGAGAGGGGGTGGACCGGCCCAGGGAACCCACTCTCCAAGAGGCCCTCACCACCATCATGGGAGCATACCACCACTCCCAGGAGACGATGGCGACGGTACTGGCCAGGTTCCAGGAGATCCAGGCACAGCAGGAGGAACGGTACATGGGGTTCCGAGACGAACTCAGGAACATCGGTTCCGCAATGGGGCCCATCGTCCTGGCCCTCAACCAGATAGTCACCACATTGCGGGACCATGTGGCACCCCAAAGGGCCCCTGTCACTAGCCCGGACCACGAACAGCCTACCACCTCCGCCGGCGCTAGTGGACAGGAGGCCCCCACACAACGACAGGCCACCAGAACCCCACCTCCTGCTGAAGATCAACCACCCCGCAAGCGGAACCTGAGATCACACAAGAAGACAGAGTAGGATGCCAAGACCCCCGCCAGCATAAGATACCCCCTGATGTCATCCCACTGTCCCACATTGTCACCCTGTCCAACCTTGAACTGCCCCTGCTCCATCCTTCCACAGGCATATGGACAATTGCACTTCAAAAATCAGGAGTCTGCTTGTATTCTTTACAAATGTATTACACATAACGGTGCAATAATGTTCAGTCACATTGTGATGACAACATACCAATGTCTATAAGCATTAGTCCATGGGCAAACAAAGCAGCAGTCACGCTGTGGGTCATACAGCTCTGAAAAGGGAAGGGAAAGTCAAAAATCAGCTAAAAGGAACTGGGGGGAAACACAGAAAGTAGAGATGCAGGAGGGCAGAAGTAAATGTAAAAAGGCGTGGGTGATTCTTACCTGTGTGCTACTGAAAATACTGTTGTATAACTGTGTCCCTGTTGTCCGTGTCGTCCCCGTCGTCTTCCTCCTCTTCACTCTCCACAGGCTCCACAGCTGCTACAACACCACCATCTGGACCATCCTCCTGCAGGAAAGGCACCTGGCGTCTCAATGCAAGATTGTGAAGCATACAGCAGGCCACGATGATATGACACACCTTCTTTGGTGAGTACATTAGGGATCCACCTATCATATGCAGGCACCTAAACCTGGCCTTCAGGACCCCGAAGGCCCGTTCTATAATCCTCCTAGTTCGCCCATGTGCCTCATTGTAGCGTTCCTCTGCCCTGGTCCGGGGATTCCTCACTGGGGTCAATAGCCAAGGCAGGTTGGGGTAACCAGAGTCACCTACTAGCCACACACAGTGTCTCTGTAGCTGTTCCATCACATAAGGGATGCTGCTATTTCGCATGACATACGCGTCATGCACTGATCCAGGGAACTTGGCATTTAGATGGGAGATGTACTGGCCAGCCAAACAGACCACCTGGACATTCATCGAATGGTAATTTTTTCTATTTCTGTACACCTGCTCATCGTCTTTTGGGGGTACTAAAGCCACATGGGTCCCATCAATGGCACCAATGATGTTGGGGATATGTCCAAGGGCATAGAAATCACCCTTCACAGTGGCCAAATCACCCTCCTCAGGGAAAACAATGTATCTCTGCATGTATTTCATCAGGGCAGACAACACTCTGGACAAAACCTTAGAAAACATAGGCTGAGACATCCCTGATGACATGGCCACTGTTGTCTGAAAAGACCCACTTGCCAAAAAATGGAGTACTGACAGAACCTGCACCAGAGGGGGAATCCCTGTGGGTTGGCGGATGGGGGACATCAGGTCAGGCTCCAGCTGGGCACACAGTTCATGTATAGTGGCTCGGTCAAGTCGGTATCGAAGTATAATATGTCGTTCTTCCATTGTCGACAGGTCCACCAGCGGTCGGTACACGAGAGGATTCATCCTTCTCCTCGCAAGTCCCAGCGGACGGTGCCTAGGAAGGACAACATGGAGCACAGAGTCATGCAACCCACAGGTACGTTCACCCAGCTTGCACAGTACACGAATCGCTATGCATTGAAAGGCTTGTATGAGTGGCAAAGCAAGGCCTAGGCCTGTGTGACGCAGTAGCAATTAAGCCATGTGGGCCCTTGTAATGGCGGCTGCCTGACCTGAGAAGTGTGACAGTGGGATATGAGGTCAACGCGCTGGCGTGGCACACCGTGGCGGTAGGCGGTCGAAGACCGCAGTGCGAAGGCGCATTGGTTAACATTGAACCCTATGGGTCTCAGGAGCCAATGACGATGTGCGCCGGCGGTCGCGGTACGCACCGCGGCGGTACGCACCGCCGCGGGCGTGACCGCCATTTTCTATCTGCTTAACCACTCGAGACCTGACCATCCACAGGAGAGGACCTATACTGCAAGTGCTGCTGTGACCTCGGTCTGGAAGAGACAATGGCTGCTGCGACTGGGGAAAGGGCCCCTGCCTTCACTTCAGAAGAGTTGGAGAAACTTGTGGATGGGGTCCTGCCCCAGTATGCGCTACTCTACGGTCCTCCAGACCAACAGGTAAGTACACTGGGTGCACGTTGAATGGGCTATGCCTGGGTTGTGTATGGTGGATGTAAGATGGTGGGGTGGGGAGCGAATGAGGAGTGCAAGGCACGACAGATGAGAGCATGTGCCACATGGCAGGGTTGGGGAGGGGGGGGCAATCACATCTAACATGCAGAAAAATGATGAAAATTCCTTTCCCACCCTGTACATGTCAAATAGGTCAGCGCCCATCAGAAAGTCGACATTTGGCGTGCCATCGCCAAGGAAGTCCGGGCCCTGGGGGTCCACAACAGACGGGGCACCCACTGCCGAAAGAGGTGGGAGGACATCCGCCGCGGGACCAGGAAGACCACCGAGTCAATGCTGGGGATGGCCTCCCAACGTAGGAGGGGTGCCAGTCGTACCTTGACCCCCCTGATGTCCCGGATCCTGGTGGTGGCCTACCCCGATTTGGATGGGCGCGTGAGGACATCACAGCAGACACAAGGGGGTGAGTACCAGCACATTCTGCTATCTTTACACGCAGTGGAGGCGTCTGGGTGGGGGAGGAGGGCTGTGGGTGACATTAGGCCAGGGCCCTTTCTGTAGTGTAGTCCCCTCCTTTAGGCATGGCCCTGTGCCCCCACCCCCCACCTCTGTAGGGTGCCAAGTACAGCAATCCATGGTCCAGCATCACCCATGTGCGCATTTGTTGTCCATAGACCTGTTGGCCTAGTCACAAGTACTGAGTAGTGTACCCCGATTGCGCGGCGTAGTGGATGAGGCTCCTGTGTCTGTCCTCTCCGCCAACGGTGTCGACAATGCATGCACTCAACCTGTTTTTATTTCTCCCCCCACCCTTTTTCTTTATCTTCTTGTGCATGTGTGCATTAGCATCATCAGGCGGCGGAGAATTGGCATCGGAGCACGAGGGAGCTGCAACTCACAAGGCCCCGGTGGGCCATGGTACAGACACCGAGGTCACCAGTGATACGGAGGGCGAGGGGAGCACCACAACGGGGACCCGTGGTGACACCAGCGACACCGACACGTCCTCGGAAGGGAGCACCAGCTCCGCCCTCCCAGCAGCCCCTCAGCCTTCGCTCCGTGCCCGCTCGCCCAAGAAGGCGGGCATTTCCTTCGCCCCAGGCACCTCAAGCCCTGCCCCTGTTACCCCTGCTGCCCTCAGTGAGGAGGTCATTGACCTCCTACAGACCATCATTGTTGGGCAGTCTACCCTTCTGAATGCCATCCAGGGGGTAGAGAGGGAGGTGCATCGGAGCAATGCATACCTGGAGGGCATTCATTCGGGTCAGGCTGCCCATCAACGATCGTTCAATGCTCTGGCCTCAGCACTGACGGCAGCCATTGTCCCTGTTTCCAGCCTCCCTCTTCTAACTGCCTCCACCCTGTCTCTGTCTCCTGTTCCTCAGCCTATCCCATCCACACCATCAGACCAGCCTGCACACACCTCAACACCCAAGTCCAGCTCATCCAGACAGAAGCACCACAGATCACACAAGCATTCACCCAAGCAACACCCAGATGCAGACATGGCAACAGTCACTACCACCTCTGTGTCCCCCTCCTCCTCGTCTCCCTCCTCCCTCCCTGTGACGTCTCCACTCACACCTGCATGCACACCACCATCAGCCAGTACTTCCATCACCAGCACACCCTCCAGTACAGTCCGCACACGTGCAGTCACCACCCCCACTGCCATTTACACGTCCCGTGTGTCCTCTCCCACTGTGTCTGTCACCCCCTCTTCCAAGACACACAAACGCAGGCAGCCACCCACCCAACAGCCAACCACCTCACGACAGCCTACGTCACAAGCACCTGCACCCAAAGACAGCACACCTGACTCTCCTACAACCACATCCTCTTCCTCCACTCCCATACCCACTACACCTACCCTTTACATTGGTCCTAAAAAACTTTACCTCTCCAAACTTAACCTCTTTGCCCCACCTGACCCACCCCCTCCATCTGCTAAGAGTCCCAAGAGCACCTCAGCCACCACCAGCCCTGCTTCAAGTGTCACCATTGTGCACAGGTTTTGGAGTCCACCCTTTCCCAGCACTGATACATCGGCCAGCAGCAAGGGGACAGCCAGCCCCCCCCCTGGAAAGAGGACCCGTAAAATCAAGGGCCGCCGCGAGAAGACTGACACGGCTGCCCCCAAGGAGCAAAGTCCTGGGCCGTCACCTGCCACAACATCCAGGGGAGGCAAGGGCCAGAGAGCCTCATCGAAGGAGGGCAAGGGCAGCAGGGCGGAGAAGTCAGCCAGCAGGGGCGTGGACAAGGAGGGCCCCACAAGCCCCATCCCGGGTGTGAGGGAGGACACCCACGGGCCCAGGACTCCGTCACCGAAGGGTCCAGCAAATGCACGGTCGGAGGGCGACTAAGCAGGGAGTCCTGGCCAGGTCTGGCTCCCTTGAATGACTGGACAAGCACCGCTGAAGAGGGCCCCGCCGTGCAGAAAGGCACCGCTAAAGAGGGCCCCGCCGAGAAGAAAGGCACTGCTGAAGAGGGTCCCGCCGAGAAGAAAGGCACCGCTGAACAGGGCCCCGCCGTGAAGAAAGGCACCGCTGAAGAGGGCCCCGCCGTGAAGAAAGGCACTGCTGAAGAGGGCCCCGCCGTGAAGAAAGGCACCGCTGAAGAGGGCCCCGCCAAGAAGAAAGGCACCGCTGAAGAGGGCCCCGCCGAGAAGAAAGGCACCGCTGAACAGGGCCCCGCCGTGAAGAAAGGCACTGCTGAAGAGGGCCCCGCCGTGAAGAAAGGCACCGCTGAAGAGGGCCCCGCCGTGAAGACAGGCACCGCTGAACAGGGCCCGCCGTCTCAAGCACCGCTCCGCTGGGCCCCGCCGTCTCAAGCACCGCTCCGCTGGGCCCTTCCTGTCAAGCACCGCTCCGCTGGGCCCCGCCGACTCATGCACCGCTCCGCTGGGCCCCGCCGTCTCAAGCACCGCTCCGCTGGGCCCTTCCTGTCAAGCACCGCTCCGCTGGGCCCCGCCGTCTCAAGCACCGCTCCGCTGGGCCCTTCCTGTCAAGCACCGCTCCGCTGGACCCCTCCGTCTCAAGCACTGCTCCGCTGGGCCCTTCCTGTCATGCACCGCTGGCCCATTGACAGTGCCGGTTCTGTGACGCTGCACTCGGGGCACCCTGCCTCCTCCATGACCAGTGGAGTCTGTAATCCACCTGATGGACTGTGGCTTTGCACTCCCCAGGATGGGACAGTGGGCATGGTGGCCCCTTCGTGGTTCTGGCGTCGTGGACCCCTGTGGCTGAGGTGCCCCCCCTTCCCTTCCCCCTGAGGTGCCTGTAGTTTTGTCATCTGATGCCCCATCAGTGTTCTCTCCAACGGACTCAGGTCTCCTGTGTGGGCTTTGCACATGTGTTTGGTACACATTGGCCCACGGACTGTGGAAATTTGACACACTGAGCAGGACTTATTGACTTTGTACATAGCTTTCGCACTGTTCATGATTTTTGCTTTGATATTTCATTACGATAATTTTCCATGACTTCAATGAACCTAATTTTACATAAATTTAGTTACAAATTTTATTATATCTTTGCATTTTTTAGGGGGGGTTGGGGGGAGTCACTCAGTTGTTACTCTGCATTGGTATGTTGATAGTTGGGGTGGGGCGTATGTGTGTGCCCGTAACCTTTCGTCCTCCCCCCTCCCCTGTGTCGTAGGTGCAGTACTCACCGTTGTCTTCTGCGCCGGAGTTCGTACTCGTGGTAGATGAGCAGGTAGACAAGAGCTGGTAGGATGTTTAATTCGGGTTCCATGCTGTCCTCCGTCCTAGTGGAGTGTATAGAGGTGAGCGTTTTCCCGTTCGTAGTCTGTTTCCGCTGTGTTTTTATCGGCGGGGCTCCCGCCCCGGAAAAGGTGGCGGATTGGTGAGTTGTGATACTGTGGGCGGTACATTGTCTGCCGCCTGCCTGTTGGCGGTGACCGCCGCGCTGTTTGTCTGTCCCGCCGTGGCGGTCGGAGTGTTAAAGTGGCGGGCTGTTTTGGCGGTTCCCGCCAGGGTCAGAATTCCATTTTTTGGACCGCCAGCCTGTTGGCGGGTTGGCCGCCGCTTTATCACCGACCGCCAGGGTCAGAATGACCCCCTATGTTTCTAAAAGTTGGAATAGTTTTTAAGAATCTAAAACTATCTCTAGAACTTAATTCAAACTTTTACAAAACTTTTAAACTCTAAAAGAAATGCTAACAGGGACTAACACAAGGCCCTAGCAGGACTTTTAAAAATGTAGAAAAATAGCTCAAATTTCAAAAATCAGTTTCTAATGACAATTTTTGGAATTTAGTCGTGTGATCAGGTATTGGCTGAGTAGTCCAGCAAATGCAAAGTCTTGTACCCCACCGCTGATCCACCAATGTAGGAAGTTGGCTCTGTATGTACTATTTCAAAGTAAGAAATAGCATGCACAGAGTCCAAGGGTTCCCCTTAGAGGTAAGATAGTGGCAAAAAGAGATAATTCTAATGCTCTATATTGTGGTAGTGTGGTCGAGCAGTAGGCTTATCAGAGGGTAGTGTTAAGCATTTGTTGTACACACAGAGGCAATAAATGAGGAACACACACTCAAAGACAATTCCAGGCCAATAGGTTTTTATATAGAAACATATATTTTCTTAGTTTATTTTAAGAACTGCAGGTTCAAGATTTACAAACAATACTTTAAATGAAAGGTATTTCACTTAGGAACTTTAGAAACTTTGAATTAGCAAAATAGCATATACAGTTTTCACACAAATGGCAATAAGCTATTTTAAAACTGGACACTGCAATTTTCAACAGTTCCTGGGGGAGGTAAGTGTTTGTTAGTTTTGCAGGTAAGTAAACCACCTACAGGGTTCAAAGTTGGGTCCAAGGTAGCCCACTGTTGGGGGTTCAGAGCAACCCCAAAGTTACCACACCAGCAGCTCAGGGCCGGTCAGGTGCAGAGGTCAAAGTGATGCCCAAAACGCATAGGCTTCAATGGAGAAGGGGGTGCCCCGGTTCCAGCCTGCCAGCAGGTAAGTACCCACGTCTTCGGAGGGAAGACCAGGGGGGTTTTGTAGGGCACTGGGGGGGACACAAGTCAGCACAAAAAGTACACCCTCAGCGGCACGGGGGCGGCCGGGTGCAGTGTGCAAACAGGCGTCGGGTTTGCAATGGAGTTCAATGGGAGACCAAGGGGTTTCTTCAGCGATGCAGGCAGGCAAGGGGGGGTCTCCTCGCGGTAGCCACCACCTGGGCAAGGGAGAGGGCCCCCTGGGGGTCGATCCTGCACTGGAGGTCGGATCCTTCAGGTCCTGGGGGCTGCGGGTGCAGTGTCCTTACCAGGCGTCGGGTCTTTGAAGCAGGCAGTCGCGGTCAGGGGGAGCCTCTGGATTCCCTCTGCAGGCGTCGCTGTGGGGGCTCAGGAGGGTCAACTCTGGCTACTCACGGGCTCGCAGTCGCCGGGGAGTCCTCCCTGTAGTGTTGTTTCTCCACAAGTCGAGCCGGGGGCGTCGGGTGCAGATTGCAAAGTCTCACGCTTCCGGCGGGAAACGTGTGTTCTTTCAAAGTTGCTTCTTTGTTGCAAAGAGGCTTCTTCCTTGGAGCAGAGCCGCTGTCCTCTGGAGTTCTTGGTCCTTTTAGATGCAGGGTAGACCTCTGAGGCTTCAGAGGTCGCTGGACCCTGTGGAACGCGTCGCTGTAGCAGTTCTTTTGAAGTGGGGAGATAGGCCGGTAGAGCTGGGGCCAAAGCAGTTGGTGTCTCCGTCTTCTCTGCAGGTTTTTCGGCTCAGCAGTCCTTGTTCGTCTTAGGTTGCAGGAATCTAGTTACCTAGGTTCTGGGAGCCCCTAAATACTTGATTTAGGGGTGTGTTTAGGTCTGGGGGGTTAGTAGCCAATGGCTACTAGCCCTGAGGGTGGCTACACCCTCTTTGTGCCTCCTCCCTGAGGGGAGGGGGGCACATCCCTAATCCTATTGGGGGAATCCTCCATCTGCAAGATGGAGGATTTCTAAAAGTCAGAGTCACCTCAGCTCAGGACACCTTAGGGGCTGTCCTGACTGGCCAGTGACTCCTCCTTGTTTTTCTCATTATCTCCTCCGGCCTTGCTGCCAAAAGTGGGGCCGTGGCCGGAGGGGGCGGGCAACTCCACTAGCTGGAGTGCCCTGGGGTGCTGTAACAAAGGGGGTGAGCCTTTGAGGCTCACCGCCAGGTGTTACAGTTCCTGCAGGGGGAGGTGAGAAGCACCTCCACCCAGTACAGGCTTTGTTACTAGCCACAGAGTGACTAAGGCACTCTCCCCATGTGGCCAGCAACATGTCTGGTGTGTGGCAGGCTGCTAAAACTAGTCAGCCCACACTGGTAGTTGGGTATGGTTTCAGGGGGCATCTCTAAGATGCCCTCTGGGGTGTATTTTACAATAAAATGTACACTGGCATTAGTGTGCGTTTATTGTGCTGAGAAGTTTGATACCAAACTTCCCAGTTTTCAGTGTAGCCATTATGGTGCTGTGGAGTTCGTGCATGACAGACTCCCAGACCATATACTCTTATGGCTACCCTGCACTTACAATGTCTAAGGTTTTGCTTAGACACTTTAGGGGCATAGTGCTCAGGCACTTATGCCCTCACCTTTGGTATAGTGCACCCTACCTTAGGGCTGTAAGGCCTGCTAGAGGGGTGACTTATCTATACCTATAGGCAGTGTGAGGTTGGCATGGCACCCTGAGGGGAGTGCCATGTCGACTTAGTCATTTTATCCCCACCAGCACACACAAGCTGGCAAGCAGTGTGTCTGTGCTGAGTGAGGGGTCCCCAGGGTGGCATAAGACATGCTGCAGCCATTAGAGACCTTCCCTGGCATCAGGGCCCTTGGTACCAGGGGTATCAGTTACAAGGGACTTACCTGGATGCCAGGGTGTGCCAATTGTGGAAACAAAGGTATAGATTAGGAAAAGAACACTGGTGCTAGGGCCTGGTTAGCAGGCCTCAGCACACTTTCAAATCATAACTTGGCATCAGTAAAGGCAAAAAGTCAGGGGGTAACCATGCCAAGGAGGCATTTCCTTACAGACCAGTTTAAATAATTCATTACAGGCTATCGTCTGAACCATTGAACAGGACCTGCTCCACTGCACATCCTCCAGGGCCCCCCTAGCTTCTCCTCCCATGCAGCCCTGGCCGTGAATGGGGTTCTGGTTTGTCAGCAAGCATAGCTCTATAAAGGAGTGAGACCAAGTGGTAGGCTCTTCCCAGTTCCAACAACCCTGAGAAAAAAGTGAAGTGGATGGAGCAGTGGGAAACGTGGGCCATATTTCCCGACTTATGGCAGTTATACTGGCATGTGTTAAAAATTACCCATCCCAACTCTGCAAGTGTACAAAAAGCTAATAGCTCCCAGAAATTAAACTTCAGAACAAATGGGGCCCTACCCAGCACTACCTTGGCAGCACTCTCCAATAAGGACCCAGTATGTCTAATGAGGTACGATACCGGTGCCTCATCCCATCCCCATGAAAACAACAACTGTGGTATTGTAGTACTACATGTCTCATCAGTTAAAAGTGGTTTCTCCCAGTTCTCCCCCTCCGACAACCAATGGGCAGCATATTGTAACTGGAAGGCCAGGTAATACATCTCCATATTAAGGACCTTCAGCCCACCATCCAGTGTAGGCAAAAAGTGGAATTCACATGCTAGCCGACTCCTGCCACCTGCCACCTGTCCATAAAAGCACTGTGAGAAGAGAGTGCAATCTTTGAAATGGTGCCCGAGGAAGAGTGCAAAACAAATGCTGCATTGTGTACAGACACCGTGGCAGAAACACCATCTTAATTCAACCACTTATCCCATTAGGGACACCGGGATGGTGTTCCAAAATTGGACCGAGGCACTCATACTTTCTGTGATTCTGTCAAGTTGCAACGCCATCACTGCTGCACCGTGTACGCCATCATGATTTCCTAAAAATGAAACTGATCAGTTTTCCAGCATTGACGCAGGGAGGCAGGATCTCCAGTCACCAACACACCCAACGGAAACATCAGCAATTTCCCCTGATTAATCCTAAATCCCGTAAACTCCCCAAATGTGTCTAGATGTCGTACGAGCAGAGGTAAGGTCTTCCGTGGGGCAGTAAGATAAAAGAGGGTGTCATCAGCATAAAGAGACACTAGATAGTTTACATCCCCCACTCAAATACCCCATTCGGGCATTTTCTGCCGAATTTGGATCGCTAGTGGTTCATGGGTTATGGCAAAAAGGCGAGAGGGGGTGGCCCTGTTGCGTACTCCTGCCTCCTACCCACAAGTCGGAGCAGGAGCGATCAACCTTCATCCTAACCTTTGGTGCAGTGTACAGCAGACACACATAGGACTGATACTATCACCGAATTCCATTGCTTCCAATACATACATCAGATACTGCCTATCCGCCGTATTGAAAGCCTTAGCAATATCGATATAACCCACTGCCAATTCCTCTCCCCTACCCTAAACCTCATGCATGACATGGATCAGCCATTTCAGGTTCATGGTTGTGTTACATCCAAGAATAGAACAGCATTGATCCCCAGGGAGCAGTAGGAAGATCACCGACCACAGCTTAAGAGCACGGACATTACCAAAAACCTTCATGTCTGTGCTAATCATTGCATGCAGACGGTAGGTAGAGTGATCAGAGGACACAGCACCTGACTTCAACACCATAGAAATACAACCGTGTCGCATGGAAGGGGGTGAAGGCCTCCAAATACACCTCACGCAACCGTTGGGTGAGGTCTGGACCAAAAGCTTGATAAAACTCAGCTGAAAAGCTGTCTGTTCCCAGCGTCTTCCTGCCCCAGAAGGCATGCAAGAGCCATCCTGACCCCCTCCACAGTGAAGTCTGCATCCAGTCTCTGGGCTGCCACAAACCCTAACAACAACATCGGCAGATTTGCCAGGAAATCAACAATGCTCTCTGGGTCTGGCCCTCATGGACCTGCTACAGGTAATCCCCAAGGGTCTTTACTATAATATTCTGCATGTGCTCCAACATCCTTGAACCCAGCACCTGTACTCTGCCAGCTGTGAGTCCTACCCTGCCAAGTGGCGCCGCCAATTAAAGTGTGCCTGAAGGTGGCCTGCCAGCATATCTGTGGATCCAGCAGAAAGATGCATCTCCTCTGCTGCACATCACAAACCTGAGTAAAACCGACACATCATCTGTGCTGCCAAGATACTCTGAGGACTCAGGATCGACTTAACAGCCCGCATGTGAACTGTCCCTTTGCAAACCTCCGCCGACACAGGCCCTTACATCGCAAATCTCTCATCAACGGTAGCCTCAATGAGAATGTAGGTTCTCACATCGCAGCCTTGCAACTGTTTGGAACTTGTGCATCGCCTAAACTGCTCTACACATCCTCGACATGGGACCTCACAATGCTCTGTAACCAGGATTTAATGTACTCTTGATTAGCGGGCCTAACAGTGTACCTGAAGGTGCCCCGTTCTCCATTGTGATCAGCCTGAACTTGTGACTTTGTCCTGGTACAGTGCAACCAGATACTCACAGTTGGTACTGGAATATGTAACATTTCATATCTCCAGTTCTACTGATGGGATATTTGTTGTTCTGGTCTTGTTTTATTTATTAAAATGTACTCCATTGTTCTAAATTGGTGTGTGATGTTTTTGTGCTGTGTTTTCATCTTATTACTGTTCAAATTATTGCATAAATACTTTACACATTGTTTTTTTAAACTTTATTTATTCACTTTATAATAACAAACACATGAATTGCACCGTTCATGAGTTACATTACATCAGCACAGCATTACAGTTCAAACTGTCATTTATTATGCCCACATCATGTCCGCAGCAGAGTCTCCAGCAATACACAAAGTGTTACCTACGCATGGGGGTGGACCAAAACAACCCAAGGCGACTGCAGAAGCAATTGTCGCCTGTCATATAATACGTGGGCATTGGAGAAATGGACAACATTTACTATAAGTGTTACATCTTTTAAGACATTTCAGTGCAAAACAATGTGCTCTACTATCACCAAGCTGATGCATTAAGTCTAATTCTGGAGAGAGAACTACGGACACGAGCCAGACAGGCCAAACTATCGGAGTCCGTTTGGGAGGCTCCCACACGGGCCAACAGACATTACTCCCCTGGCCCAGGTATTGTCCTCCATTCAAGCAGGAGAAAGGGTGGGGCCATCCACCACAAAGTAGCAAACTAACAGGCAGGGGGTGGTGAGGAGGAGCCCAATCTTCCAGTCACTTCCGACCATTCAGTCACAACCCACACATGTATTGTCCGACCGGGCAGGCCAACATCCAGGCTCAGCTAGTGGAAGCACCCTCTGAGGAGTCCTCCACAACCCCTACCGATTCCTCTAACAGGCCATCAATCATGTCTCTCCACCTTTCCAGGTCATGTGCTCATCGAAATACACTTTACGTAGTCGACATTCCTCCGCAGTTGCCCATTCAACGAGATCAGCCAGCCATGCATCGAGTTATGGAGTGGCTGGGTTCGTCCAGTGGATCGCAATGCGTCACTTGGCTAAGAAAAGCCCCAACTGTGCGAATCTGTATATCATTTTGCGCCCCTTTTTAGGGTAGGGAATAAATCCCAACAGGCAGTGTTTCACGGTTACCTTCGCGTTAACAGCTGTCACCTCCCTCAGTGTCTGCACTATTTGGTGCCAAAAGGGTTGAATAATGTTACATGCCCATGTTATGTGTTCAAAAGTAACAGAGGACCCACCACAGCGTGCACATTGGTCTGGTCGTGTTGGGAATATTCTATGTAGGCGGTGTGGCGTCAGGTAAGGCCTGTGTATATAATAAAAGTGTGTCAGTTTAAATCTCGCATTGCTAGTTGTATCCCGTATCAGGGAACAGGTTCTAGTCCATTCACCATCTGTAAGCGGGGTTTCCAGATTTGCATCCCAACTATCTCTTGTCCCAGTGATGTTTATCTGCCTGTCCATTTTTAGAGCCTTGTAGAGTGGGGAAAGGAGACCCCGGTCACAAGCAGGGTCAACGAGAGTCGCTGTAAGGTGAGATTCAACCGGTTCTGTGGGGAAAGAGGTCCAAATCCCTCGGGCTGTCTGCGATAGGCTTGCTTATTGCAGAAATTGACCTTGGTCAATTCCAAAGAGGGATTCCGCTTCCTCCCGGGTAATAAACATATTATTTTGATATAAATTACCTGTGGTATGACATCCGCCGTCTCGCCACTGCATAAAGGGCCAGATGTATGAAAGCATTTTGCACCGTTTGCGAAGGCAAAATGCCATTTCAGAATGTATGAAATACATTCAGAACGCAATTTTAAGGAATCGCTAAAATAGCGATTCCTTAAAATTGTGACCCTGTTTAGAGAGTCGCAAATTGTGACTCTCTAAATTAGAAATCGCAAATAAGGATTCCTTATTTGCGATTTCTTAGCACATGTATAAAGCAATTCCTAAATGCGATTTTGGCATTTAGGAATCGCTAATTACCACCAAGTTGAACTTGGTGGTAACCATGTGCAAAATTTAAAAATGCATTTTTAAATTGTACATGTAAAGCACACATGCCCTTTTGGCATGTGTGCACCTTACATGTCCCCCCAAATTTTTTTGGGGTGCAGCAGAGGGTGCCTTAGCCCCCCAGCACCCTGCGGTTTTGCATTTCCAAAATTGCGATTTCTGGTTCAGAAATCGCAATTTTGTAAATGCAAAAAATTCGCAGATATGGGCCAACAGGCCCATAGCTGCGAATGGGGCCGGTATCGCAATTAGCGATTCGGTAATAGCATTTGCGATTTTTACGAAATCTCTATTACCGATTCGCAAATGTGATACATGGCACTTTGCGAGTCGGAAATAGCGATTTCTTAAAAATCGCTATTTCCGAATCGCAAAGGGCCGTAATGATACATCTGGCCCAAAGTCCAGTATTTCTGCAGCATTGGCAAAGGGAAGCAACCACCAGAGCGGTAGTAATTGCGCATATGGTGCTCTACGTGACACCCTCATAGCAGCCTGTTCCCAAACCCGCGACACTTGCGCTACCAGGTAGGGGACATCAGGCGGGAGCTTAGAGTCACCCATCAGCAGATACCGTAGACGAGACACACAAACAGAGCCTTCTAACAGTTCTTTTTCCCAATTGGGGCTGTCATCACACCACATGGCAGCATACTGGAGCCAGCCCCGCCACATAGTGTAGGTACAAATCGGGCAGGCCCCGTCCTCCATCAACCAGGTCCAACTTCAGGACTTCCATGCGGACCCTGGATCGCCTACCCGCCCAAACCAGGGACAGAAGTAATTTATCTAACTGTCGAAAAAGAGGAGGTGGTATTTCACAGAACGAGTTCTGCAGCATATACAGGCATCTCAGGAGTAAGATCATTTTGCAGAGAGCAATTCTGCCCATAACCAACAGTGGGAGGGAAGTCCAAAATGGCATCGAGGCTCGAAGGCCATCTATCACTCTACCCATATTTAAGTCATATTGTAGTTGAGGGGAGTGTGTCACCCACATGCCTAGATACTGAAAATGATCCGTCTCCCACTCCAGGTCCATCCGCGGCAGCTCCGACTCCGCCACTGCCGACAGACCCGCCATAGAGAACAATACTGTTTTCCGGAGATTTACTCAGAGTCCCGATACGCTACCAAAATGTCCATCATCTTTAATAAGAGTGGGACCAATTGCTCTGGGTCGGTAACATACACTAGAGCATCATCTGCATACAGTGATATAATGTGTGTTGTTGCCCCTACCTGTATGCCCCAACTCTGCAGTTGTGCCACAGCTGTATAGCTAGGGGCTCCATGGCCAGAGCGAACAGTACCTGGGAGAGGGGGCAGCCTTGTTGTGTTCCCCGCTCAATATCAAATGCATCTGAGACCAGTGCTCCAGTACGTACCCGGGCCCGTGGTGATGAATAGAGTAGACACACCCACGACAAGAAGTATGGTCCTAAGCCCATCCTGTACAGAACCGCCCATAAGTATTCCCAGGACAGAGAATCGAACGCCTTCTCTATATCTAAGGCTACCAATGCTGCGTGGCCAGCAAGTTTACCCGTCTCGTGCATGACATGCGATAATCTCCATAGGTTCATGTGAGTCCCCCTCCCAGGTATAAAACCACATTGATCTCATCCCACTAAATGAGTCACCACACGTCCTAATCGCATTGCCAGGACCTTGGCGAGGAGTTTCACATCGACATTTAGCATAAAGAGCAGCCTATAAGAGCCCGGGTCTGCAGTATCGCTCCGATTTTGGTAGCATAACAATCAATGCTTCTCTCATCTGTTTTGGCAAAAGGCCCTCTCTTCATGACTCATGAAGCATTTCAAGCAGTCTGGGAAGAAGCATTGTAGAATATGCATGATAAAACTCAACCGGAAGGCCATAAGGGCCTGGCGTTTTCCCAGAGGCCCCCCCCAAGGCCTCCTGGAGCTCCTCCAGGGACACCTCCCCCTCCATCTGAGCGTCCATAAGCCGGGGCAACAGGAGGCTGTCTAGGTATTCTTGAATTTGGCAACTATTGTCACACTTCGTTTGAGGTGTATATGGTTTTGAGGTGCTCGTGTAAATGGGTATTCACAGGTGGTTGACCTAAAATCTTTCCCCGGTTGGACCCGGAGAGATAGGATTATGGGGATGGGATGTTCACGTCAGAGCAGCCCTGCGAGCATGCGACCCGAGTGATCCCCTTCTCGATACAATCTCTGTCTGAAGTCCTTACAGACATAATTATCTAGTCTACTCCACAGGGCTCCAATTCGCCCATGCACCACTCGGCTTTTATCCTCCGATGCGACTCTGTTGTCTATTTGATGCAGCAGGATAGTTAGGACATCCTCCTGCTGAGCCAGTTCCTGATCTAGCTTCTTCCTAATACCGTATGTTTTAGTAAGACTTTCGCCTCGTATAACAACTTTAAGGGCCCCCCATTCTATGCCACGGCTCTGGGCTGTGGTACAGTTCTCACTGAAATAACCATTCAGCGCCTCCTGAATATCTTGCCTATAGTTATGGTTGCCAAGTAACTCAGGTTGCATGCGCCACACGGGGATCACCGGTCTAGGCGTGTGTGTACCACATTCTAACAGTAGAGGGGCATGATCCGACAGAAATCTGACCTGATAGACAGCTCGACGGACATCCAGGGTCCCGTCATTAGCAAGTAAAAATCTGTCTAATCTGCTATATGCCCCATGTGTGGGAGTGTAGCAAGAAAATGTTGTGGAAGTGGGGTGCATCTCTCTCCATATATCCTCTAAGTCTAGGTTATTCATGATTTCGCTGAGTTTGGCAGTCATATTAGGCTTAGTGCCTATCTTTGGCTTTGGCTTCTATCCAAGGTATCATCTAAGACACAATTAAAATCGCCCATCCAAATGAGGGTACTAATTCACACTGGAGCTTTTGAAAGAACTCTGCATCGTCCGAGTTGGGGGCGAATATATTTAAAATGCAGAGCTCGTGGCCGTCCAAATCTCTGTGTAAGAAAATATAGCGGCCCTGCACATCAGCCATAAGGCTTTTTAGTTGGAAAGGTGTCCCCGGGGCCACCCATACTGACACACCCCTGGTGTAGGATGAATATGTCGGCGAGTATAACTTGCCCCCCCCTTTTTTTTGTGTCATTTTTGCACTTCATTATCCAGCAAGTGCATCTCCTGCAGGAGAGCAGTATGGGCCCCCAGTCGTCTAAGATATGTATGCACTCTATAGCGTTTTACAAAAGAGTTCAGCCCCCTCACATTCGATGTAACCATTCTCATTAGAGTACCTGCCATGATCTTTGCCAAATCTCATTCACCACCCCAAAGCCCATCCCAGACCGCCCCACCACCCGCAGCCCCCCCATCCAAGTTCACCATTTTCAACAGTGGGGGTCTGAGCCTCTTCCTCATCTCAGGAAATATGGTACATTCAGTGCATGAAACGGAACTCCAACAACAACTAGGAGCCATAAACAACACCCCCATCTTACCCTGGGTAAACACCACCCTCAACTAGTGTCTGCCCACTCCGTGTGTGCGCCCCGCTATTTACCCCAGAATCCAGAAGATAGAGAGCAGTCGCTGACCCTTCTCGATAGCGAGGAACTGGCCTGGACAGAGTCACCACTATACTCCCACTCCTCTCACTTGACTATCCAGACCTCGCACACACTGTACCCAAATCACTGTGTTAATCACTACAATGAATAGTATAAGCCACAACAGGTAATGACCCCTGTTAGAAGGGGGTATAATGAAACAATGTTAGCCTTGGTCAAAGCCAGGTGGGAGGAGGGAGAGGAAAAGGATGCGTATGTACACCACTCCGGCCCCGCCCCGTACCCAGTAGCCGCCCGAGCCTCCGTTACCCCACAACAAGAAGTAGCTTGATAGAAAGGAGGAGCTCACATGGAGTATTTTCAACTTGGCAGGAAAAAGCAACATATAGGTGTAACCTAGTTCTTTCAATTTTCACTTAACACCCATGAAGGACTGTCTTTGTAGCTGCACCTCTCTAGTATAGTCAGGAAAAAAGCAGATTATGTGGTTCTCATAGGTAGGGTCTCAGTGTTTGTGCACCTCCTGTAAAATAATGTCTCTGTCTGTAGTTGAGAATCTTGGCAATGATCGATCGAGAAGGGGCACCCGGCGGCGGCAGAGGGGCCAATGTCCTATGCACACGTTTAACCACAAACCACAAACATGGCTGATAGGGAGGCGGTAGGCAGCTATTTTTTAATTCAGTCCTCTAAGAATGTCTCCGGGTTCACCCCCCTCTGCACCTTTGGGGAAACCCACCATGCGAAGATTACACGTACGCGCCCTTCCTTCTGCATCCTCAGCTCTCATCTCCAGTTTGCGCGCTCAAGGGCGGCCACCGAGGTCTTTAGCGTATCAATGTCAGCCTGCATGGAAGTCACTTGTTGCTCAGTCACCACTGAGTGCTCAGCTACCACTCTCATATCCGCTCTCAACAAGTTGACGTCGACCGCCATGGCCACAATTTGCGATTTTACCGCCTGTCCAGAGGCCTCAATGGTGGCTAGAATTTGTACTGCAGTGGGCTCACTCCCCTTTTCCAGGGGACCAGGGGGTTCTTTTTGTAAACTCCCTCCCACATTCTGTGCTGTATATTGGTCCATCCGGGTTTGCTGCTCCTCTTTTCCCGATTTGTCCTTGCCCATGGTGTGTACTATGCGCTGTGTCTGTCTACGCCACTCCCAGGGTAATGATGGTCGCGGTGCGGGCGACAAGGTCACCTCTCAAACTTCACACGCTTACCGGTCGCTGTAGCACTGTGGACCAAGGACCCATCACCATCCAGCTGTCCGAGGCCGGCACCTCACGCATGCCATGCCAGCGCCACTGTCTTTCATGACCGGCCTGCTCCGCAGGGACTCAACTGCGTCAGGTGCCAGAATAGTTCAAGAGGGCCATTAGGCCCAGTCTCCCACCGTCGGCCCAACTCGCACCTCAAGCAAAGACGAGGCAGGGGAAACAAATCTCCACATGTGCCGATCCACGCAGCTCAGATCACCACCACCGAGGTTCCCTCCTACCAAGTCTGCAAGGCGGCACAGCTCTCCCCCTCCTCCATCGGCTTAGCATCCAGCCGAGAAGCCGGCCGCCATGTTAGGATCAGACGCCCTCTCCAAATTCAGTATCAAGGCCCAAACACTTTACTGCTGCCATTCCTCACTCCTGACCTTGATCCGGTAGTCCCCCACGACTATTTTGCTGGGTCTGTGGGGACTCAGGGCGGCAGGATAATGCAGGATATTGAAAATGGGTCCGCGAGCACTCTTCTAGTGCGTCCGAGCGGCCATCTTACATGCCACGCCCCCCCACACATAGTTTTTTAAGTTAAGCCTGACTGCTATTTGCCAAGCTATAAGAGGGTTGAGCACAAGTTAATTTGGGTTTTGCTTGTGCCTTATCCTGAAAAGAAATGTGGTTGCTGCTTGAGTAATGGTTTTACCACTTCAACCAGTAACCCAATGTAAGGAAATGCCTCCTTGGCATGGTTACCCCCTGACTTTTTGCCTTTGCTGATGCTAAGTTGTGACTTGAAAGTGTGCTGGGACCCTGCTAACCAGGCCCCAGCACCAGTGTTCTTTCCCTAAACTGTACCTTTGTCTTCACAATTGGCACAACCCTGGCACCCAGGTAAGTCCCTTGTAACTGGTACCCCTGGTACCAAGGGCCCTGATGCCAGGGAAAGTCTCTAAGGGCTGTAGCATGTCTTATGCCACCCTAGAGACCCCTCACTCAGCACCAGCACACTGCTTCACAGCTTGTGTGTGCTGCTTCACAGCTTGTGTGTGCTGGTGAGGAGAAAAAGACTAAGTCGACATGGCACTCCCCTCAGAGTGCCATGCCAACCTCACACTGCCTGTGGCATAGGTAAGTCACCCCTTTATCAGGCCTAACAGGCCTAAGGCAGGGTGCACTATACCACAGGTGAGGGCATAAGTGCATGAGCACTATGCGCCTATATTGTCTAAGCAAAACCTTAGACATTGCAAGTGCAGGGTAGCCATAAGAGTATATGGTCTGGGAGTTTGTCTAACACGAACTCCACAGCACCATAATGGTTACACTGAAAACTGGGAAGTTTGGTATCAAACTTCTCAGCACAATAAATGCACACTGATGCCAGTGTGCAATTTATTGTAAAATACACCCCAGAGGGCATCTTAGAGATGCCCCCCTGAAACCATACCCGACTTCCAGTGTGGGCTGACTATTTTTTGCCAGCCTGCCACACACCAGACATGTTGCTGGCCACATGGGGAGAGTGCCTTTGTCACTCTGTGGCCAGGAACAAAGCCTGTACTGGGTGAAGGTGCTTCTCACCTCCCCCTGCAGGAACTGTAACACCTGGCAGTAAGCCTCAAAGGCTCACCCACTTTGTTACAGCGCCACAGGGCATCCCAGCTAGTGGAGATGCCCGCCCCTCCGGCCACTGCCCCCACTTTTGGTGGCAAGGCTGGATGAGATAATTAGAAAAACAAGGAGGAGTCACCCACCATTCAGGACAGCCCCTAAGGTGTCCTGAGCTGAGGTGACTCTTACTTTTAGAAATCCTCCATCTTGTGGATGGAGGATTCCCCCCAATAGGATTAGGGATGTGCCCCCCTCCCCACAGGGAGGAGGCACAAAGAGGGTGAAGCCACCCTCCAGGACAGTAGCCATTGGCTACTGCCCTCCCAGACCTAAACACACCCCTAAATTCATTATTTAGGGGCCCCCAGAACTGAGGAATATAGATTCCTGCAACCTAAAGAAGAAGAAGGACTGCTGACCTGAAGCCCTGCAGTGAAGACGGAGACGACAACTGATTTGGCCCCAGCCCCACAGGCCTGTCTCCCTACTTCGACGAAAACTGCAACAGCAACGCATCCAACAGGGACCAGCGACCTCTGAAGCCTCAGAGGACTGCCCTGCATCCAAAGGACCAAGAAGCTCCCGTGAACAGCGGCTCTGTTCAAAATCCTGCAACTTCTTGCAACAAAGAAGCAACTTTAAGGACTTCTCGTTTCCCGCCGGGAGCATGAGGCTTTCTACTGTGCACCCGACGCCCCCAGCTCGACCTACGGAAAACTAACACTACAGGGAGGACTCCCCGGCGACTGCGAGCCCGTGAGTAGCCAGAGTTGCCCCCCCGAACCCACACAGCGACGCCTGCAGAGGAAATCCAGAGGCTCCCCTGACCGCGACTGCCTGTAACAAGGACCCGACGCCTGGAACCAACACTGCAACACAGCCCCCAGGACCTGAAGGAACCGAACTCCAGTGCAGGAGCTACCCCCAGGCGACCCTCTGCGTAGCCCAGGTGGTGGCTACCCCGAAGAGCCCCCCTGTGCCCGCCTGCATTGTTGAAGAGACCCCCCGGGTCTCCCCATTGCTTTCAATACAAAACCAGACGCCTGTTTGCACTCTGCACCCGGCCGCCCCTGTGCCGCTGAGGGTGTACTTTCTGTGCCTGCTGGTGTCCCCCCCAGTGCCCTACAAAACCCCCTGGTCTGCCCTCCGAGGACACGGGTACTTACCTGCTGGCAGACTGGAACCGGGGCACCCCGGTTTCCATTGTAGCCTATGTGTTTTGGGCACCTCTTTGACCTCTGCACCTGACTGGCCCTGAGCTTCTGGTGTGGTAACTTTGGGGTTGCCTTGAACCCCCAACGGTGGGCTACCTTGGACCCAACTTTGAACCCTGTAAGTGTTTTACTTACCTGTGAACTTAACAATTACTTACCTCCCCCAGGAACTGTTGTTTTTTGCAGTGTCCACTTTTAAAATAGCTTATTGCCCTTTTTGTCAAAACTGTACATGCTATTGTGATTATTCAAAGTTCCTAGAATACCTGAGTGAAATACCTTTCATTTGAAGTATTACTTGTAAATCCTGAACCTGTGGTTCTTAAAATAAACTAAGAAAATATATTTTTCTATATAAACACCTATTGGCCTGGAGTAAGTCTTTGAGTGTGTGTTCCTCATTTATTGCCTGTGTGTGTACAACAAATGCTTAACACTACCCTCTGATAAGCCTACTGCTCGACCACACTACCACAAAATAGAGCATTAGAATTATCTCTTTTTGCCACTATCTTACCTCTAAGGGGAACCCTTGGACTCTGTGCACACTATTTCTTACTTTGAAATAGTATATACAGAGCCAACTTCCTACACCCAGTTTCTTATACTCTAGCTTTATGGTTTGTCCTAACAAGTAAAGCAAAAATCCTCTCTTCCTCCTCCCTTGCGGGGATTAGAGGTTACGTGAGGTAAACTCCCAGCAGTCACTGAGCAATTCTTCCCTCCCATCAGAAATTGAAAACAGAAGAAAGACTGTTGTCTACATTTGGGCTTGACGTGTGGCACATAACAGCCCTGGACACCCGAATGGAAGACAAGGGAAACAAGAGCAGACTATGACCTGACACACCATTGAGCCATCTTTTACAGCCTTTATGCTCTGCAATTAACTTTGTAGAAGGGTAATTGCCACCTGGCTACCAAAACAATGGTAAAAAAGGGGGCCCAATTCACAATAATTTTACTGTGATGTGTCCTTGTAGTACTCCTCAGTTCCAGAACTAAGCCGATTATGCTCATGGCTTACTCCTGCAATTGAGGAGAAGGCCAGGAGTTGTCACAACCGGAAGGTTCCCTCCAGAACGGCATTAGTCAGCTTTCTATATCCAGTTGGACTACAACCAGCACACAACCCTTTAAGCAATACTGTGTGGGTAGTGCTTTCTGGTCATGATTAGTCCCTCTGGATGAGTTCAGGAACACAGCAGAACTCCATATTCACTTATGTAAATGAATAACACACGCAAAGTAGCGCTATGAAAAACAGTCACATTTTATAATGGTTTTTCCAAGTCTAGTGCATAAAGTATGAACTGTAACCACAAGGCCCGTGCGGGGATCTCTGCTCTGCTGACTGAGCTAATGGAGTTTTTGGAACTCCGCACTCGGCTGGGAGAGCGGAGCAAGTCCAAAAACTCTGCTAGCCCTGCCAGTGGAGCAGACCTCACCCGCACAGACAGTCTGCGCTTGCGATGTGCAGCCCACAACTGGGCTGCAGTGTGCACCGGCGCACAGAGGGAGGCAGCCACTGCAAGGACACTCATTGCCGTCGGACGACAAGGAGAGGAGGACCCCCAGGAAGACCCAGGAAAGTCTTTGGCCCTCACTCTGACCCTGGCGGTGTCTCACCGCCAGGGCAGAGGGCAGAGGAAGCACCGCCAACAGGCTGGCGGTGCTTCCGGGGCATTCTGACCTCGCCGGTTTTCCCCTGCCCCAGGGAATCCTCCATGGTGGCGCTGCATGCAGCGCCGCCATGGGGATTCCGACCCCCTTCCTGCCAGCCTGGTTCTGGCGGTTTTCACCGCCAGAACCAGGCTGGCGGGAACGGGTGTCGTGGGGCCCCCTAACAGGGCCCCAACAAGATTTTCAGTGTCTGCCAAGCAGATACTGAAAATCGCGACGGGTGCAACTGCACCCGTCGCACCCCTTCCACTCCGCCGGCTCCATTCGGAGCCGGCATCCTCATGGAACGGGGTTTCCCGCTGGGCTGGCGGGCGGCCTTCTGGCGGTCGCCCGCCAGCCCAGCGGGAAACTCAGAATTACCGCGGCGATCTTTTGACCGCGCAGCGGTATTCTGACGGCGGTACTTTGGCGGGCGGCCTCCGCCGCCCGCCAAAGTCAGAATGAGGGCCTTTGTCTCTTTTTAGCATTGTTTGTGCACACTGGTGCACAAACAAGGACTGAAACGCAGCTTTCACTGCCTACGGCCGTGGCCTGAATTTACCCTATCTTGGAAGCGCTAAGCAAGGTCGGACCAAGATCGGGCGCATTCAGGACTCTGCGGGTCACGGAACTCCGCGGAATTCCACAGAGTTTGTTTTTCAACCCTGTTTCAATTCCACTGAGTCGGACTCCGTGAACTCCTCCCAGGCCTAGTAACCACAAAGAATGTGAAAATAAATGTGGTAATGCATGTCATTGTCTGCAAAAATATTAGGAACACTCCGAAAATTATTAGCGAGTTCCTAGCATCCTAACACCCATCACTTCATCCAAGTGATATGGTAAGATTTAGCAGAAGCAGAAATGAGAAGCCTATGAAAAGAATTTCTAAAAAAGAATTGGACAGCATACCTTTCTTAGTAAAACGTAGCTGTTTAGTTACTCTCTATCAAAACCCTTGCCCAGGAATGATAAGTAGTGCCAGGGCTGAAGGCCACCTCTCTATGCTGCTTTCGGAGTCCCGGAGAACATCTTGACTGAGGCTGTTTTTGCGAAAAACTGGTGTGACTTCTGGCCTGAGAAGTTCATCACAAAGCCTGTTTAACTATGTTCAAATACAGGGTGTTGGACCTGGCCCTTTTACAGGCTGACTCTCGGATTTTTGCCTTCTTTTGCTGTTTTTGTTGGCACCAGCCCTTTCTCTGCTAACCAGTGGTAAAGTGCTTGTGCTTTCTCCATAGAACATTGTACAACTGGCCTACACCAAATTGGTGCATTTAATTTACTTGTAAGTTCCTAGTAAATGGTACTACATGTACCAGGGCATGTAAATTAAATGCAACTAATGGGCTTGCAGCACTCATTGTGCCACCCACTAATGTAGCCTTTTAAAGACCTGCCATTCCAAACTTCAGTGCTGGTTTAAACTGCCATTTCGACATTGCAAAATAAAGCTATTGCCAGGCCTAAATCTTCTTTTTGATACCTTATAAGTGACCCTAAGGTAGGCCCTAAAGGCTCATAGGGTCGGCTGCAATGTATTTATAAAGCAACACGTGTACTTATGTTTTACATGTCCTGACAGTGAAAAACTTCTAAAGTCGTTTTTACTGTTGCAGGGCCTATCTCTCCCATTGACTAATACTGGGTAATGTTATTACCTTAAGAAAATTATAACATTGGAGTGGGAGCAGTTAGAGATAAACTGTTTACAAATTAGTTGTAATTTAAAATCCTGTGTAATGGTGAAGTTGGATTTTAAGTAAATTCTGAAAATGCTGCTTTTAGAAAGTTGTCATTTTCTTGTCCTAACCATTGGAGCCTTCTCCCAGACTGTGACACAGAAGGAACTAGGTATGGGTCGGATGGCTAGGCGGACCTGTGCCTTGCCCCATTTACACTTCAAAGGGCAGGCCTCCAGTACACTCAAAGGAACCTGACACTAGTTGTTAGACCTGGCCCACTCTGCAAGGTCACCCCCAAAACATTTAGCCTTTTACCCTCCCTTGTTTGCTGAATTAATTTTTCTTGGCCTTAGGACTCTGCACACTTTACCACTGCTAACCAGTGCTAAAATGCTTGTGCTCGCTCCCCCAACCATGATATGATTGGCTTAAATCTGATTGGCATCTTTGCTTCACTTGTGAGTCCTTTGTAGAGTGGTATACCATATGCCCACGGCCTGTAAATTAAATGCTTCTACTGGTCGTGCAGCACTTATTCTGCCACCCACTTAAGTAGCACTTTAAAACCTATCTCATGCCTGCCATTGCAGCCTGAATCCAGTTTTAAACTACCAATTTGACTTGGCAAAATAACCCCCATGCCAACCCTTAAACTTACATTTTGTTGCACATAAGTCACTCCTAAAGTAGGCCCTGGGAGCCCAAAGGGCAGGGTGCATTCTAATTAAAAGGTTTATATGTGTTTTTTTCTTTTTACATGCCCTGGTGGTGAAAAACTCCTAAATTTGTTTTTCACTTCTGTGAGGCCTGCCCCTCCCATAGGATAACATTGGAGATTACTTGGGCCATTAAAAAGCTGTAATTTCCACTTGGGAGCAGGTAAGTATAACATGTTTAGTTTCTTTGGAATTGTGATGAAATACCCTATTTACTGATAAAGTCAAATTTTTTAATGCCACTTTGCATGAAGGGCATGAAAATTGGTATTTTCATACCCTTAGTCCCTTTGTGCCTCCAGCCTGTCTTGGGTCACATGACTAGGTGTAACTGACAGACTTTATAAATTCCGCTCAGACAATCACACAATAGAGGGATTGCGTGTGCCTGAATGGGCCATCTGCTGGCTGGATACGGGGGTCGGGCTGAGCACAGCACCACTTGCATCTGAATAGAGTGTGCTCGGCCTTTACACAAAGGACCTATCACCTCCACATTGTCACTGCAGCCAGCTTAGAGCCAGGGCAGAGGAGTTAGCACATTCCATGCACTTCAGAGACACTGTTTAGAAGCTTCTCCCACCCTCCAGACGGAGGGCACCAGAGCATAAAAATAGGTCCTCACCACAGACACCAACTCTTCAATTCACTCCTGGACCTGCGCAGAGTAGGACTGTCAGAGGACTGCCAGCTGCTGTGACCTGAAGTGCACTCTGCAAGATTGCTTGCTGTACCTGGAAGGACTGCTTTGCTGCCTGGAGTCTACTTTGAACCCTCAGAAGCCAGCCCTACTGTTGTGCCTGCATCTTCACCTGAATCCAGGACTACCAAAGTGACTCCAAAGGCTAGTTTGCTGGCCTCCTGTTCAGAGCCACAGGGACACAAAAGGCTTCTACAGTTTTGAACCTGCACCTGGGCACAGCCTGAGTGAGTCCTGAACCCCAAGTGGTGTCCCACCAGTCCTGGATCCGTGGTTGTGGCACTAAAAGTGCCCAGATGGACAAATCCCAAAACTGAGGTCTTCGTTTTTTTTGTTGCCAAAAACTGCAATGAGGACCAAGACAAGACTAGGACCAAGCTGCTTGCCTATCTGCCTGAGGTGCATTGTACGGTCAGACTGACTTTGGGACTTCTCTTGCTACGTTCTTCTCCACAGCACCAAATTATGTTCCGCGGTCCTTTGTCAAAGGGGTATGCTGCATCTCGGAGCTGTCTTCAGCTACAGCCTTCTGCCTCATCCAGCTGGAGATTTTCACTTGACTTTCAAAAAGAGACTAGGGCCCTTATTTAGATATTGGCAGACGGGTTACTCTCTCAGAACCGTGAAGGATATCCCATCTGCTGGAATCTAAATCCCATTATATCTAATCGATTTATATTTCTGGGTATGGGATATCCGTCACCATTGTGATGGAGCAACCCATCTGCCAATATCTAAATCAGGCCCTAAATCTGAATGTGGAAAGCTTCACTACAGCTTTGACCCAAAGCTCCCCGATGATGACGCTCCAGTCTTGGACACTGCCTGCAGCCTGGCTCTACTGAACTTTACCTTCTGAAAACAATTTTCTCAAATTCTTGTCTAAAATCTGAAGATAAGCACTGACCAGGACCAATCCACTGCTTGCAATCCAATGCTTGTAACCAAACCACGCTCCATCACAGTCGGCTATATTTTTTTTACTTAAACCAGGTCTTGTGCGACTAGATGCCCATGGTTGATGATTTGATTTTAGGCGCTAGTTTTTGGTAAACACTTATAAACTTCTTAACTCCATTCCCGCTGATTAGATTTCCATTGTTTTTCTGCCGAATAATTTATTAACATTTCCTCTATTTTTATACTGAATTTGTGTGGGATTTTTACTTTGGTGTGTTTTCACTTTATTAATATTTATGTGCTTCGTGAGTACTTTATATTTTGCTGCTAAATTAAGCCTGATTGTTTTTTGTGCCAAGCTACCCAGGATTAAGCACAGGTTAATTTAGTGGCTTTTTGGGGTTTATCCTGCATCAAGTTGTGGTTCTTGCTTGACCAGGGCTCACAGCTTAGTCAACCAACAACCCAATTTCTCATACTAGGGTTTTGTCATCCCAGTCTTCTTGGAGCCTTGACAGGAGAAGGACAGAACTTTCCAGATGCAGAGGTGGAGTGAATCCCCTCATTTTAAAAGCTAGCACCAGGTATAAATATTCAGTGTCCAGAGCCACTCTTCAGCACTCTTCTGAACCTGTGGACATTAAAGAAGAGTGACCTCCTTGACCGCCCAGAGGACTGCCCTGCTCCTGCTAGACGGCTGTCCGGCTGCTTGAGGACCTCCTTGCTCTCCGAGAAGGAAGACTGGACCTGCCCCTTCATCTCAGGCTAACCCAAGTGAATCCAAAGGTCAGTTAGTGGACCTGTCCAAACACAAGGGACACAATTAGCTCCAGAGGCCTCCCTGCAACTCCCCAACTGACCTGCTGCAGTGGACCTACCTGGACTTTCAACTGGACCTGCCAGAGCCCTGCTGGCCTCTGCTGAAGTTAGTTACTGATCCCCAAGAGGTGCCGAACCTGAACCCTTGGCTGACAACAGGTGAGCTCCTGTGAAGAAAGTTGAAATCCTGACGTTTCGGAGTCTTGGCAACCTCAAACAGGTCATATCGCACAGAGACTCTGCGGCCTGTGACGACCGCTAACAGGAAAGTCTGGTAAACCTGACTGCAATACAGCAACCTCCAGCAACAACTGGCAATGTGAGCTGTGCTACAACAACGACAGCCAACAGTAACATCCAACCCAAAGCCCCAGCAATGACTGTCTGCAACACTCAACCAGATCTTTGCACTACAGGCCAGCTCTTCATGCTACAGCAAATACCATCTTCAATTCTCTCCCTGCTCGTGGTCTGCTCCACCACAAACTGAACTGTTCACACCAGACTTTGAGAAGGTCACATTTTCAGCAGGACTAACCTGGACCCCGTCCCACACTCCATTGCAGTAGGCCAGTACTAGTGACCTTTCCCTGGTCTAGCACGACCAGAATAATGTGAGTCATGCTTTGTGTTTCTTAGGCATGTCTTATACCTAAAACTTTAAAGTTGCATATATCCAGTTCTACTGATTGAATTTTTGCCATTTTGGTATCATTTTTTTCATTCAAATTTACTCTGTATGTATAAATTGGTTTAGAATTTTTCTTCTGTTTTCATTTTATTACTGTTTGTGAGCTGCATAAATACTTTACACATTGCCTCTAAGTAAAGCCTGACTGCTTTGTGCCAAGCTATCGGATCGTTAAGCACAGATTAATTTAGTAACTTAGAGGTCCACACTGACAAAGATTGTTGTTGCTGTCTGAGTGGGGCTTCCATTCCCCTCAACCAATAACCCGATTTCTTACACAAGGGGGTTTTATAGCACCTCATCGCCATATTTTATTTTATGTTTATAAGTTTGTCAACAGTCCCAACAACACAAATAAGTATGGCGATAAACGCGTCATCTCGATTCACATGTTGACATTTTAGCCTCCAATGTAAGCGTACATATTAACATAGCAGGGGTCATAACATAAACAATGAAAATATGTCAGCCTTGATAGGAAACGGATATGATGCTAACACTTCTGGGGTGTTTGAACTTTCACACTTTCACATACTTTCATCTGCAGCTAAGCACACAATAAAACTAGGAGAGAATCAAACAGGCCCTGTCACAGTGTTCATGAACGAGTACTACAAAAATAAGTTGAATATACGTACAGTAAAGTCTTTGTGAATCGTTTACTGGCTCCATATGCAGAGGCAGCTCCTTCGCTATGGCAAAGGAGCGTCACCCCACTGGCTGTGCCAGAAGCAGAAAAATAAAACAAATGTTTTCTATTGTTTTATTTTTCTCCTTGTAGCACAGCAGTGCAGGGAGGGGCGGGGCTGAGCCACAGGAGGTGGGGGGGAGAGGAGAGTGCACCTAAGTGCGCATGTGTGTTTGGGCAGCCGGCTGGCTAAAGCCAGCCAAACATACATGTGCACTCAGGTTACTCCAGCCTGGCTGCATACACAGCTGGGCTGAAGAAACTGCACAGACCCCAGGGTTGTTTCTGAGCAGCAGTGACTGCAGCTCAGACCAATCCTGACCCTGCTTGCATGTATATGTATTGCATGTAAGCAGTGCCAGGATAGGATTGCTGGGGAGCCTGTGATGGTGTCCCAGCAGTGAATGCTGGGACACCACAAGAGGATCGAGGCGGCATGTGGCGGTGATGGAAAGAGGTAAGTTATAATTATTATTTTTTTCATTCCCTCCCAGCCCCTGACCCCTTCTCCCCACCCCCCAACGTGCACCCCCTGCCCCTTGAGATTTGCGGCAGCTGCCGCTGTCCATATGTTTATTTACTAACTCGCAGGAAGCCTGAAAAAACACTCAACTACATGTAGAATAGTCTCCTTCTAGCTAAGTAGAGATTGAGAGAGGCCAAATTGTTGTGCAGGCCATTGGTGGAGGATTGATAACATCTTCTGAATGCATTATAATAAGTAATGGCACACGTGTAACATTACATTATCTATGGACTAGTACATAAATGTATCAAACAACATAGTAGAACATTAATTATAATGATAACATATATATAAAGTCCTTCCTTGCGTTTCAAAAAGCGTGTCTTAAAAAATTAATTTTAACAGTCCAAACTCAATGATTCGTTGAGAAATTTTACAAAATCACTTGTGAATCTTCAAATTCCATTGGCTTATCCAACTTTCACATCTACATATCCAAAAAACCAAAACCTTCCACTTGCTTGTCCGTCAACACGTGTTTCATCCGGGGAGTGCCCCTAGGATTTCTTCAGGACCTCCTAAAATAATATTCCCATAAATAACAGATCATTTTTCAACATATATTTTACTCCCTGAGTCTTATTGTTAATGGTGTACCTACATAACTCAATCATGTAGTGGGAACCATGCAAGTTATTAATCCATAATGGTTCATAATGTCCCTTTGTGAAACATTCTCATTAATATGAAACAGAGTAAAAAAAACAAATTGCTTAGTTAAAATATAAAAAGTTAAGTGAAATTAGATTCAAATTGTATTTAAAGTAAGATAAAATTATTATTAAGGTGTCCCTCGTGTAAAGCATGCTCATAAAAGTTTAGAAAAGCCACCCCAAAGGTGCTGTATATCCAAAAATAAACCCCACATGTCCATTTAAATTTGAACCATAATATGCAATCAGATGAAATATATGCTGTATACCTTTATATTTTCAATATTGCTCACTTCTTCATTGTCTTGGAAACTCGTTCTTTTTTTGAAAATTACAATATTTCTACACAAGTGGCTAAAAAATATAGATGGGGAATATGTAATTATTTAGTATACCTCATATTCTTCCACAGATGTATATTATAGTATTTTTTGGATTTCCCAAAATGCTCACCTATTTCAACATATTTATTTCATATATCACATATATCCTCTTGGTATTTGTGTATCCACGACTTTGCCTCCTGTGATATCTGCCATGAAATAAACTCCAAATAAGTAATCTCCCTAGTCACAAAAGTCCAATACACTGTATAACTAATACTGAGTCTCATATCTTACCTATGTGAAGTTTTATGTCCTTTCGGCGAGTACGCCACCACGCCACAATCCAAACCGAGTTCCCCTTACTCGCGTCCTATTTAAAAGCCGCGATCAAATAGTAAAAATAGAAAACGGAATATAAAATTATGTACGTCCGTGTAAAAGAAATAGAAGACACACTTATCCTTCTCGTGCAAATACCTATTTGCGATGGTAGCACTAGAAATAGAATACGGACTAGAAAATTATTATGTACGTCTGTGTAGGAGAAATGAATAAAAGAAATAAAACGCGGACTAATACGTTCAATGCAAGTCTATACAGATGGTCAGATATATATTCTTACTGGGACCTTGTTGTGTCAAAGTGTGTATTAGGTCAGTCTACGTCAAAATTATATTTTATCCATGTGCCAACTATAAAAAATTATTTTCACAAAACTTTTCGCCACAAATTCTAACCTAACTTGTTCTTTACCTTATTTAAATTACCCAAATTCACATTATACTATATTGCGCTACTAAACAGAGCATGCCCTAAATCTAAAATAAATTATTATCATCTCTTTCGATGTAGTTTTTAAATTACACTCTAAGAAGAGTGAAGATAACCAAAGTATATACCCCAAATTCATACAATCTAATATGGCCAAATTCGAAACTAATAATCCAAAACTGAAATGTGTGTTTACAATAGAAACAATTCCCATTCTAAAAGTCTAAATTTAAACAATGTATTTATATCCCTATTACTATTATCCATATCAATTACCCTTTTACTTGCACCCGCCACCAATATCACTCCTTATACTTATTTTATTACAGCTCTTCTCCTGTATTTAATTTACTTATCGCCAAGAAAGTATTCCATCTCATAATCCATATTTAATCCTCGCTCCACAGCCCCTAATCTCATAATCCAGATCGACTCCCTTCTTCGTAGGGCCAGTTCTCTGTTTCCACCCCGTGGGTTTAATTCACAGTACTCAAAACCATAAAATGTAAATTCTTTATGAATTCCTTGTGCATCGCATGCTTTTATATGAGAAGCTATCGGATATCGTTCATCTTCTTGCCTGATTGCTCTCCAGTGTTCCGAGATTCTCACCTTGAGCGGGCGTATCGTGCTACCTACATAGATTTTTTCACACTTGCAAATGAACATATAAATCACAAATTTGGTGTTACAATCTATGTGTGATTTGATGTCTACTTTACAACCACTCCTATCATAAAATTCTTTTTTAGCTTGCCACGCCCATTTGCACATTGCACATGAACCACATTTATAGAAACGTCAATTACGTGCACTAAGCCAATCTGATTTAGTCACATCAGATAAGTAACTAGGACTCAAAATACTATTGAGGGTATTACCTCTCCTGAATGAAACCTCTGGTTTATTACCAATATATTTCTTCAGTGTCTCATCCCGAGTAAGTATTGGCCAATGTTTCTTCATAATTCTCAACAACTTTTGAGAGATCTCCGTATAGTCTAGAACAATCCTCATTCTTTGAGTACTATTTTTCTTTCTTTCATTACCTTTCCGTGTCACTGGCAACAATGTCTGTGGGCGAGAGATCTTGAAAACCTTATTTTGAGATTTGCGTATAACCATCTCCGAGTAGCCTCTAACTTTAAATCTATGTCCCATATCCCCAATGGCCTTATGGAAATCACAGTTTCTGCTACAATTTCTTTTTGCTCTGACCATTTCTACTAGCGGTATGGCCTCTATCTGATGCTTACGATGCGCAATCGTTGCATGCAGTAGAGTGTTGCAAGAGGTTGGCTTTCGATATAATCTACTCTCTATTTTGTTATTCTCTACAAAAAGCTCCACGTCCAAAACTTCTATACAGATCTCACTATATTTATGTGTAAATGTAATATTTACATAATTTTCATTAAGATAACTGCAAAAACTTTCTAATTCCGCCACATCTCCTGTCCCTAACATAAGACAATCATCGATGTATCGACCCCAATATAGGATATGTGAATGCCATCTCGCTGCTTTTGAGCCCTCCACCCAATTTTCTTTGAACCACCCCATAAACAAATTAGTATATGAGGGTGAAAATTTAGAACCCATTCCATTGCCACACCCTGTTTTTGTTTATACCAATCTTTTTTAACCAAGAAGTAAATATTGTTATGAGATCAATCATACTTAACAGCATATGCGTGTGATCCAATAGACTCGCTGATCTTCTATTCAAGATATGTTCTAGTGCTCTCATTCCACAATCATGTTGTATGCTGGTATATAGTGCTACCAGGTCCAAAGTTACCAAAATCATACCTGGTTCCCATTGGATATCTGATAACAGGCTCAATATATGTTTGGTATCTTTGATATGTGAAGGTAAATTACAGACAAATGGTTGTAGAAATATATCAACAAATTCTGAAAGTCTCTCAGTGGGGCCCCCTATACCCGAGACTATGGGTATCCCTGGTGGAGATTTGGACTGTTTATGTATCTTTGGCAACGTATAAAGACATGGAAATTTGGGGCGATACACCTGTAGATAAAGAAATTCATCCTCATCCACTAAATTCTTATCCCTCCAGCTTTTTAACATTCTATTTATTTTCCCTGTCAGTGCTGATATCGGATTAGGTAAAAGCTTTTCATAGCAATTAGTATCACTCAGTTGTGCATGAATTTCCTGTTCGTAATCAATGCGATTCATAACAACTATATTCCCCCCCTTGTCCGCTCTCTTGATAATTAAATCATCATCAGATTTCAAAGTCTTTAGTGCAATATATTCCTCTTGCTTCAAATTGGGTTTCCTCCATTGCTTCTTCTTCATCTCCTCTTTATCCAAATCACACCATACTAGTTTAAAGAATGTCTCAATATTACTGTCCATTGTAGATTTAGGTATCCAAGTAGATCTTCGTCTTAAACCACTAATAATATGTGTGTCCGAAGGTACATTTAAATCTTGTAAAACCGTAGATGTTGTTACTGGGTACTCTTCATAGTCAGTAATCGTCATCAGTGCTACAGTATCATAAATATCTTGAATGGATAATTTGCTATATACCTCTTTAACTTGTGGGGCAATTCCTATATCTGTTGTTCGTAAATCAAAATATCTCTTTAATTTCAACTTTCTAATAAATTTATATAAATACATTTTAGTTTTACTTATATTTCCCATGGACGATGGACAAAATCCCAATCCTTTTTCAACAGTAGTACCATATCGGAAGATAATTGCTTATTAGACAAGTTAACCACATTGTTTTCAATATCAGTGTTTACAGTTATGTCTTTTTGTCCCGTGATCTTGTCTTCATACCCAAATAGGTGTTGCCTTTTCCCTCCTCTTTTCCCTCTCCGTGTCCTCCTACCCAATTTCTTTTTTGATTTAATTCCCAATTGCCCTGTTTTATTCTTTTCAGTTCCTGTAAAAAACCCACCCCTTGTGTATCAGATCCGGTATGCAATTCAATAGCTTCAGTGTCACTAATATTTGTCGCTAGGATACTTCTGGATGTTGATGCTGACTCTACAGAGTTGCTTGACTCAGCTGTAGGCACTACATTCTTTATCAGATGATCATATTTACGTGAAAAAGTAAATACACCGCCATTCAAATAATCTAATTCGTCTCTCTTTCCTTTGCTTAATCTCATCCTGAAATTTCATAATTACATCATTCAGAATAGCATAATTTTAATCAGTTGCTTCTTTTAAATTCAACTCATTAATCTCTTTTTCTAACATGTCTATATCTGATTGCAATTTCACAACCTTTCTTTCAGCATTTTCTATTAGAATGTCCATAAGTTTCATTGAATTAGATTTAAGTTCCTCTTCCCATTTGTCAATAAATCTACATCTGAATCATCATATGTGGGAAAAATGTGTGATATTAGTCCCCTAGGAATCCTATCTAATTTCTTATATTGTTTCAATGTGATTGCATCCCACCATCTAGACATGTTTTTTACTTTTTACTATGAGAATATGGTTTATTGAAGATTTATTGATAAAATGGGAAGAGGAACTTAATCGATGATTGTCTTATGTTATGGACAGGAGATGTGGCAGCATTAGAAAGTTTTTGCAGTTATCTTAATGAGAATTATGTAAATATTAAATTTACACATAAATATAGTGAGATCTGTATAGAATTTTTGGACGTGGAGCTTTTTGTAGAGAATAACAAAATAGAGAATAGATTATATCGAAAGCCAACCTCTTGCAACACTCTACTGCATGCAACGAGTGTGCTCCCTAAGCATCAGATAGAGGCCATACCGCTAGGAGAAATGGTCAGAGCAAGAAGAAATTGTAGCAGAAACTGTGATTTCCATAAGGCCATTGAGGATATGGGACATAGATTTAAAATTAGAGGCTACTCGGAGATGGTTATACGCAAATCTCAAAATAAGGTTTTCAAGATCTCTCGCCCACAGACATTGTTGTCAGTGACACGGAAAGGTAATGAAAGAAAGAAAATTTGTTCTAGACTATACGGAGATCTCTCAAAAGTTGTTGAGAATTATGAAGAAACATTGGCCAATACTTACTCCGGTGAGACACTGAAGAAATATATTGGTAATAAACCAGAGGTTTCATTCAGGAGAGGTAATACCCTCAATAGTATTTTGAGTCCTAGTTACTTATCTGATGTGACTAAATCAGATTGGCTTAGTGCACGTAATCGAGGTTTCTATAAATGTGGTTCATGTGCAATGTGCAAATGGGCGTGGCAAGCTAAAAAATAATTTTATGATAGGAGTGGTTGTAAAGTAGACATAAAATCACATATAGATTGTAACACCAAATTTGTGATTTATATGCTCATTTGCAAGTGTGAAAAAATCTATGTAGGTAGCATGATACGCCCGCTAAAGGTGAGAATCTCGGAACACTGGAGAGCAATCAGGCAAGAAGATGAACAATATCCGATAGCTTCTCATATAAAAGCATGAGATGCACAAGGAATTCATAAAGAATTTAAATTTTATGGTTTTGAGTACTGTGAATTAAACCCACGGGGTGGAAACAGAGAACTGGCCCTACGAAGAAGGGAGTCGATCTGGATTATGAGATTAGGGGCTGTGGAGCGAGGATTAAAATCGGATCATGAGATGGAATACTTTCTTGGCGATAAGTAAATTAAATACAGGAGAAGAGCTGTAATAAGATAAGTATAAGGAGCGATATTGGTGGCGGGTGCAAGTGAAATGGTAATTGATATGGATAATAGTAATAGGGATATAAATACATTGTTTAAATTTAGACTTTTAGAATGGGAATTGTTCGTATTGTAAACACACATTTCGGTTTTGGATTATTAGTTTCGAATTTGGCCATATTGGATTGTATGAATTTGGGGTATATACTTTGGTTATCTTCACTCTTCTTAGAGTGTAATTTAAAAACTAAATCGAAAGAGATGATTATAATTTATTTGAGATTTAGGGCATGCTCTGTTTAGTAGTGCAATATAGTATAATGTGAATTTGGGTCATTTAAATAAGGTAAAGAACAAGTTAGGTTAGAATTTGTGGCGAAAAGTTTTGTGAGAATATTTTTTTATAGTTGGCACATGGATAAAATATAATTTTGACGTAGACTGACCTAATACACACTTTGACACAACAAGGTCCCAGTAAGAATATATATCTGACCATCTGTTTAGACTTGCATTGAACGTATAAGTCTGCGTTTTATTTCTTTTATTCATTTCTCCTACACGGACGTACATAATAATTTTCTAGTCCGTTTTCTATTTCTAGTGCTACCATCGCAAATAGGTATTTGCACGAGAAGGATAAGTGCGTCTTCTATTTCTTTTACACGGACGTACATAATTTTATAGTCCGTTTTCTATTTTTACTATTTGATCGCGGCTTTTAAATAGGACGCGAGTAAGGGGAACTCGGTTAGGATTGTGACGTGGTGCCGTACTCGCCGAAAGGACATAAATCTTCACATAGGTAAGATATGAGACTCAGTATTAGTTATACAGTGTATTGGACTTTTGTGACTAGGGAGATTACTTATTTGAAGTTTATTTCATGGCAGATATCACAGGAGGCAAAGTCGTGGATACACAAATACCAAGAGGATATGTGTGATATATGAAATAAATATGTTGAAATAGGTGAGCATTTTGGGAAATCCAAAAAATACTATAATATTCATCTCAGGAAGAATATGAGGTATACTAAATAATTACATATTCCCCATCTATATTTTTTAGCCACATGTGTAGATATATTGTAATTTTCAAAAAAAGAACGAGTTTCCAAAACAATGAAGAAGTGAGCAATATTGAAAATATAAAGGTATACAGCATATATTTCATCTGATTGCACATTATGGTTCAAATTTAAATGGACATGTGGGGTTTATTTTTGGATATACAGCACCTTTGGGGTGGCTTTTCAAAACTTTTATGAGCATGCTTTACACGAGGGACATCTTAATAATAATTTTATCTTACTTTAAATACAATTTGAATCTAATTTCACTTAACGTTTTATATTTTAATTAAGCAATTTATTTTTCTTACTCTGTTTCATATTAATGAGAATGTTTCACAAAGGGACATTATGAACCATTATGGATTAATAACTTGCATGGTTCCCACTACATGATTGAGTTATGTAGGTACACCATTAACAATAAGACTAAGGGAGTAAATTATAAGTTGAAAAATGATCTGTTATTTATGGGAATATTATTTTACGAGGTCCTGAAGAAATCCTAGGGGCACTCCCCGGATGAAACACGTGTTGACGGACAAGCAAGTGGAAGGTTTTGGTTTTTTGGATATGTAGATGTGAAAGTTGGATAAGCCAATGGAATTTGAAGATTCACAAGTGATTTTGTAAAATTTCTCGACGAATCATTGAGTTTGGACTGTTAAAATTAATTTTTTAATACACGCTTTTTGAAACGCAAGGAAGGACTTAATATATATGTTATCATTATAATTAATGTTCTACTATGTTGTTTGATACATTTATGTACTAGTCCATAGATAATGTAATGTTACACGTGTGCCATTACTTATTATATTGTTGGATAACCGTTAGGGTTATCGTTTAGGGTTTTGGGGGTTGAAACCTTAGTTTTGGGCACTGTGTGTATTTATATACATGTAGTCTGAATTGGGAGTAGGAGCGCCATTCACTCACCACGTCACCCTCTTTCTCATATTCAAACTCTTCTGAATGCATCTTTATTGATGGCTCCCTCACTGATCACTGTAAGAAAATTTAGCTCACAGATTGGTGGTGTGATCCTCTTCAATACCTAAAGGTGAGCCAGGATTCCGGCACGGATGGAGTCAAGAGTGTATTTCTCCCACAGAAACTAGGCTAAACTAGTTAATGTTTTCAGAAGCTCTAGCCTCTCTTTTAAAAGGTCATTGAGGCCAGCCGAGTGAAAGTGCACGAGCGCACTTGTTAACTGATGTAATAAAACTACTTGCACATAGTTAGACAATGACAGCTGAGTAAGACAGTAAATACATAAGGCAGATGGTTAAAAAAAATCAAAAATTAGAAATAAAGGGACACTTTTCCAAAGGTATGATCATCTCCGGGTCTCATCTGCCGAAAACAGCCATGATAAAAATGTTTAACTCAGCCCCACACTCAGAAAGGAACCCCTAGCCTGCAGCCTAGTGGGAAACGCCAGAGGGGTAGAATGGCCAGCCAGCAGCGACTGGCTCACATTATGGGCCTCATTACAACCCACGCCGTGGCAGTCGGACCGCTGCCAATTTAGAGGTCCGACTGCCACATTTAGAGCGTGGCAGTAGCGCCATGGTCGAACTGCCAGTTTTCCTCTATGGGATGGACTAGCAGTGCTGGCAGCCTTAATCTGCCAGGGCAGCACTGCAAGCAGCGCTGCCCTTGAGATTACGAGTCCCTTCTCCGCTAGCGGTGTAATGGTGGTAGCACCGCCATTAAGCGGCTGGTGTACACAGGGTGCAAGGGGCACAAGGGGGGGCCCTGCACTGTCCATGTACTTGGCATGGGCAGTGCAGGGGCCCCCCTGGCCAGCCCCATTGCGATGTTGTGATCATTGCGACGGGTGCACCCTGTGAACTACAGCATTGCTGCCGTCTCTATTATGAGCCGGAGACAATGCTGTAAGCCGTTTCCCACTAGGCCAGCAGGCGGAAACACAGTTTCTGCCCACTGAACCATCGTGAAACTCGTGATGGTGCCGGCAGGGAGGCGGGCGCACTGGTGGCAACCTGCCTGTCGGGCTTTTCTGTCCACCGAAGTCATAATGACCCCCCCAAAATCATGGAGAGCGAGTCTCGTCGGAGTGTAGTGCCAATGGGGCTGCATTATCACTTCTAATTTTAATTACTTTGTCGTGTCACCTTTCTCCCATGTGGTTATGATTCTCATTTCATCATTTACAGGCAGTACCACCTGTGCTGGCCTTTTGGCCTGATCTAGCTCCAGCAGGAGGTCTGGGTCATCGCAGCCGTCCATAAACACAACTTACACAGATGCAGACTCTCGTCAAATCGTCCTCGAGTGTCCCATTTGTTTTTCTGGCAGAGTGACAGCCAATACCCTCCAATTACTGGTAAGGTTGGTACATTCTGTAAACTCCCTCCATCACTGGTCATCTCACAGTCATATATGTAATTTCATCACTCGGTTATGCCCAGCTCCTCGTTCCTGTCCCTATGAAAGATGTTACACACCTTCAGCCACAAGCAACCTTTTCTGCAAAGAGCAGGTTTTTGGCTTTTGCATCCACTTGATAAAACTATGGGCCTGGTTCACAAAGGGAAACTTACACTTTTGTGTAAGTTTACGATTGTTTCCTAATCACAAAAGGATTTATGAATAGTATCTTTAAAAAGACTGTGGAGTCTGCACATAAAAAGATAGGACAGTCGTAAAGGATAGGACAGTCCTTTATTTTTATATGCAAGACTCATAGCAAAACTGAATATTTACCAAGCAAGAACTTAATAAATCACTCAACCAGGAGCATTGAACTATTCCTCAACTGAATGGAAACTAAGCCTCGATGAGGAGTGGTACAGATAGTCCCAATTCAATTACTCAACTTCCATTAAACGCAATTACTCTGAGCATCAACTGAGCCTGGCCATGTAATCCAATCTATTCAAGTCATCAATCAACACACAGCTACACTCATCAAAAATGTTTCTTAATTAGTAGCATCATTTACATATTCAAAAGCCCCATTGAGATTCAATTGAGCTAGTTTGAGCATTCAGTCGTATTTATGTAATTGCATTTAGGTTTGCACACATTTAATGAATATCTGCTATTACACAATGAGAATGGCTGCCCCAATGTTATGAGTCAACTATGTAGCCGACATATGAGCAGGTGGAAAATGTACTTGAGTAAGCAGAGAACAAAATAATCTAGCAGGAGGGAAGCAGAGCTACTGGCTTGGGTGAGGTTAGAAGCAGTGCTTAATTTGTGCTTGTTGTTTCCGGTGCTGAGCACTGGCACTTATTTTTTAGGGCCGGCGCTTATTCGTCTGCTTAAATCATTTACTGCGAGCAAAAGACACATATGGGAAAGACAGGGGAAGACAAAAACGAAAAAGGGTCACAATGTGAAAAAGCAGAAAGCCGCAGGAGTGCGCTGAAGGGGCAGGGAGTGTCTTTAAATGGATTAAAGGGCCCGAGATAGCTTCAGGATTACGCTGCCTCAGTATTCCGTGTCAGCACGTTTAAATGCAGCAGCCGCGAGTTTAAGTGGAGGGCTTTGGGCATCGGCACGTTTTTAGTTACAAATTAAGCACTGGTTAGGAGAGAAACTAGAGGCCCTCAGGGTTTCAGCTAGCAGGCGCAGTAGTCACTATTGAACGCTGTCAGTGGAGAAAAGGAAAGCAAAAATATAGTGTAATCCACAACAAGTGTGAAAACTCCTGAGATCTCAGAAGATGATGGGAGCAAGATAAACAGTGCCAAGTGAAAAAATAACTGGTCCAGAGCTCAGCTATTTGGTATTCTGTAAATAAAAGGTATTAAGCAACTATTCAAAGAGTGTGAAATAACAAAAAGAAAAACAGGAAAAATGTTGCGAGAAATCTGTACCATAAAATGATGCCATGAGAAGAGAATGAAGAGGAGTTGGAACATTGAGTTTAGCAAAGTAACAGAAAACTGCTAAAGAATTAGGTCAGTGGATGCAACAGAGTGAGAAAAAAGATGAGTATAAGTGACAGACTGATAAGAAAGAAGTTCACTATTCACAAAGGCACTTTGCAGTATGTATGTTTGTACTCTAACAGTACTCTTTATGTATTCATAAATGCCTTTGTGAATTGGCCCCAAAACATCTACTGGAATACAATGGGTATATTCAGAGTATATTCATATACAATTCATACAAATAGAAGGGACTGTGCCTTCATTGCCCTTTTACTAATAGTGAGGTGAATATTTTGTTCTGGTTCACAGAAGCATCTAAGAGTATGTAAAAGAGTATTACAATAGTTCAGTAAATGAAATCCTGTGACGTTCTGTAAAGAGAAAAAGGTGCAAAGAGAAAGAATGCAAAGGTCTGCATGTCAGCTCCTCATGCCACCAGGGGTATTCTTTTAAGGATGCACAGACCCTCAATCTCTTCTCAGCGTATGTGGGCTGGTCAGTCGGCAAAGGCATACCCTTGCTTGTCTGGAACATGGTTTTGTGGGGTAGAATGGGGAGACTTTGAGACTGTCAATGAATTCCCTAAATATTATTTTTCCTGGCTCTAATTGAAATCAAGGTTGAAAACAAAGACTTGAGCTCATAGGGCATAAATGGTCCATGAGTTCCATTGCGCAGTCAACATGTTTCTTGCCATTTATGACCAGGAGGGGTTGGTGGTAATTCAGCAGGACCTATGTAACCCTTATCTACTATTGCGGGCATTGATTGGGAACTGTGTGTCCCATGTGCCTCCATACAAATTGTGTATATACACATACATTACATATGGTCCCCTTGTGGAAACCTATGATAGAGACAAATGAACAGATATTTAACTGTACATATAATTGATTCATGACATTTAAATCACTTGTGGTACAAGCTGTAAATGCTACTTTTGAGCACCATGTAAAGCTAACAAACAGTAAGTAGAAGTGGCAAAATCACAGCAAATATTACAATTGCCATAGACAAAGTGCCATAATACTCTGGGTAGTTACAGGTTTTTTTAAAATCTTTTTTCTCAGCCTTGGGTATAGAAGTTCGTCTCTCAGGTTTTTGGATCATTTGAATACAAATAAGGGTCTTGGAATTGCAAGGTCTTTGGTGTTTCATTTTTTTCCAGTTTTTCTTATTTATATTTATTATTTCATTAGTAGCAGGTGTAAAGGTTGTAACAGGCTTTAATTTTTCTGAGTGAGGTTTGGGAAGCATCTCTAGTAGTGATTCTCTGTTAGTCTTTTTGCCTTTTTCCTCTCTCTTTGTATGATTGTCTCTGGGTATTGTTTGAGTCTTAGCTTATTTGCCAGACTTGCTGCTTGGGAATCATAACTAGACGTTTTGCTGTGATCCCTGCGAAAAAGAAGGAATTGACCATATCGCAGGTTAATACGAAGGGCACTTGGATGCTAGCTATCAAAGTCTAGAAGTTGTTGCGGTCAGTTTGCTTCTGATAGGTCTTTGTTGTCAAAAGCCCATCCTGGATGTTGATTACTGGATCCAAAAAGGAAAACTGAGAGTCAAAACATGTGAAGTTAATTTTAAAGTACAGATTCTAATCCATTCATGCAGGAAGAAATGATTTGCCCAATTTCTTTCTCACCACAACAGATAATAAAACTATCATTGATATAACTGAGCCATAAAAACCATCTCAATTTTTAAATGGATTTGTGTCTGTAGAGATATACTTTTTTTAAAGTTGTAAAGGTAAACATGCCAAATTGGGGGTGAAAGTACTCCCATTAGAGGTTCCCTGAGTTTGGAGGTATACTGCATTCTCAAACTTGAAAAAAATCCAATTCGGGTTTGAGCAGGCATACTGCATCACAAAATTGAAGGGGGTGATCAAGTCCCAGTCAATGATCCTCATGAGTTCCTTTATAACAGTGAGTATTGCATGCTGGAGAACACTGGTATAGAATGCTTTAACATCAAGAGTAATTAAGAAATTGGTTCTGTCTTGCAAGTTGACAGCTTTGATCAAACTTAGTTCATCCTTTGTGTCTCTTAGAAATGAAGGCATCTTCTCCCCCATCGGTCTGCAGAAATAGTCACAGAATATAGATAATAGTACGAAGATAGAATCAATCCTGACAAAATAGGACATCCTCGTGGTGGAATCTTGCCCTTGTGAACATCTGGCAAGATGTAAAAATAAGGAGGGTGTCTTTGGATTAGGTGTTACCAGGAAATCAGCTACGTTTTTGAGGACTCATCCTGCATTTTCCACCATTATTTTTTATTTTTGTATGATGTCCTTACTGGGGCCCCTAGTGATGATTTTGTAACATTTTTGATACTGTTCGGAGATGCAGACATACCTTTCTGCAGTCTTCAGTAGATATGGTTTCCACAGCACTCTCCCTGTCTGCAGGTTTGATCATTATTGCTCTGTCAGTGGATAGAGGTCGTATTGCCCTTTTTTCTTCTCCTGCAATATTTTGATAGATCTTCCTGGTTTTAGGTTATTATCTTCCATTAAGATTACTTGCTAAAATGTCTGGATCTCAGTGGGGATAATAGACATGGATTTGGAAGGTACTTATATGAACTGCACGATTGCATCACATTTCACATATTTACAAATTTGGACACAGAGAGATTAAGGGCCTCATTCTGACATTGGCGGGTGGCGGAGGCCGCCCGCCAAAGTACCGCCGTCAGAATACCGCTGCGCGGTCAAAAGACCGCCGCGGTAATTCTGAGTTTCCCGCTGGGCTGGCGGGCGACCGCCAGAAGGCCGCCCGCCAGCCCAGCGGGAAACCCCCTTCCACGAGGATGCCGGCTCCGAATGGAGCAGGCGGAGTGGAAAGGGTGCGACGGGTGCAGTTGCACCCGTCGCGATTTTCAGTGTCTGCTATGCAGACACTGAAAATCTTGGTGGGGCCCTGTTAGGGGGCCCCTGCAGTGCCCATCCCATTGGCATGGGCACTGCAGGGGCCCCCAGGGGCCCCACAACACCCATTACCGCCAACCAGGTTCTGGCGGTCAAAACCGCCAGAAACCAGGCTGACGGTAAGGGGGTCGGAATCCCCATGGCGGCGCTGCCTGCAGCGCCGCCATGGAGGATTCCTCGGGCCAGGGGAAAACCGGCGGGAAACCGCCGGTTTCCCTTTTCTGACTGCGGCTTTACCGCCGCGGTCAGAATAGGCCTGGATGCACCGCCAGCCTGTTGGCTGTGCATCCGCGGTCCCCGGCCCTGGCGGTCCATGACCGCCAGGGTCGTAATGACCCCCTAAGTGATTTCCCACAGTCACATGATTTATCAGTGAAGTGGCAAGACTCAGACACTGTTTTTAAAGTTAGCAGGAAAGTCACTGTTAGATCTGTCAAGCTTAGGGTAGTCTTTTCCCAAACGTTTTGCTTTCACCCGCCTACTTTTTTTAATTTGTTTTTGTTTGCGCTGGCTTAGCACTGCTAACCAGTGCAAATGTTCTTGTGCTCACTCTCTAAAACATAGTAACATTGTCATAGACATTATTGGCAAACTTAATTTATTTATACATCCCTAGTATAGTAGTATACCATATACACAAGGCCTGTAAATAAAATGCTGCTACTGGAACTTGTAGCACATAACTGGCCCCTTCAAACATATCCCAGGTATGCCATTGCAGCCTGAATGCAGTTTTAAACTGGCAATTTGACTCAGCAATACAAACCTCTTGCCAAGCCTTAAACTCTCCTTTTATTACATATGTCGCCCCTAATAGAGGACATAGGTGAATTGTAATTAAAAGGTTGGACATGTACTTTTAAGTTTTACATGTCCTGGTAGTGAAAAACCTCCAAATTCATTTTTCACTACTGTGAGGCCTACCTCTCTCATGGGATAACATTGGGTTGCCTATTAAATTTAATACGTGCTAAAATTTGATTGGAAATAGGTAGAGATTTCATGTTTGGTGCATGAAAATTGTAATGTAACATCATCTTTAATGGGAAAGTCAAATTTGACATTACGATTTTTAAAAAGTCACTTATAGAAATTTGGGATTTTACTTTCCGGTTTGCTGCAAGCAGCCTGTTCCTGGGTCACATGACTGGGTGTAGTTCCCAGTTAGACTTTGTTTATTCCTCCCAGACAGCCACACAAGAGAGGGATTAGGTGTGCCTGGATTGGCCGTCACTGGCAGGATGGGGATAGAGCTGGGCAGAGCCCTGCTTGCATTTTAAAAGGCTGTACCTAGCCTTCACACATAAGACATCTCACCACTTCATTGTTCATGCAGTCAGTCTGGAGCCAAGGCAGGGAGGCAGAAACTCAAATCACTTCAAAAGGAATTCTCCAAAAACGTCTCCTACTTCAAAGAAGACACCAGGTATAAAATTAGGACCCTCAGACTCACTCTTCAGTTCACTCTATGGACCTGCCGTAGGACTCTCAGAGGGCCATCTGCAGCTGTGACCTGTTGTATACTTCAGAGGACTACTTTGCTGCGCCTGGAAGGACTGCTCTGCTGCCTGAAGCCTGTTCTACTGCTTGAAACTAGGACTACCAGAATAACTCCAATGGCTTGTTGGCTGGCCCCCTGATCAGAGCCTTAGGGATAAAAAAGGCTCCAACCATCTTGGACCAGCACCTGGGCCCAGTGTGAGTGAGTCCCAACCCTCCAAGTGGTGCTTACACTGGCCTGTACCCCTGTGAGTGGTACTAAAGGTGCCCAGATAGCAAAAGTCCAAAACCTGAGACCTAGAAAATGTGTTCTTAAAAACTGTCTTGAGAACCAAGAGGAGACCAGGACCAACTTGATTGGCTATCCACTCAAGGTGTATTGCTGGTCAGCCTGACTTCCCGTTCTTCTCCGCAGCAGTAAATCTTCTACAGAAGGGGGTATCAGCCGTCTGGAGCACTTGTTGTCTACAACCTCCTGCCTCGCCGGCTGGAGATTTTCATCTTCCAAAAAAGAGTCTGTTTCAGGCAGACTGCTAATAGGTTTCCTTACAGTCTGAAAACTGCCTTGACCAGTGGCTCCAATGTTCTATGGATGTGTCTGCCTTTGTTGCAACAAAGAGAATCACTTAGGAGCTTTGGCTTTACCTGCAAGAACCATTGCTAAAGGTTCTTTCCAGGTTTTAGGTGATTTCAGAATATATACAAAAACAAAGAGGGAGAAGGAGGGGCAGGGGCTTTCCTTCTTTTAGCCTATATAACATTACAAAAGAGGCCTAGCTAAAAGAACTACAACAGGATGGACTGGAAAAAAGATTTTCCTGTTAGAAAAATCCTCACCCTCTAGGGTTACCCCTTGGAGGCATGCTTTATCATTGTGTTTCCTCCCATTTTGCAATGGAACCGGTGTGCTGCAACCTACGGGATACGCGGGAGCACTGATGTAATCTTGTTAATGTGAATCACAGGAGGGATAGGAGTGTTGGGGTCTCAGGTGAGTTAAAAATACCTGTCTCCTGGTAATTCCAATGATTTAATAGATCTCTTGAAGGAGGTATGATTAAAAAGGGGCTGCGGAAGTGTGGGATGTAATGTACCTGACTTCCTAGTCTACATGTTTCAGAGCCTTACCCCTAGGCTTCTCTTCCACGTATCCTGAAGCGGAACGGAAAGAGACCCAGTGATGAAGCATGCCACCAAGGGGTACCCTGGTGGGTGAGGATTTCAGAATATAGTCAGTCTTGCTAGAGATAGGTGGCATTTCTCAACCCTGGACAGGTTTACTGTATCCATAGGTCCAGTGCAGTCACTGTTTTACCTCAAAGAAGCACTGCTTAAGGTGCGGTGGTTGGCATCAGACTGAATCATTACCGCCCCTGTATTACATTACAGGAGACGATACCAGCATGCATAAAAGGTTATCCATGGAAGTGAATCTTTGCAGCATGATGCAAAGTAATGTCAATAATAGGGCAAAAGTCCAGTGGAATTTGAATTCCTAAATCTAAATAGCACAAACATAGCCAAAAGGCGGAGGAGTGTGCAGTAAGGGGTCATAGACAAGCATAAAGTCAACAAGTGATAGGAGAGGTTGCTGCTTCCAAGACTGTTAACATACTATGATGTCATGTTCTTTACAGTGGTGTGTCTTCAACTCTTTCCTAAATTGTAGCAGTCATAGGGCAGCCCTGATAGACAAAGGGATGTTGTTCTGGATCCTAGGTGTATACATGGGAAAGGAATGGTGCCTTTTTTTGTCTCTTTACACTTCTTGCTCTGCAGTCTAATAGTGTCCTAGTTGGAGGAGTCCCGAGAGCCACCGCAGATTGTGAGCTTGCCTGCAAGTGGGGGCGGTGGTTGCTGGAAACTTTATCACTTGGACCCAGAGTCTTACCTCTGGCAAGTAGATGATCGGTATTACAATACTATGCCCTTTTCACTCCAGAGTCAGACAAAGACAGTTACCTTATCCCTGTATCTTGACAACGTTGAGTCACAAGAACCCTAGGACTTTGAATAAGTGAAAAATACTCGATGGAACCTTCTCACACTTGCACGAAATTAAGAGAAACAGTCCACAGCTCTAAAACAAAGCGATAAAGAGCCCCTTGTAAGACTCAATTCCCCAAATAGTAAGTAGTTGATGCTAACATTATCAATAAAGTGATTACATAAAATTGTCATAGTACTGGTTTCATGCCTCTAAAATTTATCAGGCTACTTCATCTTAATTCTAAGATGATGGATGCATTTGATTGAGAGCAAGATCTCTACTGACCATTGTTTACCACCTTTCCTTAATTAAAATGGTGAGTCAAAGTTGAGGCAGAGGAACTGCTGCTGGGGTGAAAGTCAGTAACCCTGCCCTGATCCCAATGAGGACTAAAAGGAAGACATTCTAGAGCCCTTGACAAAATGGTCCCTTGGTATAGTGATACCTCATTCCCAGCAAAGACTGAACACAGCAATGTATATTAACAATGACCAAGCTAAGGTTACATTGTATATTCCAATCAAAAACATAAATTAGAAGGCAGATCCCAAAAAGCAATCTAATGATAGCAAGAACTATCTCTCTTAAAAATGCTTATATTTTTAATAGCCTTTCAGCAATAGTCAGTAGCCCAGTATGTGCAGGCAGGTCATTTTCTCTCCATGGGTTTACAAATGTTAAATGTGGCACAAGTCTGGAGGGGGATATGACTTTTTATGCGAGTAATTTAAGCAAAATGCTATTTTTACAACAAAAGTCAGCATGCTAATACCAGGTTGGGTCAAACCCATTTGACCAATGTGGCCTACACATGGATCTGAGGCTATGGGCCACATGTAGCAAACTCTGAGATTGCGAGTCGGAAATTGCGAGTCTGTCCGACTCGCAATTTCCGAGTCGCAATCTCGGATGCAGAACTGTGTCTCAGACACCGTCTGCGACTCGATATGGGGTCACAAAGACCCACCTCATCAATATTAATGAGGTGGGTCGCATTTTGCGACCCCATAGCGAGTCCCTTCACTCACAGGGATGGTGGCCTGCTGAAATCAGCAGACCTCCATGTCTGTGACTGCTTTTTCAATAAAGCAGTTTTTTTTTTCCATTTTGCAGCCCGTTTTCCTTAAAGGAAAATGAGTTGGAAAATGAAAAAAAACCCGAAACCATTTGGTTTCGTTTTTTCAGTGTAGGCAGTGGTCCATTGGACCACTGCCTGCTCTGAAAAAACATTCTGGGCAACATTCACAAAGGGGAAGGGGTCCCCTGGGGACCCCTTCCCTTTTGCGAATGAGTTGCCACCAGTGTGACACTGGTGGTAACTGCGAGTTGCTTTGCGACCGCATTCGCGGTCACAAAGCAATTCTGAATTGCGATGCGAGTCGCAAATAGGAAGGGAACACCCCTTCCTATTTGCGAGTCGCATTCACAAATTGCGAGTCGGTACCGACTCGCAATTTGTGAATGTGCATCGCGTTAGGCCGCTTGCATGGCGCAAACTGCGATTTTCGCAGTTTGCACCATGCAAACGGCTTGCCACATCTGGCCCTAAGTACCTTCACTGAAGTACATAAGGATGAGGCGTGGAATATGCAGCCTTCGACCCCCAGTGGAGGCTCCGATTTAGAAGCGGAAGAAAGACAGGGTGTGGGGGTTCATCTGAAAAGCAGATGATTTTTTATAGAATATAAGATCATTATTTAACAATACTTAAAATGATCACTCGAGGTCCAGGTCAATGTATGTAAAGTTTCAGTTTCTTGAGAGAGGTTAAACAATAACTTTCGTAAGATACAAAAAAATGTATGCAATCTTTCTTCCGTTTATAGTCCCCCCATTGAATTTCATATATTTGTATTTTCTTGTGTCCGAGTTCACATTCTCATTTACAAACGCATTTTGCATTTATTACTGATTGAACATGTGCAACACACAACATTTGCTTTACAGTGGTGTAGTAGCTAATCAATTATTCATCTTTACATATACATATGATTTATAATCCGTGATATAATCCAGTGAAGTTGCAACAACATTATGATATTCGTTCTTGCGTTTTACATCATTCAGCAGGAGGCCTCCCCTTTTCATAATGATCAGAAAAGTTGATTTATGCTTGGTACAGGAATCTATTAGAGAGAGGGGGTCGTAAACTTCCTAGGAGACTTGAGTTGTGCCCACTGAGCTACAAACATCCTTAATGAAGGTCTTTGCTTCTCCAAGCCAGCCTGGCCCTATCAACTCACTAGGGAATGTCACAATTAAAACAGAAAGCAACCTTCTCAAAATACAGAACAATAGGTTTGTTGGTCGTGTAAGCAACTGAGTTATTGGTTGAGGAGGGTGAAAGGCCCACTAAGACATCAACCACAATCCTTATCAGGGTGAGCCACAAAAGTCACTTAATTAAACTGCGCTTAACCCTCTTGTAGTTTGGCCCAAACACAGTCAGGTTCAATTTAGAGGCAATATGTAAAGTTTTTATGCGGCACAAAATGGTAATAAATAACAACACAACACCAGAAATATCCCAAAGCAACTTAGCAAAATAGAATACATTTTTAGGAATAAAATGATAACAGAATGACAAGACTCCAGTTAGTAGAAAGGGAAACATTCAATTTTATTTTTTTTAGTGAAAATAGTGCCTAAAAGTACAAAGAGCCACTCATGGTCATCTGGTTGCACTATATCGGGGAAAAGTCACAAGTTCAGGCTGACTGCGCTGTAGCGCCGGTCAGATACAGGGACCAGGATAGTCCCGCTAATAAATTACCTTCTAAGCCAGGCACAAATAATTTCCGGCTGCAATTGTCGGCATGAAGCACAAGTCTCACTGGTATTTTGCATCTGCGGTCATCTCGGGTGGAAGATTCTTGTCACAAACTGGCTTTTTGCAGTTGTGAGAAGCCTAAACTTCAGGACCTTCACCTTTTCTGTAGGAAAGCTAATGCCAGCAAAGGAGCCAGGACCTAGGGAGGTACTTTTTAAATGCCATGCACCTTGCCCTTTGAGCCTTTAGAGCCTACCTGAAGGGTGACAGTGGTAGGCATGAGACATGTTTTAAATGGCTACTTTATTGGGTGGCACAATGAGTACTGCAGGCCTACTTGTATTGTTTAATTTATTGGTCCTGGGTACATGCAGGACCATATTATAGGGGCTTACACATAAATTAAATGTGCCAATTAGGTGTAGAGCAATTGTACCATGTTTCAGAGAGTGAGCCCAAGCACATTACCACTGGTTAGCAGGAGGAAAGTGCACAGAGTCCCAATACTGTAGGAGGCTGGACTGGCTTGTAGTGAGTACCAAGGGGTACTTACACCTTGCACCAGGCCCAGTTATCCCTTATTAGTGTATAGGGTGTCTAGCAGCATAGACTGTTAGATAATGGTAGCTTAGCAGAGCAGCTTAGGCTGAACTAGGAGACGAGTGAAGCTCCTACAGTACCACTAGTGTCATATGCACAATATCATAAGAAAACACAATACACAGATATACTAAAAATAAAGGTACTTTATTTTTATGACAATATGCCAAAAGTATCTCAGTGAGTACCCTCAGTATGAGGATAGCAAATATACACAAGATATATGTACACAATACCAAAATATGCAGTAATAGTATTAGAAAACAGTGCAAACAATGTATAGTTGCAATAGGATGCAATGGGGACACATAGGGATAGGGGCAACACAAACCATATACTCCAAAAGTGGAATGCGAACCACGAATGGACCCCAAACCTATGTGACCTTGTAGAGGGTCGCTGGGACTATTAGAAAATAGTAAGGGTTAGAAAAATAGCCCACCCCAAGACCCTGAAAAGTGAGTGGAAAGTGCACAAAAGTTCCCCAAAGGACATAGAAGTCGTGATAGGGGAATTCTGCAGGAAAGACACAAACCAGCAATGCAACAACGATGGATTTCCAGTCGAGGGTACCTGTGGAACAAGGGGACCAAGTCCAAAAGTCACAAGCAAGTCGGAGATGGGCAGATGCCCAGGAAATGCCAGCTGTGGATGCAAAGAAGCTGCTACTGGACAGTAGAAGCTGAAGATTCTGCAGGAAAGACAAGAGCTAGAGACTTCCCCTTTGGAGGATGGATCCCCCACGCCGTGGAGAGTCGTGCAGAAGTGTTTTCCTGAAGAAAGACCGCCAACAAGCCTTGCTAGCTGCAAATCGTGCGGTTAGGGTTTTTGGATGCTGCTGTGGCCAAGGAGGGACCAGGATGTCGCCAATTGCATCTGGGGACAGAGGGGGCGTCGAGCAAGACAAGGAGCCCTCTCAGAAACAGGCAGCACCCGCAGAAGTGCCGGAACAGGCACTCCAAAGTGGAGTGAAACAGTGCTCACCCGAAGTCGCACAAAGGAGTCCCACGTCGCCGGAGGACAACTTAGGAGGTCGTGCAATGCAGGTTAGAGTGCCGTGGACCCAGGCTGGACTGTGCACAAAGGATTTCCGCCAGAAGTGCACGGAGGCCGGAGTAGCTCCAAAAGTCGCGGTTCCCAGCAATGCAGTCTGGCGTGGGGAGGCAAGGACTTACCTCCACCAAACTTGGACTGAAGAGTCACTGGACTGTGGGAGTCACTTGGACAGAGTTGCTGGATTCAAGGGACCTCGCTCGTTGTGCTGAGAGGAGACCCAGGGTACAGGTGATGCAGTTCTTTGGTGCCTGCGGTTGCAGGGGGACGATTCCGTCGACCCACGGGAGATTTCTTCAGAGCTTCTAGTGCAGAGAGGAGGCAGACTACCCCCACAGCATGCACCACCAGGAAAACAGTCGAGAAGGCGGCAGGATCAGCGTTACAGAGTTGCAGTAGTCGTCTTCGCTACTTTGTTGCAGTTTTGCAGGCTTCCAGCGCGGTCAGCAGTCGATTCCTTGGCAGAAGGTGAAGAAAGAGATGCAGAGGAACTCGGATGAGCTCTTGCATTCGTTATCTAAGGAATCCCCAAAGACAGAGACCCTAAATAGCCAGAAAAGAGGGTTTGGCTACTTAGGAGAGAGAATAGGCTAGCAACACCTGAAGGAGCCTATCAGAAGGAGTCTCTGACGTCACCTGCTGGTACTGGCCACTCAGAGCAGTCCAGTGTGCGAGCAGCACCTCTGTTTCCAAGATAGCAGAGGTCTGGAGCACACTGGAGGAGCTCTGGGCACCTCCCAGGGGAGGTGCAGGTCAGGGGAGTGGTCACTCCCCTTTCCTTTGTCCAGTTTCGCGCCAGAGCAGGGCTGAGGGGTCCCTGAACCGGTGTAGACTGGCTTATGCAGAAATGGGCACCATGTGTGCCCATGAAAGCATTTTCAGAGGCTGGGGGAGGCTACTCCTCCCCTGCCTTCACACCATTTTCCAAAGGGAGAGGGTGTAACACCCTCTCTCAGAGGAAGTCCTTTGTTCTGCCATCCTGGGCCAAGCCTGGCTGGACCCCAGGAGGGCAGAAACCTGTCTGAGGGGTTGGCAGCAGCAGCAGCTGCAGTGAAACCCTGGGAAAGGCAGTTTGGCAGTACCAGGGTCTGTGCTACAGACCACTGGGATCATGGGATTGTGCCAACTATGCCAGGATGGCATAGAGGGGGCAATTCCATGATCATAGACATGTTACATGGCCATGTTCGGAGTTACCATTGTGAAGCTACACATAGGTAGTGACCTATATGTAGTGCACGCGTGTAATGGTGTCCCCGCACTCACAAAGTCCGGGGAATTTGCCCTGAACAATGTGGGGGCACCTTGGCTAGTGTCAGGGGGCCCTCACACTAAGTAACTTTGCACCTAACCTTTACCAGGTAAAGGTTAGACATATAGGTGACTTATAAGTTACTTAAGTGCAGTGTAAAATGGCTGTGAAATAATGTGGACGTTATTTCACTCAGGCTGCAGTGGCAGGCCTGTGTAAGAATTGTCAGAGCTCCCTATGGGTGGCAAAAGAAATGCTGCAGCCCATAGGGATCTCCTGGAACCCCAATACCCTGGGTACCTCAGTACCATATACTAGGGAATTATAAGGGTGTTCCAGTAAGCCAATGTAAATTGGTAAAATTGGTCACTAGCCTGTTAGTGACAATTTGAAAGAAATGAGAGAGCATAACCACTGAGGTTCTGGTTAGCAGAGCCTCAGTGAGACAGTTAGTCATAACACAGGTAACACATTCAGGCACACTTATGAGCACTGGGGCCCTGGCTGGCAGGGTCCCAGTGACACATACAACTAAAACAACATATATACAGTGAAAAATGGGGATAACATGCCAGGCAAGATGGTACTTTCCTACACAACCCCCCCCCCCCCAAACGAAGGACAATAAGACTAGCCATGACCTGATGAGTCTTCATTGTCTAAGTGGAAATATCTGGAGAGTCCATCTGTCTGCATTGGAGTGGCTACTCCCAGGTCTATGTTCCACTGTATAGTCCATTCCCTGTAGGGATATGGACCACCTCAATAATTTAGGATTTTCACCTTTCATTTGTTTTAGCCAAAGTAGAGGTTTGTGGTCTGTCTGAACAATGAAGGGAGTGCCAAACAGGTAGGGCCTCAACTTCTTCAGTGCCCAGACCACAGCAAAGGCCTCCCTCTCTATGGCAGACCAACGCTTTTCTCTAGGGGTCAACCTCCTACTAATAAAAGCAACAGGTTGATCCTGGCCCTCAGAATTAAGTTGTGATAGGACTGCCCCTACTCCTAATTCAGATGCATCAGTTTGGACATAGAATTTTTTAGAGTAACAAGGGCTTTTCAGGACAGGTGCAGAGCACATGGCCTGCTTCAGCTCCTCAAAAGCTTTCTGACAGTTTGCTGTCCATAATACCTTTTTAGGCATTTTCTTGGATGTGAGGTCATTAAGAGGGGCTGCAATGGAGCCATAGTTCTTAATGAACCTCCTGTAATACCCAGTGAGGCCTAGGAAGGCTCTCACCTGAGTCTGAGTAGTAGGGGGAACCCAATCTATAATAGTTTGGATTTTTCCCTGAAGTGGTGCAATCTGTTCCCCACCAACAAGGTGTCCCAGATAAACCACCTTTCCCTGCCCTATCTGGCACTTTGAAGCCTTGATAGTGAGGCCTGCCTTTTGCAGGGCCTCCAAAACTTTCCATAGGTGGACCAGGTGATCATCCCAGCTGGAGCTAAAGACAGCTATATCGTCCAAATATGCTGCACTAAAAGCTTCCAGCCCTTGCAGGACTGTGTTCACCAACTTTTGAAAAGTGGCAGGTGCATTTTTCAATCCAAAAGGCATTACTGTGAATTGGTAATGACCTCCAATGGTTGAAAATGCAGGTTTTGCTTTTGCATCTTCTGATAATTTGATCTGCCAATACCCTGCAGTCAAGTCAAAAGTGCTTAGATACTTGGCAGATGCCAGTGTATCTATGAGCTCATCTGCCCTGGGTATAGGGTGAGCATCAGTTTTGGTTACCTGGTTGAGACCTCTGTAGTCAACACAAAACCGCATTTCCTTCTTTCCATCCTTGGAATGAGGTTTTGGTACAAGTACCACAGGAGAGGCCCATGGACTTTCAGAGTGCTCAACCACTCCCAGTTCTAACATTTTCTGTACCTCTTGCTTTATGCAGTCTCTGACATGGTCAGGCTGCCTATAGATCTTACTTTTGACAGGCAAGCTGTCTCCAGTATCTATAGTGTGCTCACACCAAGAAGTGGTACCTGGCACAGTAGAGAAGAGTTCAGAAAACTGACCCAGGAGATTTATGCAATGGTCTTTCTGCTCAGCAGTAAGACAATCAGCCAAAACTACACCTTCCTCTAGAGCATCTTGTTCTGTGGAAGAGAAGAGATCAGGTAGAGGATCACTGTCTTCCTCCTGTCCCTCATCAGTTGCCATGAGCAGGGTGAGATCAGCCCTGTCATAGTAGGGTTTCAGGCGATTGACATGGAGCACCCTAAGGGGACTCCTGGCAGTGCCTAAGTCAACTAAGTAGGTGACTTCATTCTTTTTCTCAACAATTGTGTGGTGTCCACTCCATTTATCTTGGAGTGCTCTTGGGGCCACAGGCTCCAAGACCCACACTTTCTGCCCTGGTTGGTACTGCACCAAAACAGCCTTCTGGTCATGCCATTGCTTTTGGAGCTCTTGGCTGGCCTGAAGGTTTTTACTGGCCTTTTTCATGTACTCAGCGATCCTTGATCTGAGGCCAAGTACATAATCCACTATATCTTGTTTTGGAGCTTTTAAAGGTTGTTCCCAACCCTCCTTGACAAGTGTTAGTGGACCCCTCACAGGGTGTCCAAAGAGGAGTTCAAAGGGGCTGAAGCCCACTCCTTTCTGGGGTACCTCCCTGTAGGCAAAAAGGAGGCATGGTAAAAGGATATCCCATCTCCTGCGGAGTTTTTCAGGGAGTCCCATAATCATGCCTTTGAGAGTTTTGTTAAATCTCTCCACCAGTCCATTTGTTTGTGGATGATAGGGTGTAGTGAACTTGTAAGTCACACCACACTCCTTCCACATACCCTTTAAGTAAGCAGACATGAAATTGCTTCCCCTGTCTGATACCACCTCTTTTGGGAAGCCCACCCTGGAAAATATTCCCAGGAGCGCCTTTGCCACTGCAGGTGCTGTAGTGGTCCTTAGAGGAATAGGTTCAGGATATCTTGTGGCATGGTCCACTACCACCAAGATAAACCTATTGCCTGAAGCAGTAGGAGGGTCAAGGGGGCCAACTATGTCAACCCCTACCCTTTCAAAGGGAACCCCAACCACAGGCAGTGGAATAAGGGGTGCCTTTGGGGTGCCACCTGTCTTGCCACTGGCTTGACAGGTTTCACAGGACTTGCAAAATTCATTTGTGTCCTCTGACATTCTAGGCCAATGAAACAAGGGAACAAGTCTGTCCCAAATTTTCATTTGTCCCAAATGTCCAGCTAGGGGAATGTCGTGGGCTAGAGTTAGGAGGAACTTTCTGTACTCCTGAGGAATCACTAACCTCCTGGCACTACCAGGTTTAGGATCCCTTGCTTCAGTGTACAAGAGGTTGTCCTCCCAGTAAACTCTGTGAGAGTCACTGACATCCCCATTAGCTTGTTTGACAGCTTGCTGTCTTAGACCCTCTAGTGTGGGACAGGTTTGCTGTGCCACACTCAGTTCCTCCCTGGCAGGCCCCCCTTCACCCAAAAGCTCAGCAGTGTCTGCTTCCAGCTCCTCTGGTGTAGGTTCTGCACAGGATGGAAATTCTTCTTCCTCAGAAGTAGAATCCACTGTAGAGGGAGGGATAGTAGGTAGTGCTTTACTTCTACTAGCCCTAGCTTTAGGGAGCACTTGGTCCATTGTTCCAGGATCCAAGTCACCCTGTCCTTTTTGCTTTTTGGCCTGAGCCCTGGTTAAAGCAAAAATATGCCCTGGGATGCCCAGCATTGCTGCATGGGCCTCCAACTCCACATCTGACCAAGCTGATGTCTCCAAATCATTTCCTAGTAGACAGTCTACAGGTAAATCTGAGGCTACCACAACTTTCTTTGGACCAGTAACCCCTCCCCAGTTGAGATTTACAACAGCCATGGGGTGGCTAAGTGTGTTGTTGTGAGCATCGGTTACTTGGTACTGGTGACCAAGTAGGTGTTGTTCAGGGTGGACCAGTTTCTCTATTACCATAGTAACACTGGCACCAGTGTCCCTGTAGGCCTGAACCTCAACACCATTTATTAGGGGTAGCTGCTTGTACTTATCCATGTTAAGGGGGCAAGCAACTAAGGTGGCTAAATCAATAGCCCCCTCAGAGACTAACACAGCCTCTGTGGTCTCCCTAACAAGACCAACCCCAACTAAGTTACCAAAAGTGAGCCCAGCTACTCCCTTGGATTGGCTATTAGTAGGTTTGCTCCCACCACCACTGCTATTAGTAGGGACACTAGGTGTAGCAGTAGGGGTTGTAGTGGTAGGAGGCTTGGTGCTTTTCTTTGGACAACTGGGATCTGTTGTCCAATGGCCTTTTATTTTACATAAATAGCACCATGGTTTCTTTTCTTTGTTTTGATTAGAAGAGGATTTGGGCCCACCACCCCCACCAGAGTGTTTTTGTGGGCCTGATGAAGACTCATTTTTAGATTTGTCCCCACCCTTGTCAGAAGACTTACCATCCTTCTTCTTGTTGCCATCTTTGTCACTCCCTGTATGAACTTTTCTGTTCACCCTTGTTCTGACCCATTTGTCTGCCTTCTTTCCCAATTATTGGGGAGAGGTCAGATCAGAGTCCACCAAGTACTGGGGCAACAAATCAGACACACAATTATTAAGAACATGCTCTCTCAGGATCAAGTTATACAGGCTGTCATAATCATTAACTTTACTGCCATGTAACCACCCCTCCAAGGCCTTCACTGAATGGTCAATGAAATCAACCCAGTCTTGTGAAGACTCCTTTTTGGTCTCTCTGAACTTTATCCTGTACTGTTCAGTGGTTAAGCCATAACCATCCAGGAGTGCATTCTTAAGAATTTTGAAATCATTGGCTTCACTTTCTTTCACAGTAAGGAGCCTATCCCTACCTTTTCCACTAAATGACAGCCATAGGATAGCAGCCCACTGCCTTTGAGGGACATCCTGTACAACACAGGCCCTCTCAAGTGCAGCAAACCACTTGTTAATGTCATCCCCCTCCTTATAAGGGGGAACTATCTTGTGCAGATTCCTAGAATCATGCTCTTTTGCAGGATGACTATTGGGAATACTGCTGCTGCCACCATGGGTTTCTAAACCCAATTTATGTCTCTCCTTCTCTACTTCTAAGGACTGTCTATCCAAATCCAGCTGTTGCTTCTTGAGCTTCAGTCTGGTTTGTTCCACTCTCAATCTATTGAGCTCCCTTTCTAACAATCTGTCATCAGGGTGGGTGGGTGGGACATGCCTTGAAACAGAAGTATGGTGAGAATGGACAGAAGGAGACCTATCCCTTACAGAAGGCACCCTAACAGCTTGGTTAACAGAAACATCACTTCTACTGTGGTGAGAAGGAATACTCTTGCTATGATGTGAGACAACACTATCTCTATGGTGTGACTCTACATGAGTACCAACTATGCTAGGCTGTCTAGTAATGGGCAGGCTAGGAGGTTTCCTTCCTGAATCTTTTTCTAGGGGAGTCCCTGGATCAGATTGGGAACCATTTGCTACTTTTTCAACAGATGGGGCCCTTCTGGCCTTATCTTGTTCTCTAAGCATGTTAAGCAATAATTCCAAGGAAGGATTCTTCCCTACACTCAAACCTCTCTCTATGCAGAGACTCCTTGCCCCTTTCCAGCTAAGGTGATCATATGCAAGTTTGGACAGATCAACAGTTTGGCCTGTACCAGACATTGTAGAAAGAGTTTAAGTGATAGAAAAAGGAAAAAAAAAAAAAAATCAAAACTTTTAGAAAGACAGAGAAAAACTTTTTATACTTTTTAAGAACTTTTTAGAAAGTTTAGAGGTACTTTTCAGCACTTTGAAAAGAAGTGAGAAAAGAAATGCAAAACTTTTTGGTTAGGTGTACATACACTAAACTTGTTTTGTATTTTTTTCTCTTATGAAAAGTACAATGACAAAAGTGGTAAGTAGTCTCAAAGCACTTATCCCACCGCTGCACAACCAATGTAGGAGGCTGGACTGGCTTGTAGTGAGTACCAAGGGGTACTTACACCTTGCACCAGGTCCAGTTATCCCTTATTAGTGTATAGGGTGTCTAGCAGCATAGGCTGTTAGATAATGGTAGCTTAGCAGAGCAGCTTAGGCCTAACTAGGAGACGAGTGAAGCTCCTACCGTACCACTAGTGTCATATGCATAATATCATAAGAAAACACAATACACAGATATACCAAAAATAAAGGTACTTTATTTTTATGACAATATGCCAAAAGAATCTCAGTGAGTACCCTCAGTATGAGGATAGCAAATATACACAAGATATATGTACACCATACCAAAATATGCAGTAATAGTATTAGAAAACAGTGCAAACAATGTATAGTTACAATAGGATGCAATGGGGACACATAGGGATAGGGGCAACACAAACCATATACTCCAAAAGTGGAATGCGAACCACGAATGGACCCCAAACCTATGTGACCTTGTAGAGGGTCGCTGGGACTATTAGAAAATAGAAAGGGTTAGAAAAATAGCCCTCCCCAAGACCCTGAAAAGTGAGTGCAAAGTGCACTAAAGTTCCCCAAAGGATAAAGAAGTCGTGATAGGGGAATTCTGCAGGAAAGACACAAACCAGCAATGCAACAACGATGGATTTCCAGTTGAGGGTACCTGTGGAACAAGGGGACCAAGTCCAAAAGTCACAAGCAAGTCGGAGATGGGCAGATGCCCAGGAAATGCCAGCTGTGGATGCAAAGAAGCTGCTACTGGACAGTAGAAGCTGAGGATTCTGCAGGAACGACAAGGGCTAGAGACTTCCCCTTTGGAGGATGGATCCCCTACGCCGTGGAGAGTTGTGCAGAAGTGTTTTCCTGAAGAAAGACCACCAACAAGCCTTGCTAGCTGCAAATCGTGTGGTTAGGGTTTTTGGATGCTGCTGTGGCCCAGGAGGGACTAGGATGTTGCCAATTGCGTCTGGGGACAGAGGGGGCGTCGAGAAAGACAAAGAGCCCTCTCACAAACAGGCAGCACCTGCAGAAGTGCCGGAACAGGCACTACGAAGTGGAGTGAAACGGTGCTCACCCGAAGTTGCACAAAGGAGTCCCACGTCGCCGGAGGACAACTTAGGAGGTCGTGCAATGCAGGTTAGAGGGCCGCGGACCCAGGCTGGACTGTGCACAAAGGATTTCTGCCGGAAGTGCACGGAGGCTGGAGTAGCTGCAAAAGTCACGGTTCCCAGCAATGCAGTCTGGCGTGGGGAGGCAAGGACTTACCTCCACCAAACTTGGACTGAGTCACTGGACTGTGGGAGTCACTTGGACAGAGTTGCTGGATTCAAGGGACCTCGCTTGTCGTGCTGAGAGGAGAACCAGGGTACCGGTGATGCAGTTCTTTGGTGCCTGCGGTTGCAGGGGGACGATTCCGTCGACCCACAGGAGATTTCTTCGGAGCTTCTAGTGCAGAGAGGAGGCAGACTACCCCCACAGCATGCACCACCAGGAAAACAGTCGAGAAGGCGGCAGGATCAGCGTTACAGAGTTGCAGTAGTCGTCTTTGCTACTTTGTTGCAGTTTTGCAGGCTTCCAGCAGTCGATTCCTTGGCAGAAGGTGAAGAGAGAGATGCAGAGCAACTCGGATGAGCTCTTGCATTCATTATCTAAGGAATCCCCAAAGACAGAGACCCTAAATAGCCAGAAAAGAGGGTTTGGCTACTTAGGAGAGAGGATAGGCTAGCAACACCTGAAGGAGCCTATCAGAAGGAGTCTCTGACGTCACCTGCTGGCACCGGCCTCTTAAAGCAGTCCAGTGTGCCAGCAGCACCTCTGTTTCCAAGATGGCAGAGGTCTGGAGCACACTGGAGGAGCTCTGGGCACCTCCTAGGGGAGGTGCAGGTCAGGGGAGTGGTCACTCCCCTTTCCTTTGTCCAGTTTCGCGCCAGAGCAGGGCTGAGGGGTCCCTGAACCGGTGTAGACTGGCTTATGCAGAAATGGGCACCATGTGTGCCCATGAAAGCATTTTCAGAGGCTGGGGGAGGCTACTCCTCCCCTGCCTTCACACCATTTTCCAAAGGGAGAGGGTGTAACACCCTCTCTCAGAGGAAGTCCTTTGTTCTGCCATCCTGGGCCAAGCCTGGCTGGACCCCAGGAGGGCAGAAACCTGTCTGAGGGGTTGGCAGCAGCAGCAGCTGCAGTGAAACCCCGGGAAAGGCAGTTTGGCAGTACCAGGGTCTGTGCTACAGACCACTGGGATCATGGGATTGTGCCAACTATGCCAGGATGGCATAGAGGGGGCAATTCCATGATCATAGACATGTTACATGGCCATATTCGGAGGTACCATTGTGAAGCTACACATATGTAGTGACCTATATGTAGTGCACGCATGTAATGGTGTCCCCGCACTCACAAAGTCTGGGGAATTTGTCCTGAACAATGTGGGGGCACCTTGGCTAGTGCCAGGGGGCCCTCACACTAAGTAACTTTGCACCTAACCTTTACCAGGTAAAGGTTAGACATATAGGTGACTTAGAAGTTACTTAAGTGCAGTGTAAAATGGCTGTGAAATAACGTGGACGTTATTTCACTCAGGCTGCAGTGGCAGGCCTGTGTAAGAATTGTCAGAGCTCCCTATGGGTGGCAAAAGAAATGCTGCACCCCATAGGGATCTCCTGGAACCCCAATACCCTGGGTACCTCAGTACCATATACTAGGGAATTATAAGGGTGTTCCAGTAAGCCAATGTAAATTGGTAAAATTGGTCACTAGCCTGTTAGTGACAATTTGAAAGAAATGAGAGAGCATAACCACTGAGGTTCTGGTTAGCAGAGCCTCAGTGAGACAGTTAGTCATAACACAGGTAACACATTCAGGCACACTTATGAGCACTGGGGCCCTGGCTGGCAGGGTCCCAGTGACACATACAACTAAAACAACATATATACAGTGAAAAATGGGGGTAACATGCCAGGCAAGATGGTACTTTCCTACAAATACCCACAAAAACGGGTTCAGCAACAGAATGCAAAAGATGGCGGTGAAGCTGCAAAAAGGGGCAGGACCAACATTTGGTTAAGGAATTTGGCTAATGGATGGAGGGCACCTCTGGAAACTCAGCTGGGCACTTTTGATGCTCAAATGGCTTAACTAGAGGCTAGAAGGGATGGGTTAATGAACTAATTCCATTATTCAATTAAATGAACTACAGAAATGCCATTACAAAGTCGCAATTATTTTTAATATTTTCCTAAGTAGTTGATTTCATTGCCACATAATTTTTATAGATACACCTATCAATATTATCTGCACTACATTAAGACATTGATTTTATTAATGTCATAAATATATATATATATATATGTATATATATATATATATACATATATATATATATATATATATATATATATATATATATAGAGTGGATTCTTATCTGAGTTTATCTAGGGTGAAAGGTGTTTGGAGCTCACTAACAAATAAATATTCCTATAAGTTTTACAGGACTTATCGCTCACACCTTTTTCGTGTAATGTGCAGGTGGTTTGTAGATTACAGTCAAGAGCACTATAATTATGTGATTTTGAGGCTGCTGCATTTTTCGCATAATTAATAATTGCCATATAGTCCATCATCGGCTGCATAATATGCAGATTTCTCCCCAAATGATTCTATCCCAAATAGTTCAAATGTTGCTAGACACACAGCAACACATGTTGCCGCCTAGTGGAAGGCCCTTTGCAAAGGTTGGCTGGCCATCTTTTTTATTGATCAGTGCTTTATTTTTGGTGTTGAAATAGTAGTAACAAGGTGCAATCTATGGACACACTGGCAAAATAGAGTAGTAATACTACCACCAAATGTGCCACATAATTTGCCTTTTCTTGTTGAATATTCTATTTCAACCCTGCTGCATATCATGTAATATAGCAGACAACATATCTATCACATTTGTGAAGGAGAAGCCCATCCACCAATCTCTATATCAGGCCCTTTGTTTGTTAACTGCACTGACATTTTACTGGGGTTTAACCACTCAGGATGTGCAATTTATCACTCACTCTTGGTCCTTTTCAATTGTTTTCAAATGTGCCTCCCACCCAAGTCTGCCAATTTTGATTCTACCTTGTGTCTCTTTCTTCTTACACCCAACACCTCCTATCTCTTGAGCTCACTCTTGCAGATTCTGTTTCATTCCTGCTTTTGCGCTGTCACTGTTTTCTTATCTTTCTCTTCCTTCTTCTTTCTCCCTTTTTTGCCTTTCTCTCTATTGCTGTTGGTCAAAGTCTAATGATGAAAAGTAAGTCCCAGTCGCCAACGTGAGTGCTGGTTCCCACCACCTGCACCGCAGCATAAATTAAGCTCTGTTATGACCTTGTGCCTACTACTTGTCAAGTGGACAAACAAAAGGCTCTTTTTAGAGATATAATTTTGGTTACTACCAGGACTGCTGTTTTTAATATTGCATACAAGGTTATGTCTACATTTTAACCAACCACTGCCTGATTCAATAAAGCAGTTGCTCCAGGTGCATAACTTTGTTATGACTAGTATAACAAGATGAATTTTGATTTCTTGGCTATACTTCTACTTCTAATGCTTTTCATCTACTAAAGTACTTTATTTCTTTATTAAATCACTTAGCTTTAGCATTTGCATGAACGGATCATGGCAAATTGTTATTCTCAGTTAGTGCCAATGTTGTTGCAGTGGCCAGCACCTGGAAGCCCTCACGGGTGGCAAGCAGTGCTATACGAATCGACTTTAGATTACAATGCATGGTTTTGAACACTTTGAAAACTTGAAATGTATTAATTTTTCAGTTTCAGAAATGAAATACTACTTTGAGTACATGCGTACCGTCTACACATCCAGTCACCGTGGATACTGCACAGATTTGGATTTTGTAGCTTCCAACTCAGAAGAGGTACTTGGAAATCCAATGTGTGAATTAATTCTAACCAGCATTGCACCAAAAATAGTCCTATAAAACCTGCATATGTCACTCCGGGCTGTCCCTCCTGCAACTGCAACAATGCATTGGAAGCTATCAGAAGCAAAAGTGTATACAAAATCTGAATGTGTGTAGGAATAGCACGACTTTGTTGGGGAGGTTTCCTTTTGTACGGGAGCTAAATCATTAATTAAAGTGAGAATTACCTGTTTGGTAAACCTCTACCAAGCATAAACCTCATCTATTTGTTCAAACAGTTCACTCTGTATGAAAATCCTTTCTGTTATCCTCTTCTGTTGAGCTCCAAAAATCTACATCCTCCACATTACAGCATAGAGGGCAGCCACTGGGAGAGACAGCAATGCATTTTCAGTCCCATGTTTACTTTGCACCTGATTACCACTTGGGTCCAACTGATAGTAATTTGCATGTTCAAATTGCTGTATTTTAACAAATATATTTGTGAATGTTTTGTACATCAAAATACTAATTCACAATGTGGTAATCGCATTTAATGATTATGTCTTTTCTATTGCAAAAATAAGAACTCTCTACACTTGTTGCTGTGTGCTATTTTTAAGACACATTAGTGATTCTTTGTAAATCAAACACATCGTATTTAGTGGTCACTGATTAGCGACTCCCTATTTTTCAGACACACATTTAGGGCCACATGTAGGAAACTTCGAGATTGCGACTCGGAAATTGCGAGTCTGTCCGACTCGCAATTTCCGAGTCGCAATCCCGGATGCAGAACGGTGTCTCAGACATTCGCGGTCACAAAGCAATTCTGAATTGCGATGCGAGTCGCAAATAGGAAGGGAACACCCCTTCCTATTTGCGAGTCGCATTCCCAAATTGCGATTCGGTACCGACTCGCAATTTGGGAATGAGCATCGCGTTAGGCTGTTTGCATGGCGGAAACTGCGATTTTCGCAGTTTGCACCATGCAAAACGGCTACCTACATCTGGCCCTTAGTTTCTTACAGATGGATATAAATAACTGTTGGCAGGGTATCTGATTATGGGAGGTCTCATGAACTCTAGAAACCTTACAATATGTTACATCACTACAAAAGTTATGCTGGTCATGGATCTTCTTCTAACCCTCGGATTAATGAGCAGGTTTAGTTAAGAAGTATAACTGCTGATGCCCTCTTGAGTCAATCTCTGCAGTGTTATGAACAATGTGTTGTACCAAAGAAAACAGCTTCAAAATACTGCCTGTCACCCACAATCAGTTTACACTGGATAAGAAAAGTAAACAGTTCAGATCTATGACATCTACTAACAAAGCACCAACAATGTCAGTTTGAATGAATGGACGAATTAATTTACTTGTTTAGCGCACGTTGATCAGGAGTCATCTTGGCACTAGGAGCAAGTGTAACAGAAATATAGAAAAAGGAAAGGAAATAAAGAAATATGAAAGAGTTGAGAGGAAGCTGGCAGTCAGCCCAAGAAGGGGGAGCTCAGCTTCTGGCTAGTAGACTTTTCTTGACCTCCTCTTCTATCCTTTCATATTCCAGCACAGTCCTTGTTGCAAGGTGAGCTGCTGCCCAGAATCTACAAATGAGAACCTTCACCTTTGTTGTGAATACAGTAACAGTTGATGTACAAACTTTTCGTTTTCTACAGTTTTGTCCTAGCCTTACCCTATTTCTATTTCTTGCTGTATTCAGATTCTTCTGTTTCTTTCATGGAAAGGGTGAAGCATTAAAAATGCGTAGAGATATTACAAATGTCCATGATTTTATCATTCTGATAATTGAGTTGATGCATTTGCCGATATGTTTAATTTGTCTTGTTGGTTTCTAGTCTTCCGGCCCCGTTATTGTTTCAAAAATATAAAGTAATATTATGGTAATTAGATACTATAGAAACCCTCGTATTGGAACATATGTTAGAGAAGAACTTTGCACCAGGGATATCGAGATATAAGTCACAATTGTTTCCAGTACCATCTTCAGACAGATGCAATGGCAAGAATAAGTGGCCTTCAGCAGTTTGTTGTTTATGTTTTAGCCTCTAAAAAAGCTTATATAGGAAATAACAAAACCATAATAAAATGATGGACGGAGTATTGAAACTTTTCAAACACCCACCCCAAGTCACAGATCTGGGTTTAATCCATCGCTATTTTGCTCATCATGTCACCCCAGTTTGATCCCAGCCATATGCAAATCAGTCTTGAACCTGCTCCCCATGGGAACAGTCCAGCCTGAATTGGAAACAGTCCAGCCGGAACTGCCAAGCTAGGTCCTCCCTGGACCAGAAACAAGCATCCTGGGACCAGTTTCAAGGTATCACTCCTAATCAGACAGGCTAGCTTGAATCCAGTGGTGGAGCAAACAAGGGACCCACATCTGGGCATACACTTGCCACTTAGGGCGCACATAGCAAACCAAAAAAAGAAATGATGGACAGAGTGTTGAAGCTTTTCAAACACTCACCCCTAGTCTCAGATCTGGGTTTAATCCATTGCTATTTTGCTCACCAAGTCACCCCAGTTTAGACCCAGCCATATGCTAACCAGCTTTTTCATAACAAAAACACCGATAGGCTCTGCAACCCTCTCTGAAACTCAAGAACATGCTAGCTACTTACTGCTTCAGCTAAAATGTAGAGTAGCACTTAGAAATAGCTTGAGAATTTTAGGCCGACCTCAGTTCAATAACAATGTTACATTTATAATATTTTATGCAATAGGTTAGGATTTTGAGATACACATTTTAAAATACATGTTCAGTTTCTTAGTGCCATCCTTGAGTGTGCTATTCACCTATAAAAGAGTGTTTGGAGTTCCACTGTGTGTCTGAGCTCATCTTCTGGGCCTGATATTTACCAGGAAACACTTCTTGTACAGCATTGCTCAGTTGGTTGGTTTCAGTTCCAGTCCAACTAGATTTCTAGTTTGTATTGGCAAATTGACTAAGACCTGCTATAGAGGGTCAGCAATCCGAACCCCTGTGACTGTGGGGGTGGAGGGTACTCTCAGATCATGTGACACCTTCCTGTTATCCCAACACCTATTAAGGATGACTCATAATATGTTCTACTCCTTCTGCACTTCCGAGTTCTTGCTTGCCTCTTCTAAGTCTGATGCTTGGTTGAACCTGGGGCTTGCCATTTGATGTGAGGATAGGTCCAACAGTAAGAGGCAAGCTGCTCCCCGGGTCCAGTGTGGCAAGGTCTTGAGTGTGTCCATAACACAGCATATATGACATATACTAGAATCATTGACTGGGTGATTGTCAGCCTTTTAGTGCCTCAGGCCCTGCAGGGCTCACAGAGGGCAGCTGTGTCACTTGCATGCTTGGGTCCCAGAGAGGGAGAGGTCAGGACTTACCAAAGCACATTCTTTGCAGGACAACTGTGTTGCATTCTGATCTTTGTGTTTGAGTGTTCCCCTGCATGGTATAAATGACACCCTAACACCATGATGGGGTATCTTTGGCTTTGGGCCCTTTACTCTTGCAATTTAAAGGCTAATGTGACTTGGCACACACAGAGAAGATGCATTAGTTCAAGATGTTTTAATTCCCCCTCATTCTTCATGGTCTCTGATGGGGACCAATATCTTACTGGCCTCGGGGTAGGATGAAGAATGCCATTGTGAGTGGTATAGATGAAAGTGGCAAGGAAAAGAGAAATAGAAGCTTGCCTAGAATCGCAAAAACTTCTTCATTGTGTCTTCACTGCCTGAAGAACACCTCAAAGACTTGGTGGAAAATACTTTGCCAGACCAACTAAAGCAGAACGAATCTCAGAAATGAGGGAAATGGGTTGCATAAGTCATTCTCATATTGTCTTCGGTCATCCGTATCTTTAGGTAATTTCTTGCCTTCTTCTTGTCGCTCTTTGATGCATGATGTGTGAAAAAGATAGATGTAAAGTCTAACGTAAGTTTCACTAAATATAAAAGATATCTCCTAACCAGCACCCGCTACAGGCTGTTGCATCAATTGCACTGCCCTTATTTGCTGAACCTACCATAACAGAAAACACAAAATCCAGTTCACCAGGTCCATGCACCAGCGGTCACGTTTTACTTTGAACATCACTAATCAACATGTCACTCTGCATTGTCAGTCTTAGACTTGCTCTTGCCTTCTCTAGACATATCAGATCTGACAACTGGTAAATATGTTTCTCTACAGAGACCATTAGAAGATAATCAAATGCTGTGTTCCTCATGAACCATTCTCCAATGAACTGAAGATCTTGTAAACAAACCAAATATAATTAAATCTAGTTGATTAGAAATCAATGAGAGACTGACTTGCCCAGAACAATAGTGGAGCATCATTAATATAATGGCGCAATGCAATTCTCCTGTTAGGAGAAAGCTACATTTTTGGAAAAAAGGTCATTTTTTGGCACTAGACACAAAAGGAAGACAACAAGCTCAACATCCAGCTTGATAACCTGATTAGGAGCACTCCTCACCATTCTTCACTCCTTCCCTTCTAGAAGTCTTTTTTTACCGAGTGGGAAGCAGAGGTGGAATACAGGTTGCTGCCAAGAGACCTCTGTGCAGCTCTAATGCAGAAATTGTGTAGTTCAAATATACCTTTTTGTCTAAGTTGTGGGTGGGTGGGACATCATCTAGAAATGTAGTGGCTCTTGCAACCAATGTTTAATTACCCTAGAAAGAATGGGAAAACTATCTCAGTGCTCCCTAACGGATGTTAAACAGATTAATCTTTCATCTTAAGTCATATTGTTGGCTTAGTGTATTCCCTATTGCCCTTCACTTAAAGCTTTGTTACTGTGATAAACATGTGTACTACACCAGCCCACTACTCCAAAACCAGTCCCAGATGCTAGTTTCCTGTCCAGGGAGGACCTGGCCTGGCAGTTCGGGCTGGACTGTTCCCATGGGGACCAGGGTCAAGACTGATTTGCATATGGCTGGGTCCAAACTGGTGTGGCGTTGTGAGAAAAAAAGCGATGGTTTAAACCCAGATCTTTGTGACTGGGGATGAATGTTTGCAATGTTCAGCATTCCGTCCATCATCTGTTCTTTTTGCATCAGTTTTCAACAAATACATCTTGTGGCTCCTGTGTTGAGAGTTTTATGACCAGTCAGTTTAAATATGATTCTACCTCAATAGGTAGTCATCTCAGAGTAATCAGGCGGTGTGCTCTAAAGCCCTGGTTCCTGAAACTAAATAATCAGTGGCACATAGGACTGCTTTCATTAGGGCACAGTGGATTTTGGATGACCCACTAAGTAGGTGTAAGAAATTTGGATATTAGTTGAGGGGGTGGAAGCACCACTTAAATAATTAACAGAATCTTTGTCAGGGTGAATCACAAAAAGTCACTAAATTAACCTGTGCTTGACTCTGCGGTAGCTAGGCCCAAAAGCAGCAATGCTTAATTTAGAGGCAACGTGTAAACTATTTATGCAGTATATAAACAGTGATACAGTGAAAAAGGAAGAAAAATCCCAAACCAATTTAGAGAACTAGAGTAAATAACATTACATAAAATTACACTAAAAAATTAAATCCAACTAGCAGAACCAGAGTTATTAGTTTTTAAAGTTTTTAGTGAAAAACAGCAACAAAAAGCAAAAAGAACAAAATTGCCAAGGCTGGTAACCTGAGAGTATGTCAAATTCACAAGTAAAGGTCAACAGTGATGGAACGCTGGTCGGCTGCAAGTCCCAGTTTCGCTCTTGTCTAAGAGTTACTTTTGAAATTAGAAAAGTAGGTAGAGTCTTCAGGCTGTGGCCAATAAGAGGTCATCGATGTCAGCGAGCCGCTGGATGAAGCATCGCTGAAGCCTTCAACAAAGGCTGGAAAAGCTCTATGTGGGAAAAGCTGAGTTTTTAGGTTGAGGATGTCGTGGATGGGGTGTGGGTCGATGTCAAGTCTGGCTAAGGCACCTACCTTCAAACTTAGACGTTTTTCTGGGGGTCAGATTTCCTCAGCGAGACAAGGTTGCACGGTGTAGCTGAAGAGGGCACCACGAGGCCAGATACAAGGTACAGTGACTTGCAGCTGCGGTGAGGAATGTAGCATGAGCTGCAGCAAAATCAATCCCACCGGCAATGTATCTTTGTTGGATCATCTTGCTGGTAGGTTCTGATATCCTGGCTGTTCGCATAGCAGAATGTTTTTTAAAGTTCCAGCTTTTAGGGTTAGGTCGGAGGGGTACACTCTAACACCACACCAGGGGTCTAGGACCAGGGGAGGCACCACATGAATGCTAGGACTCACTCCAGCAGGGCCAACAGCAGCAGTCAGGCAGGTCCAGTTAGTATTGGTCAGCAAGGCAGGTGTAGGACCTCTGAAGCTTGGTGTGTCAATGTAGCTCACACAGGAGGACAGACAGAGAGCAGGTCCAGCCTTCCTTCCCCAGGGAGTGGACAGCAGGACAGCAGGGCAGTCCTTCTCCTGAGTCTTCCACAGGTCCTGGAGGGATCTGAAATAGAGTCTGAAAGAGCCACCTTTTATCCCACGTACCAGCCTTTGTATGGGAGGCAACCCCTTGCCCACTCCCAAATTAGTTCTAACCAATTCCCTGTCCATCCTAGGTTTGACTCCTCGCTGTCTAGGATGACAAAAGGCTGGTGCCAGGTTCCTTTGTGGGAACTGCAAGCATGGCTTTGTGAAGTATAAGTAGGTGCTGCTTGCAGTCCCTCCCTATTCATCCTGGCAGGATGCCACATCCTGCCCACAGCTAAGCCCCCTTTATCCCCATGTCTAGATGGAATACACATCCCATGGCAAGAAAGCCATTCACAGCCATGTGACCCATACCACTGTAGGAAAGACACATTAGGTCACGGCAGGAACTTTCTAAATGTGACATTTTCAAAACCACAACTAAAAACCACCTTTACCATTATAGATGATTTTAAATTACAATTCATTTGAGTGTAAACATCATTGTTCTATCTGCTCGCAATCTAAAGTTAACACTTATTAAATCTAATAAGTTAGCCCAGTGTTAGTCACGAGAAGCGGTAGGCCGTACCACAGTGATAAATGACTTTACGAGTTTTCCACTTCCAGGAAATGTAAAACTTAAATATACCTGTCCTATTTTTCCAAAAGCTTCACCGAACCCTATCACACAATCAGTGTTTGTAAAGATCAGCCACTCACCCATGAGGGTCTCAAGGTGCAGTGGGAGGGGATGGGCCTCATCCGAAAAGCCATGTCTTGAGGTTCTTCCTGAAGATGGTGAGGGACGGGCTTTGTCTGAGGTGCAGGGGAGGTTGTTCCAGCTATGAGCCTATGAGCCTTTAAGGCTTACATTAGCGGTGGCACAATGAGTGCTGCAGGCCAGCTAGAAGTATTTAATTTACAGGCCCTGGGTACATGTAGTACAATATACTAAGGTCTTAAATGAGATAATTAGGTGTAGGCCAATTTACCAAGTTTTAGAGAGAGAGAGCACGATAACTTTAGCATTGTTTAATCTCAAGAATGCTATGGATTCATCTGTTTTGAAGCCTTTTACAGAGATAAGGAATTTAGGTCCATATGTATTAACGTATTTCACTTGGACAGAAATTGGGAAAACACTTTGATACATTGTGTCCTTAATTCCTTGAAATAATCATCTGGCTAGGGCATTTGTATGGGAATTTAGATTCTGTTGTTTGTTATGCATTTATCATGATATGATTCAAACTTTAGTTAATTCATATATGCATTCCCATATCATCGTCAATGGAACTCTAAGTATGCCAACCAATCAAATCAGGAGATTGTATTTAGACTTACTTTTCAGTGTGTTGCTGTCATAGTAGCATGATAATGTTAGGATGTTGGAATAAATGCTGAAATAAAAGTAATTTTCTCGAATTTGGAATAGATTGACTGTAACCTGAGACCAACTGTGGGATTGTCAGCCTTCATCAAAAGACTACGCAGTTGACACAAATATCAGAAAGAGACTTATTTTTCTTCCCTGCCAGGTGTAATAAACAATCCATGTGTACATACTGACCTGTAGAAAGACTATGGAATACTCAGGAAGCATTCATGACTTACTGCAATTGATGACAGAATGAGATCTCTGGAGATTGAACTATTTTATCATGTCATCAGTATCAATAAGGCTCAAACGTATGTGAAGCAAAAGGAGATGCTATGTATGGCCATAATGGACCCCATATGTTAAGAAAAGTGTAACTTTGCAAGTGGTAACCTCATACAATAGTCGGTAGTTTATACAGAATAAAAATAAAATAAAAAAAAACACAAAGTTATTACTCACTGCCCTTTGTCACATCCTTCCCAGCCCAGACACATGCACAAGAACTCGCCACACATGGAGCTCATTGCCAATGTCTTTATTAATCAGCGTACACCATTCAAACTGAACCTTCTCATTATCTCAAAATCTTTAATAACCACACCTTAACATCTCCCAAATGATTGCCTAGTTCTTTCAGGTAGTCCTCCCAGGAGAGCAGGGTCCTAGTGCCCACAGTCCTAAGACATTACATCTACCCCTTTATTAAATCAAAAGGTCTGAACAATAGCAGAACTATATTTCTTTGATCACATTTGGCACTACCACTAGCAGCGACACCCATGGTGTGTGACCAGTGGAGCGCTCAATAATATTGTGTTTCAACAGTGGTTCTACTTCCTTCTCGACCACATTCTATAGGTGAAATGCTATTCTGTAGTGCTGCTGTGCAACAGGCCGGATGTCTTTGTAAATGTGAAGTTGCACCTTCATTGTCTTGAGCCTTCCTAGGCCATGAAATAATGAAGGAACTGGCTCACAATTTCTATTGCGTATTTAGGTTGTAATTGATAGATATCAGTCCCATATCAGCAGCAGTTGCACAACTAAGTAGGTATGGATGAAGTACCATGGATAGGGGCCTGCAAAGACTTCTTCTTATGCCTCAAGGTCGCTGTGAATGATTCTTGTCTGTGCAACGGTTTGAAAGCAGCCCATGTGTACACCTTCAAATTTGCACTTTGAGTTGTGGTACAGGTTACAGTACAGGTGACAAACTAGTTAATTGTTGGACTGGCATGATGTTGATCGCTGCACCGGTGTTGATTACAAAGGTAATGGGGCAACCGTTGATCTGTAGTTTGATTTTGGGGCAATGTCTGTATGAATTCTTTTATTTCATTCACTCATTTGTTTTTGTCATTTGTCTTCTTTGCAAGCGGCAAGGCCTACATGTGCATGTCTCTTTTTTTTAAAGATGTGATCATAGCAAATTCACCCTCTTCACTGTTGTTTGATGCAGACGTAGAAGAATTCTTGCTGGTTGAACTTGATGATGATCAACCTCACTTAGCTTCTGCCTGTCTCTGTTGAGGTTGCTTTTTGTCTTTGTGGGCATGGCAAGAATGCTTCTTGAACCCTCTGGCATCCGTTTTCTCATCTTGGCCTGACACAATATGTTTCTCTTTTGCCCTGCAAACCATTATGAAGTGGTTCTCTTTTCAGCAACCTTTGCACACGTGTCCAATAGCTGGACATTTGATTGCATGTGGAAATGAAAATCCGCATCAGAAACACAGTTTTTAGTTCTTCAAGGATGTCGACTTACGGGCATCTACATGGTGCTTGTGTTTACGCTTCATGATTAATTCTGATTCACTTTTTGCTGTTCCCTCTTCCATGTTAGTGGCTTGCAGAGCTGCTCGCTCCTCGGCTCTGGCAGCCATTAGTACTTTTTCTAAACTGAGCGTCTCTCTCAACATGTGTCTTCTGAACCAGTCAAACAAACAACCATCAATGCCTCTGAGACGCATGGCTTCTTCATCATCTTTGGCATTGGACTGAACTTGGCTTCTAATGCATCTTTGATATAATTGCATGACATTGTCTCAGTCTGTGATATTTTCTTTATACCTTCGTTCACTCCATAACAGCAGGATTTTTTAAGTATTTAATGTTTTTCTCAGAATTGACTTCTTCCAGAGCATTTATGAAGTCATAGAAAGTCTTGATTCAAGTAGTCCACCTGACCTGATGCCAGTATTCTGCTTTTTGGCGGTATCGAATGACGGCAGAGGTTTCAAGAATGCAGCAGCACCGTGCTCCATGTTAATGTGGCAGCCACCTGAAACAAAAACACTATTCTGAAGGTGGCTTCAGTTGTTTCTCGGCACCCAACAACCATGCGAGCACAACCCCGTGTTCGCTCTCGAGTAACCTCACCCAATTTTGAGGTCATAAGTCAGGTGAGTAAAGTTCACTACTTGTACCCGATTGTCACTGCCTTCTAGTGTTCTGTCTGGTTGTCTCTGCCATTTATGATGTACCTGATTGTCACTGATTTAGCATTCTCTTTGTACGAATGATGGCTCAGTGTTGTGGTGCAGCACTGTATTCTTCCAGCCTGGTTGGCAAGTCTTGGTGGGCTTTTCCAAAGGCACTTCTCTGCTAGACCATCAGCTTCTCTACGAGGCGTTGTACGAGCTGTAGTGGAGCTTGCACATCACATCCGTCAACTGTAGGCTTCTGTGCACCAGCTTGGGGCTCATGCGACACACAGAGGCAGTTTGCTATATCCTTGCAAACTCTTAGGGAGAGCAGTCTTGTTTCTTCGAGGCACGGATCTCCTACTCGTCGCCAGCTGTCGTATCCTCCCCAGACCTGGAGCATGCACAAGTGCACGCCACACACACAACTTGTAGCCAAAGTCTTTATTCATCAGTGCACAGCGTTCACACTGAAATTCCTCATTATCTCATAACAGATATAGCCTCACCTTAACACCTACCACATGATTGTGTTAATCTTTCATTGAGTCCGCCCAGGACCACGGGGTCCTAATGCTCACAGTCCTAAGACACTTCCTCAGCCTGTTGTATGAGCATAACATATTTAATTCTTATGATAATTATAAGAAATGATGGGCCCAATTCATAAAGTATTTGCTGTACTTACTCTTGTGAATCTCCTGACTTACTCGTAAGATCTAGAAGGGAGCACTACTGGCTTACTCTTGGGATTTAGGTGTAAGCCAAGAGTACTAAAAAAGTAGGCCACATTAGTCATACAAAAAATCTTTCAATTTATTTTTCCCCCTCCTCATACATCTTCATAAAATATGGTTCAGGACATGACCTTGCCTATCCTAGAGACAATACATACTCCTACCTTATATTTATGGGGGACTGTTGGACCTGGCCCTTTTTACAGGGTCATCCTCAAACGTTTTGCCTTCCTCCCCCTATGTTCTGACCTCTTTTTGTCGACTCTAGAACTCTGGGCACTTTTCACTACTGATCAGTGCTAAACTGCATGTGCTATCCCTTCTAAACTTGGCATGATTGACTTACACCTGATTGGCACATTTAATTACCAGTAAGTCCCTTGTACAGTGGTATCCCTTATATTAATCAATCAATCAATCAGTTTTTGTAGAGCGCGGCTACTAACCCGTGAGGATCTCAAGGACCCAGGACCTGAAAATTAAATGCTAATAGTGGGCCTGCAATGCAGCTTGCGCCACCCACAGAAGTAGCCTTTCAAACCTGTCTCATACCTGCCACCGGAGGTCTTGAGTGCGTGCACAGTTTTCTGCCACACGGACCTCGCATCTAAATTTACTTGCCAGGCCTGGTACTCCCATTTTACTACATATAAGTCACCCCAAAAGTAGGCCCTAGCTAGCCCTATGGGCATGGTGCTGTGTATGTAAATGGTAGGCCATGTTTCTTTATGGGCTTCATGGCCTAGTAGTGACAAATCACCTATTTAGTTTCTACCTACTGTGACCGCTGCTTCTCTCATAGGATTGCATTGGAAATGCCCTAACATGCCTACATGGTAGTGTCTGATCTATGGGGGGGGGGGCGTAGGCATATTTGGTATGGTTGGAATGGTAGTGAGAAATGCTGCATACTGGTGTAGGTGTTTATTACCATTATGGAAATGGCACATTTAGAAAGTGAGCATTTCTCTGTGCTTATGACTCTGGTGTTTTGCAGTCTTACAATCCCCATCTGGGGCAAAGTGACAGCTGGGCTTTGTGCATACTTCTCAGACAGCCTATATAGAGGGAGGGTGTAACAAGAGTACATCTGCATACTGAATGGACTTCCTGGACTTGGAGAGGCAGAGGCGGGGTCACACATGCATCTGTAAAGGCTGTGCCCTGACCTCACACAAAGGGCTTGTTTACCCCCTTCTGGTGTCTGGAGCCAGTACTGGAGAAAAAAGGGGACATTCATAGTACTGGTTGGAACCCCTTCTCCCCCTTTTGTGGAAGCTGCGGAAAATGAGGGATGTCCCCCACATTTGTAGACACTGCTTGAGACTTGTAACCAGACACTGCTGGCTCTGCCTAATGCACCAATGTACCGCTGTACTGCCAGGAGAAACCGACACTTGGACTGCTTGTCCTGTTGGACTGGTCTGCTGCCTATTGACTGTGTCTGTAAGACTGGTACTGAGCCAAGGGATACTGTGAGCTGGCCTGCCTGCCTACTGCACCGTGAATGCCCCCACCAGTGTTCTCCAGGGGCTGGGTGGTGTGCCCCCTGATCCCCTGCTGTCTTCCATTTTTGGCACTTGGAGAGCGCTACAACTTTATGGGAGCCTGATGAGCTCTGTATTCTGCTGTTCCTAAGGTGCAGAGCCAGCACTGGGCTTTGTTACCCATGCATTTGTGTTGCAGCGGGGCCTGGGTAGAGTGCCCCGGCTCTTGCTGAGCACGTGGATAGCACGCTCTGGGCCTCAGCACATGAAGAGCACTTTATTCCAGCCCCCAGGAGCGTGAAGAGCACTCCATTCCCTTCCTTTCCAGCATGTGAAGCGTGCTTGAAGCATGCTTTTTGCTGCAATTCCTGCAATTTTGGGGGGCGAAGAAGCACCTGTGTCACCCGTGGGTGATCCCCCACCCCTCTCTGGTGCACGTGAGGCAACAGAGAGCTGTGAGCGGGTGCAGATGTGCATGCTCCCTGTGGTGCCTGGGGCTCCAGGGGGCCCTTGTTCCTGAGGTTTCACCATCGCGGCTCGGGCTGAAAACGTTGGAGAGCCTGTTCACTGCCACCACCCAGGAAGACGCCACAGAAGTGAGACATGAGCGGTGTGACCAGGTGGAGTCCCCCGCGTCGGCGGAGTTGTGCACTTCCCTCCCACCCCTTGGAAGCAGGGAGGGAGGCTCCTTGCGAAGCTGGAGGTGGGTCTTTCCATACAAACAGTGGCTGCTCCACGTGCTCTAGGTCAGCCACACTGATAACTCGGCATGCAGGGAGATTGGGAGAGGTCTCCCCTCTCCTACCAATGGAGGTGGGTTTGTCCTCACATACTTTGTACTGGCTGTGGCTTGAAGGGTGGGAGGGAATCCTCAACGGAAATCCCGTCCCTGCAAAGCACTTCCCCACCACAGTTACGGTGTTAGGAGTGCAAGAGCTCCTGTGGTGAGTGTGGTGGATGGGGAGCCACCATATAACCTATAATAGGAGCCCAGGAGCACTGGCCCTATACGCTTGTGTTCTTTTTGTCACATACCGATGTTCCACTGCTGATGTAGGTCTTGCGGGCTGCAGGCAGGGGCACTGAACACTGTTCAAGGAACACTGTGGTATGAGCCTTACTGCTTGCTTTTGCAGAGGTCTAATAACCTGTGTGATGTTCTGACAACTGCTTGTGTAGCAGGATATTGGTGATACATGTTGATTTTGGTCTAATGATGATTTATGTTTATGCAATACAGTTTATTTTATATAACTTGTTGTAGCGTTTACTTTGTGGTGTATTTATTGTGTCCCGTCTGTTGTGTGTGCTGAACAAATGCTTTCCACATTGCTTCTGGGATAAGCCTGACTACCAAGCTACCAAAGGGGTGTGCTGGGGTTATCTTGGGTGTGTAGCTCACTTGGTGGGTTCTGCCTGGCTGAGGTGCATACCCTAGCCAACCAGACCCCATTTCTAACATAGACTGATGTGTTTTCAATGTGTGTTTTAATGCCAACAGCTTTAAACTTCTGTCCACAGTGCTGGCACAAGAAACCCTTTTTTGGTGGTCACACCTGGAAATATTTCTGTAGGGGTGCTTAGAATCTGACAAACATGTAATATAATATTTTGATCTTATGCAGCATTATAAGGGGGCCATTCTGTATCCACAAAAAACATGCACATGCTTACTCTGGTATTTTGTAATAATTAGCATTTATTATGTGCTATTCTTCTGTAAATCCAGTAAGAACTATCTTCATAATAATTAATACCTCAGAAATTACCCACATTATCAGACTGAATACACCCCAAAGATTGGTTATCACATGTCATTAGCCAATTAGCCTAAATACCGTGCAACATTATAATATTGCAGTTTAGTTTGTTGCTGAGTCATGTAAATCACCCTCTCTCCCCAGCAAACCTCTAGAACAGGTCTTCAGTAGGGGTTTACAACTAATGGCATTCTTACCAGCCACCAGTCTCTCTCTCTTTCTGACCCCGCCCCCCCAAAGGCCTGGAGAAATGAAAATGCTAAAGCATTCTCTGTGTGTTGCTGGCTTTACTGCATTCCACAATAAATAATAACCTGTTTGGGAGTGCGCTTTCATCTGAGGACAACCTTTTTTTGCACAAATTGAACAGTTTTTTTTCTTTGGCGATCACCAAAGTCCACAGATCCACTTGAGGATATACAACTGGGGTCTACGCTGAGCCTTGAGACTGGATCCACGGATCTCAGAAACCACCCAAAAAATAGTTTCTGCGCATTGCCAGTGCATCATTTGGTATTGTATCACATTTACATGTGCCGCCTAGCCCCCGTGCCCCCTAAAAAAGGTTAGGTTGGGCCTCGGGGGATGGGACACCCAGAGCCAAGATCGAACTTCCCTCCTAAAAAATACAATTAAAAATTTAGGCTGGGCTCCGAGGGGTGGGGTCCCTGGGACCAAGATTGGCCTCAAGATGGGGGCCGCACCCCCCCTCTCCAAAACAAAATTAAATATTCAGGCCTCTGCCTGGGGTTTAAAGTGCCCATGGTCAAGATCGGCCTGGGGAAGGGGGCCATGTGTCCCCCCTCTAAAAGAAATAAAACATTGGGGCTAGTCCCAGGGGGATGGGGTCCCCAGGGCTGGGATAGGCCTGGGGGGATCATGCTGGGGGGGTGGGTTTTCAATGGTTATAGGGGTTGGCCTGGGGAAGGGGGTTGCATGGTTATACTCCCACTGCGCATGCCGAAGACTGTGCACAGTGCTGGTTTGGGTGGTTATAGGGGTTGGCTGCAGGACCTATCTACAGGCCAGGCCCTATGGCCAACCCACGCTGTGAAAGGCTGAAGACCATGCACAGTGCAGGGTTGTATGGTTATAAGGGTTGGGTGGTTAAAGGGGTTGGCTGCGGGGCCTGGCCATGCAGCCAACACCTGCTGCTCACGAACGAAGGCCATGCACAGAACGGGGTCAGGTGGTTAGAGGGGTTGGCTGTGAAGTCACTGACCATGTCATGAGCAATGTAATATGTGAGGTCATAATGAGTGTATTACGAGGGCACAAGTTATAGTTAACTCAGGTAATTATAACTGCTGAATTTCTATGGTTTTGTATGTGTGAAATGTGAGCCTAACTATAACATCCCTGAAACCTTTGTTTTTTTTAATTAAATTTCTCTGTTTTTCTTAATTATATTTCCTAACTATAACGTTCCTGTAACCTTTGGGTTTTTCAGTGAATAGGTAAGACTAACTTTAAGTGTGATAGATAAAAAAATCTGTTTCTGTTAAAATAAAAACTTACAAATTCATTAAAAAACAAAGGTCAAAGTAACGTTATAGTTAGGTGAATCTGTCAGTGCCAGCACTAAAGTGCTGAACTAAACAAACACAGCAATTCACTAGTTATAGTTAACAGAGCTAACTATAATTTGCACGTGTGCCATGCACTGCTTATGACCTCACATGTGACATCACTCATGGCATGTTACATGACATCATTTATGACATCACTGATGGCACCTCAAATGATATCGTTGATGACATCACTGATGACATCATTAAAGCTTATTTGTACACATTGCTCAATAGATGGGTATACAGTTAGAGCTATGACAGAAAGTGCAAAATAGCTCAGAAGGATCTTTACTACTATCATACATACAATCCCCTTCTGCCATGCACAGTATGGGGGTTGGCCATAACCCACACCTTGCTCAATCTTCAAGGAGACGTGCACTCCTAAGTTGCTGTGTGTACTTTTTATTGTGACGTAACTAGCACCTGACACTTTTCCGCAGAAAGTGCCTTTTCACAGGTTCTTGGGAGTGTGTCTCGCCCTGAAGATGGAAAACTGTGTGCTTTTAATATATATATACACACATATTCAAAGAAAAAAACAAAGATTAACCCATCGTTAGTGTTAAAAAAACTTTACCTATTCTTTCTCTACAACCCAACCTTAAAGTACGCACAAATTACAAATTCTAAAGTTATAGTTATAACTTAAATTCATACATTATGAGTCATCTTTAAAATAATACAACTTTATTTATTCTTTAACTACAAACCAAACTTAAACTACACTATAACTATAATTTACTCAACATCTTCAAAATATTATAACTCATGCATCTCCATACACGGTGTATTCAACTTGGTAGCCACACTACTTTAACTATTACTTGTGCCTTCTCCATGCTCTGCTTATACCCTTTTACATCACTTTTACCACCTAAAATAATAGTATTTAAAACACTAGTTATAATATCCCAAATCACATCTTTTGTGAGAATACAGTGCATGGTAGAGTGGCGAGTTATAGTTAATGTAGTGTGTCTACATGTTGTACAGTTGAGTAGAGTGGAGTAGAGTAGAATGGAGAGTGCTACAGTGGAGTGGGGTACAGTGGAAAAGCATACAGTGGAGTGATATAGAGTGGAGTACAGTGGAGTGTTATAGAGTGGAGTAGGGTACGGTGTAGTGTAATAGAGGGGAGTGGAGTAGAGTGGAGTAGAATGGAGTTGTTTAGTGTGCAGTGGAGTAAATTGTTATATTGTGCAGTGTCATGTTGTATAGTACAATGGTGTGGAGTGAACTAAATTGAACAGGTGTGGTGTAGAGTTGATTATGGTGTTGTAAATTGGAGTGGTGTCTTGTACAGTACAGCAGAGTGGTGTCAGAAAGTGCCTGACAGTGGAGTAGAGTATTATAACCTGGGTTGCAGGGGCATAAATGTGTGTAGAAGGCATAGTGTAGGGGAATAAAGTTAAGTACAATGTTGTATAGTGGCACACAATGTAATAGAGTTTTGTAGTGTAGAGTTGTAGGAAGTTGGCTCTGTATGCATTATTTCAAAGTAAGGAATAGTATGCACAGAGTCCAAGGGTTCCCCTTAGAGGTAAGATAGTGGCAAAAAGAGATAATGCTAATGCTCTATTTTGTGGTAGTGTGGTCGAGCAGTAGGCTTATCCAAGGAGTAGTGTTAAGCATTTGTTGTACATACACACAGGCAATAAATGAGGAACACACACTCAGAGACAAATCCAGCCAATAGGTTTTGTTATAGAAAAATATCTTTTCTTAGTTTATTTTAAGAACCACAGGTTAAAATTTTACATGTAATATCTCATTTGAAAGGTATTGCAGGTAAGTACTTTAGGAACTTTGAATCATTTCATTAGCATGTATACTTTTCACATAAAACACAATAAGCTGTTTTAAAAGTGGACACTGCAATTTTCACAGTTCCTGGGGGAGGTAAAGTAATGTTAGTTTTCACAGGTAAGTAAGTCACTTACAGGTTTCAGTTTTTGGTCCAAGGTAGCCCACCGTTGGGGGTTCAGAGCAACCCCAAAGTTACCACACCAGCAGCTCAGGGCCGGTCAGGTGCAGAGGTCAAAGAGGTGCCCAAAACGCATAGGCTTCAATGGAGAGAAGGGGGTGCCCCGGTTCCAGTCTGCCAGCAGGTAAGTACACGCGTCTTCGGAGGGCAGACCAGGGGGGTTTTGTAGGGCACCGGGGGGGACACAGGTCAGCACAAAAAGTACACCCTCAGCAGCACGGGGGCGGCCGGGTGCAGTGTGCAAACACGCGTCGGGTTTGTAATGGTTTCAATGAGAGATCAAGGGATCTCTTCAGCGTTGCAGGCAGGCAAGGGGGGGGCTCCTCGGGGTAGCCACCACCTGGGCAAGGGAGAGGGCCTCCTGGGGGTCACTCCTGCACAGGAGTTCCGTTTCTTTAGGTGCTGGGGGCTGCGGGTGCAGGGTCTTTTCCAGCCGTCGGGAAAGGGAGTTCAGGCAGTCGCGGTCAGGGGGAGCCTCGGGATTCCCTCTGCAGGCGTCGCTGTGGGGGTTCAGGGGGGACAACTTTGGTTACTCACGGTCTCGGAGTCGCCGGAGGGTCCTCCCTGAGGTGTTGGTTCTCCACCAGTCGAGTCGGGGTCGCCGGGTGCAGTGTTGCAAGTCTCACGCTTCTTGCGGGGAGTTGCAGGGGTCTTTAAATCTGCTACTTGAAACAAAGTTGCAGTTCTTTTGGAGCAGTGCCGCTGTCCTCAGGAGTTTCTTGGTCTCTTGGAAGTAGGGCAGTCCTCTGAGGATTCAGAGGTCGCTGGTCCTGGAGAAAGCGTCGCTGGAGCAGGGTTCTTTAGAAGGCAGGAGACAGGCCGGTAGGACTGGGGCCAAAGCAGTTGGTGTCTTCTTTCTTCTTCTGCAGGGGTTTTCAGCTCAGCAGTCTTCTTCTTCGGTAAGTTGCAAGAATCTAAAGTTTTAGGTTCAGGGGAGCCCTTAAATACTAAATTTAAGGGCGTGTTTAGGTCTGGGGGGTTAGTAGCCAATGGCTACTAGCCCTGAGAGTGGGTACACCCTCTTTGTGCCTCCTCCCAAGGGGAGGGGGTCACATCCCTAATCCTACTGGGGGAATCCTCCATCTGCAAGATGGAGGATTTCTAAAAGTTAGAGTCACCTCAGCTCAGGACACCTTAGGGGCTGTCCTGACTGGCCAGTGACTCCTCCTTGTTGTTTTCTTTGTTTCCTCCAGCCTTGCCGCCAAAAGTGGGGGACGTGGCCGGAGGGGGCGGGCAACTCCACTAAGCTGGAGTGTCCTGCGGTGCTGTGACAAAGGGGTGAGCCTTTGAGGCTCACCGCCAGGTGTTACAGTTCCTGCCTGGGGGAGGTGTTAGCATCTCCACCCAGTGCAGGCTTTGTTACTGGCCTCAGAGTGACAAAGGCACTCTCCCCATGGGGCCAGCAACATGTCTCTAGTGTGGCAGGCTGCTGGAACCAGTCAGCCTACACAGATAGTCGGTTAAGGTTTCAGGGGGCACCTCTAAGGTGCCCTCTGGGGTGTAGTTTACAATAAAATGTACACTGGCATCAGTGTGCATTTATTGTGCTGAGAAGTTTGATACCCAACTTCCCAGTTTTCAGTGTAGCCATTATGGTGCTGTGGAGTTCGTGTAAAACAGACTCCCAGACCATATACTCTTATGGCTACCCTGCACTTACAATGTCTCAGGTATTGCTTAGACACTGTAGGGGCACAGTGCTCATGCACTGGTGCCCTCACCTATGGTATAGTGCACCCTGCCTTAGGGCTGTAAGGCCTATTAGAGGGGTGACTTATCTATACCTGCATAGGCAGTGAGAGGCTGGCATGGCACCCTGAGGGGAGTGCCATGTCGACTTACTTGTTTTGTTCTCACCAGCACACACAAGCTGGCAAGCAGTGTGTCTGTGCTGAGTGAGGGGTCTCCAGGGTGGCATAAGACATGCTGCAGCCCTTGGAGACCTTCCTTGGCATCAGGGCCCTTGGTACCAGGGGTACCACTTACAAGGGACTTATCTGGATGCCAGGGTGTGCCAATTGTGGAATCAAAAGTACAGGTTAGGGAAAGAACACTGGTGCTGGGGCCTGGTTAGCAGGCCTCAGCACACTTTCAATTCAAAACATGGCATCAGCAAAGGCAAAAAGTCAGGGGGTAACCATGCCAAGGAGGCATTTCCTTACACAACCCCCCCCCAAACGAAAGAAGATGAGACTAACCTTTCCCAAGAGAGTCTTCATTTTCTAAGTGGAAGAACCTGGAAAGGCCATCTGCATTGGCATGGGCAGTCCCAGGTCTGTGTTCCACTACAAAGTCCATTCCCTGTAGGGAGATGGACCACCTCAACAGTTTTGGATTTTCACCTTTCATTTGCATCAGCCATCTGAGAGGTCTGTGGTCAGTTTGAACTAGGAAGTGAGTACCAAAGAGGTATGGTCTCAACTTCTTCAGGGACCAAACCACAGCAAAGGCCTCCCTCTCAATGGCACTCCAACGCTGCTCCCTGGGGAGTAACCTCCTGCTAATGAAAGCAACAGGCTGGTCAAGGCCATCATCATTTGTTTGGGACAAAACTGCCCCTATCCCATGTTCAGAGGCATCTGTTTGAACAATGAATTGCTTGGAGTAATCTGGAGCTTTTAGAACTGGTGCTGTGCACATAGCTTGCTTCAGGGTGTCAAAGGCCTGTTGGCATTCTACAGTCCAGTTTACTTTCTTGGGCATTTTCTTGGAGGTGAGTTCTGTGAGGGCTGTCACAATGGATCCATATCCCTTCACAAACCTCCTATAGTACCCAGTCAAGCCAAGGAATGCCCTGACTTGAGTCTGGGTTTTTGGAGCTGCCCAGTCCAGAATAGTCTGGATCTTAGGCTGGAGTGGCTGAACTTGGCCTCCACCTACAAGGTGTCCCAAGTAAACCACAGTTCCCTGCCCTATCTGGCATTTGGATGCCTTGATAGAGAGGCCTGCAGATTGCAGGGCCTTCAAAACCTTCCTCAGGTGGACCAGGTGATCCTGCCAGGTGGAGCTGAAGACAGCAATATCGTCAAGATAAGCTGCACTAAAGGATTCCAACCCAGCAAGGACTTGATTCACCAACCTTTGGAAGGTGGCAGGGGCATTCTTTAAACCAAAGGGCATAACAGTGAACTGATAATGCCCATCAGGTGTGGAGAATGCTGTCTTTTCTTTTGCTCCAGGGGCCATTCTGATTTGCCAGTACCCTGCTGTTAAGTCAAAGGTACTTAAGAATTTGGCAGCCCCTAATTTGTCTATTAGCTCATCAGCTCTAGGAATGGGATGAGCATCTGTCTTGGTGACAGAGTTGAGACCTCTGTAGTCCACACAAAACCTCATCTCTCTCTTTCCTTCTTTGGTGTGAGGTTTGGGGACTAAGACCACTGGGCTAGCCCAGGGGCTGTCAGAGTACTCAATTACTCCCAATTCCAGCATCTTGTGGACTTCCACCTTGATGCTTTCCTTAACTTGGTCAGACTGTCTAAATATTTTGTTTTTGACAGGCATGCTGTCTCCTGTGTCCACATCATGGGTACACAGGTGTGTCTGACCAGGGGTTAGGGAAAAGAGTTCAGCAAACTGCTGCAGGACCTTCCTACAGTCAGACTGCTGTTGGCTAGAGAGGGTGTCTGAGTAGATCACTCCATCCACTGAGCCATCTTTAGGGTCTGATGAGAGGAGATCAGGGAGAGGTTCACTCTCAGCTTCCTGGTCCTCAACTGTTACCATCAACAGATTTACATCAGCCCTGTCATGGAAGAGCTTAAGGCGGTTCCCATGGATCACCCTCTTGGGGCTCCTGCTTGTGCCCAGGTCCACCAGGTAGGTGACCTGACTCTTCCTTTCTAGTACTGGGTAAGGGCCACTCCATTTGTCCTGGAGTGCCCTGGGAGCCACAGGCTCCAGAACCCAGACTTTCTGCCCTGGTTGAAATTCAACCAGTGCAGCCTTTTGGTCATACCACAACTTCTGGAGTTGTTGGCTGGCCTCAAGGTTTTTACTTGCCTTTTCCATGTACTCTGCCATCCTTGAGCGAAGGCCAAGTACATAGTCCACTATGTCTTGTTTAGGCTCATGAAGAGGTCTCCCCCAGCCTTCTTTAACAAGAGCAAGTGGTCCCCTTACATGGTGGCCAAACAGAAGTTCAAAGGGTGAGAATCCTACTCCCTTCTGAGGCACCTCTCTGTAAGCGAAAAGCAGACATGGCAGGAGGACATCCCATCTCCTTTTGAGTTTTTCTGGGAGCCCCATGATCATGCCCTTTAATGTCTTGTTGAATCTCTCAACAAGGCCATTAGTTTGTGTATGATATGGTGTAGTTAATTTATAAGTCACCCCACACTCATTCCACATGTGTTTTAGGTATGCTGACATGAAGTTGGTACCTCTGTCAGACACCACCTCCTTAGGGAAGCCCACTCTGGTAAAGATACCAATGAGGGCCTTGGCTACTGCAGGGGCAGTAGTCGACCTAAGGGGAATAGCTTCAGGATACCTAGTAGCATGATCCACTACTACTAGGATGTACATATTTCCTGAGGCTGTGGGAGGTTCTAGTGGACCAACTATGTCCACACCCACTCTTTCAAAGGGGACCCCCACCACTGGAAGTGGAATGAGGGGGGCCTTTGGATGCCCACCTGTCTTACCACTGGCTTGACAGGTGGGGCAGGAGAGGCAAAACTCCTTAACCTTCTGGGACATATTGGGCCAGTAGAAGTGGTTGACTAACCTCTCCCACGTCTTGGTTTGTCCCAAATGCCCAGCAAGGGGAATATCATGGGCTAAGGTCAGAATAAACTCTCTGAAACCCTGAGGCACTACCACTCTCCTAGTGGCACCAGGTTTGGGATCTCTTGCCTCAGTGTACAGGAGTCCATCTTCCCAATAGACCCTATGTGTTCCATTTTTCTTGCCTTTGGACTCTTCAGCAGCTTGCTGCTTAAGGCCTTCAAGAGAGGGACAGGTTTCTTGTCCCTTACACAACTCTTCCCTTGAGGGTCCCCCTGGGCCTAAGAGCTCAACCTGATAAGGTTCCAGCTCCATAGGCTCAGTTCCCTCAGAGGGCAGAACTTCCTTCTGAGAAGAGAGGTTCTCTTTTTCTTGCTGTGTTGCAGCTGGTTTCCCAGCTGACTTTCCTTTTCTCTTGGTAGGCTGGACCTTTCTTCCAGACTCCAGCTCTACTTTTTCACCCTGTGCCTTGCACTGTGCCCTTGTCTTGACACACACCAGTTCAGGGATACCCAGCATGGCTGCATGGGTTTTCAGTTCTACCTCAGCCCATGCTGAGGACTCCAGGTCATTTCCAAGCAAACAGTCTACTGGGATATTTGAGGAGACCACCACCTGTTTCAGGCCATTGACCCCTCCCCACTCTAAAGTTACCATAGCCATGGGATGTACTTTAGTCTGATTGTCAGCGTTGGTGACTGGATAAGTTTGTCCAGCCAGGTATTGGCCAGGGGAAACCAGTTTCTCTGTCACCATAGTGACACTGGCACCTGTATCCCTCAGGCCCTCTACACTTGTCCCATTAATTAAGAGCTGCTGCCTGTATTATTGCATGTTAGGGGGCCAGGCAGCCAGTGTGGCTAAATCCACCCCACCCTCAGAGACTAATGTAGCTTCAGTGTGACACCTGATTTGCTCTGGGCACACTGTTGATCCCACTTGGAGACTAGCCATTCCAGTTTTAGCTGGATTGGAGTTAGAAGTGGTATCTTTCTTGGGACAGGCCTTGTCTCCAGTTTGGTGTCCAGACTGACTACAGCTACGACACCAGGCCTTTTTGGGATCAAGGTTTTTACCCTTGTACCCAGAATTGTTTTGTGAAGAGGCTCTGGGCCCACCCTCCTGTGCAGGTTTTTGGGGGCCTGTAGAAGACTCTTTACTATTTTTTTTTTGGCTGTCTCACCACCTTTCCCCTGGGGAGGTTTTGTGACCCCTTTCTTTTGGTCACCCCCTGTGGAAGTTTTGGACACCCTAGTCTTGACCCAATGGTCCGCCTTCTTTCCCAATTCTTGGGGAGAAATTGGTCCTAGGTCTACCAGATGCTGATGCAGTTTATCATTGAAACGATTACTTAATAGGTGTTCTTTCACAAATAAATTGTACAGCCCATCATAATTACTTACACCACTGCCTTGAATCCAACCATCTAGTGTTTTTACTGAGTAGTCTACAAAGTCAACCCAGGTCTGGCTCGAGGATTTTTGAGCCCCCTTGAATCTAATCCTATACTCCTCAGTGGAGAATCCAAAGCCCTCAATCAGGGTACCCTTCATGAGGTCATAAGATTCTGCATCTTTTCCAGAGAGTGTGAGGAGTCTATCCCTACACTTTCCTGTGAACATTTCCCAAAGGAGAGCACCCCAGTGAGATTTGTTCACTTTTCTGGTTACACAAGCCCTCTCAAATGCTGTGAACCATTTGGTGATGTCATCACCATCTTCATATTTAGTTACAATCCCTTTAGGGATTTTCAACATGTCAGGAGAATCTCTGACCCTATTTATGTTGCTGCCACCATTGATGGGTCCTAGGCCCATCTCTTGTCTTTCCCTTTCTATGGCTAGGATCTGTCTTTCCAAAGCCAATCTTTTGGCCATCCTGGCTAACTGGATGTCCTCTTCACTGGAGTTATCCTCAGTGATTTCAGAGAGGTTGGTCCCTCCTGTGAGGGAACCAGCATCTCTGACTATGATTTGTGGAGTCAGGGCTTGAGAGGCCCTGTCTTCCATAGATAGGACTGGTAGGGGGGAATCACCCTCCAAGTCACTATCATCATCCTCTGAGTTGCCATCCTCAGAGGGGTTGGCCTTTTCAAACTCTGCCAACAGCTCCTGGAGCTGTAGTTTGGAAGGTCTGGGGCCCATTACTATTTTCTTTATTTTACAGAGTGACCTTAGCTCCCTCATTTTAAGATGGAGGTAAGGTGTGGTGTCGAGTTCCACCACATTCATCTCTGCACTAGACATTATGCTTCTAAAAGTTGGAATACTTTTTAAGAATCTAAAAACTAGTTCTAGAATCTAATTCAAACTTTTACCAAACTTTTAAACTCTAAAAGGAAATGCTAACAGGGACTAACACAAGGCCCTAGCAGGACTTTTAAGAATTTAGAAAAATTTCAAATTGCCAAAAAATCAAGTTCTAATGACAATTTTTGGAATTTGTCGTGTGATCAGGTATTGGCTGAGTAGTCCAGCAAATGCAAAGTCTTGTACCCCACCGCTGATCCACCAAGGTAGGAAGTTGGCTCTGTATGCACTATTTCAAAGTAAGGAATAGTATGCACAGAGTCCAAGGGTTCCCCTTAGAGGTAAGATAGTGGCAAAAAGAGATAATGCTAATGCTCTATTTTGTGGTAGTGTGGTCGAGCAGTAGGCTTATCCAAGGAGTAGTGTTAAGCATTTGTTGTACATACACACAGGCAATAAATGAGGAACACACACTCAGAGACAAATCCAGCCAATAGGTTTTGTTATAGAAAAATATATTTTCTTAGTTTATTTTAAGAACCACAGGTTCAAATTTTACATGTAATATCTCATTTGAAAGGTATTGCAGGTAAGTACTTTAGGAACTTTGAATCATTTCATTAGCATGTATACTTTTCACATAAAACACAATAAGCTGTTTTAAAAGTGGACACAGTGCAATTTTCACAGTTCCTGGGGGAGGTAAAGTAATGTTAGTTTTCACAGGTAAGTAAGTCACTTACAGGTTTCAGTTTTTGGTCCAAGATAGCCCACCGTTGGGGGTTCAGAGCAACCCCAAAGTTACCACACCAGCAGCTCAGGGCCGGTCAGGTGCAGAGGTCAAAGAGGTGCCCAAAACGCATAGGCTTCAATGGAGAGAAGGGGGTGCCCCGGTTCCAGTCTGCCAGCAGGTAAGTACCCGCGTCTTCGGAGGGCAGACCAGGGGGGTTTTGTAGGGCACCGGGGGGGACACAGGTCAGCACAAAAAGTACACCCTCAGCAGCGCGGGGGCGGCCGGGTGCAGTGTGCAAACACGCGTCGGGTTTGTAATGGTTTTCAATGAGAGATCAAGGGATCTCTTCAGCGTTGCAGGCAGGCAAGGGGGGGGCTCCTCGGGGTAGCCACCACCTGGGCAAGGGAGAGGGCCTCCTGGGGGTCACTCCTGCACAGGAGTTCCGTTTCTTTAGGTGCTGGGGGCTGCGGGTGCAGGGTCTTTTCCAGCCGTCGGGAAAGGGAGTTCAGGCAGTCGCGGTCAGGGGGAGCCTCGGGATTCCCTCTGCAGGCATCGCTGTGGGGGCTCAGGGGGGACAACTTTGGTTACTCACGGTCTCGGAGTCGCCGGAGGGTCCTCCCTGAGGTGTTGGTTCTCCACCAGTCGAGTCGGGGTCGCCGGGTGCAGTGTTGCAAGTCTCACGCTTCTTGCGGGGAGTTGCAGGGGTCTTTAAATCTGCTACTTGAAACAAAGTTGCAGTTCTTTTGGAGCAGTGCCGCTGTCCTCTGGAGTTTCTTGGTCTCTTGGAAGTAGGGCAGTCCTCTAAGGATTCAGAGGTCGCTGGTCCTGGAGAAAGCGTCGCTGGAGCAGGGTTCTTTAGAAGGCAGGAGACAGGCCGGTAGGACTGGGGCCAAAGCAGTTGGTGTCTTCTTTCTTCTTCTGCAGGGGTTTTCAGCTCAGCAGTCTTCTTCTTCGGTAAGTTGCAGGAATCTAAAGTTTTAGGTTCAGGGGAGCCCTTAAATACTAAATTTAAGGGCGTGTTTAGGTCTGGGGGGTTAGTAGCCAATGGCTACTAGCCCTGAGGGTGGGTACACCCTCTTTGTGCCTCCTCCCAAGGGGAGGGGGTCACATCCCTAATCCTATTGGGGGAATCCTCCATCTGCAAGATGGAGGATTTCTAAAAGTTAGAGTCACCTCAGCTCAGGACACCTTAGGGGCTGTCCTGACTGGCCAGTGACTCCTCCTTGTTGTTTTCTTTGTTTCCTCCAGCCTTGCCGCCAAAAGTGGGGGCCGTGGCCGGAGGGGGCGGGCAACTCCACTAAGCTGGAGTGTCCTGCGGTGCTGTGACAAAGGGGTGAGCCTTTGAGGCTCACCGCCAGGTGTTACAGTTCCTGCCTGGGGGAGGTGTTAGCATCTCCACCCAGTGCAGGCTTTGTTACTGGCCTCAGAGTGACAAAGGCACTCTCCCCATGGGGCCAGCAACATGTCTCTAGTGTGGCAGGCTGCTGGAACCAGTCAGCCTACACAGATAGTCGGTTAAGGTTTCAGGGGGCACCTCTAAGGTGCCCTCTGGGATGTAGTTTACAATAAAATGTACACTGGCATCAGTGTGCATTTATTGTGCTGAGAAGTTTGATACCAAACTTCCCAGTTTTCAGTGTAGCCATTATGGTGCTGTGGAGTTCGTGTAAAACAGACTCCCAGACAATATACTCTTATGGCTACCCTGCACTTACAATGTCTCAGGTATTGCTTAGACACTGTAGGGGCACAGTGCTCATGCACTGGTGCCCTCACCTATGGTATAGTGCACCCTGCCTTAGGGCTGTAAGGCCTACTAGAGGGGTGACTTATCTATACCTGCATAGGCAGTGAGAGGCTGGCATGGCACCCTGAGGGGAGTGCCATGTCGACTTACTCGTTTTGTTCTCACCAGCACACACAAGCTGGCAAGCAGTGTGTCTGTGCTGAGTGAAGGGTCTCCAGGGTGGCATAAGACATGGTGCAGCCCTTGGAGACCTTCCTTGGCATTAGGGCCCTTGGTACCAGGGGTACCACTTACAAGGGACTTATCTGGATGCCAGGGTGTGCCAATTGTGGAATCAAAAGTACAGGTTAGGGAAAGAACACTGGTGCTGGGGCCTGGTTAGCAGGCCTCAGCACACTTTCAATTCAAAACATAGCATTAGCAAAGGCAAAAAGTCAGGGGGTAACCATGCCAAGGAGGCATTTCCTTACAAGAGTATAGTGTGGTACAGTGGGGTAGTGCAGAGTGGAGTGTTGTACAGTGCCATGGAGTGAGGTTAAGTGTTCTGCAGTGGAGTACAGTGGAGTGGAGTCTAGTGTAGTGGTGTACCATAGAGTGGAGTAGCATCTCCTAGAGTACAGTAGCATTGAGTTGAGTAGAGTAGAATGGCATTGTATATAGTGGAGCAATGTATTGTAGAGTGGAGTGGTGTGTGATACAGTGAAGTAGAGAGGTGTGTTGTAGAGTGTCAGGAAGTGTTGTTGAGTGGAGAAGACTGTCGCAGAGGGGATTAAAATGTGGTAGAGTGGAGTGGCATGGAGTAGAGTAGAGTGTGGTACAGTATGGTAGAAAGGAGTGGGACAGACTGTCATAGAGTTGAGTGGCATACAGCAATGTACAGTGGAGTGGCATAGAGTGCAGTAGTGGCGCACAATAGAGTACAGTGGAGTAGCATCTCATAAAGTGGAGTATATAAACTGGGGTGGAGTAGCATAGAGGGAGCTTTGTACAGTGTTGTAGAGTGGAGTACAGAGTTGTAAAGTGCTACCGAGCAAGGTAGAGTGCTGTACAGTGGTATTGACTGTAGTGTATTATTGTACAGTGTAGTGCTATATAGTGGAGTAAAGTGTGGTACAGTGGAGGGGTGTTGATTGTTGTTGAGTTGAGTATAGTGTAGTTGAGTGGAGTGACATGGAGTGTATTTGGGAGTGGGTGCAGTGGAGTAACGTAGAACAGAGTCGCTTAGAGTGGATTGATGTACAGTACAATAGAATGAAGTGAAGTGGCATACAGTGGAGTGGCATATAATGAAGTGGCATAGAGTGGAGTGGGGTAAAGACAGTTACGTACAGTGGAAAAGCACAGAGTAGAGTATCGTAGAGTGGATTGGCATACAGTTGAGAGGTGCTGACTACCAGGGGTGTGGAATTTATTAAAATATCTACTTGTCCAGTGGACAGGTTGTTTCTCAAATCTACTTGTCCTGTAAAAAGATCTACTTGTCCCTTTGGTGCCATGTAGTGTGGCGACAAATTATGGCAGCAATCTCATTATGTAAGTGCTCTGATAATAACCTCTCTGATTATGCCAGGGCTACTACCATAGTAGGGCTTGAATACTTGCAGTTTCAATCCCTACTGTAGCAATTTCCTTATTTTGCCACCTTTCTGCAGATCTGCATACTGGGGCTGGAGGAAGCAGTAAGCAATAGTTCTAAGGCTGGAATGCCTTTGAGTCTGCAAACCTACTAACCTGCATGTTTTAAAGATTTTTACCAGCTTCTCTCTAATATTTTCCCATAATAAGAAAGATTGGACATTTACTCCTGACAATGGCAGAATTAGAACTTCTTCCAGGGTTGGGAAGAAAGTGGCTGGAGGGAAAATGAACTTGCAAATGCTCAGTAGATTTTTACATGAGCAAATCTACACATTGTATTTACCCATGCTAAAATACAGTTCACAAATATTTTATAGGGTAAGACATATACAATGGGTGCACTTTTGTGACTTTCTTTAAGAATTTGGGGCCACATGTAGGTAGGTTCAGATTTGTAGGATGGTGTCCCTGACACCATCTGTGATTCGCAAGGGCTTCGCAAATGCCTACCTCATGAATAATCATGAGGTGGGTCGCAATTTGAAACCCCCTCGCGAATGGTGGCCCTCACAGGGATGGTGGTCTGCTGGAGACTTCGGACCACCATGTCTGTGACTGCTTTTCAATAAATCAGTTTTTTTTTTGTAATGCAGCCCGTTTCCTTAAAGGAAAACGAGATGCATAACAAAAATGAAAAATGAAACATTTTCGTTTCATTTTTTCAGAGCAGGCAGTGGTCCACAGGACCACTGCCTGCTCTGAAAAAATGTTTACAGTGACATTCACAATGGGTAAGGGGTCCCATGGGGATCCCTTCCCTTTTGCGAAAGTGTTAGCACCCATTTGAAATGGGTGCAAACTGCGATTGGTTTGCGCCCGCGTTCGCGGTCACAAAACAATCCTACATTGCACTGCGAGTCACAATTAGGAAGGGAACACCCCTTACTAATTGCGAGTCGCAAACCTGTTTTGCGATTCGGTAACCAGGTTACCGAATCACAAAACTGGGTTTGTGCATCGCAGTGTGCTTTTTGCATGTCGCAAACAGCGAAAGTCGCTGTTTGCGACATGCAAAAAGCTACCTACATGTGGGTCTTGGTCCCTAATTAGGTCTGGTGTTAACAAAGACATTTTGTTTTTATTAAACTTCTATTTCTCTCTCTTTCGGCCGGCTTTACTGTGAGTGATCGCATTCTGCTCTTCCACAAGGAGCATATTGCCACACAAAGTAGTTTTGTTCAGTGTCAGGAACTACAGTGGCAATCAGTGATGTAACTAAACTGGAGGGTGCCCCTTTGTAAAGAACATGGAGGAGCCCCCTCTCCAGACTCACTCAGGGCAGGTGCTGTGCTGAAGGGGCCCCCTGGAGGGCAGCTGCGGGGCCTTTGTTATGCCACTGGTGTGCTTTTAGAGAGTTCAAAAAACTTTTTTGGGGTGGTTTGCCCGTGTTTGTTACAATGTTGAGGGCCTGGTAGCTCCCACAACAATAAAGTGTTACAAAAGCCATGTCAAAACAAGACACGCATTGATGAAACTAAAAGACTTATAAAAATATGTCAGATCAGTTGGCTTTGTCAGTGTTTGTTTATTTTCATGCTTCCCATAATCGTGTGGAAAATGGTTACACTGATTTTCCATTAGAAATATTTTTGGGAAATACTAGCATGCATCAACACATTTACTAAATGACACTTCATTTGCATATAATCAGAGAGCACTCTGGGAGCATTATACTTAGCCTTATAGCCTAAACTTTTCAAACATGTGTATACATGTTTTTTTTTTTTTTGGTACTGGAACCAACGTCAGTAGTGAAGTGTGACCTTAAAACATTTATTTACAGCACTCACCCTAATAATGAAGGCTTTCAAATAATGAACCATAAATACAAGTTCGAACAGCATTATCTTTAGGAAACACATTACCTCAACTGCAGAGAGTTCCACTCTCTGTAATCAGGCAGCCAAAGGGTTTGTGCTGCAGGGGGTTGGGCCTACTTGTCCCAAGGACAAAGTAAACATAAAAACTTGTTGCCCTTGACCCCAAACAAGATGTCCTGGGCGTCGGGCGATAGGAATTCCACATCCCTGTGACTACAGTGGCAATGAGTGGAGTGGAGTACAGTAGAATAGCATAAAGTTGAGTGCTGTAAAGGGACGTGGCGTTCAGTGGAGTGCATAGAGCTGAGTGGCGTACAGTGGTGTGGAGTGGCATACAGTGGAACAGTGTACAGTGGAGTGGTTTATAGGGGAGTAATGTACAGTGGAGTGGCATTTGGTGGAATAGTGTACAGTAGACTAGCATACACCGAAATAGCATACAGTGAAATAGTGTACAATAGAGTGGCGTGGAGTGGCATACAATGGAGTGGTGCAGACTGCAGTGGCATAGATTGGAATAGCATACAGCGCAGTGGCGTACAGTAGAGTGGAGTACAGTGAGAAACAGTACAGTGGAGTGGTGTACACCGGAGTGGAGTAGAGTGGAGTTGCAAGTAGAGTGGCATAGAGTTGAATAGTGTAGAGTTTAGTGGCATTGTGTGTAGTTGTGTACAGTGGAATAGGCATAGAATGTAGTGGCGTAGGGTGCAGTGGTATAGAGTGGAGTGGCATAGATTGGAGTGGGGTACGGTGGAGTAGGGTACAGCAGAATTACGTACAGTGGACTGGGGTAGAGTGAAATGGATTGAGTGCAATAGCATAGAGCTAAGTGGCATAGAGTGTAGTTGCATACAGTGGAACAGCATATAGAGTAGTGGTGTAGAAAAGGGTGGGGTACGTTGGATTAGAGTAGAATGTACTGGTGTAGAATTTAGTGATGGACAGTGCAATGGCGTACATTTGAGTAACATACAGTGGAATGGCATACAGTAGAACAGCATACCACAGAATGTTGCAGAATGAATTGGTGCAGAGTTGTCTGACGTACAGTAGAATAGCATACAGTGGTGTGTCGAAGAGTGGAGTGGCATAGAAAGGAGTGTTAGAGTGCAATAGTATATAGTGGAGTAGCATAGAGTGCATAGAGTGAGCAGCATAGAGTGAAGTGGCGTACAACAGGGTGAGGTACAGTGTAGTGGTTTACAATAGAACAGCTTAGAGTACAGTGGCACAGAGTAGAGTAATATAGAGTGGGATAGTGTATAGTGGAGTGGCCTACAGTGGAGTGGCATTGAGCAGAGTGGCATAGAGTGGAGTGGTGTACAGGGTAATAGCGTACAGTAGATTATCTTAGAGTAGAGTTGCGTACAGTGGAATAACATACAGTGGAGTAGCTAGGAGTGGAGGGTTGTACAGCTGAGCATCGTGGACTGGAGTGTCATAGAATGGAGTGGCATAGAGTGTAATACCATACAGTGGAGTGGTGTGGAGTTGAGAAGCGTAGAGTGCAGTGGCATAGGGTGGAGTGGTGTATAGTAGAGTGAGATGCATTGAAGTGGTATACAAGAAGAATAGTGTAGAGTACAGTGGCGTAATGTAATCTAGAGTGGGATAGCATATAGTTGAGTGGTCTGCAGTGGAGTGGCATAGAGTGGAGTGGTATAGAGTAGAATAGCATAGAGTGCAGTGGTATAAGTAGAATAGCATATAGTGGAATGGCTTACAGTAGAATGGGGTATAATGGAATAGCGTAGAGTGGAGTGCTCAGAGTGGAGCTGCGTACAGTGGAGTAGCGTGGAGTAGTGTAGAGTTGAGTGGCATACACTGGACTGGCATAGAGTGGAGTTGTATAAAGTGAAGTGGCATACAGTGGAGTGGGGTGGCATAGAGTGGTGTAGCGTGGAGTAGCATATGGTTTAGTGGTGTAGAAAGCAATAGTGTATAGAAGAGTGGTGTACAGTGGAGTGGCATAGAGTGAAATAGCATAGAGTGGAGTGTCGTACAGTGGAGTTTCGTTTAGTGGAAAAATGTAAAGTGGACTGGCGTACAGTGTAGTGGCATAAAGTGGATTAGCATAGACTGGAGTCTCATATAGTGGAGAGGCATACAGTGGAATAGCGTGCAGTGAAGTGGTGTAGAGTATAGGATGGTATAGTGGACTGGCATACATTGGAATAGAGTGGAATGGCATACAGTGAACTGGCATAGACTGAAGTGGCGTAGAATGGAGAGGTGGAGAGTGGACTGGTGTAGAGTTGAGTGAGGCATAGTGCAGTGGCATGCCATGAAATAGGGTAGATTGGAGTTTTGTAGAGGGAATTCAATATATTTGAATATTGTAGAGCTGTAGACCAGAGTAGAGTGTTGTGGGGGATGTTGTAGTGGTGTACAGTGTAATAGCATACTGTGGTGTGGCATAGAGTGGAATGTTGTAGAGTGGAATGGTATAGAGTGAAACAGCATTGAGTGAAGTGGTGAAGAGTGGAGTGGCGAAGACTCGAGTGGTGTACAATGGAGTAGCATACAGTGGAGAGGTGGAAGAACATTGAGGTTACTGGTATACACTGTAGTGACATAGAGTGAAGTGGCATGCAGTGGAATAGCATAGAATGGAGTGAAGTAGAATGTCATACAGTGGAAAGGCATAGAGTGTAGTACCTTAGAGTGGAGTGGAATAGAGTGGAGTGGTGTAGAGTGGAGTGGCATAGAATGGAGTAGTGTACAGAGGAATAGCGTACAGTTGATTGCTTAGAGTGGAGTTGCATACAGTGGAATACAATACACGTGAATTAGCTAAGAATGGAGGGTTGTACAGGGGAGTGACTTAGACTGAAGTGTCATAGAATGGAGTGTCATAGAGTGCAATAGCGTACAGTGGAGTGGCCTAGAGTGGAGCGAAGTAGAGTGGAGGGGAGTGGAATGTAGTGGTGTACAGTGGATTACAATAGAGTGGCATGCATATAGTGGAGTGGCATAGAGTGGAGTGGTGTAGAGTGTAATAGCATGGAGTGGAACAGGGTGGAGTGCCATAGAGTGGAGTGGTCTAGAATGGAGTATGGTTATTAAAACGAAAGCAAGTGTGTGAATGGATGTAGATGTAATGTGACAGGAATACACTTATGAAGTGTAAATGATAGTTCTTGGTTGGGTGTGTGAATAGTGTAAGCAGTGTTTAAGTTACAAGTTCAAAAATACTTAGTTATATATTTTGCTGCAGTATATCACAGGAAGTTTGTGGTATACTGCAGTACACACAATTGAGAAGGCAGTGTGTGAAATGCTAATGGCTGTGGTTACCAAAGGTAAAAGGCAGCGTGTAGTTTTTAGCACAGGTTGGCTGTGTTTCGATGCATTCTCGTTAGGGTCTTAGATATAGGTAATTAGTATGTTTTATTGTTGTCCCCTACCTATTACCACTTTCATTAAGTGGTAATAGGCAGAGAAATGTATTGAATTTTCTTTTTGGAAAAGGACATTACCCCCTAGTTCACCTTTCTCACCCCATTCCTTACGCCATGAGCTATTTCCTTGTTCACTAATCAGTGGCCCAAAAAATGCTTATTAAGGAATGCTCACCAGAACCATTATTAAACCATTATTAAAAATCAACTAAAAATAGATAATTGCAAATTAAGGTCAACAATAGTCAACATTGGCTACATTACAGAAGCTGAATACAGTTATCCACATCAGTGATCCCTCCAACTAAACCATAACTCTCACCCCACTGCATGCCAAACATGCTTTCAAACATTTAACATCACAATGTGGCTACCCATGGTTCCTACATTCCCCGGATTCTTTTTCCAAGACTGAACACTCCCTCTGAAGCCCCTTCCATCAAAATGGACAACCCTCAGATCTAAAGCTTTACTAATTAATAATACAAACGCCTTGAGGAAGCTTTAGGCTGATAGCCGCAGGTGGTACGAAACGTGTTGTCAATTACCATAGAGTGGACATTCTAAAACAACAGGGGCTTTTTCTCACTGAAACTATTGTAGCGATGTGTGTCTGCAAGTGGCATGGACAGCTGGAGTCAGACAGAATCAGGAAAGACTTTATTCTTCCTGTACATGGCTAAGCAGGTAGAAGAGAGTAAACTCCTCCTGTGCAATATTTTTCTTCTGCTGTGACCCACAACCAGGATAAAGCCCACAAGTGACATTTATGAGACACACAGACATGGATCGCTGACTATGTTATAGACACACACAAGATGCACAGGCACAAGAGACCACTCACTGCAGCAAGTAACAATCGTGGACAGATAGAAAGTTGGCCTCTACGTGACTTGGTTAGAAGGATGCTGAAGGTCTGCCAGACCCTTAACATCTTAGGGCTGATACTTGCTGAGAATTGTTTCTGAAGATCATCTATTCCACAATGTGTTACCAATCAGGGCATCTCCACCGAGCCAACAAGCACTCAGGGCAGCAGCCTTCAAAGAATAAAGCAGCCACGTGGACCAGGCTGTCTACCAGAGTGATGTGGTATGAGGAAAACAAATCTGAAGATCAAAGCCTTTTACAAATTTTTCAAAAATAAATACATCAACTTCCTTAAATATGACATGCTTTGCAGAAGTCCAGTTCAGCAATTACCGTGCGGCATTGCCATTCTTATGAGGGCTGGAGATGTGCCCTAGGATTACTCTCAAAAGAAAATAAACAATATTATGTATTTCTCATTTCCACAGTGTACGCAACTCCTACATACACTTTGAAAACACAAGTTTGACTTTAATAACAGATACTGTGCCTCTCACGCTTTTATTATGTTGGGTCTTGTTAGAAATGGGGTCTTTGGTTGACAGTCAGGTTATCACCTGTTCAAGCAAGGACCCTCACTCTAGTCAGGGTAAAAGAGAATCACCCTCAGCTAACCCCTGCTTACCCCCTTGGTAGCTTGGCAGAGCAGTAAGCTTAACTTCAGAGTGCTAGGTGTAAAGTATTTGTACCAACACACACAGTAACTTAATGATAACACTACAAAATGTCACAACACCAGTTTAGAAAAATAGGAAATATGTATCTAAACAAAACAAGACCAAAAGGACAAAAATCCGACATACAGAAGTCAAGTTATGAATTTTTTAAAGATTAAACTCAAAAATAGCGCTTAGAAACACAAAATGCTTCGATGAGGTGTTAACATGGCGTCGTGACGGAGTTGTTCCCAACAATCCGACACCATTGGCGCCGGACTCAGCGTCGCGTAGACCCCCAGGTACAGTACCTTGGTGAAGAAATGAAAACGAGCCAATGCGCGAAGTCGGGGATCGCGGCGTCTGTGCGAAACGTTGAATCCGCGCACTTCGAGTGCCGTCAGTCACGACAAGGTGCGGCGACTTCCATGGAGTCGCGGACTTTGGTGGGGCTGCATCGATGTCGGGCCTGCGAAGGTCGTCGCGTTCCAGCGAAGATCACGGAGTCGATTGCAGGCGGCGTCACCGGATTCAGCAGCGGCGTCAGTCTGAAGTCGTCCGAAGTCGATTTCCTTGAATTTCCACCAGCTTTCCTTCCAAGGGCCCAGGTACTGGATAGGGCACCACTTGTCAGAGCAGGAGTCTCTCCAGATACTTCAGGTGCTGGCAGAGAGAAGTCTTTGCTGTCCCTGAGACTTCAAACAACAGGAGGCAAGCTCTAAATCAAGCCCTTGGAGATTTCCTCACAAGATGGAAGGCACACAAAGTTAAGTCTTTGCCCTCTTACGCTGGCAGAAGCAGCAACTGCAGGATAGCTCCACAAAGCACAGTCACAGGCAGGGCAGATCTTCTTCCTCAGCTCTTCTCCAGGCAAAGGTTCCTCTTGTTTCCAGAAGTGTTCTAAAGTCTGTGGTTTTGGGTGCCCTTCTTATACCCAATTTCTCCTTTGAAGTAGGCCTACTTCAAAGTAAAGTCTCTTTTGAATGTGAAATCCTGCCTTTCCCAGGCCAGGCCCCAGACATTCACCAGGGGATCGGAGACAGCACTGTGTGAGGACAAGCATAGCCCTTTCAAGTGTAAGTGACCACTCCTCCCCTCCGTCCTAGCACAGATGGCTCATCAGGATATGCAGACTATCCCCAGTTCCCTTTGTGTCACTGTCTAGTGTGAGGTGCAACCAGCCCACCTATCAAACTGACCCAGACAGGGAATCCACAAATAGGCAGAGTCACAGAAATAGTATAAGCAAGAAAATGCTAACTTTCTAAAAGTGGCATTTACAAACACACAATCTTAAAATCAACTTTACTAAAAGATGCATTTTTTTATTGTGAGCTCAGAGACCCCAAACTCCACATGTCCGTCCGCTCCCAAAGGGAATCTACACTTTAATCAGATTTAAAGGTAGCCCCCATGTTAACTTATGAGAGGGGCAGGCCTTGCAACAGTGAAAAATGAATTCAGCAATATTTCACTATCAAGACATATAAAACACATTACTATATGTCTCACCTGAACCATACACTGCACCCTGCTCTTGGGGCTACGTAGGGCCTACCTTAGGGGTCCCTTACATTTAAGAAAAGGGAAGGTTTAGGCCTGGCAAGTGGGTACACTTGCCAAGTCGAATTTGCAGTTAAAACTGCACACACAGACACTGCAGTGGCAGGTCTGAGACATGATTACAGAGCTTCTTATGTGGGTGGCACAACCAGTGCTGCAGGCCCACTAGTAACATTTGATTTACAGGCCCTGGCACCTCTAGTGCACCTTACTAGAGACTTACTAGTAAATCAAATATGTCAATCATGGATAAACCAATCAACCATAAAATTTACACAGAGAGCATATGCACTTTAACACTGGTTAGCAGTGGGAAAGTGCTCAGAGTTCAAAAGCCAACAGCAACAGGTCAGAAAAAATAGGAGGCAGGAGGCAAAAAGATTGGGATGACCCTGCATAAGCAAAAAAGTCCAACAGGTCTCGCTTATGGACAATATATGTATACAGCCACTGTTTTCTTTATTCTTTAAGAATTAATAAAATATTTGAAACAAAAAAAATAATAGAGAATTCTAGGGAGTTTGAGAGTACTGCAGTGGCTGGGGGAACACAACGAAAATGGGGCTAGCACCCACGCATCTGTAACATAATCGATATTCTCTTCCTTTTTAGAGTTCGTCAGCCACACTTCAATAACACCTGACTGGAGCAGGCGAAAGTGGTGCAGGGAGGGTCACTGAATCAACCCACTGGACCAGAGTGTGAGTAGGAAGGGAGAGCATTCAGTGAAAGCATAGTGCATTGAAGCAAAAATCATATAGAAATGCCAGATTTCACATTTGTCCTAGCATTTTTGCTCACAATATGCATGTGATGCACGTACTGCATAAAAGCTATAGCTGAAGCTTGCATTCGCTTGCATTTGTGTAGCTGCCCAATTGTGTGCACTAGAAATAGAATAAAACTCAGTGCCTTACAGGGAGTGCAGAATTATTAGGCAAATGAGTATTTTGACCACATCATCCTCTTTATGCATGTTGTCTTACTCCAAGCTGTATAGGCTCGAAAGGCTACTACCAATTAAGCATATTAGGTGATGTGCATCTCTGTAATGAGAAGGGGTGTGGTCTAATGACATCAACACCCTATATCAGGTGTGCATAATTATTAGGCAACTTCCTTTCCTTTGGCAAAATGGGTCAAAAGAAGGACTTGACAGGCTCAGAAAAGTCAAAAATAGTGAGATATCTTGCAGAGGGATGCAGCACTCTTAAAATTGCAAAGCTTCTGAAGCGTGATCATCAAACAATCAAGCGTTTCATTCAAAATAGTCAACAGGGTCGCAAGAAGCGTGTGGAAAAACCAAGGCGCAAAATAACTGCCCATGAACTGAGAAAAGTCAAGCGTGCAGCTGCCACGATGCCACTTGCCACCAGTTTGGCCATATTTCAGAGCTGCAACATCACAGGAGTGCCCAAAAGCACAAGGTGTGCAATACTAAGAGACATGGCCAAGGTAAGAAAGGCTGAAAGACGACCACCACTGAACAAGGCACACAAGCTGAAACGTCAAGAGTGGGCCAAGAAATATCTCAAGACTGATTTTTCTAAGGTTTTATGGACTGATGAAATGAGAGTGAGTCTTGATGGGCCAGATGGATGGGCCCGTGGCTGGATTGGTAAAGGGCAGAGAGCTCCAGTCCGACTCAGACGCCAGCAAGGTGGAGGTGGAGTACTGGTTTGGGCTGGTATCATCAAAGATGAGCTTGTGGGGCCTTTTCGGGTTGAGGATGGAGTCAAGCTCAACTCCCAGTCCTACTGCCAGTTCCTGGAAGACACCTTCTTCAAGCAGTGGTACAGGAAGAAGTCTGCATCCTTCAAGAAAAACATGGTTTTCATGCAGGACAATGCTCCATCACACGCATCCAAGTACTCCACAGCGTGGCTGGCAAGAAAGGGTATAAAAGAAGGAAATCTAATGACATGGCCTCCTTGTTCACCTGATCTGAACCCCATTGAGAACCTGTGGTCCATCATCAAATGTGAGATTTACAAGGAGGGAAAACAGTACACCTCTCTGAACAGTGTCTGGGAGGCTGTGGTTGCTGCTGCACGCAATGTTGATGGTGAACAGATCAAAACACTGACAGAATCCATGGATGGCAGGCTTTTGAGTGTCCTTGCAAAGAAAGGTGGCTATATTGGTCACTGATTTGTTTTTGTTTTGTTTTTGAATGTCAGAAATGTATATTTGTGAATGTTGAGATGTTATATTGGTTTCACTGGTAATAATAAATAATTGAAATGGGTATATATTTTTTTTTGTTAAGTTGCCTAATAATTATGCACAGTAATAGTCACCTGCACACACAGATATCCCCCTAACATAGCTAAAACTAAAAACAAACTAAAAACTACTTCCAGAAATATTCAGCTTTGATATTAATGAGTTTTTTGGGTTCATTGAGAACATGGTTGTTGTTCAATAATAAAATTAATCCTCAAAAATACAACTTGCCTAATAATTCTGCACTCCCTGTATATAGAGTTTGACGGACGGGATACTCCCTGTAAACGTGATGAGGCATCCTGATCGCTGTGGTACATCTGCCATAGGATGTAACACACTTGTAATATGGCCTACGAGACATCATCAGGTTTGTGACAGAGCATCCAATGCGCCAGTCTCTAAATGAGGCTTTTAGATTTTTCCACCCATTCCAGAAACATACATGATCCAATCGAGATGCAAGAAATGGACAGTCAAATAGATCAAATACACAACTATGTGAGCCACAAAGTAGCCTTAAATGGCGGTAATCAGGATTTTGAAGTCACCCGAGTCAGATTGCGGACTAGAGGTAGAATGATGCAGAATTATTTCACTACGCACATTTGGGGGTATTTTATCCCTAATAATGCCAGCTCTCATATACCGGATACCACCGTGGAGAGACATATTCAGCTAACTTGAAACAGATGAACGCAGGGCTCCAAATAAAGATTCCAGATAAAATTAGCAGATCTGAATTACAGATAAAACGGAAATAAAGTGTTATATTTTATATTGTATTTCAGACTATGCTTCATTTGTGCATGTGGTGAACACGGTCACCTCACTTTTGGGGGGCCAGGTGTTATTTCACATCATCAGACTTTGCCCCGTAGCAAGAGTGAGAACGGCAGAAGAGTTACGAAGGGGGGAGAGAAAGATAGGAAAACAGAGACAAAGAGAGAAAGGAGGATTAAAAAACGTGCTAGAGAGAAAGAAACAGAAAGCAGAGTTATGGAAGAAAGAGGTGTGAAGAGGGATGACCCCTAGACAGTCTTTGTATTCAGCAACCACGGTATTCAGCTGCGCCGTCAGCGGACTCCTATGAAAAAAACTGGGCATCTGCGTCTGTTTTTTGCAATTCAGCAATGCAGCTAATTCTTTCCCTTGTTTACATGCTAGTCAGTGTCTCGCCGACAGCCCCGGATGACGCAGCTTTTGGCAACACAGACACCAACTGTGTCAATCTTGCCAGCAGTCCATCTTTTCTCTGGGCCTTTATTTCAGATTTTGCATTCTCATGGATCCAAAGAGCTTGCCAAGTATCGCCTGCCTCTCATGAAACATTCATTAGAGGGAGATGGACAAAAGGAGCTTTTTTCCAGCAGTGCCTCGAGGCGCATTGTGACATGCCTGGTCACCTGTAATAAATTAGTACAGACAACTTGTGAATTAATTTTCTTATTACAGGCAGGGTCTAAATGTACTCCAAAAAACAACAAACGAAAACAATAACGCGGCTTTATATGAGACTGCAAAGTCCTATGTTTTGTGGGGCATCTTTGCAAATGCTAAGGTGCAGTAGCCAAAAAAACAACTCATTTAAGTGGGTAGTGTCCTATTTTTGATTCACTTAAGAACAGCGGTATTATTTTGTCCTGGCAGAAAGAATTCACTGTCTACCAAAAAGATGTGATGTTCTGTGAGGTTTCCTTACCTACATTGAGGGTACAGAAGAGGAAGAAAAATATGACATGCTACCAGGCATTTCCTTTTCAGGATCCGAAGACCATCACTGTTGGAAATGGCCCATTCCGCAGGGTCATCCCAGACTTTTTGCCTTCCTCCTTCCCTTTTTCTGACCTCGTTTTTGCTGGATTTAGGACTCTGTACACTTTACCACTGCTAACCAGTGCTAAAGTGCTTCTGCTTTCTCCTTAAAACAAAGTAATATTTGCTCCTACCCAATTGGCATGTTTCATTCACTTATAAGTCTCTAGTAAAGTGAACTACTGGTGCCCAGGGCATGTAAGTGAAATGCTACTATTGGGCCTGTAGCACTGTGTGCCACTCACAAAAGCAGCCCCTTAACCATGTTTCAGAGCCATCATTGCAAGGCTTCTGTGTGCAGTTTACTGCCACTTCAACTTGGCATTTAAAACTACTCGCCAAACCAGAAACTCCCTTTTCTGACATATAGGTCACCTCTAAGGCAGGCTGTATGTGACCCACAGGGCGGGGTGCAGCGTAGTTTTTTACGTTTTATATGCCCTGGTAGTGAAAAACTCCCCAAAGTAATTTTTCACTATTGTGAAGCCTGCTCCTCTCATAGGCCAGCATTGGGAATTCCCTTATGTATTTTTGGTGGCAATTTCTGATCTGAAAGGAGTATCTTTGTCATGTTTGTATGTTTGGAATGGTAGTGAGAAATCCTTCTCACTGGTAAAGCTGGATTTAGCATTACTATCTTAGAATGCCCCTTTTAGAAAGTAGGCATTAATGCTCTCTATCCCTAACAGCCTGTCTCCAATCCACGTCTGGTCTGTGCTGGGGGGCACCCTTCCTTGTGCATTCCATCCAGACAGCCATAAACATAGGAGACTAAACTGCATCTGCATTCATCTGCATAGTGATGGGTCTTCCTGGGCCGGAAGGTTGAAGGGGCGCTCACTTACACTTCGCAGGGTAGTGACATGGCCCCACACAAAGGACTGATAACCCCCCACAGATCTCCTGGCAGACAGGACTGGGCTGAAAAGAAAATGGCGCACTTCAAAACCCCCCTTTGAAGTCTCCCCCTCTTCAAAGGCACATTTTGGTATTGTGGACCCTACTTGGACTGGGTGCATACCTCTGCCAACATGATGAGACTCAATTTCTAATAATCACTCACATAGGTGTCATGCTTCATCATCAGGCCATACTCCACAGTGGGCAGGCGGTACAGTGCCCAGCATGTCCCTCAAGAGGGGGCTTATTGATGAAGATCATTCGCCATCTCCTTGTGGTGTTTAATGAATAGTTGATGATAGTGGGTAGTGGGTACAGTGAGGGAAATTAAAATTGCCTATAGATATTCAATATGCCCAGCTTTCATTCCTTGATAGTGATCAATGGCAAGTTTAAAAACTGATGCTGGCCAATTGGAGATCAATTATTCTTTGGTCCTTTGCATGGTCTACATTTTTCACGCCTTGCTACCCAGCTGTTTTAAGTGGCATTTCCTGAGGACTTTTATTTATAACTCTACTATCTTCATAAGTTGCCCATCCCTGGAGTAAATAACTGTATCAAATATTTTAAATTAGAATGTGTGGGAGCAGAAATCCCAGAGAGTGTTCTGAATTTGGGGAACTCATGTGCTCTTTGACTGGTGAACCCCTACAATAGTTTGTGCCAGGGCCACCATTGGATGCATAGGCATGGCACCCTCTCTGTAAATTACCAGTTTTTGATAGATGTCCACGAGGTTTGGCCAGTCCTCCATGTCTGAATGAAAAAGGATGCACTCAAATGGAAATTGCATTAGTATGGTGACATTTTCACATGCAAAAATCTGCTTTAGTCAGCAGGTTTGTCAGCATTTATAGCGGTGTAAGCTCATCTTTTAACCTGCGTGTATCAACAATATAATTATTGTTAAGGAAAGTAGTAAACTTACATGCACTGTAGGAAACTGGAGGGAAGAGTTACAAAAATGAGGAAGCTCATTGAGAGAAGTTTCTAGACAGCGTTTAATCCCATTTATGCATATGGAAAGGAACACCTACTACCTTTCCATATGTGAAAACCATAACACGTGTGAGTAGTCATGGGAATCTATTACTGTTGAAGGTTTCCAGGAGTGCTCAACAACTTTCTTTACGAGTGCCAAAGAGTCAGATATATGCCCCAAGATGAGTAGTATATTTACATGAGCACCTGTTTTCACCTTTTTTGCATATTTTGTGAATCAGGCCCTCCATTAGTAATACACAATCCATTAGTAAAAGTGCAATGAAAGCAGAGTCCTTTATATATGTACAAATTGTATATGAATATTCCTTGAACAGTTAGGTTTTACTCCTATTTTAGATGTTTTGGGACAATGACAATTCACAAAAGAATGTAAGAGTATATAAAAGAGTACTGCAGGTGTACTATTTTACATACTCTAAAATGCTTTTGTGAATAGGCCCTTTCAAGCTCCACAGTGACACTCACAGCCCACAATACATTGGGGCTCACTCCTCATTCTGTGAAATCCAGAATGCTTTTTCCATCCTTGTAAATACTACTGCAGATTGACGTGGAATGTACAGAGTGAGTAATTTGCATAGTGTTCCACGTTTTGGTCTGAGAAATGGAGTCTAACATGCTAATTGTACAAGTTTTCGCTGCTTCTGAGGTCTGCAAACAAGGATTTCACAGTGTTTGTCTGTATGATTTGCAACAGGTTTTGCCTGTACAAATTGTACAGGCCAACACCTGCAGGTTGCACAACTATCACCCTGGGACACATTACTATATCTAGCACCTCATGCTCACTCATTTGCTCCCACTCCTTGAGTGCCTGATGCCGCCAATTTGGGTTTTTATTAGCACTTATTCGAAACCCTCCATATAAAAGTAAAGAGGGTTACTGTGTGTTAATTGCAGCTCATTTTCAATGTTTTACTTGTAAGCCATAAACTCTCATAGCAACTGGACATATGTGAAATTGGGAAAAACAAATAGATGTTTCATGTATTTGAGAGAGCTGTATTTTTTATAATCTATATGTGCATTAAATTGGATGTTGTTAAGTGTCTAAGGTGTTGATAGTACCTGTTTGGTCCACAGAAGGTCCTATTAGTGAGATCAGTTTTAGTTAGATAGCATACTGTTCAAGGGATTTCATTAAACAACTTCGTATTTTACCACTAACAGCAAATAACCAAACTTTAAAATTGTCCTTTTCTGATTTGTTCCCATAGTAATTTCTATTGAATTGATTGGAAATATAACCCTTAAGCTGTTGGTTATTTATTTATTTCCAGCACAGACGTACACAAAGCTGCTTAAGACTGATGTAAGCTTGTCTTACTTCTACTTAGGAAACCAACGTGACAAGTAGGGTGCACTTGTTCGAAGATGCATTCGTATCCCTCCCAAATGCACCTTTCGGGTTTTCAGGAGATGATTGGGAACTTTAATATAGGACTGGGCTAAGAATTCAAAACCGAGATTCACTTAGTTGGTTTAATGCACTGTTTACGTACCCGGGTCTAAGCAAACACGAATACCTACTTCAAAAAGGCATGTCTGATTCGGAAGTGTCTTATGTGTAAGGTTTCTTTCCAGCCAGGGTCCAGTACAGTCCACTCATAACTGGCAGGCAGGATCTTCTTCAGAGGATGAAGCCCTTCTTTTCCTGAAGTAGGTCAGTCAGATAACATTTGTAAAGCAGTTCCAGTCCCCGAATACCCATGAGGTCAGGACTAGTGTGGCTTTCTTTTCCTAGCTCTCAGGCAGCATTCATCTTTCTTACTTCAGACATTCTTCCAGGCACAGAAATGTTATATGGAAGTGGTGCTGAGGTGCCACTCTTAACCTGTGCTCTAACCAGTGATTGGAGAATTCCCTACAAAATCCATGTAACATTCCTACAGAAAGCTAACCTCCTTTACCATCACTTTCTCTCTCAATTTAGTGTAACCATTCTCAGACGTTCTTATCCAAAGTGGCCCTAACCTTCTTCCTCTGTGGAGAGCTTGGTGTCTGTTTGCAGATACACTTGTTTTCCTGGACACCACTTTCCCTCCTCCGAGAGCACAGGAGAATGCCCAGTTGAAACAGAAGGGTGATCTGTCATCTCTCTATTACCATCTGTTCCTGTCCCAATACAGATGCTGCACCCATGCTCAGCTGTCAGAATTTGGAATTTGAAATTCCAGCAGTGTTTTTGCCTTTGCAAGTGACTGCACTGTTCTTAAGGAGGCCAGCCAGCCTGATTCTTATAAACGTGTGAAAAATCTACTTTCACTGTGGAACCGCCAACACAGGCCGCCACATTAACACTCCGACTGCCACGGCGGGACCGACAAACAGCGCGGCGGTCACCGCCAACAGGCAGGCGGCAGACATTGTACCGCCCACACAGGAGACCAGATACCATTGGAGAGAACACTGCAGGGGCATCAGATGATAAAACTACAGGCACCTCAGGGGGAAGGGAAGGGGGGGAACCTCAGCCACATGAGTCCATGACGCCAGATCCACGAGGGGCCTCCATGCCCACTGTCCCATCCTGGGGGGTGCAAAGCCACAGTCCATCAGATGGATAACCGACTCCACTGTTATTGGAGGAGGCATGGTGCCCCGAGTGCTTCCTGAAGCCCTGCTCGACACAGAACCGGCACTGTCAATGGGCCAGCGGTGCTTGAGATGAAGGGCCCAGCGGAGCGGTGCTTGACAGGAAGGGCCCAGCGGAGCGGTGCTTGACAGGAAGGGCCCAGCGGAGCGGTGCTTGAGATGGCGGGGCCCAGCGGAGCGGTGCTTGAGATGAAGGGCCCAGCGGAGCGGTGCTTGAGATGAAGGGCCCAGCGGAGCGGTGCTTGAGACGGCGGGGCCCAGCGGAGCGGTGCTTGAGATGAAGGGCCCAGCGGAGCGGTGCTTGACAGGAAGAACCCAGCGGAGCGGTGCTTGACAGGAAGGGCCCAGCGGAGCGGTGCTTGAGATGGCGGGGCCCAGCGGAGCGGTGCTTGAGATGAAGGGCCCAGCGGAGTGGTGCTTGAGATGAAGGGCCCAGCGGAGCGGTGCTTGACAGGAAGGGCCCAGCGGAGCGGTGCTTGAGACGACGGGGCCCAGCGGAGCGGTGCTTGAGATGAAGGGCCCAGCGGAGCGGTGCTTGAGATGAAGGGCCCAGCGGAGCGGTGCTTGAGACGGCGGGGCCCTGTTCAGCGGTGCTCCTCCCGGCGGGGCCCTGTTCAGCGGTGCTCCTCCCGGCGGGGCCCTGTTCAGCAGTGCTCCTCCCGGCGGGGCCCTGTTCAGCGGTTCTTGTCCCGGCGGGGCCCTGTTCTGCGGTGCTCCTCCCGGTGGGGCCCTGTTCAGCGGTGCTACTACCGGCGGGCCCTGTTCAGCGGTGCTACTCCCGGCGGGGCCCGTTCAGCGGTTCTTGTCCTGGCGGGGCCCTGTTCTGCGGTGCTCCTCCCGGCGGGGCCCTGTTCAGCAGTGCTCCTCCCGGCGGGGCCCTGTTCAGCGGTGCTCCTCCCGGCGGGGCCCGTTCAGCGGTTCTTGTCCCGGCGGGGCCCTGTTCTGCGGTGCTCCTCCCGGCGGGGCCCTGTTCAGCGGTGCTCCTCCCGGCGGGGCCCGTTCAGCGGTTCTTATCCCGGCGGGGCCCTGTTCTGCGGTGCTCCTCCCGGCGGGGCCCTGTTCAGCGGTGCTCCTCCCGGCGGGGCCCGTTCAGCGGTTCTTGTCCCGGCGGGGCCCTGTTCTGCGGTGCTCCTCCCGGCGGGGCCCTGTTAAGCGGTGCTCCTCCCGGCGGGGCCCGTTCAGCGGTTCTTGTCCCGGCGGGGCCCTGTTCTGCGGTGCTCCTCCCGGCGGGGCCCTGTTCAGCGGTGCTCCTCCCGGCGGGGCCTGTTCAGCGGTTCTTGTCCCGGCGGGGCCCGTTCAGCGGTGCTTGTCCTGTGTGTCCAGGGAGCCAGGCCTGGGCAAGACTTCCCGCTCATTCACCATCCGAACTTGCGGTCGCGGCGCCCTCCTGTGATGGAGTCCTGGGCCCGTGGGTGTCGTCTGTCACACCCGGAATGGGGCTGGTGGGGCCCTCCTGGGCAGCTCGCCTGCTGCCTGACTTCTCCGCCCTGCTGCCCTTGCCCTCCTTCGCTGGAGCTCTGTGGCCCTTGCCTCCCTTGGATGATGTGGCAGGTGACGGGGCAAGGCTACTGTCCTTGGAGGCAGCCGTCTCAGGCTTGTCGCGCCAGGCCTTTTTCTTTTTTGTCCTCTTCTCTGGGGGGGGCTGGCTGTCCCCTTGCTGCTGGCCGATGTTCCTGCCCTAGGATCTGGTGGACTCCAATAGCCCTGCACTATGGTCACAGTAGATGCAGGGCTGGTGGTGGCTGAGGTGCTTTTTTTGGTCTTACCAGATGGAGGGGGTGGGTCAGTGATTGGAACGAGTTCAAGGTTGGAAAGGAAAAGGACTTGGGGAGGACAGGGACGGGTAGGTGTAGTGGGTTTGGGAGTGGAGGAAGAGGATGTGGTTGTAGGAGAGTCAAGTGTGCTGTCTTTGGGTGCAGGTGCTTGTGACGGAGGCTGTCGTGAGGTGGATGGCTGTTGGGTGGGTGGCTGCCTGCGTTTGTGTGCTTTGGAAGAGGGGGTGACAGACACACTGGGAGAGGACACAGGGGATGTGTAAATGGCAGTGGGGGTGGTGACTGCACGTGTGCGGACTGTAATGGAGGGTGTGCTGGTGATGGAAGTACTGACTGATGGTGGTGTGCATGCAGGTGTGAGTGGAGACGTCACAGGGAGGGAGGAGGGAGATGAGGAGGTGGGGGACACAGAGGTGGTAGTGACTGTTGGCATGTCTGCATCTGGATGTTGCTTGTGTGAATGCTTGTGGGATCTGTGGTGCTTATGTCTGGATGAGCTGCCCTTGGGTGTAGAGGTGTGTGCAGGCTGATCGGATGGTGTGGATGGGATAGGCAGAGGAACAGGAGACTGGGACTGGGTGGAGGGAGTCAGAAGAGGGAGGCTGGAGACAGGGACAATGGCTGCCGTCAGTGCTGAGGCCAGAGCGTTGAACGATCGCTGATGGGCAGCCTGACCCGAATGAATGCCCTCCAGGTATGCATTGCTCCGATGCACCTCCCTTTCTACACCCTGGATGGCATTTAAAAGGGTAGACTGCCCAACAATGAGTGTCCTGAGGAGGTCAATGACCTCCTCACTGAGGGCAGCAGGGGTAACTGGGGCAGGGCCTGAGGTGCCTGGGGCGAAGGAGATGCCCGCCTTCCTGGGCGAGCGGGCACGGAGCGAAGGCTGAGGGGCTGCTAGGAGGGCGGGGCTGGTGCGCTGGGTGGTGGCTGTACCTGTTGTGGCGGTGGGCACGGATGCTGCCGCCACCACTAGGGAGCTCCCTTCCGAGGACGTGTCGGTGTCGCTGACGTCTCCACGGGTCCCCTTTGTGGAGCTCCACTCGCCCTCCGTCTCACTGGTGTACTCGGAGTCTGTTGTATGCCCCTCCGGGGCCATGTGAGATGCAGCTCCCTCGTGCTCCAATGCCACTTCTCCTCCTCCAGATGATGCTAATGCACACATGAACAGGAAGACAAAGAAAATGAGGGGGGGGGGTGGAGAAATGAAGACAGGTTGAGTGCATGCATTGGCAACAACGTTGTCGGAGAGGACAGACACAGAAGCCCCCTGAACTAGGCCGCACAATGGGGGTACACAACTCAGTTACTGTGACTAGTCCTACGGGTCTATGGACGACAAATGCACACATGGGTGAGGCCGGACCATGGATAGCTGTACTTGGCACCCTACAGAGGTGGGGGGCGGGGGCACAGGGCCGTGTCTAACGGAGGGGCCTAGCCTACAGAATGCGCCCTGGCCTGGAGATAGCCACAGCCCTCCTCCCCCACCCAGACACCTTCACTGCGCGCAAAGATAGCAGAATGTGCTGATACTCACCCCCTTGTGTCTGCTGTGATGTCCTCACGCGCCCATCCAAATCGGGGTAGGCCACCGCCAGGATCCGGGACATCAGGGGGGTCAATTGGCGGCTGGCACCCCTCCTACGTTGGGAGGCCATCCCCAGCAGAGACTCAGCGGTCTTTCTGGTCCCGCGGCGGATGTCCTCCCACCTCTTTCGGCAGTGGGTGCCCCGTCTGTTGTGGACCCCCAGGGCCCGGACGTCCTTGGCGATGGCACGCCAAATGTCGATCTTCTGATGGGCGCTGACCTATGTGACATGTACAGGGTGGTAAAAGAAATCGCATCAGTTTTCTGCCTGGTCAATGTGAGTGGCCCCCCCTCCCCATCCTTGCCATGTGGCACATGCTCTCATCTTTCGTGCATTGCACTCCTCATTCGCTCCCCTCCCCACCATCTTACATACACCCCACTCAACACAGGCATAGCCCATTCAACGTGCACCCTGTGTACTAACCTGTTGGTCTGGAGGACCGTAGAGTAGCGCATACTGGGGGAGGACCACATCAACAAGTTCCTCCAATTCTTCGGCAGTGAAGGCAGGGGCCCTTTCCCCAGTCGCAGCAGCCATTGTATCTCCCAGACCGAGGTCACAGCAGCACTTGCAGTATAGGTCCTCTCCTGTGGATGATCAGGTCTCGAGTGATTAATCAGATAGAAAATGGCGGTCACGCCCGTGGCGGTGCGTACCGCGGCGGTGCGTACCGCGACCGCCGGCGCACATCGTCATTGGCTCCTGAGACCCATAGGGTTCAATGTTAACCAATGCTGCTTTGCGCCGCGGTCTTCAACCGCCTACCGCCACGGTGTGCCACGTCAGCGCAGTGACCCCACATCCCACTGTCACACTTCACAGGTCAGGCAGCTGCCATTTCAAGGGCCCACATGGCATGATTTCTACTGCGTCACACAGGCCTAGGCCTTGCATAGCCACTCATACAAGCCGTTCCATGCATAGTGATTCGTGTACTGTGCAAGCTGTGTGAATTAACCTGTGGGTTGCTTGACTCTGTGCTCCATGTTGTCCTTCCTAGGCACCGTCCGCTGGGACTCGCGAGGAGAAGGATGAATCCTCCTGTGTACCGACCGCTGGTGGACCTGTCGACAATGGAAGAACGACATATCATACCTACATACCGGCTTGACAGAGCAACTATACATGAACTATGTGCCCAGCTGGAGCCAGACCTGATGTCCCCCATCCGCCAACCCACGGGGATTCCCCCTCTGGTGCAGGTTCTGTCAGTACTCCATTTTTTGGCAAGTGGGTCTTTTCAGACAACAGTGGCCATGTCATCTGGGATGTCTCAGCCTATGTTTTCTAAGGTTTTGTCCAGAGTGTTGTCTGCCCTGATGAAATACATGCAGAGCTACATTATTTTCCCTGAGGTGGGCGAATTGGCTACAGTGAAGGGTGATTTCTATGCCCTTGGACATATCCCCAACATCATTGGTGCCATTGATGGGACCCATGTGGCTTTGGTTCCCCCCAACGACAGTGAGCAGGTGTACAGAAACAGAAAAAGTTATCATTCGATGAATGTCCAGGTGGTCTGTTTGGCTGACCAGTACATCTCCCATGTAAATGCCAAGTTCCCTGGGTCAGTGCATGACGCGTATGTCATGCGAAATAGCAGCATCCCTTATGTGATGGAACAGCTACAGAGACACCGTGTGTGGCTAATTGGTGACTCTGGTTACCCCAACCTGTCGTGGCTACTGACCCCAGTGAGGAATCCCCGGTCCAGGGCAGAGGAACGGTACAATGAGGCCCATGGGCGATCTAGGAGGATCATAGAAAGGACCTTCGGGGTCCTGAAGGCCAGGTTTAGGTGCCTGCATATGACAGGGGGATCCCTCATGTACTCACCAAAGAAGGTGTGCCAGATCATCGTGGCCTGCTGTATGCTTCACAATCTTGCATTGCGACGCCAGGTGCCTTTTCTGCAGGAGGATGGTTCAGATGGTGGTGTTGTTGCAGCTGTGGAGCCTGTGGAGAGTGAAGAGGAGGAAGACGACGGGGACGACACGGACAACAGGGATACAGTCATACAACAATACTTTCAGTAGCACACAGGTAAGAAACAGCCACCCCACTTTACATTTACTTGAGGCCTCATGCGTCTCCACTGTCTGTGTTTCCCCCCAGTTCCTGTTAACTGATTTGTGACTTTCCCTTCCCTTTTCAGAGCTGTATGACCCACTGCCTGACTTCAGCTTTGTTTGCCCATGGACTAAAGCTTATTGAAATTGGTATGTTGTCATCACAAAGTAACTGGCCATTATTGCCCCGTTATGTGTAATACATTTGTTAAGAATACAAGCAGACTCCTGTTTTTTTAAGTGGAATAAGTGATTTATTTTAAGTGCTACATATAGGTAAATGATTGGGAAGCGGGGATGGGTGGGGGTGGAGTAATGTCCATGGCAGAGTCCAGTTCTCAGTCGCACAGGTGCATTGTCCATATGCCTGTGGAAGGATGGAGCAAGGGCAGTTCAAGGTTGGACAGGGTGACAATGTGGGACAGTGGGATGACATCAGGGGGTATCTTAGGCTGGCGGGGGTCTTGCAATCCTACTCGGTCTTCTTGTGAGATCTCAGGTTCCGCTTGCGGGGTGGTTCATCTTCTGCAGGAGGTGGGGTTCTGGTGGCCTGTCGTTGTGTGGGGGCCTCCTGTCCACTTGCGCCGGCGGAGGTGGTAGGCTGTTCCTGGCCTGGGCTAGTGACAGGGGCCCTTTGGGGTGCCACATGGTCCCGCAATGTGGTGACGATCTGGGTAAGGGCCAGGACAATGGTCCCCATTGCGGAACCGATGTTCCTCAGTTCCTCCCTGAACCCCATGTACCGTTCCTCCTGCAGTTCCTGGATCTCCTGGAACCGGGCCAGTACCGTCGCCATCGTCTCCTGGGAGCGGTGGTATGCTCCCATGATGGTGGAGAGGGCCTCTTGGAGAGTCGGTTCCCCCGGCCTGTCCCCCCCCTGTCGCAGAGCAGCCCTCCCAGTTCCCCTGTGTTCCTGGGCCTCTGTCCCCTGGACGGTGTGCCCACTACCACTGACCCCAGGTCCCTGTTGTTGTTGGGGTGGTGGGTCAACCTGGGTGCCCTGTAGTTGTGGACACACCACTGATTTACGTGTCCTGGAGACAGAGGCATGGGGCCGCTGGGTGGGAGCTGTGCTGGTGTTCCCAGAGGGGGTTGGGTCTGGTGTAGCCTGTGGCTGTCTGTGGGGAACCGACTGTCCAGAGGTCCCCGATGGGCCGGGCTGGTCGTCTGGCTCCAGGGAGACAGAGCTGCTGTCATCGCTGGGGGCCTCTTCTGGGGGTGGGATGGACATCTCTGGACCCTCCGTGGCAGTGTGGTGGCGTTCGGGTCCTGCAGGGGTATAAAGGTATGGTTATTGCTTCTGTGTGTGGCATTTCGTGTGATGGGTTGGTGTCCGTGTACCCATGTGCAGGCATTTCCTTGTGGGGGCTTTTGTGAGTGTGGCTTGTGGGGGTGATGTGTGTGTGCAGTGGGCATGCTTTGGTGATGGGTGTCCATGCTTTGTGGTCGCATGCAGGGCTTGGTGTTGGGATGGGTGGGTTGTGATGGTGAGCCTTTTGCTAGGGGTTGGTGTGATGGGGGAGGGTGGGGGTATGATTTGGCATGCAGGTGGGGTGGGGGTGGGAAGCAGTAGTGAAGATTTGCCTTACCAGAGTCCATTCCTCCGCCTACTCCTGCGAGGCCCTCAGTATGCAGGATGTGCAAGACTTCCTCCTCCCACGCGGTAAATTCTGGGGGACTAGGTTGGGGTCCGCCGCCAGTCTTCTGCACCGCAATGTTGTGCCTTGATACCATGGAACGCACCTTCCCCCGTAGGTCGTTCCATCTATTCCTGATGTCCTCCCGATTGCGTGGATGCTGTCCCACCGCGTTAACCCTGTCCACTATCCTTTGCCATAGCTCCATCTTCCTGGCAATTGTGGTGTGCTGCACCTGTGCCCCGAAGAGCTGGGGCTCTACACAGACTATTTCCTCCACCATGACCCTGAGTTCGGCGTCACTGAACCTGGGGTGTCTTTGGGGTGCCATGGGGTGGTGTGGTTGAGGTGTGGGGTGGCGTTTGTGGTGATGAGTGTCGTGCGTGTGGTGTTGTGTGGTGTTTGGTGCGTGGATTCTGTGTGGGTGATGGTGTTGTGTGCGTCTGTGCTGTGGGATTCTCTATTCTGTGCTCTGTCTCTCGCCTTCATCAATGATTTCAGGTCGTAGGGGCTTGTGGGTGATGTGGGTGTGTGCTTTATATAGTGTTGGGTGTGTGGGAGTGGTGTTAGTATGTGTATCAGGTGTGCGTATTTCGAACTGACCAATGTTGCTGAGTTTTCTATGTGTGTGTGTATTTTGACCGCGGCGGTGTGTACCGCCAATGGAATACCGCGTTTGAAAGACCGCTGCGTGGATTTGTGGGTCGGAATGGTATGGGCGTTTTTCTGTTGGCGTGACGGTGGAGGTTTGGTCAGCGCCATTTTTTCGCTGACCTTTGGTGTGGCGGATTTTTGTGGATGTCGGGTTTTTGGCGGTTTGCCAGTTGCGGGTCAGAATGACCGTGGCGGTTTACCACGGCCGCGGCGGTGTTATGGCGGCCTTCTGGCCGGCGGTAAGCGACTTTTACCGCCGAGGTCAGAATGACCCCCATAATTTCCTTCAATATTTGGTATGTCTGAACTTTATAGATTAATCACCAGGCTTTGTGGGCTCAAGGGCACACTTAGGAGTTACCTAGAAAATTTATAAATTAGGTATTGTACATAGCAAAACACGTATCCTAGCCATCATTTATTGAAGTAGTTTTAATACACTAGACTAGTCAGGATTCATTCATCATCTCTGGAGCTGCACACTTCAGTTATAGCAATGTGGATAGTGTAAATAAATACTACAGCTCATATATGGTGTTTAACATTTACGTCACATGCTATTCATGTGCTGCCTACTGATTGGAAAGTTAAATAAGTCACTTATATAGCAGATGCTCTGGGGCACTGAAGGGGAGTGTCACACTACACAGAGTCATAATACATGCAAACGTAAGTTCATACAACTAAATTTTCAGGGGAGACAATGAAGAAAAAGGTGATGTTTGCTTTAGATCCTGAAGTTGGGAAGACATTTTAAAACAACATGAAACAGTTAATTTAGAAGTCTATCATTAATAAAGTGTGAATTTCAATGTATCCTTTGGTTTGGCAACTTTCGACATCAGTGTTTATGGAAAGGTTTCAGCTTCAAAGGCCTGGATGTCTTCAAGCTGTAAGACATATCTTTTAGTACAGTGGTGTTGACTAATGCTGAAATCCTAAACTCTGCACATGATTAGACTGGAACAGACACCTGGTGTAAATAGTTATTCTTATATTTACTGTCAGGAAGTGGGGCTGGAGGTGCTGCTCACCATTGTCTGATCCAAGTATGAGGAATCACCACCTTAAAGTCCTCAGAACTGAGTGGCTTTCAGTGAAGGAAAATCCAGTGGGCATTATACAATGCGGCCACTGATAGAATTCAGTAAAAAGAAGAAGGGTAACCTAATAACCTTTTGTGAGATTGAGTATCAGTATAGACTAAGGTAAATGGCCAAGAAGGAGATCATTTACTTGTTTTTTCAATGGTTATTTCTGGAGTATATGCATGACTATACAAAAAGGCATATACATTCAATCAAAGGGGCAATTAATGTCAACAACAAAAAATATAATTAATTTAAAGGCGTACACATATGAAAACATATACATCAGTGAGCTTTATACTTAAAACAAAAATGTAATACATCAACATGGGTTATATCCACTAGCAAAGATCACATATTCACCATATACAGAAGGTAAGTATCAAATATATGAATGCAGAGTTCCCTTTGATAAATGTACGTTAATCAGAAAAAGTAGTCCATAGAGTTTAACATTTAAGTTATGGACTCTTAGTCATTTGAACCAAGAAGTGGAACCACCATAGACATATAACAAAGGCCATCTTCAGAACTACATTGCATAAGGAAAAAATTATAGACCCTTAATAAATGCTAAGTACAAATTAAATTGTATTATTTGTATCATGTATTAAAAAAACACTTTGTGAATTAGTAAAATAAAAGCACTGAAAACTTGAGGAGCATGCATCCATCACACCAAACTAATATTGTAGTGTTCACACGGTGAATGGATGTTGCTATGGTATTAACCATCGACTGGCATGCAGATAATTTGTTGATAGCAATAAAATTATGTTGATTCGAAGTAAATAAAACATAACAGCCTCCTTATAAGGAGGTAGCAGCCATGGAGCTTTTGCTGTGAAATAAGATAATTAGAGAGGTGCAGCGTTACTTACAAAAAAGTAATGCAGCACCGACTGGTAGGAAAAAAATCAATTGTACTTACCGTATTTAATATGCTAAATTCTGTGAGAACACACTATCACCAGTTTTCTGTATTTGGCAGACTCAACCAAAAGAGAAAATAAAGATACACATGGTCAGATTGGTAGAATCACTCCTTTGGTTTAGAAATTCATTATTCCCAGCAATTCTGTCAAGAAGACGCACCTACTTTAAGCAAATGAATTGGGAAAAAGTGCAGCGCAGCACAACAACTCGTGTGATGAGCAGCAGTAGCAATGAACTATACCGCCTTCAAAACTTAACATTGCACGGAAAATGTGCATTGTTATAGTTAATGGAAAAATGTACCACTAACCAAGAGTATTGTGCCTATTGGAGTGGGTGCATTGCGCTAATTAAAGACATTCAGCATAAAGCAAATTGTGGCTATGATGAAAATATAATCTTGTGTTTGTAATTCCCATTTGTTTGAATCAGAAATGAAATATGGATCAGTTTAGCATAATACAGAATATTTATCTTGTTATTTGGTCACAAAGGCTTAATCTGCATATATATGTGCATGTATGGGAGTAAGACTGATTTTATCAAATAGTCCATCTATCAAGTTATAAAATTTCAAAAAAGCATTTTTAAGCAAACATATACCACAATATTCACCCCTAGTATTAGCTCAAGCATTGGTTACAATGGCAGGCATATTAATATATCTCTAGGATGGTAAAGAAATGCAACTATTTCAACTGTAACTTTTCATGAAACAATTTATTAGGAAACGTATCTCAATGATCAGTTCAGGAGTTGCTTATAATGGTGGCCATCTTTGCATATCTCTCAGATGGTAAGGAAATGTAGTTATTTAAATTGTGCATATAAATCAAACACAATTATTTGTATGATGTAAGCTATCAGCCAAACATAAATGAACATACAGAAGAATATACATATACAAAGTATCATTTACATTTCTTGATAAGCGAACTGCTGCTAATAAAGTGAGACTCTGCATTGTTCCTAACTAAACATCAATTAAAATGGCTGTGATCTCCACAATTCCTGTGTATTCCAATACTGTAAGACAAAAAATATCTTAGCAAAATATTTAAGTATGATGATTTATATTTCAGTACAGATTTCAAATATGGGTAGATTGAGCAGGATACATGTGGTTTCTTTACCATGAAAGAAGTAAGGGTTAATGTTGTAACATAGCTAATAAAGGCCATTCAACAGGTATAGTCAAACCTTTTGCTACACTATTCTGCTCCATATCACAAGATTCTCATGTGATGAAAGTGGATGGTTGTGATTACGGTTCCTTGAAGTACACTTTATTTCATCTACCTAGGTGAATTTGTTTTGTATATGCTGGTTAACTAAGGAGGCATGTTTGATACAGCATCTAATGAATGATTGGTGCTTTAGAGTGCGTTTCCAGACCTGTGAATTTACAGCACCACACCTGGAGCATTCATACGCCTGCTGGATACAAAGATATATTTTAAATTGTAATGAAGATTAAGAATTTATGACTAGGTCTTATCCTGAAACCAAAAAAAGGAAAAACGCAATACAAATGTACCTCCCTAGGCTTGCTGCTGAGAAAAAGGTAGAAGGTAGGAGCCCCCACCTATTTGGAATGGCTACGAGGCATGATGGAGTGGGCTTTAGCTGAGGAGATGCATGAAAGAAGAGCATATTGCTGAAAGAGAGGTGTTAGAAATGGCGACCCTGGTTGGCAGTCAGTTTGCACTCTGCCCAAGCAGGACACCTCACTCTAGTCAGGGTAATGGGGATACACACCTAGGATAGTCCCTGCTCACCCCCTTGGTAGCTTGGCACAAGCAGTCAGGCTTATCTCAGAGGCAATGTGTAAAGTATTTGTACAAACACACAGTAACACAGTGAAAACACCACAAAATCACTCAACACCAGTTTAGAAAAAAGGCCAATATTTATCTGAGTAAAACAAAAACAAAACGACAAAAAGCCAACATACCCAAGCAAAGGTATGAATTTTCAAAGATTAAACTTGAATGTAGTGCTTATAAACAAAAATGCTGCAATTTGGTGTCATCACGGTGTTGTGACGAATTCGTTTCCAACAATGCGATGCCAATGGCGCCACTCACGGAGTCACATGGACCCCCAGGTACAGTATCGTGTGAACTTGAGGAAACAAACTGGTCACGTAGTCGGGGAGCGAGGCATCATTGGATCTGGTGCCGCGTAAGTTCCAGTGCTGCAGAGCAGAGGAGCGGAGGCATTAGTGTGAGGCGTTGGGTCCTTGCTGCAGAACAGTGGAGATGAGACATCATCAGTGCGAAGCGTCCGTTCCTTACGCTTCCGGATGGGTTAATGTCCGGCGGGTCAAGACGTGGCGGGCGACCTCACAGGTTTGCGGTCACACCACGGGGCTGCAAGTGCTGCAGTGGGGTCAGGTGTCATAAACGTTGGTAACATCACACTCCGGTCTCACAAGATCACAGGACGTCAGCAGCTGTTGAAGCATCAGGCCTGTGAAGCCAGTCTGTTCGTCGCACTCTAGCGGGGACCACGGCTTCAGTTACAGGGGGCAGCACGGGGTCAGGCAGTGGCATCAGTCCGGGCAACGTCCTATGTCGGTGCACTTTGTTTTTCTTGGATTTTCACCAGCTTTCACTCCCAGGGGCCCAGAAGCTGGAGTAGTCACCACCTGGCAAGTTAGAGTCCTCAGCAAGTAAACCCAGAGGCTGGTAGGTGAAGTCTTTGCTGTCCCTGAGACGCCTTAACAGGAAGCAAGCATCGTCCAAGCCTTGGAGAAACTTCTCAAGTAGAATACACAGCAAAGTCCAGTCTTTGCCCTCTCTAAGGCAGAAGCATCAACTGCAGGTCATCCCCACAAAGCACACACAGCAAAGGGGCAGTACTCCTCCTCCAGCTCTTCAGCTCTTCTCCTTGGCAGAGGATCCTCTTGATCCAGAAGTATTCCAAAAATCTGGGGTTTTGGGTCCATTACTTATACCCATTTCTGCCTTTGAAGTGGGCAAACCTCAAAGGAAAATCTCTGTTGTTGACAAGATCCTGCCTTGCCCAGGCCTGGCCTCAGACACACACCAGGGGGTTGGGGACTGCATTGTGTGACTACAGACACAGCCTTTTCAGGAGTAAGTGTCAGCTCCTCCCTCCCCACTCTAGCCCAGGAGACTCATCAGGATTTGCAGGACACTCCTCAGCTCTCTTTGTGTCACTGTTTTGAGGGAATTCACAAACAGCCCAACTGTCAGTCTGATCCACATGTGGATTCCACAGGCAGGCAGAGGCACAGAATGGTTAAGCAAGAAAATGCCCACTTTATAAAAGTGGATTTTCAAACTGACAATCTAAAACCCAACTTTACCAAAAGATTATTTTTTAAATTGTGGGTTCATAGACCTCAAACTCCCCATCTGTATCTGCTACCAATGGAAAACTGCACCTAAAAATTATCTTTAAAGGCATCCCCCATGTTAACCTATGCGAGAGATACGCCTTGCAATAGTGGAAACCGAATTTGGCAGTATTTCACTATCAGGACATGTAAAACACATCAGTATATGTCCTACCTTTTAAATACACTGCACCCTGCCCATGGAACTAACTAGGGCCTGCCTAAGGGATGACTTACATGTAGTAAAAGGGAAGGTTTGGGCCTGGCAAGTGGGTACACTTACCAGGTCGAATTAACAGTGCAAGTATGCACACACAGACACTGCAGTAGCAGGTCTGAGACATGTTTACAGGGCTACTCATGTGAGTGGCACAATCAGCACTGCGGACCCACTAGTAGCATTTGATTTACAGGCCCTGCTCGTCCCTAGTGCACTTTACTAGTGATTTACTAGTAAAACAAATGTGCCAATCATGGAAAAGCCAATTGCCAATACAATTTACACAGAGAGCACTTGCACTTTAGCACTGGTCAGCAGTGGAAAAGTGCCCAGAGTACCAAAACCAGCAAAAACTAAGTCCAGCACACAGTCAAAAATACAGGAAGCAGAGGCAAAAATACAGGGGAAACCAACGGCAAGAATGACAGGTCTAACAAGTGGCAAGGAATCTGGCACTATGGGGAAAAGCTCAATTTGCTTTCTGACACAACTGATACGAGCTATCATGCCATTGGCTCACAATAAGGTGGCTCATGAGGGGCCGCGCCATTTATGTTTATGGTGTGATTGAAATTCCCACGTGACACATAGTGATAAACCTGGATGATAAAGATGCAGATACAAATGTAAAGAACTACTGCTAGTTAAGAAAGTGAGGATGAAAAGTTGGCACATTGATGATATATAGTATAATGTAGAATATGAGCAGGGAGTTTATACGAGTGAATTGCATACTATTTTATGGTGATTCTGCAACTTGAGTGCTGGTCGGTTTGCTAGTGTGTTTTGTTTTCTCCTTTCTGCTGTACACTGCAGTACAATAATTACACATTCTTCTTGTATTAAAAAAAACTAAGAAAAATATATAATACAAAAATCAAATGATTTAGAATTTGGATATTTGCACATTATTACACATTATTACACTATTACACATTATTACATTGTTCTTTCAAGGACTGTGAACCCTATTTGCACTTACTGTTCTACAAGAGGAATGAGAAGACTCCTCCATCCTCAAAGACGTCATTATATTTTCTTTTGATTCATGTTTGGTATTAAGTTATTGGCATTGGTGAGGAAGTGGTTGAAAGGAACAATATTAATGTTTTCATTATGTTACAGCTGATGAACGTGTTACTTTGAGAATCATTCAGAGCAGGTGCTCTATTGACACATCACAGAACAGAGTTATCTAGATAGAAATAATTAATGCAGTTCAGTTAGTTCCTTTCATCCATTAGTGAGGTTTCATGTGTATTTCAGCTCTCAGGTGTCCCAGAGTTTCAACCACCTATAGACAGCCGGAAATACAGAGAACTTCACAAAGTAAAGTATATATTATATTATGAAGAATGACTTGGAATTCCAAGTTATCTCTTATTTTAGAAACCAGGACATCGGCTGAGCATTTGAGTCGAGCTATAAGACGAAGCACAGTGAAGATATTCAGTGTCACCCCTGTTTTTCCCACTTGTCCGATTCCCTCTTTCTGTAGATCTACTGCAGATGAACATATCATCCTTTATCTTTTGTGTGGGTGCCAGTGGTTTAAGGAAGATTGGCATTGCTCTTGTTCGGCCTGGATTGCCAGGTTTGTGCAAACAAGAGAGATTGCATAGCCTATGTTAGCGATGGATTCTGAATTTACTTAGAAGAAGTAAGTAAAGTACAATATGAAGTCAATCTAATGAGACCGGAGGACAAGAATCTGCATTTTAGATCAGTTGAAGTTAAAAAAAGAATTGGGTTCTGTCTCAAAGCCAGAAAGTAAAGATACTTGTCAAATTCTAATCCTTCAGAATCCAAGACCATTAATCCTTGCACACTGCTGCCTCCAGTGTACATTTCTAAGTCTTAAAGCCACAAGTACAACCTGCAATACTTTTGGCACCACCAGAGAGATTTTCTGATGATCCCAGTAAGTTTGTGATGCGCCTTAATTACTGTCAATTGTATTTTCATGTAAACTGATGACATTCCATTATGATCAAAGTAAGGTACTCTTTATTCTATCCAATTTTATTGGTAATGCTGCCAATTGGATTACTCAATTAAAATAATACAATAGTCAAGTGCTGTATAATTTTTCTCTCTTCTGCAAGAACATTCAGAAGTTATTTGATAGAAAATCACATGCTTTTTCGTTGGACAGTGAATTGCGAATTTGAAACATGGCTATCTAGACTAGATCACATATAGATATGCAGAAAATCTATATCTGATTAAGTCTACATGGCCGTGTTTCAAATTCAACAATTCACTCCGACTTAGAGCTCTGGAATACCCACAATTCTAAGATTGTGTCTGTATGATCGTCTTTCCGCATCCTCTGTCCACTTCTCCAATTGTGCTGTGGTCTCTCTTAGTTGTGTGAGTTCCAACCATAGAGATTGTTGCTCATCTTTGGTTGTCAACTTTCAGCCATATTCCTCAAGCCTTGATGGATCAATGGCACCTCAGTCTCATCACTGCTGATCTGCTTGTTCTAGGGCAGTTTTTGTGATCCTGATGAATAGAGGAATAGTCATTAAAGATATTCCATTTGGATCCTGGTACGTGGGAGTCACCACCTGTTAGACCTGGCATCCTTGGCGTGGCCTCCTCTGTTTTCTACCTTTGCTTCCCAGGTTTTGACTGTGTGCTGGTACTCTGGACACTTTACCACTGTTGACCAGTGCTAAAGTGTAAGTGCTTCCTGTGTAAAATGCAGGTATAATTGGCTTTTCCATGATTGGAATATTTGATCTACTAGTAAGTCCCTAGTGAAGTGCACTAGAGGTGCCCAGGGTCTGTAAATCAAATGCTGCTAGTGGGCCTGCAGCACTGTTTGTGCCACCCGCATGAGTAGCCCTGTAAACATGGCTCAGACTTGCCACTGCAGTCTGTATATACAGGTTTAAACTCCCTTTTCGACCTGGTAAGTGTACCCACATGCCAGGGCTAAACCTTCCCTTTTCATACATGTCAGGCACCCTTAAGATAGGCCCTAGGTAGCCCCATGGGCAGGGTGCAGTGTATGTTAAAGGTGGGACGTGTACTCATGCTTTTTACGTGTTCCAACAGCGAAATACTGCTAAATTCGGTTTTCACTGTTGCAAGACCTATCTCTCTCATAGGTTAACATGGGACTGCCTTTAAATAGCTCTAAAGTTTAGATTGCCATTGGGAGCAGATAGAAATGTGGAGTTTGGTGTCTCTGAACTCACAATTTAAAAATACATCTTTTGGTAAAGTTGTTTTTTAAATTGTCAGTTTGAAAATGCCACTTTTAGAAAGTGGGCATTTTCTTGCTTAAACCATTCTGTGGCTCTGCCTGTTTGTGGATTCCGTGTCTGGGTCAGACTGACAGCGATGCTGTTTGTCAGTACCCTCTAGACAGTGAGACAAAGGGAGCTGGGGTGTAGCCTGCATAACCTGATGGGCCATCTGTGCTAGAGTGGAGAGAGAAATGGTCACTTACACTCAAATGGGCTGTGCCTGCCCTCACACAATGCAATCTCCAACTCCCTGGTGTGTGTCAGGGGCCAGGCCTGGGCAAGGCAGGATCCTGTGAACAACAGAAACTTTCCTTTGAAGTTTGCCAACTTCAAAGGCAGAAAGGGGTATAAGTAGTGGACCCCAAACCCCAGATTTTTAGATTACTTCAAGGATTCAAGAGGAACCCTGCCAAGGAGAAGAGCTGAAGGGCTGAGGAGAAGTGCTGCCCTGGCCTGGGACCGTGCTTTGTTGGGTTATCCTGCAGTGGCTCCTTCTGCCTGTGAAAGGGGACAAAGACTGGACTTTGTTGTGTATTCCTGCTTGAGACGAATCTCCAAGGGCTTAAACTGAGTTTGCCTCCTGTTTTCCTCTACCAGCACCTGGACTCTCTGCTGCGACTCCTGCCCTGCTAAGTGGTGTCCTATCCAGTCCCTGGACCAATGAAAGGTGAAGTTGGCAGAACAAGAGCTGAACTCCACTCACAGAACACCGTGCGGGGAAATTTTCAACACACCACCTGCAACGCAGCTAAAAAACAACACGCCACCCGCTTCGCAGGAAACAATTGATGCTCCACCTGCGTCGTGGTTGGGACATCAATGCATCGCGGTTGGAGAAACAACGCAACACCTGCTTGTGGCTGCTGATAGCAACGCAAACCACACGCAGCAGGGTTTTCTAACACCACGCGGCTGGATTTATCACGCATCTGGGCGTCAAAGTCATTGTGAACCTGCACTGATCCATGGTGCCCTGTCTCGAAATCGACCCTTCACTCTCTTGCGCATGAGAAAAATGAAGCATCGCTAACCCGACTGGAGACAAAATGACACATGGCCTCACTTGCGAGGAAGGAATTGACACATTGCTGACTTTTCCGACGCACGCTCACCCGTGCAGCTTTATTTTTAATGCAAACCAGGTACTTTGTGTAAAATCAACCTTTCCATTGTTTTCAATAGAGTAAGACTCTTATTCTTTTGAAAATTCATATCTTGACTTGTGTATGTTGGATTTTTACCATTATGGTATTGTTTGATTTAGATAAATGTTACCTGTTTTTCTAAACTGGTGTGGAGTCCATTTTGTAGTGTTTTCACTGTATTACTGTGTTTGTTGGTACAAATACTTTACACATTGCTTCAGGGTTAAAACTTCCTGCTCGTGCCAAGCTACCAAGGGGGCGAGTGGGGGTTAACCAGGTGTGTTTCTCCTTTGCCCTGATTAGAGTGAGGGTCATTGCTTGGACAGGAGATAACCTGACTGCCAACCAAATACCCCATTTCTAACACCACCGCTTCTGGGAGTTGTGTCTGTGGACATCAGCAGGCCTGTGGAATTTAGCAATTTTCACATTCTGAGGGGCACTCTGCCCATTGTCCTTCATCATGGTTCACCTTAGTCCCTACTGGGTATCTCCAATGGTGCATGTACAAGTTACCAGACTGAGATCATGGACAGATCACAGAATGTGCTAAGGTAGGCCAGTACCCTTCCAGGCACTAGAATTTATTGTATGAAAGAGAGGTCAATATATGGTCAGTCTTGGGCAAAAGTATGTCTATGCCAGGGTCTATTTAGTACTTCTGGTCTTAAAGGAAGTCTTTTGGGGGGGGCAAATTACTAGGTCGCCAACTGGTCCCATGCACCACTAATTCCCATTGTGACATGTGTAAAGGGCGATCAGGTGCAGAGGGCCCTCCTGTGCCCAGATCATGAAAGGCTGCCCTGGCTCTGCGCACAACTGAGCTCTGGTTTCTCCGACTCACAGTGTAAAGTGAAATCATTTAATCGGATTTTTCTCAGAGTTAGTGGATTGTTTCAGACAGCACAGCGTAGCAACAGAAAAGGCACACATGCTCACTGTTACTGGGAAATTTAAGCTCCAACTCGGAGAAGTATCGGGTTAACTTTACATACTGCAGGCGCAAAGAAACAGGCGCTGGGCTCTGCGCTGAGCCAAGGCAGCTCTTCATGATGAGCCCCTGATAAATGCTGAGTAATTGGAAGACTGGAGACCACAGTGATTGAGATCATGCATCATTGGGGTCTAAATCTTCCAATGGTTTAAAAGTCATTGAAGTCATCCACATGAAGTTGCCAGGATGTGCCTAGGCAAAATGTAAAATTCAGAATGCATATGTTATCGGGGTAACTAGAGATCCTAACATCCACTTCAGAACCTCCACTCCTCCGTACACCTACAGAGTGACAAGAACCATTCAGACTTCCTTATGTGGTCTTCCCGGGGAAGCAAGAGTTAAATTGTCTGCATACTTCTATCTCAAAAACAAGAATCCTAAATTTGTTTTAAATTTAGATTTTTTTTCAAGCATTCCTCTTCTGGGATCTGTTTCTTGGACATCTCAATTTTTGTTTTGCTTTTCTTTCCATCCTAATTACTTCAGTATGCCCACAACCGGACCTGTTCTTTTTGTGAGTTAGCTCAGTATTGACAAGAATTGATGTCGATTTGAGAATAGCTCCGAGCTGCTCATGTATCTAAAAGCTGGCAAGGTTATTCCTCACAGCACTGACGTCATGTGTCAGAAGAGATTTACGAACTTTTCATTCAAAAAGAGATTGTTAAAGATGTCATAGTATGTCGTGTTTCTAATTTATGTTATGTTTTACAATGCAAAATTATGTTAGGTTTTTGTATTATTTTTTGTTATGTGTTCTGATATGTTATGCTGTGTTATGTTATGTTTGCTATGTTGTGATGCGTTATGTTATCTCAGGCCATATTGTGTTTTCCTGTTATATAAAGTCTCCTCATGTTATGCTTTGCTGTTTTATGCCATGTCATCTTATGTTGTTTTGCTATGCTGTGATATGATGTTTTATGCTGTGCTTTTTAATGTTTAGCTGTGCAATGCTATGTAACGTTAGGTGATGTTATGTTTTGCTAAGTTATGGATACATTGCTATTTTGTGTTGCTAAAGTTGCCCTAAGTGGGTAGTGTATGCCCAGACGTGGGTCCCTTGCTCACTGTGCTACTGGATTCAAGCTAGCCTGGCTGATGAAGGGTGATACCCTGAAACTGGTTCCAGGATGCTTGTTTCCGGTCCAGGGAGAACCTGGCTTGGCAGTACGGGCTGGACTGTTCCCACGAGGAACAGGGTCAAGACTGATTAACATATGGCTAGGTCCAAACTGGGGTGGCATGGTGAGCAAAAGAACGATGGATTAAACCCTGATATGTGACTGGGGATGAGTGTGTGCATTGTTCAGCACTCCGTCCATCATCTTTTTGTGTTGCTAAGGTTATTCCTCACAACACTGACGTAATGTGTCAGAAGAGTTTTACGATTTTCTCATTCAAAAACACAGTTGGGGACTATGTTGTTTTTCGAAGTTATGTTATGTTTTGTTTTGCAATGCAAAATTATGTTGGGTTTCTTGTATTATATTTTGCTATGTGTTCTGATATGTTATGCTGTGTTATGTTATGTTTGGTTATCTTTGCGATGTTGTGATACATTATGTTATCTCAGGCCATATTGTGTTTTCCTGTTATATAAAGTCTCCTCATGTTATGCTTTGCTGTTTTATGCCATGTCATCTTATGTTGTTTTGCTATGCTGTGATATGATGTTTTATGCTGTGCTATGTAACGTTTTGCTTTGCAATGCTATGTAATGTTAGGTGTTGTTATGCTTTGCTAAGTTATGGATACATTGCTATTCTGTGTCACATCATACAATGGTTCACTGATCTGTCATGCCTTGTTGCTACCTACCGCTATGTTAGGCGATTCTACGTTGTGCTATTACATCATCTTGTGTTGTTTTGCTATGGTATTTTCTGTTGTGCTATGGCCTGTTTTGCTATGTAATGTTATATCATGCAATGCTGTAATCCAATTTAATGTGTTATGTAATGTTCTATTACGTCATAAAATATCTTTGACACAGTCCTCTACAACCTGGTGGCTGCTCCAAGACAGACCAGATTAATTAAAGCATTCCATCTCTCACTTTTGTTCTATTTTTCATTTTGACCCGATAGGTGTGCCCAGACATGGGTCCCGTGCTCACTGTGCTACTCAAAGCCAGTTGTGCCCGACTGAAGATGTCCAACTAGGTTGAAACCTGTCTTGAGTTGCTTGTGTTACGGTTCAGAGAGGACCTAGCTTGGCAGTGCGGGCTGGACAATTGGAGCAGGACCAAGGCTGCTTTACATGTGGCTGGATCTGATCTGAGATGGCATGGTGGGCAAAAAAATCATGAACTCGGATGTGGCCTGAATAATTGCCAGTGGCTGAGATTAATTCAAGTATTCCAGCTTTTACTTTTTATATTTTTCATTTTGATGCACTAAGCATGACGGCTATGCCAAATGTGGACCCCATGCTCACTGTGTCCCACTGGAACCATGCTGCATCCTACTGAAGAGGGACAACTAAGCTGAAACTGTTTTGGGTTGCTTGTGTTCCAGTTCAAAAAAGATCTGGCTTGGCACTTCGGGTTGGACTCTTTGCAATGAAGCACAACCATGGCTGATTTGCATAGGTCTGGGCCTGATTTGAGGTGGCATGGTGGGAAAAAAACACAATGAACTGGTAAGTGAATCTGAGTAGTTATGGTGGCTGAGATTAATTTAAGCACTTTATCACTTTTTTATATTTTTTTTATTGTGATGCGCTAAGTGCGACATGTATGCCTAGGTGGCTCCCATGCTCAATGTCCCAATGGAACCAAACTGCACCCAAATGGAGAGACCCAACTGAGCCAAAACCAGTCTTGGGTTGCTTGTGATACGGTTCAGAGAGCACCTGGATTGGCAGTTCAGGTTGCACTTTTCCCATTGGAGCAGGTCCAAGGCTGAATTGCAGATAGGTGGATGTACTCTGAAGTGGCATGGTCGGCAAAAACTTGATGGACTGTGATGTGGCACAAGTAATTACAAGTAGTTGAGATTAATTCAAGCTTTCCATTTATCACTTTTTTGTCTATTTTTTAGTGTGATGCCACAGGTGTGAAAGGTATGCCCAGATGTGGGCTATATGTTCACTACGCCACATGAACTGAGCTGCGCCCAACTGAAGAGGTCCAACTTGGACCAAACTGGTCTTTGGTTGCTTGTACTATGGTTCAAAGAGTACCTGGCTTGGAAGTTTGGGCTGGACTATTCCCATTGGAGCGGAGACAAGGTTGATTTGATCTTGTCTGCGGTGGCATGGTGCACAAAATAAGATGGACTGGGATGTGGCCCCAATTAATTACCAGAGGTTGAGATTAATTCAAGTATTTCACTAATCACTTTTTGTATATTTTTTATTGCTCCTAAACAAGGCCCCTGAACTAGGTTGCATAAGCCTTCGATATAGCTGAAGGTTCGCTTGGAAAACGGCAGGTTTTTGTTAATTTCTAATACAGTAGTGACTCTTCATTGCTTGGAGTTCTCAGTGACCTGGTATTTTCTTTTTTTCTTATTTTACTTTTATAGCAGTAGCACGTGTTATCGCCATGCTTTCTACAAATTTAAATTGCACTAAGGATTGTAAATGGATCCAAGAATGTCTTCTTCCCTGTGTTCATTAGAGTCCAGAAGTATGAACCTACATGTGTCGGTGTCAGCTCACCTTTGCAGGCTGGATACTGCATCACCAGTAAGTTACCACTGGATGTGAAGAAGGGGTGATGGAAAAGTCACCATTTCTGGTGCATAGGGTGGAAACAAGCTAGGCAAGTATGCATATTCATTATCTACATGTTTTCTGAACAATTGTTGATCAACATTTCACTTTAAATGCCTAAAAAATTGGATGGCATGGCTGCACACTTAATATTACAACAAGTTTTAGCTCAATACGGCTCACTTATGAGAGTTCCCAAATCCTTTACCTTAACACTGCACAGTTGATCTCTTTCACTGTCCATCTTGCAATGTTTCAACAGTCTGGACATTCTGCTGGCAGGTTAAATAAATGTACATTTGTAACATGTGGAATAACAAGTCCTGCACGGGCCAATATAGAAGCTTAACTTGTCACCACCCAGCGCAAACTGCCAACTATCTTCCAGGCGGTGAAAAAGACAAACCCTCAATTACCTCAATACAAGTTCAATGAGAGATTAATTATCCCATTTTTATGTACTGTTACATATGCTCATTAGCAACAATCCTGTATCCGAGATGTGAACCAGATGATAGATTGCCCAATATAAGCCAGGAATGTGCACAATACGCCAGATTCTCACCTATGCAAGAGATAAATGTGGGATGCCATTGATGCTCAAAAAGGCCAGGGTTGTCCACCACATGCCAGGGATTCCCATAAGATGCCATCATACATCAAGGAAGGCTACCCGCTTCTACAGATCACCACAGGTGCTCAGTATTTTTCTATGAGAATTCAGGGAAGATATTTCGCTACTAGAAATGGCTGTTAATAAAATTACCATCCAATGTCAACGAGGCTGATCATATGCCATGCTACAATACTAACAATAATAACCTCTCTGTGGCAAGAATGGGGATGATATTTCAGGAAAGGCCACTAGAATCAAGGGATGACCATCATATTTCCACTATTATCAAGAGATTCAATGATACAAATTAGATGCTAGTAATGGTGGTAAATAAAATAACCATAACCTATAAGGATGCCCATCATATCCCAGGGATGACGGCCTGACCTACAGGTACTCAATATATGGCAAGAATAGGGATGATATTTCATGGAAAGTGTAATAAAGTGAAGTCCTAATTGAGGAGGCTAAGAACCAACTTCACATAATAATCACAATCCTTGTCAGGCTGAACCACTAAAGTCAATAAATTAACCTCTGCTTAATCCCCTGGTAGCTTGGCACAAAGCAGTATGGCTTTTCTTAGAGCAATGTATAAAGTATTTATGCAGTACTTAAACAGAAAAAAAATGAAAACACAACATAAGAACAATCCCAAAACAATTTGGAAAAAGAGGATATTTTAATTAGTAAAATGACACAAAAATGACAAAAATCCAATAAGTAGAACCAGAGATATGTTTTAACTTTGAATTAAAAATAGTTCAAAACAGCGCAAAGCATCAACTGCAGTTATCTATTCATGCTAAACCGTGTCAAAGTTAGGAGTTAAGAGCTAAGGCCGATCATTATGGAGCATGGGTCAGATATAAGGACCAGGTTTGGCCTGGTGAAAGTTTGCGTTCTGCAAATGAAATGTTAATGGAGAAAATGTGGTCATCGCCAAGTCATCAATTGGTCACGCTGTAAGCAGAGCTTAATGATGACAGGTTGCTGAAAAACAAGATCCCAGTGTGGTCAGCAACAAAGGTGGGAAATCCCAGAGTGTGTGAAATCCAAAGTCTGTGACTGGAAGGCTACGACATAGATCGGGTGCTGCTTGGTGGTGGTCCTGATGAAGCTTTCTACATTGAGACTTAAACAGGTAAAAGCTTGGGCAGAAAGAGACATGTCACTTCCCCTTAAAGAACCTTTGTATTCCTGTGTTGTTTTGGGCTTCCAGCAGAGAGTACAAGGCCCCACCCACCCCACCTGATGGTGGTGCATAGTCAATGCATATCTGATGGATTCTTTGCCTTTGCACCAGTGCCTGTTATACAGTGCAACAGTAAGGCAAAGTGTTCCCTTACTTCTACGGGACCACCCCCGCAAATGAATGAATGCCTACGTGAGATAGTGCCAGCGCACATAAAGGGCTGGTAAGGTCTGTATTACAGAAGGGACCACGCATACATCTATGGTCCCTTTTGTAATATGAAAGTGCCCCGGGGCGTGCAGAAAACAGGAGCACACACCCATTGCACCTCTGGAGCATCTGGTGTAATACAGCCCAAGGTCTACAACAAGTATGAGGGTACTACATTACATGACTGAGCAATGAGTCAGCATAATAACAAAATGCTACAAGTACGTAGGGAGATCTTTCAGTAATTAATAAAAGATGAGTAAAGAACAATGTTTGCAGTTTAAAATCTGTTATATTTATGATTATTACCAAGGCATTCGGGGTTATAGTGATACTCTTAATACATATGAGATATATTATATTACTAGCTAATAGTCTAATGAACATTCATTCTTGTAAAACACCAATTTTCTGTGTGCTGACTTGGAGCAGCCAGAGATTGTAACACTGTTCCTTATTTATACCCTGCAAGAATTGTCTAGTAGGTCTGTCAGAGTCCAACCATCCCCACGTTTCTATGAGTATAAACAAGGGTGTAAATTTGCTCTTTTACATCGATTTGGCCTCTGCCTACCACCATGTGCCTTTTTACATCAGATGTCCAAGAGCCTCTCAGCTTATATAACACCATTTTGGTATTACCAGTTTGTGCAACGTGAATGTCTTTTGGGCTGGCATCAGTCATAGCAGAATTTAAAGGCTTCCGTACATCGTATTAAAGAACTATAAAAGCATTACAATTTTCCAAGATGATATTTTGATCCTGACCAAGGACAAGATTTGTGTTCATTACAATGCTGAAAACGCACCAGCAGTTATTAGGTTCCAAGCATTACAAATAGCTTTTAGGGTGTAAGCATTGTTTTGACTGGAAATAGGGCTTATATTCTTAAAGGGATCTTTTCCAAGTCTATACTATTGAAATTGTGTGTCAAAATAGATAACCAAAATCAATAAATGCATATAAGAACTTTTTTTTTATTATCAAAAAGGAAGAATTATTTAATATCAATGTGAAAAGAAGTGATTAGAAATTGCCAGCATTTTTTGTTATTTGAGTAGATGAATGGAATGGTATATTCAACTTAGAATATTACTAATTATGAATTATGAAGGTTGGCTTGAATGGTATTTTACCAGTCAAAAACTGTAATACTGCGCCTAGAGTGGTAAAAGGCTTTTGTCATTTTCCAGCTCGGTGTGGTTTAGTTAACTCTAAACCTAAAGATTTTGCTGCAAAAATGGCAAAGGACATTGTCACTTTTCTAGCTCGGAGGTGGTGGCACTACGCTGATACTAAAAACTGTGCCACAAAAACAGACATTTGGTGTGAGCAGTTTTAGATTGTCTGTGATGCTGTACAGTGTTCCCTATTAAGGAGCTGCTCTTCACCTATATCTTACGAACTACCCAGAGTTCCCTACTTCTTTTTTTTGCATAATTGATGTGCTACTCTAACCTTTCTTTGACTTACACCGGGTGCTCCCTTTTGTCTGGAGAAAGCTGTGTTTTTCTGATGAGCTCTAATAAGTGTCCAGCCCCACAGATGCCCATCGTGCCAGATTATGTTGAGATGTTACTGCTTTCAGTGCCCATAATTGGTCCATCAGGATCCATGTGGAGTAGCGGATAATAGGGTTATGCCCATGAACAAACTGCAGCAAACACGCCCGTGTCACCCTCATCAGGCTTGAACGTCTCCGTGGGGGGACATGTGTGATCCAAGAGCCAGAGATATACACTTGTCTTGTCCAGTGTAGTTCTGAGCGCTGACTCTTCAGCGCTTGGCCTGCCTCCCAGCCATCACATCACCCATTGAATCTGGGCTGCTGCGTAATGTAATTCAAAGTTTGGTGCCCCAGGCCCTCCTCCAGTAGTGGTTGCTGCACTGTAGTCAAGCCACTCGCCGGAAGCTTGATCCCCAAATCAAAGTCGAAAAGAGCCCATTTAAGTCACGAAAGAAGCCTTTCAAAAGTATGATCGGTATGGCAGCAAAAAAGTACAATAGGCGGGGGAGCACCAGCATTTTGGCCACCGTCACCCGACCTAATGGGGACAAGGGTAGTGAACCCCAGAAAGGAAGTGAACCCTGTATTGAAGAGATTGCATGATCAATGTTGCCTTCTTTGAGGGATTTGTCTCTATGATAAGGGTGCACACCCAAATATTTAAGCATATCATAACACCATTTAAGACGGTATTCTGAAGAAGTGGACCTTTGCTGGTCAGGTGTTGGGGCAAGAGGGAATATCCACAATTTGAGCCAATTTACTTGTAGCCCTGAGACATTACCAAATTTGTTTTGGAGTAGCATCAGTTCTGGCAGTAATGATCTAACGTTGGGCAGGTAGAACAATGCGCCATCTGTGTATAAGGTCGCAATGTGGTGGGAATTACATTCTAGGATCTCCCAAGATATTGCTTGGTGCCGTCACCAACTGGCAAGAGGTTCCATGGCTATTGCAAATAGCAAAGGTGATACCGGGCACCCATGTCTGGTGTCTCTATGGATAGGGAAACTATCTGATATTGACTGACCCCTCCATATTCTGGCTACTGGATTGGTATAAAGTGCACGTATCAAACTCCGGAATCCCTCCTGAACTCCCATGCGCTGCAGTGTCTCAAATACGAACTCCTAACTCAAGGTGTTGAAAGCTTTATCGATGTCTAAGGACACTGCAATGCTATCACATGCCTCTAGAGGTGTTTCCTGTATGGTTCGTGATAGCCACCTTATTTTGACAAAAGTACTGCAGCCAAGTATAAACTCTGACTGATCCAACAATGCAGCTTGAGAAAATTGTACAACAATGATGCAGATTATGTTAGGCAATTGAAATGTATTGGGGCCTCCAGAGTATGTGAAAGACTATTTTGACAAATTAAAGTGGGTTCTATGCTGCACATGGCTCAGAGCTTGAGCAGATATGTTATTTTGAAGTTATGTGGATAGGCCGAATTAGTAGGCATGGAAAACATCGGCAATCGTTCTTGGAAATTAAAATATGGAATTGTTATGAAGTGATTAACCCCACACTACAGGCTGGAGGGATTACACAATTTTAACAGAAGTATTGTTAATAGTCATCTAGCAATATGAAATTACTTGATTATATTTCAAATGAACAACACATAACAGAGAGAAAAAGAGTGTGAAATCTGTCTGGCTTCCTTTTGAAAAAGCAAGTAAATCTCTGCAAAGACACAAGTGAATGAATTAAACTTGTCAAAATATTTTAATATAATACCACCCTTGGAACAGCTAAAAAGCCTTAGTCTAAACTTTGTACTATAGGGTACTGATTATTAGACTTTTAATACTAAATGATAATATTTCTGACCTAGGTTACACGTGTTAGCTTTCTACTAACAATAACATGATAATGTTATAAACTATATGGAAATGTTGATAAAAAATAAAATATTATAGTTGAGACTTTACCATTTTCTCTGAATCAAACATTTGTGTTTTTTTAATATATTATTAAAAAAGCATAAAGAAAGTGTAGAATATGTGTGGAAGGTAAACCCTCTGAACCACCCCAATGCCACTTCCACAGAATGTGGGTTCCCTTGCCCCATCAGGAGGCTAAAACCCCCTGACGCTCTCTCTGCTGCCTCCACAATTTGTGGACTCCCCTCCTCTATCAGGGGGGTTAATGTCCCCTGATTTCCCTCTGCTACCTCCACAGTATGTGGGCTCCATTTCCCCATCACAGGCCTAACCCCTCCTAAACCTCTTTCTGCTACCGCCACAATATTTGGGAACCCTCGCCCCAACAGGGGGCTAAAATCCCCTGAACCCCTCATTACCACCCCTGCTATGAGTTTGCTCACATACCTCCCACAACTTGCTTCACATACATTAAAAAAGGTAAAAATCTGCCAACGGTGCATCAGTTGTAGAGGCACCAGAACCTGGGAGCTTTCAATCCAATTAGAAATATTTATGATGCCAAACAAAGAATGAATCATATTTGTAGAGCATACGAGTGGGAGAATATGGGTGCTAATGAAACAAATTGGACATGTTTATCATGATCCAACACTCAGTTTAATTATCACTGAAGGATCACGAGCTGTGTTGACCTGCCTGGGTTTGATCCTGAGACCCTAACATTGAAAAACAGATACATTGGTCCACTGAACCACACTCCCCTGCCATCTGACTGTCGGTGATCAGTGAATCTGAGGACACACACTTTCAGTGACTGGACTTGGGGGACAGCTGACCGGGAAGTCTGTCCCCAGGGGGCATTTGAGCAAAAGTGGCACAGTCTGTGCTGCCTTTGGGTTCCATCGTGCAAAGGATGTAGCCCAACAGGTACATATGCCGCCATTTTAAGGGTGCCCCATCCATTTTGGTAAGATGTTGGCACACAGTGGCAGCCCCCGTCAGGCAGCAATAGTTTTTCTGTTTGTTTTCTTAGCGGTAGTTATATTCAGTAGTTTGTAGTTAGCTCGTAAGAACTTACCAACTACAGATTCAATGGCTTCCACGTCCCCCGATCGGAAGGTGCAGGAAGCGCTGCACTTATTAGCAGGGGCCGGTCAACTCAGAAGCAGTGGAAGGAGGGATTAATGGGGGCAGGAGAATGGGTCACACATGGGGGCCACATGGAGCGGTACCAGGACACATTCGGGGTGGAGGTATAGGCAGAGCGAGGGACAGGTGTAGAGTCTCAGCTGGTTTCTGGTTCAGCATTAGCGGAAGCTCAGTTGGAGTGGAGTGAAGATAAAGGAGTGATGGCCCCTGTGTGGGTGGGGAGGCAGAAACCACACAAAGTGTATTCGCGTGAGAAAGACAGGGGGACGCACTCCCAAAAGTCAGGATTGCGTCAGGCTATGGAGTCATTTGTGCAGGCCCAGTGGCATCAGGAGAAGTGAGGGGCTAGTAGAGGGTGCTGCACACTGGAATTGTCTTTGATGCTACAGGAGCCAGAAGCCAGCGATTATGCGCCCTCTGGAGAGCTTGTTTACTGCAAGGGGAAGTGATGGTGCAGTGCAGCGGGCCAGATTGCATTGTGGGACCAGGAGGTGGGCACCCTGCGTAGTTTAATAGCGGCCACACAGGGGGGATCCCGTGGAGACATCTCAGCTACAACTTCACAGCGTACATCATTGGAGGACCCGGTGAGAGATTATGGTGCAAATCCTCGGGGTGAGTGTATGGTGTCTCAAGTGAGAGAATGGGTGGCACCATGGTGTGCAGCGAGTACTAGCTCCCAGGTGGGAGTTAGTGGTAACAGGTTGGGAGAGGTCCATGGGCTACGAGGCGTGGCAGGACAAAAGCGTGTTTGGATGCCACAGGAAGGTTTGGAGGAGGAGGAGGAGCTGGTGTATGAGGAGGACAGCCTGGAGGAAGGGGAGATTGTGGAGGAGGTTTCCTCTCTGAGGTTAGCGAGTGCTCAGATTGTAGGGGTGAGGGGAAGTCAGACTTATGCCTCTTATGACATTTTTCAGGTGACACTGAAGGAGCGGACGCCAAATGGGAGACAGACGGTGCTGGACAGGAATCTTTCACTGGCAAGGTGTCAGGCTTCGGAGCGGGTGCCGACTTTCTTGCCAGGTAAGATGCATTATAGTAGTCAGGAAGTTCAGCGGTCATTCTCAGAAAGAGTGGATAAGGGCTACGGACACAAGATTATACAAAGGTAGATATGTACAGGGCACTGGGGTGGGGACAGAAGGAGTAGAACGGGAGGTTGGGACACAGGGAGAGAACATAAATACGAAAGAATGAAAAGGGTCAGGACAATCGCAGCACAAACCCACAGACTGGGTGGTTGACAGTCAGCTAGATAATAAGGAGGGTAAGGAAATGGGTGAACAAAGGGTGGTTAAGAAGGAGAGTAAGGAGTTGAAAATAAAGAAGCTCCCTTACATGGGAGTGACGAAGCCATTGGGGGCTCATCTCATGCTGGCCACGAAAGAAAATATATGGAAGGGGGAATATGTGGAAATGATCAAGTTGCTGCATAAGCAAGTGAGGGCAAAAGAAGGGTCAAATGAGGAAGAGTATGAGTTGTTGAAGCGTCTTCACGTGCCAATAACAATAGAAGATTGAAAGGCTGCCTTTCTGATCTATGCGAACGTTTTAAATATATGGACGTCATTCGCAAGGCACAGATTTCATTTGGGGGCAACGCATATGCTCAATATGATGAGGAGTTTAGGGGCTGAATAGGTGTGGGCCCAGAAGTAAAATCGGGGGACATTGATAATGATTTGTGGCAGCATGCTAAGTGACACTAAAATTCGGCTAGACAATATTTGCAGCTAGTGGGCTTCCAATTGTTTACTGCCCATTTCAGTTTCGTCCCACCCATGGAAAGGCAGATGCAGCCAACAAAGCACACTGGGGAACAGTTGGGACATGCTGGGATTTCAACAGAGGTCTGTGCACCAGGGAGTACTGTAAGATCAAACACAAATGCTCCAAGTGCTCAGGTAAGCATGCTTTGATCAACTGCAATGGGTCCACAGGGACAGGACAGGGGTCATCAGGAGGGAATGCAACAAACCAATGGTATAGGAAGTTGGCTCTGTATATTCTATATCAAAATTATATGTAGTGTGCACAGAGTCCAGGGGTTCCTCAGAGGCTTGACAGAGGTTAAAGTAGATAATACTAATGCCCTCTTTTTTGGTAGTGTGGTCGAGCAGTTAGGCTTATCAGAGGGTAGTGCAAAGCATTTGTTGTACACACACAGACAATAGAAGAAGCACACACTCAATGACTTAACTCCAGACTAATTGTTTTTAAATAGCAAAAATATCTTTTGTTAATTTAGTTCTAGAACCACAAGATTCAAGTTGCAGGTAAGTACATAAATAAATAAGTATTTCACATAAGTATCAATACCACTTTGATTGGAATTGGTAAGCTGTATAGTTTTTGAATAAATGGCAATAATCTGTTTTAAAAGTTGACAGTGCAATTTTCAGAACAGTTCCCTAGGGGAAGAAAAGTCAGTATGTTTTGCAGGTAACGCTTACAGTTCTAGGTCTCCGGGGGTTAGAAAGCCCACTGGTTGGGGTAACGTTAACCCCAAACACCTACCACCAGCAACAAGGGGCCGGCCGGGTGCAGATGTCCAAGATGAGGCAAGTTTAATATGGGCTTCTCTGGAGGCTTGGGGCACTTGGTTTCAGATCTGCTTGCAGGTAAGTACCTGAGTCTTTGGAGGGCAGCCCTGGGGGGTTTAGATGAACACCAGGGGGGGCCACAGGCAAGCACCAAACTCACACCCCCAGTGGCGAAGGGGCGTCTCGGTGCAGGGTGAAAACAGGGCGTCGGGCTCCCAATGCTTTCCTATGAGGGGACCCCGGGGGTCACTTGGATGCTGCAGGCTGGGTGCAGGGGGTAGGTTCCAGAAAAAAAACCACATGCTGGTCAGGTAGGATGGTTGCCTGCTGAATGTTGCTGCTCTGGAGATCGGGTTCCCTAAGGCCAGGGTGCTACAGGGGCAGTGTACCTTTTGATGTGACATATCTTCGTCCAGTGCTGTCGCAGGCAGGGGGGGTCCTCTGGATTCATACTGCAGGCATCGTTGTGGGGGACAGGAGAGGTCAACCCAGGGTTGACACTTGCTCGGAATCGCCTGGGGATCCTCTCTAGTCGGTTGGGCTACCTGGACACGGACCGTGGGCATCGGGTGCAGAGTAGTCAGGACTTGCAAATTCGGGGAGGCTCTGGAGTCCTTAGATGTAGTTTCTTCCTGGACAGGCCACTGTCCACATAAGTTCTTGGTCCTCTGTGGTGCAGGCAGTCCTCTGGAAGCTTGGCAGAGGTCGCTAGACCCGCAGGACTTGTCGCCTTATTTTGCATGGCTTTTGAACCAGAAGACAGGCCGGGAGGGTTGAGGCTAAGCCAGTTTTCGTCTTCCTTCTTCTCTGCTGGGGGTTCAGCTTGGCAGTCCTTTTTCTTTCTTGTGAAGTCACCAGGAATCTGACAATTTAGGTTCAGGGGAGCCCTTAAGTCCTGCCTTTAGGAATGTTACCGGGGGCCAGAGGGCAGTAGCCAATGGCTACTGACCCTGAGGGTGGCTACAACCTTATTGTGTCCACTTCCTTTGGGGAGGGGGACACAAACCTAACCCTACTGGTCTCTGTCCCACAAACTAAGATGGAGGATTCTGCAGGAAGGGGGTCACTTCAGCTCTGGACACCTTAGGGGTGGTCCTAGCTGGGGTCGTCACTCCTTCCTGCTTTCCCTAATTTTCCCACCGGACTTGCCGTCAAAAGTGAAACTTTGTCTGGGGGGTGAGCAACTCCACTAGCTGGAGTGCCCTGGGTCACTGTAACAAGAGGCCTGAGCCTTTGAGGCTCACTGCCAGGTGTTACAGTTCCTGCAGGCAGGAGGGGTGAAGCACCTCCAGCCAGTACATGTTTTGTTTCTGGCCACAGAGAGCACAACGGCTCTCACCCCATGTGGCCAGAAACTCATCTGTTAGTGGCAGGCTGGCACAGACTAGTCGGTCCTGCACTAAATGATTGGGTAAAATACAGGGGGCATCTCTAAGAAGCCATCTGGGTTCATTTTTCAATACATCTAACACTGGCATCAGTGTGGGTTTATTGTGCTGAAAAGTTTGATACCAAACCTCCCAGTATTCAGTGAAGCCATTATGAAGCAGTGGAGTTCGTAATGACAAACTCCCAGAGCATATACTCAAGATGGCTACCCTGCACTTACAATGTCTCAGAATGGACTTAGACACTGTAGGGGCATATTGCTCATGCAGCTATGCCCTCACCTGTGGTATAGTGCACCCTACCTTAGGGTTGTAAGGCCTGCAGGCCGTGATTTGTGGGCATGGCAAGGGACATATCTGGGTGCCAGGGGTGTGCCAATTGTGTAAACAAAGGTACAGATTTTGGGAAAGAACACTGGTGGGGCCTGGTTAGCAGGATCCTAGCACACTCTCAATCAAAGTTGGCATCAATATCAGGCAAAAAGTGTGGGGGGTAACCATGCCAACAAGGGCAGTTTCCTACAAATGGCATTAGTTAACAAGAGGCGACAACTTCAGGGGAGGTAGAAAGGGGCAGGGGGCTGCAGGAAAAGGCTCTTACTCTGGTTAAAATAGAAAGGCTAGCCTACTGGCTACAATTGTACCTGGAAAAAAGAGGCAGGGCATCAGATTTTACAGGGCTTCCAATGGGGTTTTGAAGTGGGTTACGATGGTCCCAGAAAGTGTAGTTGGCCAGAGAATCTAAAATCAGTGAAACAACACACAGGCTTAGTCAAATAGAAATTGGTTAAAGAGGTCAGAGAAGGCAGAATGAGAGGCCCTTTTGATGACTGGCCCATGCACAATCTAATAGTATCCCCCATAGGTGTTGTACCGAAGGAGGAAATTGGCCAATACAGACTGATCCAACATCAGTCATGGCCTGAGGGCTCTTCAGTGAATTACTTTCTCGACGCAGAGAGCTCATTGGTGTCATAATTATTGGTTGATGTCGCTCTAGAGTTGGTGGAGACGGCAAGACGGGGTGCCTTTATGGGAAAATGCAATGTCAACTCGGCATTCAGATTACTGCCATCCTGAGGACCTTCAGTTATTAGGCATACAGTTTGGGGGACAGTGGAATATGGACAAAGCCCTGCCTATGGGCTGTTCCACTTCATGTGCATTTTTTGAGCGGTTCAGCTCCTTCTCCCCAATGGCTGTTTATGTGGTGCACTGGGCACCAGTCATTCACACACTATTTGGACGATTTTGTTGGGGTCTCACACTCTCCGCAGACTGTCAAAGGTTACTGGCAAGTTTTCAGGAGCTCCTGGAGGATGTAGGGGTGCCTTTGGCACTGGAAAAAATTGTGGGGCCGACATTGGTGCTTTCATTCTTGGGCATCGAGCTGGATTCAGCTAATATGGAAGCATGTCTCCCTGTGGATAAGAAGGTGAGGATGCAGTTATTGTTGGATGTCATGCTGGCAAAATGCAAAGTCATAATTAAAGAAGTGCAGACACAACTAGGTCACTTTAATTCACCTTTAGAGTGGTAAGGGCAGGTAGGACAATTTGTAGTCAATTAGGTTTGGCTCTCACAGGTTTGTCTGCCACATCATATGGTTCGGTTGGCAGCAGGGGTAAAAGAGGGCTTGCCAATGTAGCGTTTCTTTCTGGACTCTTTCAATGGGATTCTCATTCATAGCCCACAAGAAATGGACTGGGAGATACAGATGTTTTCAGATGCCTCAGGTGGGGTTGGGTTTGGCATATATTGGCAGGGGAGATGGTGTGTAGAGGAGTGGCCGAATGCATGGACAAATAGAGGCAGGAGCATAGCATTTTTGGAGCTTTTCCCGCTAGTGGTGGCGGTACGTTTGTGGGCGGGATTGTGGCACCACAAACGGGTCATTTTCAGAGTAGATAACATGGCAGTAGTTCAGGTTGTGAATTAACAGTTGGCCTGGGATCCACAGGTTTTGAAATGTTAAGATTATTTGTACTGGCTTGCCGAAAGAATAACATTGTGTTTGCTGCCAGACAAGTGCCAGGTGTGGACAATGACACTGCAGACGCTTTGTCTTGTTCACAGTGGGAGCGATTCCATGGGCTGCCTTGGAGGCGACGGAGACAAGGCTCCCATGCCACTGGAATTGTGGACCATAGGCGACAAAGGATGCTGCAGGTGGTGATACAGTCCCTATCGGTATCCACAAGAAGAGCATACACACAAACATGGTCTGAATTCATCCAGTCAGGGGCTTGCAAGAGGGTGACAGAGTGGAACAGGGTGAAGGACGTGGTGCAATTTATCATGGGTTCTGTTGACAAAGGACACTCGTGGGTAACCATAGAAGGGAAGTTGTCAGGTATTGCATTCGTAGGCAAGCTTTGCTGGGGCTACACTCCGTCGGCTGTGGAATTAGGTAAAAGGATTCTTGAAGGATGGGAAGGGAACAAGGCAAACCGTCAGCTTGCAGGAGAGCACTGACTTTGGATGTATGTAGGTGGGTCATGGACAGGTTACCAGGCATTTACATAAGTCCATTTGAGGTGACACTGTCTGCCACGCTAATGTTGTGGTTGTTTTTCAGGGCATTCGGAATATCAGAGCTCTCAGGGGGTGCAGTAGGAGGAGGTGGTTGTTCAATCTGAAAGGGGTAAAGGTGATCTTGCATAGTTCAAAAACAGACCAAAGGGATCAAGGGACTACGGTCATGCTACCAGGTTAGGAGGTGGAAGATTTCTGCCCAAGAGCATGAGGTCTGTGATTAAGGGAGAACTCATATGATTTGGAAGGACAAGTATTCAGACATAGGAATGGTGAGGGAGTTGAGGCTGGCCAACTGCTGCAAGTGTTAACAAAAGCCCTTGAGAGCTTGGGCTTACAGAGTAAGGCATACGGGACGCACTCCTTTCAGATCGGGGCTGTGACTGAGGCGGGGGAGCAGGGTTGTTCAAGAGATAGAATCATGAGGCTGGGGAGGTGGTCTTTGGACTGTTTTCAGTGCTATATCATACCAAGGGGTGGGGGTATCCGAGAAGGGGGGAATGTTTCAGCACACTAACAAAATTGTCTTTTCCAGGTACGGTGACCGGACCATTTTTGCTGGCATTATGATCTATACTGTGGATCAATCCTTTGTTAAATGGGCAGCGAGAGAAGCAGGGAACTTCATCTGTGGACCCAATGTAGGTTTTAAGAAGGAAAATGTTTTAGTCCCGTGGCATGTTAAAGGTGGTATAAAGTGGAGAGAATTGTTACTACTTCTGAATGTTTCACAACAAGGAAAAGTTTCCCCCAATGTTTTACTTCTTTATTTAGGGGAAAATGATTTAGTTTCACAGAAAGGCCTGGCACTTATGAAAGGGATGAAGCAGGATCTGAGAGAAATTAAAGGCCAGTGGTCAGGGTGTTTTGTATGTTGGAAGGAGTTTCTTCCGAGAAGGGTTTGGAGGGGTGCGCACAAGCCATCTGCTATTGATAAAGCCCACAGCAAAATTACTAGAGAAATTAGGCACTTTTGTAGGGACGTAGGGATAGGCAGGGTAGCTCATCAGGACATATGTTATGAGGCAGTGGAATTCTTTAGGAGTGACGGTGTTCATTTATCGAGATTTGTAATGAGGTTGTATCGTTTGCAGATCAGGGAGTACCTGGAGAGTACGTTGAGACTTTAAGAGGTTAGATGACACAACATGGGAGAGTGGAGGGTGCGTAAAATGCATTTATTGCTTTTCCTGGTGGCGGGTGTCCCACAAGTTGTAGGCCTTTACACTAGATTATTGGGGTTTTGACATAGGAAAACAGGATGAAATGGAGGGGCTGATCAAGTTCACAATACATATAGAGCAGAACATTAGGTTACCTCACAGGAGGTTTTGTGCATGCACTTCACAGGCTTAAGGTTTAAACTTTACAGGTGGGGCAAGTTCAAGGGTTACAAGTTCAGGTGTTACAAGGGGAAACGCCCTCTACGCCGACTCGTAAACAACGAAATCCTGGTTAACGAAAGAGGAACAACAATTTCCTTAACCACGACTTCGTTGTTTTGTGCCTTAATCACGCATATGCTGAACAACGAACATGCTTGGTTAAGGCACAAACAAGGGAGTCGGCTGAGGAGGACGACGCGGATGACGAGGCGACGACTCAGGTAAGTGGGGGGTTTTTGGTTTTAGGGCGGGGTGGGGGGGTCGGGTGTTTTAGGTTTTGGGGTGGGGGTCGGGGGTTTTAGGTTTTGGGGCGGGGTGGGGGGTCAGGGGGTTTTAGGTTTTGATGCGGGGGTGGGGGGGTCAGGGGTTTTAGGTTTTGGGGCGGGCGTCGGTGGGTTTTGGGGTGGGGCGGGGGGTCTGGGGGTTTAGGTTTTGGGGCGGGGTGGGGGCTCGGGGGTTTTAGGTTTTGTGGCAGGGGTGGGTGGTCAGGGGGGTTTCAGGCTTTGGGGCGGGGTGGGGGGCGGGGGTTTTTAGGTTTTGGGGTGGGGGTCGGGGGTTTTAGGTTTTGGGGTGGGGGTTCGGGGGGTTTTAGGTTTTGGGGCGGGGTGGGGGGTCAGGGTGACGCATGCAGGAACAATGGATGCCTATTACTAATGCCTTTACCAGGAATGCCTTTACAACGAAATATCGTTGTTAAGGCATTCGTGGTAAAGGCATTAGTGGTAACAACGAGGTCGTTGTTCCAACCTTGTTGTTCAGGCAGGCGGCGTTCCAACATACAACCTGTTACAAGTTTTGGAATGCAGTAAATCATGACGTATATAGTTACTTGATAGTTTAAGGGGAGGATGGGCTTTTAGGGGTGAGGGGGTAGTCGTTAGGAGGATGTGATGTATAGTGAGGTCTTTAGTTTTGTGAGGCTACAGGCCAGGCTGTTGTTTGTGATGCACACCTGTTTCAATAAATCGGCCTTTTTCAAAAAGAGAAGTCGGTTGTTGGTGTGTGCCCCTTATTGCCCAATTCTGTTTTACAAGACGTGAGGGCCTTTGCAGACTTGTAACGGCAGGGCAGAAAGGTTACAATGAAAAGCCAACAGGGGAAATTAATTTGAAGTGCTTGACTGCAGGAAAAATTCCTCATACCCAAGGACAGGGCATGATAAACAACCGAGTATGGCTCTAAAAACTCTAGAAAAAAGGGGTCTTAATGCACAAGTAAACAGGTACAAGTTTGCTATGTGATCTGTGACATACTTAGGACATGAGATGGCAGAGAGTAATACTATCCACCCATCCCCCAGGTGGCCATGCTCATGCCCGTCCACAGGCTAGGACGAGCAACTGATTTCCGATTGCTGTGCACTGCTCCGTCATGTCAAAGTCACACCGGAGTCACACCAGAGTCTTACCAGAGTCATGTAGGAGATGCCTCTGTGCTATGGGGGTCTATTCTCTATGGCATTTCTTTTAGGTGCTACAGTGCTCTTTTGTTCAATACTAAGCCCCCTTTCCTTAGCCTAAGCCACTATGGCACTGCTTCTGCTGCTGTCACTGGGCTCACCTCACAAAGGGAGCCGAGTGAGTGTGACGTGTGCGGCAGGACGGCTGGCCGTCTTTGCTGGTGAGTTGTGTTGTCTAGGTGCCTGGGGTGCTGGAGTGAGACAATGCCCCCGCGAGATTCTGCCCTTTCCTTCTTGCCCCTTGGAGTTCCGGTGGTGCAGGAGTTGGCTGAAGATGGTTTGCTTGCTGACTGTCTCTTGAACTGTGAAGAGTCAGTGTTAAGAACATCAATGTGCCTTGGAAAGCAAATTCAAGTGTTCCTGCGCTACAAACTTGTGGGTGGTGGCAGTGCGTATCAGAGATGACCAGGGGAGGAGGTAAGTGGCTGATGTACTGCAGCACATGCAGACTTTAATTAGCCAGTTGTTTGGAGTTGTTTGGAGCTGTTTGAAGTAGGCCTCTGTGTCTCTGTGTCCCAGGAGTCAGCGGGGCCCAAGCAGCCGCCCCTGTCATTTTGTTATCGTGTTCATCATGTTCATTGACCCCCTACCATAATCTGTGCAGTGTTATAAAAAGTTGTGCAGTGGTATTGACCATAAGAGGTCGGGTTGTGCCAACACTCCTTATTTTATATGTCTCTTTTAATGGGGAAGTACAAGGCGCTAGAGTCCCTACCAAACCTGCAATCCCCCCTCCGAGAACTCCCAGAACTCCCACCATGACACTGGACGGGTTCTTGCATTGAGCAGTTAATGTTGTCAAACTGGAAACTGACCTGACAGGACATTGTTTATCATTCTCTTCCCTGCCAACTTTCTTGCCATGTGACTTGTGGGCCGCCAACATATGCTTAGCTCCTAATCTGGGCTAACGAACAAATTAGGGAGGCAAGTTCAATGGATTGTTCATCTAGGGCCCCAGCACAAGTCTTGTCAAATGTAATATTGGAGGCATCATCTCATGAACTTCGCCACTAAGCCAAATCCAGGGGCAAAGCAGGTGCAAGAAAGAAAATTAATGGGGCCATTTCTCAGAGGTTGGGTTTGTCATCTTCGCTCATCTCTCTGGAGGAAAATATGGAAGAAAGGGTCAAAAGGAAGGATATAATGGATGCCATTTGTAACAAAGTACCGGAGCTCTTGAATAGCAAACTGGACCCCATTCTGGCTCTTCTGGTGAGGATTGAGAGTGAATTAGCCAAGTTGGCATCAGTTTTGTCTGCCCAGCTGCCACGGGCTGTGCCAAATGAGGCTCCATCCTCAGAACCTGTATTGATTAGCTCCTTGCCTCATCAGTCTGAAACCCTAGCCTCCCCCAAGTTCACTAATCCCAACTAGGAATAGGTGCCATGCTGCCCAAGGAGTAGGGGCCCAAGAAGTAAGGGTACCAAATTCACAGGTAAATGGTCCTGAGAGGTCCTGAGAGGTCCTGAGAGGGTTATTTGACAAGTCAGTAACCCCCCGCCCACACAGGCCATCGCTTTCCCCAGCTGTACACCGGAGTGTACCCCTTATGTAATGGTTCTGAAGAACATATCAACACTGAACCCCCCCAAAGAAAAGATCATTTGGCATTGAACAATAAAGTAACCCATCGGCTTTGGTCAGGTATAAGGGATGTTAAAGTTGTTAAAACGTCCCTCTGGGTGGGTCCGGGTGTGAAGGAGGAGATTTGGGAATTGTGTAATAGTTGATTTTAAGTCTCCCCACACTGCCAGATCAATATTGAGGTTTTTTAGTGAGCAGTTTCAGTTCCCAAGCCCTATCCAGTAATTACCTTTAGTTTAGAGGACGGAGGTTCTTTCTGTGAAGCACAGGAAACTAAATGAACATCACCAGGGGGCTGTGAATTCAATCTACAAATATAGAAGTGAGGAACTCTTTTAAGCACCCTCTTCTCTGGAAGAGCTGGAATGACTCCCTACCCCTGAGTGTTTGAAGGCTCAGTCCCATGAACACATTTATAAAGGGGGGTGAGTCTAATTGCCCTTTGGCAAAGGTGATGCAGGGTGGTCTCCAAAGAAGGTGTCAGAACTGAGTATGGAGAGAGGGAGGCCAGGGTGGAAAGGGCTGAGAGTTATGTCATGGAACATTGCTGGTGTCCATTCAAACGTCTGAACCCAGACTGGCTCTCTACTATAAATAAAGAGGGCATTATCTGCAGGAGACATGGGTAATCAAGGATTTTGGTATAAATGGTTTCCAAACAGTATGCAACCCTTCTATTCCGCATTGTGCAGGCAGAGCTAAGGGGGTCTTATCAATTCCGTGCCCCTCCCTACACTACTTTTAACGGTCCTCAAAAAAGGCAGTGAGATCGACTACTTCTTACTGTCACAGGATCTTAGCAAGCTAATACTTCACCATTATGTTTCGATTTCATGTATTAGCAAACCACAACCCACTTACTTTAGTGTTGAACCTTACACTGATGGGGAAAAAGCAGTACCTGGCCCCCTATTACTCACTAAATGAGGGTATCAGGATGAAATGGGAGAGGGTGGACAGGGATGTCTTTCTGGGTAAACTTGTGTATGAGAACAGTGAGGCATTCTCAGTACTTACCTGGGAGAAGGGGACACCAGAAAACATCTCTAATGCTTTTAGAACTGTTTGTCCTGCAGTAGACAAGGGATTGAGGCCGTCTAAAGCTTTAAAGAATCCCCAACCTATAGGATGGTCCAATCATGGCTGTACAGTGACCCACAAGAAACTGAAGCTCTCAAAAAGTGACATAGTGAATACTAGAAGAAGCTATAAATCTACCCTGGAGACTAGGAAAGAAGCTTGGGAGGAGCTGTCAAAAGTCTCCGTCTTGAAGGACCCAGCTCTGTTCTGAAAGGTTGCTGATTGACCTTTCTTTTCAGGGTATGAGAAACCTTCCATTGCAACCCAGTGGAGATATAGCTTGCCCACTACAATAGTATTTTAATCTCGATAATAGAGCCCCTACTCAAGAGGGTGAAGGGACAGTTTATGGTAACCCAGAGCTGTATACCAACCTTGCCGACTCTACTGAAGTCAAGGACGTAATCATCTTCCTTAGGCAGAATGAGGCGGGGAAAGTGCCCAGCCCGATGGTATCCCCCTAGATCTTTTCAAAATTACATTGCGCTGTGGGTCCCAATTTTGACAAATGTTTTCAAAACTTCCATTACAGGGACTTTATACACAGGTGGAAGGAAGCAGTAGTGGTTCCTATCTTTAAGGAAGGGGACCGCCAGGATCCCTGCTGCTGCCAACTTATTTCCCTCCTAGATAGCTCTCTTAAGACCCTTGACAGAATTTTAGCAATCAGACTAGAGGATTGACTGGAGGAGGTTCCATTCACCTAAAGTTTAAGTACCTTGCCTCAGCCTTTGACACAGTTAACAGATCCAAGCTCTGGGGCATAATGGCAAGAATAGGAATTGACCTACCTATAATTGCCTTGCTGCAGAGGAGGCTCTGGGATTGTTTGATTATGGCCAGGTTGGGTACGGAGAGTGAACTTTCTCCTGAAATAAATCCTCTATAAGGGTCAGACAGGTGTTCATGATGGCCCCCTTATTGTTTCTTATTTACATCAACGACCTTAAACCGAGCTAGTACTAGCAGGGAAAGATCTCCCCAAAGTGAAGCCCAAAAGTGAATCCAAGGGCCCGCCCCTTTTATTATACACTGATGATGCGGTCTTTATATCAATAACCACAAATGGTTTACAATGTCTTTTAGCCTCCCTTTATATTTTTAAAGTGGGGGGGAGAGAGGCTTGATTTACAAACCAGTCTCAGTAAATCCTTTGCTCTGAGTACTGGGCAATTTCTTTTTTTTTATTCGATTTCCATTTGCGTGGTACAGAAATTGAGAAGATCAAGACTTTTAATTATTTAGGCATGCCTCTCGACCAAAATCTTACTTGGCACAGTCTATTTTCCAATAGGGTTACCCATTTACAAAGATCTGTGGAGGTGATTTTCACCTTTGCACGTCGGCTAAGGCAAAAGATGATGTGTTAGATGAATAGCATTTACATAAGTGCACTTCTGTAGCTTCGTATGAATCTGGGGCATTGTGGTATAAAGGTGATGGTCCTCTTGTGAAGGTTGAGAACAAGTTCCTAAGAAGACTTCTTGCTGCTCCTCAAGCCACCCTCTCTTTTATGTTACACTCTGAGATGGGTATGTTCCCCCTGGAGGACAGGATTAAGTGGATCCTCTGTTATTCTGGGTCAGAATTTGGGGCAATAAGGGGGCTTCACTTTCAAAAGATGGTCCATAAGATTGCCTTTCCCTGGATCATACTTTGGCGATCCCCTGGATTAATTATGTTAAAGGGACGTTTGAGGATCTGGATTTTGCAGACCTATATTCCAGCTCGAGAGATATAAAACCAATTATGACATTCTTGGTGAAAGAGGCATTCACGGAAAGACAGTGTAGCCTCCACCAGACAAATTTTGAACAATTAATTAGTAGTGCCAACTATAACTCCATCAAAATATCCCGGGGTTCTGAATTTTATTTGATTTCAATCTTGTATGCAAAAAGCAGGTTTTTTCTTGCCAGGTTTTGTTTTCATCTTCTTCATTTATTAATGGCATTTCCCAAGGATTTTGATTGGCGTACAACTTTGCCAAATTGCCATTGTGATGACTCATCAAACAAAGTACTATTCACATTCCTCTATTTTGTCATTTATATTCTCAACCTCAGAAGCACTTCCTGCGACCAATTCTTTGTTTCTCCAAGATTTGATTGCATAGAGAAGTGTGTCTTTATTTTCAAAAACTGTGTGAGTTGGATTTATTTGTAGCAGTGTTAAACTTTGTTCGTTGTGCAATAAGTATCAGAAACCTATATGGTGCTGTGTGATAAATGTTTCTGATTTATGAACTTTTGTGACCCTATGAAATGGAATCAATTATTTTTTAACCATGTTTTCATTATTCTTTTTTATGTAGGTTTATGATTTTACTGTTTTATTCTGTGCAAAGCAACAATGAAGGTCATACTTAAGAGCAAGATGAGAATCAAGAAACAGTATTGATAGCCAGGAATTCAAATATGTATTAAGTGGTTAGTATGTGAATATTATGAAGGGTGCAATGTAGACAAATCTCCAATTCCTTTCCGTCCTCTGTTGCTACACTTGTCATGTTCTGAATCAACCTAGGAAGCTTTGGGTGTTGATTAACTGGAAACCATCATGGGTGAGGACAGGGTGAACAAGTACATTCTTGTGTTGCTTGACTTCTTTTCCAATTAGCCTGAAATCTTGGTGGTCAATAATGTGGATTCCGTGATGAAGTCTTTTAGAGGAAAGGTCCACCAAGGTCTATAGTTAGAGACAATGGGGTACAATTAAATTTAGATGCATTGAAGGCCTTCTTTAAGTACTAATGGCATTTCATAGGAACATTTACTTTATCACCCTATAGGTACTGGTGCAGTCGAAAGTTTTAACAGGGAGGTTATGGGCAGTGTCGAACTGTCCATCAGTCAAAAGAAATGTCGGGGCCAGTGCTTAATTTGTGCTTGTTGTTTCCTGTGCTGAGCACCAGCACTTATTTTTGATGGCCGGCGCTTATTCTTCCAACGCAAGCATTTGCTGCAAGCAAAAGACACATGTGGGAAAGACGGAGGAAGGGGAAAAATGAAACAGCGTCACAATGGGAGAAAGCAGAAAGCTGCAAGAGTGAGCTGAAGGGGCAGGGAGTGGCTTCAAATGTATTTAAGAGGCCCGAGGTGGCTTCAGGATTATGCTGCCTCATATTCCGTGTTCCCACATTAAATTGCAGCAGTCGCGTTTTAAGAGGAAGGCTTTGAGCACCGGCATGGTTTTATTTACAAATTAAGCACTGGTCAGGGCAAAGAACTAACGTTTATGATATGTCCATATCCTGTAGTGCCCAAGGTCATTGGTGTCAGTCTATTCAAAATTCTGGGAAGTAGAAAGCCAATCAAGAAAGAGGATCAATCCTTGATGTCTATTGAAAGACAAAAATAGAGGTCTCCTGGACAAAGCAGCATGTAAGGAGTATTAAGATTGTAAGCATGGTATGAAAGCAGTTGAAGTTATATAACGGCAGTGGGTACATGTAAAAAGAAGTACCAGGGGACAAAGGGAGACAATAGGCTTTCTTGCCTAATTAAAGACATCAAAATATACACCAATTCAGCCAAGCTAAATGATGGCATAGTTTGGCTTAGTTAGATGTGCAGAAGAGGTAAAACTAGAAAGTGATTGCAAGTGCATACAAGGGTTACCATGGTGGTGGCTGAGTGACGATTATTCTCTTGCATATAATCCTGAGGCTAGACAAAGTAGAAGTGATCAGGTAGACAGCTTAGGCCAGGTATGTGATGCAATCATGGGTTGGTTGTCAGGGTGATGATGTTCCTGGAGAATGTCGATGCACAATCACCTAGACTTGCATTGGGACAATTATTATCTCCACAAAGAAATTTAAAAGATTATGTTGTAGAATAATCTTAACATTTAGTGGTAAAAATTACCGGTTATATGTTTTTATACCTGCAACTTGACTTGTTTTTAATTCCTGTTATATTACTACTTTTTATTTGTTTTATTAATGTTTGAAAGGGGAGAAATGTGTTGTGCCGGCTTCCTTAGTGTGGAGCATGACATAGGTGAGTTCTCTTCTTAGAATTTTATAACAATATTGATGTAATTCTGTTTGGGGGGCTGTTAGAAATCGAGGTCTCTAGTTGGCAGAGGTATGCCCCCCGTCCAAGTAGGGACCATAATCCTAGACAGGGTAAGTCACAACACAATCCAAACTATCCTGTGGTCACCCTCTGGCAGCTTGGCACAGAGCAAACTTAGAAGGCATTGAGTACACTATTTGTGCAATAACTCATACAGTAACACAGTGAAAACACCACAAAAATACTCCACACCAGGTTAGGAAAATAGATAACATTTATCTGAATAAATTAAGGTAAAAATGTCAAAGATCATATATATATATATATATACAAGCCAAGATATTAATTTTTAAAGCTTAAATCCCAATAAAGCACCTAGAAATGCAATAGCTCCAACTGGAGCTATCACAACATCGATGATGTAGTCGTTCCCAATAGTCCGACACCGCTTGCGTCGGTCACAGAGATTCACGGACCCCCAAGCACAGTACCTTTGAAAACGAAGAAACAAAGATGTTGCACGGAGTCAGGGAGGTAAGGTGTCACTGGAGCCAGTGTGGCGTTGGTCCCTTACAGCATCCGAGGAGGTGAGGCATCGGTTTCGTACTGCGAGGCAGGGGAGGCAAGACATCGGTTCCATCCAGTTGCATGGGAACTGATGCGGCATCAGTGTCGAAGCGTCGGTTCCTTATGACCTGATGGGGTCAATGAATCTATTCAGTCAAGACGGGATGTGTCGACTTCGCAGTGCCGCGATCACACCGCAGGATGTCAGCAGCGTCATAGCGATGTCAGGTTTGTGTTGCAGGCTGGAGCTGGAGCAGGCAGCAGTGCAGCGTCCGGGCAGGGGTGTCCATGCTGGAGTCACTGAAGTCGTTGAACTGGCTAGAAGCTAGTAGATGAAGTCTTTGTTGGCCCTGATACTTCAGAACAGGAGGCAAGCTCAATCCAGCCCTTGGAGAGCACTTGTGGGGAAGGCAGAATCCTTCCAGCAGAGTCAGAGGACAACAAGCAGCAGGGCAACAAGCAGGGCAGCAGTCCTTTTCAGCAAAGCAGTCCATGCGCCCTTTGAGCAGCCTGGCAGTACCTCTGACAGAGTCCAGCTGTAGATCCGGGAGTGCCTGATTTGATTGGGTCATAGACCTAGTATATATACCCAAAAGTGCCTTTGAAGTGGAAGTGCACAAGTTCCCTTTTCAGACCAGTCCTGTCTGCCGGGATCCCTGTGGGGGGTATTAGTCCTTTGTGTAAGGGCAGGCCACAGGCCTTTGAAGTGTTAGAGAGAGACCCTTCCTACCCAGGGAGACCTATTCAGTTTGCAGATCAATGCAGATGTGACTGATTGTCCTGGGTTTATGACTATCTGGGTGGAATGCACAAGGGGAGCTGTCAACCAGCACAGACCAGACATGGATTGGAGACAAGCTGTAAGGCACAGATGGCAGTAAGTGCAGAGAAACTCCCCCTTTTTCAAAAGGGGCTTTTCTAAAATAGTAATATTATATCCATATTCACCAGTAAGCAGGATTTTCTGTTACCATTCTGACCATACTAAACATGGCAGGGCTACTCCTTCCAGATCAGAATTTACCACTTAAAAGTATATGAGGGCAGTTCTAATGCTGGTCTATAAGATGAGCAGAGCTCACAGTAGTGGAAAACTAATTTGTGAGTTTTTCACTACCAGGACATGTAAAACACATAAGTACACGTCCTGCCCTGTACATACATAGCACCCTGCCCTATGGATTACCTAGGGCCTACCTTAGGAGTGACTAATCTGTGGAAACAGGGGAGTTTAAGGCTTGGCAAGTACTCGTAAATGCCAAGTCGAAGTGGCAGTGAAGCTGTACATGCAGGCTTTGCAATGGCAGGCCTGAGGCATAGTTAAGGGGCTATTTATGTGGGTCGCATAATCTGTGCTGCAGGCCCTCTAGTAGCATTTAATTTACAGGCCCTGAGTACATGTAGTGCACTTTACTAGGAACTTACAAGTAAATTAAATATGCCAATTAAGTATGAGCCAAAGCAAAGAGGAGAAGGAAGGCAAAAAGTTTGGGGTTACCATTCAGAGAGGACCATTTTCCAGCAGTGCAGATACTGTCGGGGTTCCGTGAAGAAAAGTGTATCTTGGGGTAACTAATAAATGGAGTTTACTACTTCAACCTTACCCTTGTGTTGCTTTTTAAATACAACAGATTTGCAGCAGAGGCCACAAGTCAAGCTGCCCAGAGAATAACAAGCACGTCAGACTCTGTGACAGAAGAAAAGCAATAGAAACAGTGAGGTTAAAGAAGGGGAGCAGTTAGCGTTCCTAAATCAGCCACAGATGTGGCAGTAGAGGTCAGAGAGTCAGAGTAAATGAAAAAGAAGCATACTTATTGGAAATACTGGACATAAAGCAAGCTGCAAAGTCCTCAGTCGAGTGTTCAGAAGAATGTGAAGGACCAGCAGCAAGGAGAGGAGATAAGTGACCGAGGTTGTAGAATAGTGAACGAGAAGAATATGCCTTATCCCGAATGAAGGGAATTCATTAGCTGACTTCAATTGAAGTATATACCTACCCTCAAAAGACAGAACTGCAGACAAGTATTTTAATCTATACATGGTTCCACTCTATTAAAAAAATGTTTGAAGCAAGCTGCCTACCTTGCTTCCCTCCGATCATGAGAAGAGGCTCTGACGTACTGATAAAGCAAGTTGATACAATGGTTGGTCCACCTGCACTACGCTAATTCTCAACTGACTGTCTAACACCATTGGGCAGTATCTCCAGTGAGAGTTATTGTTCGAAAGGAAAATCACAGCCTGGTTTCCTGGTTCTAAAAAACCCTGCTGTGACATGTGAACTAAAGGTCTCCTTGTACTTGTCTCTTGCCACAATCACTCATTATCTCAGAGGGAGATTTCACAGGGCCTCTTCGAAATGAGCTTAGATTCTGTTCTTGCCACTGCCTTCATGACTCTTATGATCACTGCAGTGCCAGGGATATCAGAGCCATAGGTCGCGTTGGCCTTGAGTCACGTTGGCTACTGTTTTGACCCATGACAGAACCTCAAAGATACTGAATGTAAGTGGAGGACAATGGGTTCTGGAGGGAGGTGGGTCAAACAAGCTGCCAGACAAAGTGGAAGGAATTCTTTAGGAGTAGTGCTGATGTGTAAGGCCAAGGGGCTGCCTAAAGGGGCTGGCCAAAATCAAAACAAATGGGGGTTCAATCTGGGCAAGGGGTTGATAACCCACCACCAGAGGGCAACTGCACCCTCACTCCCACCCTTCCGACCGGATCAATTCCTTAGTGAACAGGGATGGCTCCTCCGCTAAGGCGGAGGAGCATCAGCCCGCTGCTTTCAAGCAGAAGGGGAAGGAAAAATTCAATGATAATAACAAAGTGTTATTGTCATTTTATTTTTCCTGGGAGACGGGTTAGGGTGGGGCGGGGCTGGAGGGGGCTGGATGACGGCAGGAGGGGGAGTTTAATGTGCACAGTAAGTGCACATGTCTGTTTGGACGGCTGTGTTTGACAGCAGCATTGTGATTGGCTGGGAGCCAGTGTGCAGTACAGCCGAGAAGAAGACAGAGGAAATGCAAACGTGTCTCTGAAAGAAACAGTTAAGTGTTTTTTTTTATTATTTATTTATCCACCCGCTCACACCCCACTCCCGGCCACCCCCGTTCAGTGGCAGCCGTCACTGTTACTGAACAAGAAACTCATGAACTTGAATGGGGATTACATTTTAATAGAAATAGTTTCGTAATTCTCCCATTGCACTCTGATGTAGAGACTAAGGCCCTCATTACAACCCTGGCGGTCAGTGATAAAGTGGCAGTAATACCGCCAACAGGCCAGCAGTAACCAAAATGGAACTATGACCATGGCGGAAACCGCTCACACAGACAGCCACTTTAACACACCGACCGCCACGGCGGAATCAACAACCACCACGGTGGTAACCGCCAACAGCCAGACGGAAGACAATGTACAGCCCACACTATTACGACCGGCCTATCCTCCACCTTTTCCGGGGTGGTACCAACAACATCAAAAGCATGGCGGAAACACTGCACAGACGTCAAAGGACTCAACTGTGGAGACTCAGGGAACAACCCCGACGCCATGGAGCCCGAGCTGCATATATTTCCAAAGCTCATCTACCTTCTGCTGCATTATGAACATCAATGCCGGCGAAGACGACCACGGTGAGTACTGCCGCCTAGCACACATGAAGGGGGAGGAAAAAGAGAGTGACACACACACGCAACACACACACACCCACCCCCAACCCCATACACACAACCAAATGCACAAACATTACATATTCACCCCGTACCCCTCAGGAATAATGCAAGGACAAAATGATTTGAAGAAAGTGAGTGTAATACGATAAAATACCATGAATAAGTGCATCGAAATACAAATGTGTGATTCATCCTGGGAAGGATGGGGTGAGTGGATGGCTTCTCCACTGGTTCTGGAGGGGGCATTGTGCCCTGTGTTCTTCATCCTGGGAAGGATGGGGTGAGTGGATGGCTTCTTCCACTGGTTCTGGAGGGGGCATTGTGCCCAGTGCGCATCATTCTGGGAAGGATGGGGTGAGTGGATGGCTACTCCACTGCTTCTGGAGGGAGCATTCTGCCCTGTGATGCAGATCATGGGGAGTGCAAGGTCACAGTCTCTCACCTAGGTGTGAGACCCACAGGATTTGCAGGGGCCAGGACCCACAACAGTCCATGGAGGCAGGACTACACACTGTCCGCTGGCGGTGATGGCTGCTCATTGGTGGCAGTGGCGGTGCGGGTGTCAGGGCTGGGAGTGGTGGAGGGAGGCTCCAGCCCATCCCCTGCAGCCTCGGACGGCTGCCCACTGTGGCTGCTGCTGGCAGTGGTGCTGTGTCGCTGCTGGTGGCAGTGCTGGCAGTGATTGGGGGAGGCTCCAGCCCATCCCCTGCAGCCTCGGACGGTTGCCCACTGGGGCTGCTGCTGCTGGCATTGGTGCTGGTGGAGCTGCTGGCAGTGGTGCGGGTGGCGGTGCTGGCGGCGGTGCTGGCAGTGGTGGGGGGATGTTCCAGCCCTTCCCTTGCTGCCTCGGACGGCTGAACTACCGTGGTTGGTGGTGGGGGCTCTGAATGAGTCCCAGCACCAGGCCTCCTGTCCTTCCTCCCTGCACCCTTCCTGTCAGCAGCCGGGGATTGCTCCTTGCCTTTCTCTGTCGAAGCTGGTGGTGCCTCCTTGTCCTTCCTAGGCACTGCTGGTGGTGCCTCCCTGCCCTTCCCTGTCACAGCTGGTGGTGCCTCCTTGCCCTTCCTTGAAGCACCCGGTGAAGGCACCCTTTCAGTGTTGCTGCCTGGTGCCCGGGATCCTCTCCCGCCTGCAGTAGCTGTCGACACTACTGTGGCCGTGGACTGGGTGGCTGAGGTGCTCACCTGGGTTCTGACCACCCTGGCCTGACGTGAAGGACGGGGGGAAGTGGTAGGGAAGAGGTCAACAGTGGAGAGGAAAAGCTTCTTAGGTACACTGGGGTGGAAAGAGGGTGAAGGTTTAGGAGTGGAGAAAGAGGAAGTTGTTGTAGGAGGTGTCTGCTATGTTTGGGTGCAGGTGCGTGGGCTGGATGCTGTTGTGAGGTGGATGGCTGTTGGGTGTCTGACTTCTTGTGTTTGTGTGCTTTGGGAGGAGGGAGCACAGACACAGTGGGAGAGGACACAGGGGACGTGTGCATGAATGTGGGGGTGGTGGCTGCCAGCGAGGGTAGTGTAGTGATAGGCATGATGCTGATGGTGGGAGTGGATGAGGATGTAGTGCATCCAGGTGTGAGTGTAGACGCAACTGGGAGGGAGGTGGACGAGGAGGAGGCGGGGGACACAGTGGAGGCAGTGGATGTTGGCATGTCTGCATCTGGATGGGTGAGTGCCTGTGGGATGATGTGTGGTGCTTGTATTTGCCTGAACCACTCCTGTGTGTTGTCTTGTGTGCATGCTGGTCTGCCTGTGTGCTTGGGATAGATTGGGGTTGAGGGAAATGGGATTGGGTAGAGCAAGTTGGAGGGGGGAGGCTAGGAACAGGGACAATGGCTGCCATCAGGGAGGAGGCCAGAGCCTGCCTTGATCACTGTTAGGCTGCCATGCCAGAGTGAATGCCCTCCAGGAATGCATTTGTTTGTTGCAAATGGGCTACCTGCCCCTGGATGGCATTCACAATGGTTGACTGCCCAACAGAGATGGATCGTAGGAGGTCAATAACCTCCTCACTTAGGGCAGCAGGGCTAACTGGGGCAGGGCCTGAGGTGCCTGGGGCGAAGGAGATGCCCACCCTCCTGGGTGAGCGGGCACAGGAAACACGCTGAGGGGCTGCTGGGAGGACGGTGCTGGCACAGGGGGCGGCGGCTGTACCTGTAGTTGGGGAGGGCACAGAGGTGTCCGCCACCACCAGGAAGCTTCCATCGGAGGAGGTATCACTGTCAGAACTGTCCCCTTCAGTCATGCCATGGTGCTCCCCTCGCCCTCCGTCCCACTGGTGCTCTCACCGTCGGTGGAGTCGGCCTCCTGGGCCCTGTGGGATGCAGCTCTCCCCATCGCAGGTGCCTCTGCTCCTCCACCAGATGATGCTGATGCACATTAGGACAGGGTGACAAAACAAAAAGGGAGGGGAGACAAAGGATACCCTTGGTCAATGGCGACAACAACACCACTGTTGCCGTACACGACACACATACACAGGGAACAGCCGTACGCACTAGGCAATGCACTAACAGTCACAATGCTAGTCACCAGCCTATGGACAGGGATACCTAAAGCCAATTGCAGCATACCTGAGACCCACAGACCCCTGCCCAGTAGTGGATGCCTACTACCTTGGTTGGAGGAGGTTTACATCAGGCCCTGCCCAACATGGGACCTACCCTGCAGTGTCTGGCCTGGCCTAGGGACACCCATAGGCCCACATCCCCCACCTGGATGCCACCCCACCACACGCAAGTAGTATATTGGGGCCCTGTAGTCACCCTCTTGTTGCTGCTGTGATGCCCCCAAGCGCCCATCCAGCTCCGGATAGGCCACCGCCAGTATGCGGGCCATCAGGGGGGTCAGAGTTCGACGGGCACCCGTTCCTCGTTGGGAGGCCATCCCCAGCTGGGCCTCTGCCATCTTCCATGCCCAGCATCTCAGGTCCTCCCACCGTTTCCGACAGTGGGTGCTCTGCCTGCCGTAGACCCCCAGGGTCCGCACGTCCTTGGCGATGGCACACCATCTACCCTTATTTTGATGCGCGCTGACCTGCAGAGAAAAACACATAGGAAAAGGTATCAGTCAGACCGTCCTTCCTGTTACACTCATGGCCCACCATAGCCCTCACATCCCCTTATGCACAGATATTGCCCACCATACATGCAGTACGCTGCCCAGGGCCCTTCCACCAACCCCCCCACACGAGGCCCTCACACACAGCACTCCATGCATTCATGCCCCATGCATCGTGCTCACAGTGTACTCACCTGTTGGTCTGGAGGCCCATACAGCATTCAGTCTGGGGTAGGACCCCATCCACCAGTCTCTCCAATTCCACAGCGGGGAAGGCAGGGGCCCTTTCCCCAGTGACACAAGCCATGGTCGGTTCCAGACACAGGTCCCAGCAGCACTTGCAGTGTAGTTCCTCACCTGTTGAAGGTCAGGTAGCAAGTGAATGAACAGATAGAAAGTGGCGGTCACGTCCGCAGCGCTGCGTACCGTCACCACCAGCGTACATCACCATTGGCCACTGTAGCCCATAGGGCCTAATGGTATCCAATGAGGAGTTGCATTGCGGTTCTCGACCGCCTCCCGCAACGGCACACGTCAGCAGAATTACCTCATTTCCACATGTCCCTCCATGCAGGACATACAGGACAGACGGATGCCATTTCAGGGGGGGTGCAGGCCATGGCACCTAACTGCGTCACAGTACACATAGGCACCATTTGGACCTATCCAACAATATACAGTTACAGTCACAACATGCAATGCAGTGTAGTATTTGTAAATATGGAATACTGACCAGCTGCTCACTGTTTTGCCACCCAGATTGCAACCGCTGCAGATGAATAGGAGATGGAGACATCCCCCGTGTACAGGACCCTGGTGGACTTGGCAACAATTGAGGACAGGCACCCAGTAGGTGTTGGTGTATGGGTATGGTGTGGGCCCTGAGGGTTAGTGTGTGTCTAACAGTTGTCCCTTGATATTTGCAGGTGACTCTGGTTACCCCAACCTCTCATGGCTACTGACCCTTGTGAGGAATTCCAGGACAAGGGCAGAGGAACGTTACAATGAGGCACATGGGCGAACAAGAAGAATCACAGAGAGGACATTCAGCATCCTGAAGGCCAGGTTTCATTGCCTCCATCTAACAGGTGTATCCCTGTACTACTCACCCAAGAAGGTCTGTCCAACCTTGCCTTATATCGCCAGGTGCCTTTTCTGCAGGAGGATGAGGTTGGAGATTGCCGTGTGGCAGCAGTGGACCCTGTGGACAGTGAAGATGAGGAGGCAGAGGATGAGGATGAGGACAACAGAAGTGCAATATTATGACAATACTTCCAATGACACACAGGTAAGACACTGTAACTTCACTTTTCATTGACAGTTTTGTGTTTGGCATTGTCACTGGCAGGCTGATTTTCCCACTTCTTTGGCCACTTACTGTACCCTTTGGCATATCTATTTTCAGATATTTGTGCCTCACTATCACTCCTGGTGTGTTGACTGCAGCCTACTACAGGTCATTCCTATGTATGCATTACTGTACAGTTGTATTGCAGTGTTTAAAGCTTGTTAAATTAATACGTAGTTCAATCATTTGACAGACTCCATACTTGTATTTATTCAAATGGTGTTTATTAATGTGCCTATAAGTAGAGGGGGATGTGCAATGGGCTGGGGTGATGGTGGAGGAATGTCCAGGATAGAGTCCAGTCTATGTGGATCATAGGTGCATTGTCCAAGGGGAATAGGAAGTGGAGCAATGGAAGTTCAAGGTAGACAGGGTGGGACACAAGGGTGACAATCAGGAGAGTCTTATTTCCTGTCAGGGGTCTTGGCAATAGTCTTTGGCTTCTGCCTGGATCGCAGGGACCGTTTGCAGGGTGGTTCTCCTTCTGCAGGGGGAGGGGTGCTGGTGGGCTGTTGATCCTGTGGCGGGGCATCATGTCCACTAGCGGCAGCGGAGATGGAAAGCTGTTCATCGGTTTGGCTGGTGTCAGGGGCCCACTGGTGTGCCACTGCCTCCCTCATGGTGTTGGCCATGTCTGCCAGCACCCCTGCAATGGTGACCAGGGTGTTGTTGATGTCCTTCAATTCCTCCCTGATCCCCAGGTACTGTCCCTCCTGCAGCCCCTGGGTCTCCTGCAACTTGTCCAGTATCTGGCCCATCGTCTCCTGGGAATGGTGGTATGCTCCTAGGATCTTGGTGAGTGCCTCCTGGAGAGTCGGATCCCTGGGCCTGTCCTCCCGTCGCACAGCAGTCCCCCCAGCTTCCCTGTTGTCCTGTGCCACTGCCTCTGACACCAGGTCCCTGATCGTCCTATATTTGTGGGTTGGCCTGCGGTCCCTGTAGTGGTGGACACACTGCTGATTTACGTGTCCTGGGGTCAGAGGTATGGGCCCGCTGGGTGGGTACTGTGCTGGTGTTTCCTGAGGGGGAGGCTCTGTGGTGGTATGGGACTGTGCCTGGGTAACCGACTGTCCAGAGGTCCCTGATGGGCCAGGTTAGTCATCCAGATCCAGGCGTCCAGAGCTGCTTTCATCACTGTGGGCCTCTTCTTGGGGGGGGGGGACTGAATGTTGCTGACACCTCCTCTCCGGTGATGTTGGGTGGGAGACCTGTGGGGATGTAAATGCAGTGTTATTGTTTCTGCGTGTGACATCTTGTGCATGGGTGTGTTGCCCTCTATGGCTGTTATTGCCGTGACAGCTTTGCCTTGTGTGAGAAGTTATTTGGTGGGCTAGCTGATGCTCTCTAGTGTGCATACTTTAGTGATGGGTGTCCATGCAGGTCTGTGATGGGGGTCCGTGCATGGGTGTTACATGCAAGGCTTGGTATTGGGAGGGGTGGGTTGTGATGGTGGGGTGTGTGTGAGGTAGTGGAGTGATGGGAGTGAGGGTAAGGGTGGGGGTCTGTGATGGCATGCAGGTAGGGGGGGTGATAGTAATAGATATTTGACTTACCAGAGTCCAGTCCTCCTCCTACTCCTGCTAGGCCCTCAGGATGCATGATTGCCAATACTTGCTCCTCCCATGTTGTTAGTTGTGGGGGAGGACGTGGGGGTCCACTGCCAGTCCTCTGTACAGCTAGTTGGTGTTTTGCTGCTGTGGAACGCACCTTCCCCCGTAGGTCGTTCCACCTCTTCCTGATGTCATCCCTTGTTCTGGGGTTCTGTCCCACGGCATTGACCCTGTCCATGATTCTCTACCATAGTTTCATCTTCCTTGCAATGGATGTCTGTTGCACCTGTGATCCGAATAGCTGTGGCTCTACCCGGATGATTTCCTCCACCATGACCTCCTCTGAGAATCTGGGGTGTCGTTGTGGTGCCATGGGTGTAGTGTGAGTGGTATGGGTGAGGGTGTGTGGAGTGATGTGTTGGGGTGTGTGATGTAAGGTGCGTAGATGGTGTATAGGTGATGGTGGTGTGTGGCTGTGGTCTTGTCTGTTGTCTTGCTATCTCTCTTGTGGCAATTGTTTTTAGTCGTAAAGGGTTGTGGGTAATGTGGGTGGGTGTTTTATAGTGGTGTGGGTGTGTGGGAGTGGTTTGTGTATGGGTGTCAGGTGTGTGTTATTCAAATTGTCTAATGTAGTGTTTTTTGTATGTGTGTGTGTATTTGGAGCACGGCGGTATGTACCGCCAATGGTTTAGCACCATTGAATGTCCGCTGCGGTGATTCGTGGGTCATAATGCTGTGGGAGTAGTTCTGTTTGTGTAACGGTGTCGGTTTTGCTACCACCAGTTTACCACTGACCTTTGGGCTGACGGACCTGTGTGTGTGGCTGTATAGTGACGGTGTATGTCATATTATGGGTAACTGTAATCTGCTGCGCGCCGGTATGTTGGCGGCAGTCAGCATGGCGGTAAGCGGTACTTACCTCCAATGTCATAATGAGGGCCTAAAACCTTTAACTGCTCCTTAGAAATATTAATGGTCACTACTTCAACAAGATTCTGAAAACTTGGGATCACTTATTCTTATCACATGACGATGCAAAAATGGAACAGTACGTGCAAACTATAAAGCTATATAAACTATAAAGCTAAAATAGGCGGCACTACATGAGTAGGAAAAAGCATTATTTATATAGCTGTAGTCCTAAAGCAAATATTGCACTGATTTATTCAAAATGACACTTTGCAATAAATATACGCAATGCGCTTGTGGATGTGCATGAAAATGAACACACAGTATAAACGATTCTGAATGCAATTCATACCCACTAAAGTTGCCGCTGCTATCAAGCTATTGAGAAGTGATACAAGCAAAGAAGGAACAAGTAGTGTGCAAGATCACACGTAGAGGGCTATTTCTGCAAGTATAAGTATGGGAGAGACAGAGGTGTAAACTTCGCACCTAGGTTTGGGAATAGCATCTTGTAGTACACTCGTGCCTTAGTGTAGCAGGTCAAGCAGCCTTGAAAACACCTACCAGTGCACCCAGCTTCTTGCTTCCTACAAATGACTTGGGGCCAGATGTATTAAAAATCTGGATTGCGAGTCGCAAATTGCAAGTCAGACCGACTCGCAATTTGCGAGTCGCAATCCAGAATGTAGGATGGTGTCCCTGACACCATCGGCGACTCGCAAGGGGGTCGCAAAGGCCCACCTCATTAATATTAATGAGGTGGGTCGCAATTTTCGACCCCCTTGCAAGTGGCGGCACTCACAGGGATGGTGGCCTGCTGGAGACAGCAGACCACCATGTCTGTGACTGCTTTTAAAAAAGCATATATATATTTTTTATTTGTAATGCAGCCCCGTTTCCTTAAAGGAAAACGAGATGCATTACAACACAAAAAAATGAAACGTTTTCGTTTCATTTTTTCATGCCATTCACAAAGTGGAAGGGGTCCCATGGGGACCCCTTCGCTTTTGCGAATGGGTTATGTTGGACTTTTGCTTATGCAGGGTCATCCCCAGTCTTTTTGCCTCCTGCCTCCTATTTTTTTCTGACCTGTTGCTGTTGGCTTTTCAACTCTGAGCACTTTACCACTGCTAACCAGTGCTAAAGTGCATATGCTCTCAGTGTAAATTGTATGTAATTGGTTTATCCATGATTGGCATATTTGATTTACCAGTAAGTCCCTAGTAAGGTGCACTAGAGGTGCCAGGGCCTGTAAATCAAATGCTACTAGTGGGCCTGCAGCACTGGTTGTGCCACCCACATAAGTAGCTCTGTAATCATGTCTCAGACTTGCCACTGCAGTGTCTGTGTGTGTATTTTTACACTGTAAATTCGACTTGGCAAGTGTACCCACTTGCCAAGCCTAAACCTTCCCTTTTCTTACATGTAAGGCACCCCTAAGGTAGGCCCTAGGTAGCCCCAAGGGCAGGGTGCAGTGTATGGATAAGGTAGGACATATAGTAATGTGGTTTATATGTCCTGACAGTGAAATACTGCCAATTTCGTTTTTCACTGTTGCAAAGCCTGTCTCTCTCATAGGATAATATGGGGGCTACCTTTAAATATGATTAAAGTGTAGATTCCCCTAGAGAGTAGATGGACATGTGGAGTTTGGGGTCCCTGAACTCACAATTTAAAAATACATCTTTTAGTAAAGTTGATTTTAAGATTGTGCATTTGAAAATGCCACTTTTAGAAAGTGAGCATTTTCTTGCTTAAACCATTCTGTGACTCTGCCGTGTTTGTGGATTCCCTGTCTGGGTCAGTTTGACAGTTGGGTTGTTTTTCACCTCACACCAGACAGTGACACAAAGGGGGCTGGGGTGTAACCTGCATTTCCTGATTAGCCATCTCTGCTAGGAGGGAGGGGTGGAGTGGTCACTCTCATCTGAAAGGACTGTGCCTGCCTCTGACAATGCCGGCTCCAACCCCCTGCTGTGTGTCTGATGACTTGCCTGGGCAAGGCAGGATTTCACAAGTAGGTGTGAGTCCCCTTTGAAGAAAGGTGACTTCAAAGACTAAAATGGGTATAAGAAGGGCACCCAAATCTACAGACTTTAGAAACACTTCTGGAACCAAGAGGAACCTCTGCCTGGAGAAGAGCTGATAGCTGAGAAAGACGTGCTGCCCTGCCTGTGACTGTGCTTTGTGGAGCTTTCCTGCAGTGCTGCTTCTGCCGAGTAAGAGGGCAAAGACTGGACTTTGTGTGCCTTCCATCTTGTGAAGAAATCTCCAAGGGCTTGAGTTAGAGCTTGCCTCCTGTTGTTTGAAGTCTCAGGGACAGCAAAGCCTTCTCTCTGCCAGCACCTGGAGTCTCTGGAGAGACTCCTGCTCTGACAAGTAGTGCCCTGTCCAGTCCCTGGGCCCTTGAAAGGAAAGCTGGTGGAAATCCAAGGAAATCGACTTCGGACGACTCCGGACCGATGCCGCTGCTGAATCCGGTAACGCCGCCTGCACCTGACGCCGTGACCTTCGCTGGAACGTGACACTCTTCGCAGGCCCGTCGCCACAGCCGCCCCGCTGAAGTCCGCGACTCCGTGGAAGTCGCCGCACCACGTCGTGACCGACGCTGCTTGAAGTGCACGGGTTCAACGTTTCGCACAGACGCCGCGATCCCCAACTTCGCGCATCGGCTTGTTTTCACTCTTCACCAAAGGTACTGTACTTGGGGGTCTACACGACTCTGTGTCCGGCGCCGCTGGTGTCGGCTTGTTGGGAACGACTCCGTCACGACACCGTGTTAACATCTCATTGAAGCATTTTTGTTTCTAAGCGCTATTTTTGGGAGTTTAATCTTTAAAAATTCATAACTTGACTTGTGTATGTCGGATTTTTGTAGTTTTGGTCTTGTTTTGTTTAGATAAATATTTCCTATTTTTCTAAACCGGTGTTGTGTCATTTTGTAGTGTTTTCATTAAGTTGCTGTGTGTGTTGGTACAAATACTTTACACCTAGCACTCTGAGGTTAAGCCTACTGCTCTGCCAAGCTACCAAGGGGGTAAGCAGGGGTTAGCTGAGGGTGATTCTCTTTTACCCTGACTAGAGTGAGGGTCCTTGCTTGAACAGGGGGTAACCTGACTGTCAACCAAAGACCCCATTTCTAACAGGTTACCACTAATGTGACACTGGTGATAACTGCGATTGCTTTGCGACCATGTTCGCGGTCACAAAACAATACAGCATCGCGCTGCGACTCGCAATTAGGAAGGGGAACACCCTTTCCTAATTGCGACTTGCAGTCCCGTTTTGTGAGTCGGTAACCAGGTTACTGACTCGCAAAACAGGGATTGGGCATCGCAATTTGCTTTTTGCACCTTTTTGCACCCACCTTCTCCACCGACCCCAACGACGCAGCCCTCAGCCTCACGCATTGGATCACCAACTGCGCAGACAACCTCGCTCCCCTCAGATGCCTCCCAAGTCAGACCAACACCAAAAAACCTCTCTGGTTCACCGATACATTCAAGGAATAAAAAAAAACCTGCTGCACCCTCGAGAAAGCCTGGCGCAAGGACCACACCGCAGATAACTTGACTGCCCTCAAGAACGCTACCCGTGATCACCACCAACTGATCCGCGCCACCAAAAGAAATTTCTTCACAGACAGACTGCACAAAAACACTCACAACAGCAAAGAACTCTTCAACATCGTCAAAGAGCTCTCCAACCCCAACGCCAACGCCATCACGCCCTCACAAGACCTCTGCAACTCCCTCGCCACCTTCTTCCATCGTAAGATCACCGACCTACATGACAGCTTCGGACACCAGACCCAGCCAACCACCACAGAACCTACAACCCCAGCCATTACCCTCAACGCCTGGACTCACATCAACACGGAAGAGACCAAAGCCACCATGAACTCCATCCACTCCAGTGCCCCATCGGACCCCTGCCCACACGTCATCTTCAACAAAGCCGACGACATCATCGCCCGCATCTCCAGACCATCATCAACAGCTCGTTTTCTTCTGCCACCTTCCCCGAGAGAGAGCTGGAAACACGCTGAAGTCAACGCCCTACTGAAGAAACCTACGGCGGACCCCAGGGACCTGAAGAACTTCCGCCCCATCTCGCTCCTCCCCTTCCCTGCCAAAGTCATAGAGAAGACCGTCAACAAGCAACTTACCAACTTCCTTGAAGACAACAACCTTCTCGACCCCTCGCAGTCCGGATTCTGAGCCAACCACAGCACAGAAACCGCCCTCATCTCAGTCACTGACGACATCAGAACTTTGATGGACAACGGAGAAACAGTCGCCCTCATCCTCCTCGACCTCTTGGCTGCCTTCGACACCGTCTGCCACCGAACCCTAATATCCCGCCTCCGCTCCACCGGGATCCAAGGACTGGCCCTGGACTGGATCACCTCCTTCCTCTCCAACCGCTCCTAAAGAGTCTACCTCCCACCCTTCCGCTCAGACCCCACCGAGATCATCTGCGGCATCCCACAAGGCTCCTCGCTCAGCCCGACTCTCTTCAATGTCTACATGAGCCCCCTCGCCGACATCGTACACAAACACAGCATCATCATCACCTCCTACGCCGAAGACACTCAGCTGATACTTTCCCTCACCAAGGACCCCACCAGCGCCAAGACCAACCTGCAAGATGGAATGAAAGACGTCGCAGATTGGATGAAACTCAGCCATCTGAAACTGAACTCAGACAAAACGGAAGTCCTCATCCTCGGAAACACCCCGACCGTCTGGGACGACTCCTGGTGGCCCACGGCCCTTGGCACCGCACCAACGCCCTCAGACCACGCACGCAACCTCGGTTTCATCCTGGACCCATTTCTCACCATGGCCAAACAAGTCAACGCCGTATCATCCTCCTGCTTCCTCACCCTCCGCATGCTCTGACAGATCTTCCGTTGGATCCCCGCCGACACCAGAAAGACCGTGACCCACGCCCTCGTCACGAGCCGCCTGGACTACGGCAACACCCTATATGCAGGAACCACTGCTAAACTCCAGAAACGTCTGCAACGAATTCAAAACGCCTCCGCCTGCCTCATCCTCGACATACCCCGCAACAGCCACATCTCCGCCCACCTGAGACACCTGCACTGGCTTCCCGTCAACAAAAGGATCACCTTCCGACTCCTCACCCACGCACACAAAGCCCTCCACAACAAGGGACCCGAATACCTCAACCGTCGCCTCAGTTTCTACACACCCACCCGTCAACTTCGCTCCGCCAACCTCGCTCTCGCCGCCGTCCCTCGCATCCGCCGCACCACGGCAGGTGGGAAATCCTTCTCCTACCTGGCGGCCAAACCATGGAATTCCCTCCCCACCAACCTCAGGACCACCCAGGACCACTCCGCATTCCGGAGGCAACTCAAGACCTGGCTCTTCGAGCAGCAGTAACCCCTTCCCCCTAGCGCCTTGACACCCACACGGGTGAGTAGAGCGCTTTATAAATGTTTATGATTTGATTTGAATTTGATTTGCACGTAGCAAACAGCTAAGGGCCAGATGTACGAAACGTTTTGCGACTCGCAAACGGCAAAATTTGCCGTTTGCGAGTCGCAAAACGCGTATCCCAATGCAGAAATGCATTTTGCGAGTCGTTACTGACTCGCAAAATGCATTTCAGACTCGCAAATAGGAAGGGGTGTTCCCTTCCTATTTGCGAATCGCATTGGGATGCAATACCATTATGCGGTCGCAAATGGCATCGCAGTTACCATCCACTTCAAGTGGATGGTAACCCAATCGCAAATTGGAAGGGGTTCCCATGGGACCCCTTCCAGTTTGTGATTGCACCCAAACATATTTTTTCAGGGCAGGGAGTGGTCCAAGGGACCACTCCCTGCCCTGAAAAATCCGAAACTAAAGGTTTCGGTTTTTTTTTGTAGTGCAGCTCGTTTTCCCTTAGGGAAAACGGGCTACACTTCAAAAAAAAAAACCTGCTTTATTGACAAGCAGGTCGCTAACATGGAGGCCTGCTGACGTCAGCAGGCCTCCATGTTAGCGAGTGCCCATACTCGCAATGGGGCCGCAATTTGCGACCCACCTCATGAATATTCATGAGGTGGGTCATTGCAACCCCACTGCGAGTTGCAGTCGGTGTCTGAGACACCGTACTGCATAGCAATTTGCGACTTGCTTTTTTCGTACATCTGGCCCTAAATTCGCTGTTTGTGACGTGCAAAAGTTTTGAACATCTGGCCCTTGGTTCCTTCACTTCAGTGCTGGCTGGACTTTTAGCAAGTTCCCAGTCTGAGAACATTGTTAGACTCCGGGCAGCCATGGAAGAATAACCCAGCTGACAAATTCCACGTGACAGTTGGAATGATGTGGAATAATTACATAAAAGAGGATGGAGATGAAAGCTGCTCTTGCAGCAGTGAGCTTCAAATCCCTTTTCTTTTTTGTTTAATGTGGTTCTCAGTTGATCCTTTTTACAAATGGTTCTACGGGGTTAGTCAGAGCAGGAGACACAGCGCTTTTAAAATGCATGCTGCCTCTAGCTTCGTATTCCAAACAGGAGGCAGCAGTCCGACAGGAGCTCGAGTCTTGCCAACTTTTTGGTCCTTGGGAATAAAAGGAATAAAAGAGGCAGACCAGCTACCTAAGAAGTAAAAAGTAATAAAAAAGGCGCAATAAATGCAATTAATATCTGTACGGCTGCCTTTCTAGAGAACCCCTCCTAAAGCCTATATATTGCAAAGTAGTTGGCACTTCAATTCTTTATTCCTCAGCTTAAGTCAATTTACTTATTACTTGCGCTACGAAGCTTACTGTACAGTATGTTATATGTTGGGAGCTTTCCAAACCGTGCGTTCACCGCCTAAGCAGTCTCTTGGCACTAGAAAGAAGCCCTCTGAGTGGGTTAAAGAATACAGTCAAGCGCACAAGAACTATGCAGTGAAACCGACGAACATAACCTTTAACACCAGCGTGGTCTCCATCTCCGTCGAGTAGCGTATGATTGAGTTCCAGAATGCGGTTGCCCATGCAGAAAAGGACCGTCTTCCCGTTTGTAAATACTGACAAGGTGTATTAGGAGGAGGGGGTTGTTTTTCCAGGCAGTCTTGTGAATACTGCATGTAGCCTTTGCTTCTTGTGCTCAGAAAGTGGGAGCCAGAACAGTGGTCAGCGAGGAGGTGCATTTTTTTAACCGGATTACGAATCCTCTACTTTTTTTGGGGTGTTGTGATTTTGCCATCATGCTCTTGGTACTGACCAAATACGTACAACGAGCGAAATCGAGACGGATAGTTAGAACATAACAGCCATTATCAGTGTTCATAGTAGGGAAAGAAGTAATTCACAGGTGTGTTATAACCAAACATTTGATGCAGATATGTGGGCATTCTTGCTTCTGAAGTCTTAAACAATGAGAATTGTTACGTGTGAGACAGTCCTGGGCACATGGGAGCAATTCTCACTCAAACAATTCTGACTTTATATCGCACTGAAGGCCACACGTACAAACCTTTTTGCTGTTCGCAAACAGGCCAATTTGCAGAATTGGCCCATTTGCGAATGCAAAATGGCTTTTGGGGATGTAGAAAGCCCTATTTGTGATTTTTATCGAATCGCGATTCAGTACTAGGAGCATGTTTAGGGTGTCCCTTCCTAATACCGAATTGCAGTGGTATGTGGGAATGTTTTGAGACCGAAATGCAGTTACAAAACATTCGCAAGATACAGCCAAATTCAATTTGTTGCGACCCATTCACAAATCAGGAGTCCCCAAGGGACCTTCCCCTCTGTGAATGCTTGCAAAAGCGTTTTTGAAGACCAGTTAGTGGTACCACGGACCACTGCCTACTCTTAAAAATAGAAAAGAAAATGTTTCATTTTTTTTGACACACATCCCATTTCCCTTTAAGGAAAACGGGCTGCATTAAAAAACAAGCATCTGCAATGCAATGGGTCTCGCGTTTGCTTGAGTTAGAGCTATTAGCATTGTAAAATCCTAACCAGATTTTTCTTGCCACATAAATTGAAAATTTTAAGTAAAACAATTTCACATAACTAACTGGACTTTTCTTGCCATATAAACTGAAAAGTTAAAGTTTCACATAAGCGAGCCAACGGCCGCCATCAGCACAAATCAGACACACAAAGGGAAATCAAATTTTGCTTGCAGTGAAATCTATTGGCAAAAGTGCAATTATTCATATAACCGGCAAAAGTGCAATTACCTATGTAACAGGATCGATGTCATGTAAAGTGCTTGCCTACTGCCCAGCGAGACCGCGTTGTGAAATAAAGAGAAAAAGTAGTCTAGAAAACAGATGGAAAACATTGAGCTTCGTATGTGTTCAGTAGTTGGTCGGTACGCTCGAGGAGGGCTAAACACCAGAAAAGGCATGACGTATGCATGCCTCCCACTAGTGAAAGCAAGCGGATTTTAAAAGGCAAGCCCACAAACCAATGAAAGTGACTGACGTGACATGGGCGTGGTTAGACGCCCAAAGAGAGATTACAACAGGGGACGGAGTACTTTGCACTTGCCCCTAAAAATAAGCGAAAGCTTAGTGACAGCCTCTTACACAGTCCATACTAGCCAAGTATGCAGCTCTGGGACAACTTTATAGAGAGCGTCAAGCAGAGCTTACTGACATCCCCACACACAGCATATACACACAGCTAACTTTTCAACTCCAGGTAGAATATTAACAATGAGCATGTGCAGGGGAGGCTCTTTATATTATTAATGAACACACACAAACATTAATGCAAAATCCGTTCTCTCAGAGTGGCTATCTATTCCATCTGTTGAAATGGCAGCCTGCACGAGTGCACTGTGCTCTGACGAGAGCGTGTGTGCTCAACAGCCTTATTATCAAAGCGCTAGAAAGCCTATCTTGCCCACCAGCTCAGGGACGCTTATCCCAGGATTAATTATAGCTATCAGATGATAAAAGGCTTCAGGAATGATGAAAATCTTCGTTCTGCAGAAGTCTGCTGCATTCTAAAAGTAGCAACAGTTATGCTCTCATGTCCAGTCACTCAGAAGTTGTCATTTGGTTTAGGAAAGGGGTTCTGCTGGAAAATGCAACCCCAAGATCCATAAAATAAACGCTTGTATGGATCTTCACCTTGTGATTCCAACAGGGAAAGAGCAGCGCTATGAAAAAGAAGCGGCTGCAGTTTATCTGCCAGAAGTCAGATTTCACAGATTATTGAAGCGCCAAGCCTTTTGGTTTTTTCAAAAAGACCTTTGAACAGACTCGAGATGTCTGCTTCCCAAGCTGCAGCCATACAAGATGCCATTTCCAGTCAGACTCCTTTAAGTTTCGGACTGCACATGCTATCTACAGTGCGCAGCTTCTCTGCAAGCCACGAGTCTGACTGGAGCTGGAAATTGTTTTCTACATGACTGCAGCATGGGAAGCAGACACCTCGAGTTTGTTCTATAAAGTATCCCCACATTTTCTCCACCAAAATAAGCCTCTTAACATTTCTCACCAGCAATGCTCAAACAATTTAAGCACCTGCACTCCCTTCTAAGACTGTACTTCTGCTGTGTGCGTGCTGGGCGGGTTTCTAATGTTGATTCCCGTGAATGTGGGAGTGTCATGGAGGCGGACGGGACAAGAATCAATGTGCAGGGGGAGGGAGTTAGGGATGTCCCAACAGCAACAAGGAGAAGGTGGGACAAATAGGAAAGATTAACCACTAAGAAGCAAGGATTTTTAAATGACACACATAAGCGAATGGGAAGCAGGGGCGGAGTTGAAGCCCACAAAGAAGTATATACTAAACTATATGCAAGAGGTCTCGAATGCTCGACCTAAAAAAAGACTGCTTTATTTAAAAGTAATCACAGACATGGTGGTCTGCTGACCCCAGCAGGAGACCACCCCTGTGATTTTGGCGATTCTCAATGGGTCGCACATCGAGACCTACCTCATTATTATTCATGTGGTAGGTCTATTTGTGACCCACTGGGAATCGCAAAATGTGTCAAGGACACATTTGTACATTGGTGATTACCAAACAGCGAATCACAAAAATGTGCTGTTTGTTAATCACAAACGATTACCACTGGACATGTGGCCCTAAGTTACTTATCAGCTTCCAGGTGCAACATGTCAGTGGAAATACTGAGACCCAATTCTGAATAGTTGTGACATTTCAGTGGAAATACTGAGACCCAGTTCTGATTATCTGCAATACGTCAGTGGAAATACTGACACCCAATTCAGATTACTCTGTGAGAAAGAGCGCAGGTTAGATGTACGTATTTTTCTTCTAAGTACATATGTCTCAGTTTGTCACAAATACAATACAACTTTGATCTTCATGAATCTCTTGATAAATACCATTGCGGACCGCCAGGTTCTGAAGAACTATTGATCAATCACCAACCTTGAATATGGCATCAAAATGACAAAAAGGGAAGAAGAGTGCTCCACAAGAAGAGAAGGGGGTATTCAGACCCTTAAGTGGCACACAATTAACTCTAACAAACATAAGAGAAAGACCTCTTAATTGCCCTGATGCTAGCGAGGTGGATACAGTACACTCAATTACCTCTAAGCAGTTTGTGAAAATGATACCGTAAACCGTGTCGGCTCAGGACGGGATCCCCTTGATCACATCTAGTAAGCCAGGAGTGATAAAATCAAATTTCCTTTTCACCTCTGTTGTTTAATCCATCAATTAATCAAGCAACCAATTAATGAACAACATTTTAACTTCCATTGGAACCATTTTAAGCATATATAATTCCACTCAACACTAAATATATTATTTCTTACATACATACATAAGGTATACATATAATTGTATCACAATTTTAATAAGCTTTCACTTATCAATTCTCCCATTTGTACAGTAAGAGACAAAAAATAAAAGCCCTTCTTCAAGGGTCCCAGGTAATGCTGCTAAAAATAACTCAGTATGGAACATCGTCACATCATTTTACTAGTTCCTTCATTTGTTGCTTATTGGACGAATCCTGACTTACAACCTCAGACAATCCTGTTTTCAGCCCAGTCCACTAGAAGCACCAACCACCAAAGCCTAAACACCCTTGTAAGGCAGGATATTTCTTGTGGACTAGTTCTAGAAGAGTACCACTTACAGCACTATGAAATGGTTATAGAAAAGTACCACTTACAGCACTATTACAATTATTAAACTAAACAAGTGAAGCAATAATTGCCATTGCCCAGATCATTAATTCTTCCACCTGTTGAATGAGAGAAAATGACAAAAAACCCTTGTTTGCTCTGGGAAATGCTCCTGAAAAATATCTCATATGGAGCATTAAGCTTTCTTTTCAATAGTTTATTAATTTGTTGCTTATTGGACGACTCCTGACTTACAACCTCAGAAAATCCTGTTTTCAGTCCAGTCCACCAGAAGCACCAACCACCAAAGCCTAAACACCCTTGTAAGGCAGGATATTTCTTGTGGACTAGTTCTAGAAGAGTACCACTTACAGCACTATTAAATAGTTCTAGAAGAGTACCAGTTATAGCACTATTAAATAGTTCTAGAAGATTACCACTTGCAACACTGTTAAATAGCTCTAGAAGAATACAGGTTACAGCACTATTAAATGGTTCTAAAAGAGTACCACTTACAGCAGCACTAATAAATGGTTATAGAAGAGTACCACTTACAGCACTATTACAATTATTAAACTAAACAAATGAAGCAAAAATTGCCAATGCCCAGATTATCAATTCTTCCACCTGTTGAATGAGAGAAAATGACAAAAAAAACCTGTTTGTTCGGGGAAATGCTCCTGAAAAATGTCTCATATGGCATTAAGCCTTCTTTTCAATAGTTTATTCAGTTGTTGCATATTGGACAGTCTGTTTTCCTGTTTTCCAGGCCAGCCCCCTCTTAGCACCAACCACCAGTGCCTTACCACCCTTGTCAGACAGGGCAGTTCTACAAGGGTACCACTGAGCATTATTAAAAGTAGAACACCGAACAAGTTAATAATTCCTTTGCCAGTTGTTACCCAACTAGCTCTTCTAATTACAGCAGCTGTGGTCCTCTTTTGCAACAACAGAGATTCTCTATAATGCTGCTTACATTGCCTATCAATAGTTTAAACAATTGTGTACAACGACGGGGGAGTACAATATACAGTGGTTGAATGGTCTTTGGCAGGTAAAGCTTACTCAAAGGCACAAAGCTTAGACAATCATGCAACACATTAAATCCAATTCTCCATTCATAACTTTGGCTATAACGTGTTCCAACTTATATTGTTATCCATGAGTAAACCCAATATTTCCAGTATTATATGTACCTAGTAGCAAATATGTAGGAGCAGAATGAGATGCACTTCAAATGTATGACATTAAAATAAAAATAACATCTATGCCATAGCGCTTTATCCCACAATTTTGCTATTTTTTGGCACCAAACACAAGGTTCTGCTATTACCAAATATAATGATACTCCATTTGCTGACCTCAGTAAGAGGTACGGCTGAACTGGCTTTGCTGGGGTCTGAACGTATGACCTAGAAGTCATTACAAATGTCAGCAATGAGCATGAGCTTAATGAGCCATCTTGCCAAAGATTCACAAAAGCTTAGAGAAAAGTACAGTGAAGAAAGCGAGAGATGCTCACTGAGCTGACCACAGCTTCCAACCTACAAACACAAGCTACTTGAATGAACGACAAAAGGTATAGTGCTAGGTGATGAAGCACTTGATTCAGCTGTGGCAACTTTCAGGCAGAATCTTTCAAGCTCTGCTGTAGGGTGCTGCATGTGTCCTTGTTCCTCCCCACTCTGTTCAATCTATACGTGGCCCTGCTAGCAACTTTGGTGTGATGATTTGGCTTCCAGGTCCTGCCTTACGCAGATGACACCCAGATTATTCTTTTAATACCTGATGATTTACTATCTGTGGCAGAGAAGTTTAAACTCTGTATGTTAGACATTAGTGTCAGGATGAAGGAGAACTGTCTGAAATGGAATGCAGAAAAGACAGAGATATTGGCCTTTGGGGCTGAGCACTTGATGTGGTCAGAGCTATGGTGGCCAGAGGCGTGTGGCCCCTACCTACTCCGGTTGTGTCTGTGAAAAATCTAGGAGTTATCTTCGACAATACACTCACCTTTGATACACAGTTCAATAGGACCACAAGTAGTTGCTTCTACATTATCAAAATTCTGAAAAATATATTTTGTCTTATCCCAGTAGAGCTCAGAACAGCAGCAGTAGTTATTGCATTGATTACGTCTTGCCTTGAATTTAAACATTAACAAATCTTTGCTGAAGAAACTCCAGGTCATTCAGAAAGCGGCAGTCCGTTTGGTTCTGACTATACCTAAATGCCTTTCAGTGAGAGAAGGCCTGCACTTCCTTCACTGGTTGCCTGTCACAAAGCAGGTAACCTTTAAAGCTCTTTGCATGGTTCATAAGGCTCTGCACCTGCAGGTTTCTTCACTCCTGAGGTGAGCATTTCATTGGTACTCTCCAAAAGACAACTGAGATCCTTTTCTTTGAGGAAAGTGATCATCCCTAGGTTTAGGAAGACCAGATGGAGTGGCCACACCTTCTCATTAGCGGCTTTGAAACTGTGGAACACGTTGCCCCTCCCCATTGCCAGCTTAGCCTCTCATATGGGCTTTGTAAGCAATTCAAGACCTGGCTTTTTGCCCTTTCGTAACTGCATTTTCTGACAGTTTCTTTCCGTTGGCAGCGCTTTGATACCTATGGGCATAATAAGCTTTATAAATCCTAAATACAAATACAAATTCACTTATGATTGACAATCCTGGGCCCCTCCTCGCCCCAATTTCCTTTTATAAAGTATAAAGTTGCACGTTGGCCTCACCTTGAGCAAACCAATTTGGCATTCATGGATGTCATCTTTCAACATTGTCTGTTCTCCTATTTTTCCAAACCAGTCACCATGAAGAACTGATTCCATAATTGTTGCCTGGAATACTGAAATACAATGCAAACAGCCATGCCCCCCAAAAGTCACCAATAATCACCAGAACAGAATTAGGCAGCAAAATGTGATAGGGCCTAGGCTGATGCAGTCACATTAAGACAGACCACAAACCCTTGTACAGCCTACCGACGAATTCAGTGATCAAATTATGAATGCTGGATCTTTACCATTTCTAACGGTGAAATCCTGTGGGATTTGCTGCCTTTCTCAAATCAACAAAAAAACGCAAACACTTCATCTATAGTAATACGTTCTCAAAATTAGGAATTGGGAAAGCAAGCAGATGTGGCTTTAATGTGCCAACATACGCAAACAGAGACATGCACAAATTCTATTTGCAAGGATTAGCATATTAAACCCAGACCTATTGGCTTTGTGAATGCTGGATCAATCAATCAATTCGTTTTTGTAGAGAGAAACTACTCACCCGTGAGGGTATCAAGGTGCTGGGGGAGGTGGGGTCAGAGGCAGGGGGACGGACCGAGCCTCATCTGAAGAGCCACATCTTGAGGTTCTTCCTGAAGATGGTGAGCAATGGGCTTTGTCTGAGGTGCAAGGGTAGGTTGTTCCAGCTCTTTGTTGTGAGGTAGCTGAAGGACCTGCCTCCGGTGGTGTTTTTCCATATGTGTGGGATGGTGGCCAGTGCCTGCTGGGCGGAGCGGAAGGGTCTGGCGGGGTTGTGGAAGGAGATGCAGTGATTTAGGTAGGCCTTTCCGATGTTGTGAATGGCTTTGTAGGTGTGGGTGAGTAGCTTGAAGATTTGTCTCTCCACCAGGAGCCAGTGGAGGGTCGTCAGGTGCTGGGAGATATGTTCATGGCGGGGGAGGTTCATGACAAGTCTGGTGGCGGTGTTTTGGATGAGTTGCAGCTTTCTGATGTTCATTGTTGTGGTGCCAGGGTAGAATGCGTTGCCGTAGCCGAGCTTGCTTGTGACTAAGGCGTGGTTGACTGTCCTGCGGCAGTCTACTGGGATCCATTTGAAAATCTTTCAGAGTTGGCGGAGGGTGTGCCAGCAGGAGGAGGTGACGAGTTTACCTGTTGTGTCATTTAGAGGGAGGAGTTGAGGATGCTTTCAAGGTTGCAGGTTTGGTCGGTTGCAGAAGGTGGGGTGCTGAGAGATGTGGGCCACCAGGAGTCGTCCCGGGCTGTGGTTGAGTTACCGAAGATGATAATCTTGGTCTTGTCAGAGTTGAGCTTGAGGCAGCTCTCCCTCATCCAGGCAGTGATGGCTTGCTTTCCTGTGTGGAAGTTCCTCTTGGCCTCGTCTGGGTTTTCAGTGAAGGATATGATGAGCTGTGTGCCATCGTTGTATGACACAATGTTCATTCCATGGCCTCTGACGATGGCTGCAAATGAGGCCATTTACATGTTGAAGAGTGCTGGACTCAGGGAGGATCCCTGAAGAACTCCACAGCTGACTTCTATAGGTTTGGATGTGTATGGTGAGACCCTGACTCTGTGTTCTTCCTGAGATTAAGGAGTGGATCCATTGCAGGGCTTTTCTGTGGATACCCCCGTCATGGAGTCTGGTGCATAAGGTGCTGTTTGAGACCGTGTCGAAGGCTGCTGAGAGTGTCAAGGATTTCACAAGTGTCTCAAGCTCAAATAACGTTTTGTTGTTTGGTTTCTCCACTCACCCCCTCCCCCTAGAAAAAAGGATTCTTTCAGATCAATGCATAGTTTTGGTTCCATCTTGTGGTCATTTTTTTTCTCGCAAGTAAGCATATGCATGCAATGGTTTAAAATAGTACTAACCTTAGCTAACACTTGCAAATGAAGTGCAGCACAGACACAGCCCACCCTAAATGAAAACGCCTGTTGTATCAGAAGTCAAAGGTGTGAATAACCACAACAATGCTGTCTGAGACCCACTCATGCTCTGATGTCATGTGTAAGCACCCACAATTTGCACGCTGAGATGATGAGCTGGCTGCCAGAATGACTCACATGCCTGGTTGATGGATTTTTTGCCTCCCTTGGACTTTACAATAATGTACTAATGCGATGGAAGTTCCACTGGTGGGTGGTTTTGTGTGTGTTGGTGTGTATATTGGTGTGTTTGTGTCTCGTATGCGCCTCTGCGTGAAGGAACCTTGACTGCTGTTGCCTGTGCTGTACTTGTGCTTTCTTCTGCAGTCAAGAAACAAAACAAGAAAGGATTGTTTTCTGTGTACAATGCAAGTGCGGGATAAATAAATAATTGAATTGATTGTGTACACTAGAGATGTAAAATAGCCCTCATGCATTGCAATGCAAGCACTCGGTAGGAGGAGGGATTTTACAGCATACAGATAACAGGATGAAATGAGAGAGAAATATCCCTCCGAACAGAGCCAAAGTCTTTACCATTTATTTTCAGCTTGTTTGCCAGACCTAAGAGACATCCATTTTTTTGAAACATCATACATAAACCAAGTACACCCTTTTTAAATGCATGCAAGTTGCATATGTACATTTGTAGGTACATTCACATTCACATTTTAATCCTGCGTTACTGTACCTGGACACCGTGGACAGCACAGCTGGGGCACATGTACAGGGCTGGAGCAGTGAGGAACTGGGCATCTCACTCTACTGCAGACAACATTTCCGTTCTGTGGGAACATTGAATAGTTATTTTAACAGTGCTAGTGATGGAACAATTACACAGTAGTGATAGTTCAAAGACTTTAATAATGAACCAGGTTGCAAATATATATTTCAGGACTTTGAAACAATTTTAGATAGAGTTATTTAAGCGGATGTGATACTTTTCCGTTTTGTGAAGCCAATGGATATTATTTGGAATTTATATAATCTTAAAAATATGGTGGTAGTCTGGAATGTTGGCTTTAGAGTGGCCACAATATTGTAACCAAAATATTGAGACGGTAAGTGAATATAGATAAGTATAGATTTTATATTCCTAACTCCACATCTGTTTATCTTGAAGATATTTACATAATTACGGTATATATATTTCGAATTAGGCACAGAAAATCCATGCATACTTACCTGTTCATGTTCGGTCCTCAATATTTAGGTTCAATATTGTGGCCATACAATATTCTATACTTAGTATTCTAGATCTACACCAAAAACATGGGAGAGCACAGGAATGAAGGAGTGAGCTAGCAAGAAGTATGAGTAGATGGCCATTAAGGATTCTTTGAAAGCAGAAAATGGTGGGGTGGGGGTCAGTTCAACTGGATGTGATAGTTCAAAGCAGCACAACTGTGAAGCAGCACTGAGGGTTTAGGATTTAGGGATTTAGGGTTTAGGTTGTGAGAAGGCACATATATTTTTCTATATTTTGACATAGTTAATCAGGGATTTCTAATACAAAATAAACAGTTTATAAGTATCCCCTTTTTTTGCTGATGTCACACCCATCTGATAATGTAATTAGTATGTAGGAATTTGCTTAAGATGGTTAAAAAACATTCTAATAGCAAAGTTTAGTACTGTGTAAAATGGATTGAATGAGCTTAGAGAAAGGCCTACATGCATTTAATGCATTTTATATTTATTGAGAGCTTAATATCAGGCAGTTGGTGTGTGGAAGTGGTGTTTGGTGCTAGTAGATTTGAACAATACGCCATGGTTTCAGTCCAGAGTTGTATGCAGAGAGTGTGGGGGTAACAACATAGCATAGAAATTGGTAATTTTGAAGATCAGGATTTAGGAGGAAATAAATAATTTGTTTTTAGGTTAGTTTAGCATAAGGAAGAGATTTGCCATCCAGTGGCCAATGACTGTGTGGCCCTTGCAAACCTTGGATAGGATGTCTTAAATTAATGTTGGGAAGTCAATTAACTATGGTTAGTGGTCCCCTGACAGGGGCTGAACCCCACCCCTTTCTGGGGCACCTCCCTGTAAGCAAACAGCAGGCATTAATCATGCCTTTAAGGGTCTTGTTGAATCTCTCAACAAGCCCATTGGATTGAGGATGATAAGGGGTAATAAACCGGTAGGTCACCCCACACTCATCCCACATGGACTTCATGTACGAAGACATGAAGTTTGTGCCCCTGTCAGACACAACTTCCTTAGAGAATCCCACACGGGCAAATATTCCCAGCAGGGCTCTGGTCGCCACCAGTGCAGTCACTGTTCTCAGAGGGAAGGCCTCTGGATAGCGGGTGGCATGGTCCACCAAAACCAGGATAAACCTGTTGCCCAAGGCAGTTTTGGGGCCCAAGGGACCAACAATGTTGATGCCCACCCTTTCAAAGGGGGTGCCAAGGACAGGGAGTGGGATCAGGGGAGCTTCAATCTTTTTCCCTGTCTTTCCACTAGCCTGGCAGGTGGGGCAAGCTCTGCAGAAATTATCTGAGGCTACCCTCATTCTGGGCCAATGGAAGTGGGTGACAAGCCTGTTAAAGGTCTTGTCTTGGCCCAGATGTCCTGCCAGTGGAATGTCATGAACCAGACCCAGTAGGAACGCCCGGTAACACTGGGGGACCACCTGCACATGTGCTGCCCTAGGACCTGGAACCATAGGTTCACTGTAAAGTAGATCATTCTCCCAGTAAATATGGTGAGTGCCAGAGGCGTCACCTGCTGCTTGGGCTGCAGCCTGTTGCCTCAGACCTTGAAGGGTGGGGCATTCCTTCTGCACCTTGCAGAATTCTGCCCTGGTTGCCCCACCCTCTACTTGCCAGCCAGCACGTTCAGGTAGGTTGCCCAGGTCAGCCATGTCCTCCCCAGTTGGCTCAGGGGCCTCCTCCTCCTCAGGGCCCGTCCACCACCATGGGAACATCTGAGGCGGGTTTCCTGCGCCTCTTGCCCTTCCTCTTGGCAGCTGTCTGGGCCATCATTCCAGGCTCCAAACGCCCTTGACTCCGTTCTCGGGCAGCCATGGACCTTGTGGTCATGCAGACCCACTCAGGCAAACCTAACATCTCCAGGTGGGATCTGAGCTCTACCTCCTTCCAGGCAGTATGCTCAAGATCATTGCCTAACAGACAGTCTACAGGCATGGCAGGACTCACAGCTACTTTCAGAGTACCAAAGACCCCCCCACACTCAAAGGGAACCAGAGCCACCGGTAGGTGACTCTCATGATTGTCAGCGACTATGACCTGGTGGAATGTATTAGGGACTATCTGCTCTGCTGACACCAGCTGACTCTTGACAGTAGTCATACTGGCCCCTGTGTCACGCAGAGCCTCCACCCTTTGCCCATCAATGGTGACCCACTGCCTATACTTTGAAGTATTTTCTGGCATGTGGGCTTTAGGCACCATCTCTCTTTCTCCCATGGACACTAGGGAAACCTCTGTCTGCCCCCTAAAGCTAACTGGGACTGTCTCCACCCCGAGCACTACACTAGCCAACCCAGGTGTCTGTCCAGTGGTGGACTGTGCTCTCTTGGAACACCGGGAGTCACCCTTAGAGTGTCCATGCTGGTAGCACTCTAAGCATTTGGGGATTAATTTTCCTAATGTTCTATCAAAGTACCCTGGCTTCTTCCCAAATCTAGAAGAGGAATGGTTACCATCACCACCTTGGGAATTCTTTTGGGGGCCTTTTGAGAACTCCTTATCTTTAAGTTTTTCTCCCCCCTCTTTCTCCTGTTGGGAACCCTGACCACCTTTGTGGGTGTCGCCCCCAAGATGCCTTCTTGGACACTCTGTTGCTAACCCAGAGGTCCGCCTCCTCAGCAAGCTTCCTGGGATCAGTCAGCTTGCTATCTACTGGCCCAACTCTGTAAAAGAAATACTGAGCATATGCTCTCTCAGAATCAAGCCACATAACCCTTTGTAATCATCTACATTGCTGCCCCACATCCATCCATTCAGTGCCCTTTTGGAGAAATCATAACAATCTACCCAAGTTTGTGTGGAAAGTTTGGTGCTGTCCCTAAACCTCTGACGGTATTTCTCAGTGGTGAGCCCAAACTTGGCCAGTAAAGCGGCTTTCATGAGTGCATAGACATTCTGATCACGCGGAGCAAGTGTAAGAAGTGTGCCCCTCCCCACTGCTGGTACATAAAACAACAAAGCTGTCCCCCATTGCTCCTCAGAGGTCCCAGGGGCCCTTAGTGCAACTTCATAGGCAGCCAACCACTTGTCAATGTCATCTCCCACCACATAACTTGGCACCACATTCTTGGGTATACAAACCTTTTTCTCCCCAACAGGTCCTGCGTGTATGCTGCCACCATCACTGCTGGACTCCGACTGTCTTGCCTTGATCTCCAGCTCTTTGAGACTCAGTTCATGAGCCAACAAAAGCTTCTGCCCAGGCCGTCAGCGCCATTTGAAATTCCTCCTTTCTGGAGGCACCTTGGGTGGGTACTCCCCAACAGAACATATCCCTGCAGAACCCTTTCAGCTGTTTGACAGTATATGTCTCCAACAGGGCCAGGTCCAAATCTCCTGCTTGATACCCAGCCTGAGACATGTTGAGTGAGGATTTTGGTCAAAACATTGACAGGAAAAACGAAATTGTAAAAAAGAGATAAAAAGCAAGTTGACCTTCAACTGTAAGTAGGTTATTAAATACTTAACTACTGTATGTCACTGCACAAATACAAGACATATCCCACCGCTGCCACCAATGTTAGAAATGGGGTCTTTGGTTGGCAGTCAGGTTACCCACTGCCCAAGCAAGGACCCTCACTCTAGTCAGGGTAAGTCACACACAATCCAAATTATCCTGTGCCCAACCTCTGGTAGCTTGACACTGAGCAGTCAGGCTTAACTTAGAAGGCAACGTGTAAAGTATTTGTGCAATAAGTCATACAATTACACCATATAGCACCACAAAAATACACCAGTGTTTAGAAAAATATATAATATTTATCTGGATAAATGCAGGTCAAAACGATCCAAGATGAAATAAGTAAATGTAGAGGTATCACTGAAAAGTGATGTAAAGTGTCTTAAGTCTTTTAAAAGTGAACAAAGTCTCTTTCAAGCACAAACAAACTGGAACGCGTGAAAAATCTCCACAAAGGGCCGCAGAGGAGAAGAAGCGTGGAAACAAAGGGGTGTGCGTCAATTTCTCAGGCTGCACACAGCAACGAGTTGTTTAGTTTCCACGCAGGGACGGCTGTGTGTCGATTTCCAGTGCTCTTTCGTGGATCCTCTTCGGGTTGCAGGGTTTTCAGACACCCCGGGGACGGTGCGTGGATTTCCTGCGCTGGCAGGACGAAGCCACAGGAGCTGCGTCGATCCGGTGGGCGTTGCATCAAGTTTTCTACCGCATGGCAGGCGCTGCATCGATTCCTCGCTGGAAGCAGGGCTGCGTTGTTCCAGCTCAGCTATGCGTCGATCCAGTGTACCGTGCGTCGAATTTCCGCCTGCTACGCTGGCACTTGGTTGATTTTCTCATTTCAAAGTCAGGCTGCGTTCCAGTTCAGCGTGCGGTGAAATTTTCACTGCGGTGCAGGCTGTGCGTCATTTCAGTCAGGCTGTGCATCGAATTTCACAGCACAAGGAGCCCTTCTTGAAGAGATTAATTATTTTTGGTCCTGAGACTTCAGGGAACAGGAGGCAAGTTCTATCCAAGCCTTGGAGAGCACTTCTTCACTTCAGCCAGAGAGCAGCAAGGCAGCAGGGCAACAGCAAGGCAGCAGTCCTTCATAGAAAGCAGTCAGGTGAGTCATTTGGGCAGCCAGGCAGTTCTTCTTGGCAGGATGCAGGTTCTGGTTACAAGTTTCTTCTCCAGGAAGTGTCTGAGTTGGAAGGGGCAGAGGCCCTGTTTATATACCCAAAAGTGCCTTTGAAGTGGGGGGACTTCAAAGAGTAGCTTAGAAGTGCACCAGGTCCCCTTTCAGTTCAATCCTGTCTGCCAGGGTCCCAGTAGGGGGTGTGCCAGTCCTTTGTGTGAAAGCAGGCCCTCCACCCTAGCCGGCCCAGGAAGACCCATTCAGAATGCAGATGTATGCAAGTGAGGCTGAGTATCCTGTGTTTGGGGTGTGTCTGAGTGAATGCACAAGGAGCTGTCAACTAAACCCAGCCAGGCGTGGATTGTAAGGCACAGAAAGATTTAAGTGCAGAGAAATGCTCACTTTCTAAAAGTGAGATTTCTAAAATAGTAATATTAAATTCAACTTCACCAGTCAGCAGGATTTTATTTCACCACTCTGGCCATACTAAATATGACCTTCCTACTCCTTCCAGATCAGCAGCTACCACTCAAACAATGTATGAGGGCAGCCCCAATGTTAGCCTATGAAGGGAGCAGGCCTCACAGCAGTGTAAAAACTAATTTAGGAGTTTTACACTACCAGGACATGTAAACTACATAGGTTCATGTCCTGCCTTTTGCCTACACAGCACCCTGAACTATGGGTTACTTAGGGCATTCTTTAGGGGTGTCTTTTATGTAGAAAAAGGGGAGTTTTAGGCTTGGCAAGTACTTTCAAATGCCAAGTCGAATTGGCAGTGAACACACAGGGCTTGCAATGGCAGGCCCAAGACAAGTTTAAGGGGCTACTGAAGTGGGTGTCACAATCAGTGCTGCAGGCCCGCTAGTAGCATTTAATCACCAGGCCCTGGGAACATATAGAGCACTTTACTAGGGACTTATAAATAAATTAAATAGTCCAACTGGGTATGATCCAATGTTACCATGTTTAAAGGGAGAGAGCATATGCACTTTAGTACTGGTTAGCAGTGGTAAAGTGTGCAGTCTTACAACCAGCAAAACAGTATCTAAAAAGTGGAGGGAGGCAGGCATAACGTTAGGGGTGACTACCCTAAGGCTGGCAGGTCTAACAGACTTCTAGTATAAAGAGAGGAGCATAGGATGAAGGCCCAAGCCCTGCTGAGCTCCGATTGGCAGAGGACTGGAGCTCCAGAGTGATAAAAATCAAGCGACAGAAAATGATTGGTTAGAGAGGTAGGATAACAAGATTGATGCTTGGCTAGTTGTCACTCACACTGCACTTGTGCTCACATTTTTTATTTTTGTTTTTACTCCATTTCTTCTCTTATGATTTAGGGCATCTGGCCTGCCTCCTATGTAACTATGTCTTGTACTTGACTCTTCCTTCTTGCATGTGCTTTTTACAAATCACCAGTTCGGATAATGTTTCATATATGCTGTTGGGTGGGAAATGACTGCGACTTCTACCGTATGAACCAAATGTGATATGCTCATAGACATTTTTAGAATTTATACACATTCAATACAAAACTAGAATTTGATTTTCTTTTGGTAATTTGGTTTTTCGCTTGTTTCACTCTCCAAAATATTTTCTAAAATGCTTTTGTGGACCACGTTTAAGCACTGAGCACGTATTTTACACTCACTGAATGTTTTGTACTTGGCAATCTGTGTTTCCAATACCTAAAGCCTGATTATATGTACCTTTAAGAATATGCAGTTGCTTTAACTGCATTTATGGCATTTGTTTTCTTTATAATTAAGAACTTCTAGGCAGTCTGGGAACCATGGCACCTTCTTATTCATATTATCCTGGGTTCCTGACTGGATTTCAGGCTACACCCTAGTGCTTGATACTATCACACATTCCTTCTGATTTTTGGATGATAGTCTTTATCTGGTGATATATAGGATGATGATGATGATGAAGTCAATTAATAAAGTGCGACTATTACCCAGTAGGGTATCCTGTCTCTGTGAGGATTAGCAGTCGAGTCCAGTTACGTGGAAGGGTTAAAGTAAAGTCCTGAGGTGTATGAACAATGATTGTCAATGAGACATAGAGAGTTCCAAGCCTTTGCTGCTTCTAAGAAGAAGGAATGACCTGCCAAACAAGTCCTACTCTAGCAGATTATTTTGTTAATGATGAGCGTATTTTGTAATTTTTCACTTATTGTACTTTGTTATACTTTGATGTCTTCAGGATCACTAGTTACATAGCACTTCCTATGTAATGCTATCAGGGGTTAATTTTTATATTATCATGTCACTCTGATCACTTTGGTCATCACAGGCCAAAGGGTCCTTATTGCCATTTTCAATACCCCTGGCATTTTGCTACATCAGCGCCTATGCAAGGATGAGCACACAATAAAAAACAATGCAACAGGCCTTCTCCACCTATGCCCCCGGGATCTGAAATGACATCCTTGTATCCATCTGGACTGCACCAACCCTGCTCCAGTTTAGGAAAGAACTGAAGACACACCTCTTTAAAGAGCACTACATCACAGTGGAGTAACAGTCCACTTTCATTCTTAGAAACCAACCACCCCTCCAATACCATGTTGACTGTATCCTTGCTTTTTATCTGTACAGTGCTCCAGTGCCTTCCAGTTAAGTTCATGCTCTACAAGTATCACATATATAGACACATAAATAAATAGCAGGATGGGTGCCATACCTGTTTGTTTTGACTTTTATTTCATTATTTGTAATTGGTGACATAAGAAATGGTGGACATGGTGCAAAACCGGAAGACTAGACGTAGGATGTAGGATGATTATTTCCAAAAGAAAGGAGTTTATATGAGGTCCTGTTTTGCTCGAATTTTTGCCATACTATACATAGATGACTTTGAATGCAATCAATTATTGACACCTAATAACGCTTATTTTGAGAGGATACGTCGCTGGAAAAATTATATTGATGACGTCTTTCTCAATTGGAGAAGAGAATATGGGTTCACTTACTGACTTTGTGGAATGGCATTTGACTTTTTACATTTACAGCAATCGAGGAATAACTTATCATTCCTTGATATCACTGTCAAAGTTTGTGATGGTAGTTTGGGTACCTCCCTATGTCGCAAACCTACAGAGTGCAACACCCTTCTACTCTACTCAAGTAACCATCCTAGCGGCCTAAAGGGTGGACTGCCTTATGGACAGTTCTTACAGATTTGAAGAAACCGCAAATTATAAGAACTTACAAGATAGAGGATATCCTATAAGATTAGTGTCCAGTGCACTGAAAAGAGCTTGTGATTTCCCCTGTGAGATATTATTAACTCCCAATGAAAGAAGCAATACCAAACACATTCTATACCTCATGACCTCCAGTCCGTCTAGTAACAAAGTAGGCCAAATAATAAAGAAATATCGCAAGTTTTTAGGTTTCATTTAATCTTTTCAGAACCTTTGCTGTTCTCATTCAAGAAAGGTCGGGAACTTAAAGCCCATTTAGTCAAAGCCATGACATGGAATTCTAAAGGCAGCTCAAGTTCTAAAAGCACCCCGGTATCTTTGGGTCTCCCTCTCATAAACAGACATTTAAAATGCCAGAAGTGTTCTCTATGCATACAGACCCCTATCTATGAGGATTTCAAACATGGCACTGTCACACATAAGCTCAACAATTCACCAACTGTAATTCCATAACTGATGTGAATGCAATTTGGTGTCCATGTAAACTCTTGTACAGTAAACAAAATATGCTGAAGATCAGCATTATGCAACACAAGAGCAGAATTAGATGCAAGAATGAAAACGCTCCTTTGGTACCGCACTTTCTTCTAAGAAGTCATTCAGAAAGTGATCTGGTGTGGAAGGTGATTGAACAGATGAGTCTGCCTCCAAGGGATGGGGATTTACAACAACTATTGACCAAAAATATGTACTGTTTCAAGATGTGGCTCTGTCAATAATGTTCTAAACGCTTTGGATTAATGGAACAAGATGACTGTGATATAATTTAATCAGCCATTATGTTATCACTACCCTTTGATACAATGCTAATATCACATTGTCAGCCATTGTTGTACAGTTTAATTTTTAATATACATATTCCGTGTCTACAGTACTTATAGCAGCAAAGGGGATTACCTTGCAGAAGCTTGCATACCACATTCATTTGCATATGGTGGGACCTCAAAACTGAACACTGAATTACCTATCCTCCATTCTAGAGGCTGTGTTATGTTATGATATGTTGATTTGTATAGCACAATGATCACCCAAGGGGGTATCCAGGTACTTAGGCAGCTGTGTAGGTGTGTGATCCCCAAGGTGCTGACACAAAAAGTCATGTCTTCAGCTTCTTGCAGAAGTCAAGAAGTGAGGAGGAGGCTCTGATGTGTTGAGGGAGGTCATTCTATGTCGTGGGTGCAATGTAGGAGAATGAGCAATCTCCAGTTTTGCTTTTTTAGATGTGCGGAGTGTGGACATGTGGGAGTGAAGCAGTTATCTGGTGGGTTGGTGAAAGTATGTGTGGCTGTTCAGGTATTCTTGTCCTGTGCTGTATAGGGCATTGCATGTGCGCGTGAGAAGTTTGAATTTGGGGCACTTTTGAATGGAGAGCCAGTAGAGCTTCCTGAGGTGCAGTAAGATGTGGGTGTGGCTTGGGTAGCCGAGTATGTGTCTTCTGGCAGTTTTCTGGATGGTCTGGAGTCTGTGTAGGAGTTCTTTAGCGATTTTGGCATAGAAAGTGTTGTCTTAGTCCAGCCTAATGGTGATGAGTATTTGTGAGACGGTCAATATGGTGTTCTGAGGCAACCATTTGAAGATCATCTTGTAGTAGTTTGATCTTCAAAGCCTATAAATGCGTCACTCACTAACAACATTTTATACTGTAGCTCCAGTGAAAATAATACAGCAGCCCATCAACTACTTTTAACATCCACGCAGAGGGATAATGTATGTCCTTCTGGGGGCCACATAAAATGTACAAAATATCATAAAATGGTGGGTGTCCTGCAGAGACATACCATCACAGCCACAGAGCCCCAAACTCTGCCCCCTAGTAAACCCCAGAGGGACTGCTAGTAGAAGATGCAACATGTCCAATCTAAATCTCGGGAGCAAAAAACGCTTACTACCACAGATAGATAGGGCTCCGTATCGGGGACTGTTGACAACATGAAATGGGTACGGATTTTTGGCTTTGCTAACGAAAACTGTTCTCTCGCCAAGCCACTATACGGTAGAAAAAGGGCTTTAAAATGCAGCCAATCCGCCTTAACTATATGCTTCGGTGTATGCAATAGTTTACTCCTACCTAAGGTCTGCAAAGTATCCTTAACATACCTGACCCAAGGAATAAGATGACTGTAATGAAGGGATCAACAATCTTTTAAGATTTCCTTAATGAACTTGGCCTCAGGCTAGACCAGATATCAAGCCAATGTGAGGCAGGGCGAAATGCTATAATATGTGTAATATAGCCCACACCCAACTCTTCGCACACTGAGAAGGTGGGGGCAACTTGGGGGACAATCAGAAGATGGTGTAGGAAAGAATTCTCCACAGTCTGTATCTCAGCATGCTTGGTGTAACCCCACACTTCACTTCTGTACACCACCTTCAACACACATTTAGCTCTGTACACTTGGAGCATAGCCCTCAGAGACTTTTCCCCTATGCGAGCAGAAAATTTGAACACAGCAGCATTAGCACAAACAAATTCCCCTTTTTTTCTTATTAACCAAAGGGCACCAGTTCAAAGAATGATCGAACAATTTTATTGGCAGTTATTGGTTACACTGACTTGTGTAGCGATGCTTTTATTATTTTTGCATAAATAGAATAAAGCTTGTTTGATTTGAATTGAACATCGATGCAGAATATTTAATTGCATGCCACCATAGGTATGTTCTGCATGGGAAAATCACTTACAGCAGTGAAAAGGAAGCCAATGACAAAGTCTTTGAATGGCTGACATTGAGGACTTTGATTTCTGTGTTTTTCTTTGTTATCATTTATATATCACTCTTCAGCCACTAGCATCAGCATGTGAGTACTTGTGCAATGAGGATCTGTAGCTGATCAGTGTAATCATGAAATTTACTTTGCAACAGAGCTGGCCTGTGCTCCAGGGGCATGGATAGTATGGAGTTTACCTCCTAGTTTATTTGCATTAATTAAGGGAATAGGTGTGAAGCCTAACTTATCAAAGGGCACTTCCTGGTCAGGTTGCCTGTCTTTTTAACATTGTGCTTCAGGTGTCAAACAGTGGCAGTAACACTATAAAGGTGATGGCGAGTGGCAACCAAAATTGTGTCCTTTAACACAACAGCCATAAGTCACTAAGTTTTGTAGTGTGCCAACCATTATTAAAAGCCCTTGTTTGTTACAGGCAACTGTCTTTAGCAGAATACATTTAGACACTTGCAGTTGTATAATTCACTATATAAGTGCCCTTTTCTTCTTACACTCTTACTTAAATAACCACAGACGTTTTTCTGGTCTTACCCTCCATTACATAGTGCAAGTGGTTTTCACCTGTTGGAATTCAAGTCTATAAATGATTCATTGACTGTTTTTTTTTCTTCTTTTTTTTTTGTCCTCATTCAGCCCTGCCTCCTGAGCCACCTCTTAGTTCATTGCAACCTTCTCACCCTCTAACTAAAAGAGAGGCCCTGACCAGGGGGTTCACCATTATATCTCCCGGTCTGCCTAGGCAAACCAGCCGGAGTGACAAATGGTGAGTAATCATTGGACGCAAAATAAACAAACCAATTTCAAACAATCTCAAAATAGCCAGATCTTGAAAAGAAAACAAATTCAGACTACTCCCCCCCACTTTAATAACGGCGACCACAGTTCCGCATTTCTCTCAGAGCCCTGCGTGTTTAAGTCCATGTTAGAAATGCAGAGAGCTGCATTAAACCAGTCCGTATAACTCGGAGGGTGCGCCTTCATCCAATTTTTGCAGATTTCGTTCCTGCCCAACAGAATTAGATAAAACAAAAATTTACAATTAGTTTTATTCACCATACTCCATCTACCCTCTACCTGAAACTGCCCGAATATAATCAGCGGGAGTGATACATTGATTTTCCAGCCTAACATAGATGATATTACCCCAAAGACTTCCTCCCAAAACAACCGAATAGCAGGGCAATCCCAAAACATATGAATATCCGTTGCTCCTACCCCACCGCATTTCAGACATTTAATCACTTCCCCCTTCTTAAACTTGGCAAGTTTTGCCGGCGATATATAAGCTCTGTGTAAGGTGTAAAAATTATTTTTCCTTAAAGGGGAAGGCTTCACTACTTCATAGAGAGTCAAAAACGACTTCTTCCACCATAACCCAACCTTATCGCCTGACATGGCCTTACCCCATAGATTATTTGGTAAGACAAAATTTCCATCTAGAGTTTCTAATATTTCCCAATACCAAACCGCCACCTTCTTTATAGGGGCAGAGACCGCAAATTCAAGAAAAGAATCCTCCAGTGAATTTAACACACCCAAGCCCCCCTTAATTTCTTTTTCCCACTCTCTTATCTGTAAATATTTTAACCTGGACAGGGATCCACTCGTTATCCTTACCAACTCATCCCATAAGAGTAAAGTACCCTCTCGAGAGACCTCATCCCACCTTTCCACACCTGCCCTTTTGAGTGGTAGTGCTAAAATATCTTTACAGCACTCTGGAGTACCCTGGGAGTCCCAGATAGGGGCCTGATAGCTGTAATAATGCACACAAAGACATCGTCTCAACTGATACCAACTCCTTGCCAATCCTTGCAGCACTTTCAATGTAACTTTTTTGAAAAATTTAGGGTCGCCAAATTTGAAAAGAAAATGCCTTGAGGCCCCTTTTACGGAGGAAACCATTGCCTTATACATTCTGCCCACTGCTGAACCATCTGGGCACAAAAACAACATCCTTGAGTTCTTGAACAAGAAAGCCCACGCATAATATGCCAAATCTGGGAAAGCCAATCCTCCCTTATCCCTTCTTCTGCATAATTTCTTCCAAGATATCCTAGGCCCCTTTGAACTCCAGATAAAACTACTTATTGCCTGCTGCATTTTATCTAGATATCCTTTATGCATTGCCAAAGGGATAGCTGCAAACACAAAATTCCATTTAGGCAGAATAAACATCTTAATAAAATTTATCCTCCCAAGAATCGTCAAAGGGAGATATGCCCATTTTTGTAGCATGGCTTTACACTCAGTTAATAATTTTCGGGCATTCCTTTCCACTAAATCCTTAAGATTATGGGTCACTAAAATGCCTAGATATCGTATTTCCTGCTTATTTGATATTGACCCTACTTCCATATTCCACTGCATAGTTTCTGTTTTTCCCACATTAATCCGATACCCTGATATCCTAAATTGTTCTGCCAGCTCTTTAACTGTATTAAAAGCCAATGGCAAATTGTTAGTAAATATCAGCAAATCATCTGCATATAAAGACATTTTTTTTTCCCAACCATTGCAGCAAAAGGGCGGGATAAGGAGATTTTGTCAAATTATTCTGGCAAACGGTTCAATATACAAATTAAACAATACAGGAGATAAGGGGCAACCCTGCCTAGTACCTCTAGAAATTGTAATGGGCTCCGTAAGTTTCCCATTCACCAGAATCTTAGGAACTGGAGATGTATAAATCTGATCGATAACCCCACAAAACTTTGATCCTAAATTAGCCCGCTTCAAAATCGATTTAAAAAAATTCCAGTTTACTTGATCAAAGGTTTTCATCGCATCTAAGATAATGATTGCCAGTGGTGCCCCAAAAGTTGTAGCCATATCTATTGCCCCAATCAATTCAAAGGTTAATTCATGCAATTATCTACCTTTAGAGAAGCCTTTTTGATCTGGGTGCACCAAGTTATTAGCTATCTTACTCAACCTATCCGCTAAACTTTTAGCTAGTAATTTGTAATCGCTGTTCAGCAATGATATAGGCCTGTAAGAAGCACATTTCGCTGGATTTTCCTCCGGTTTTAAAATTAAGGAGATCACCGCCTCATTCCACGAGGGAGGAATATCATTGCCAAATTCCAGAATCCCCCCAAACAGTTCAGTCAACACGGGGATAATTAAATCCCCTAATACCTTATAAACCTCCACTGGAATACCATCCGGACCCGGCGCCGTCCCAGACTTACTACTATTCAAAATTCTCCTAATTTCCTCAGACGTAATTGGGGCATTCAATGCTTCCCTCTACAGCAATGATATACCTGAGAATATGTCGGGCCCCATCCAATCCGTTACCATATCTTCATCCACCTCTAACTCCTCCGAATACAATTGTGTAAAAAAAAAATTAAAAGCCGATTCTATTGACGCCTCATCCGTTCTTCTTTCTCCTGACTGCTCCATTTCAACCTCCTTGATGTAATTCCTAAAACGATCCGTTTTGCCTTTCCAGGCTAACAACTTCCCCACATTTTCCCCATATTCAAAATGGGCCAATTTGCTTGCCTCCCATTTCCTTTGAATTCTTCCCTGTAATACCTTCTCTAACTGACTTCTCAACCCATCCAAGCTAGCCCTCAAAGCCTCCGTCTCCCCTGCTTCTATTATTTCGACTTTATGCTTTCGCATTTCCTGCTCTATCAAATTAATCTCGTTTCTAAACACTTTACGTTTCTGGATAGAGCTACTCCTAATCCCCCCTCGAATAACCGCCTTAAACGTGCCCCATACTACTGATATTGGGGCAGATCCCAAAATTTACGCTGAAAAAAAAATCTGTTTCCTTACGCAGCTTTACCAGCACCTCCTGATCCAATAACAAGGAATGATCAATCGTCCACCGATTACTGAAACTTCTCTGCGGGAAACTCATATCCAGCACAACCGCCGAGTGGTCTGATAGGTGCGAGGGCAGATACACTATATTCTTCACCTCCTCTCTCAAATGTGAGTCTAATAAAAAGTAATCGATTCGAGATGCATGTCTATATTTCTTATTAAAAAACGAAAAATCCCCACCCTTTGTCTCCAAATATCGCACAAACCAAATTCCTTCATCATCCTCCTTAAATATTGTTGCGACTTAGGCGTGCCTCGCGACTTACAGTTATGCCTATCCAGCTCATTATCCAACACGACATTAAAATCACCCATCAGAATAACCTGGTCCGAGAATTCAAGAAGCTGAGAGAAAAGACGCCTCAAGGGTTCTATATATCGTCGCAATTGGGGCCATAGTATCCTACTAAGACCAGATTACGACCACCAAATTGTATTGGTATTGATATTTTAACTATCACCCATCACCCCGCTGTATCTGATCTAACTTCCAAAATTACCACATTCCCCTGCTGTGAATGTTTGACTAAAATTGCCACCCCTTTAGTATGATAGTTGTGCTCTGTGCATGTAAATGTTTGAACCCACCTCAACCTTTGTATTATGTTAGTACACTCCGCCTTTGTTAAATGTGTTTCCTGCAAGACTAAAATTTGCGCCGTTTAATCATGCAGATACTGTAATATTCGCTCCCTTCTCCCTCGCATCCTCAAGTCATTAACATTCCATGAAAAAATTTGCAATTCTATGTTCTTCGCCCCCTGGCTTCTCTCCCTACTAGCTATCTTTCAAATCTTATCTTTTTTCCCACTCTCCCCCCAACCCCCACTCCAGTCCCCCCTCCCCCTCCTCTTCTCCCCATACCCCACGTGTGGAGAACCCCCCCCAACTAAGGACCATAATGATCCAAAATTTTAGAGCGCCCCCGTGTTCCTGGGGAATTTAAACTTTAGAGACAACATTATTTAGCGGTCTGACCATTTTTAACTACTTCCAATAGTTCATCTGCCTCACTTGTATCTCTAATGTTATACATTTTGTTATTGTGCATGACCCGGAGGAAGGCTGGAAATTTCAACTGGGCCGAGACCCCCAAAGCCTTAAAACTCTCCAAACGTTTCCCGAGCTCCCACTGCCTATCCATAGTAACCCTGGATAAATCAGACCTGATCTCAAAAACAATATCATTCACTCTTAAAGATTTTTGTTTCAATGCTCTAGATAAGATCTTTTCTTTCATCTGGTATGTCAAAACGTTTATCAACATTTTCCGAGGTGTACTACTGTTCATCCGCATCTTGAAAGGGTCCCGATGAATTCTCTGAATTTCTTTTCCTCCTCAGTCTACTCCAGATCAATTGCCGCTTTAATTAGTGACACTACAAAGGCCTTAAGATCGTTACCTTCCATACTTTCTTTTAAAAGCTTTAAATTATTTCGTCTAGAATAATTTTCCAGTTGCTCAACCTTATTTTTTAAGGCCTGCTCGCTCCCCTTCAATGTGTCAATCTCACCCTTATGTTGCGCCAATTCCTCCTTCATACCCTCCATAGCTTCTTCCAGGGCCTGCGTTCTCTCCATTACACCGTCAATGTTCCTTTCTAAAGTGGCACAAACCTCTCTTATCTCCCCTTGATTCACTTCTGAATTCGCAAAGCCTTTCTTTACATCTTCAGAAATAGACACAATCAACGCCTCCAGCGAGGAGCTCAACAAAGGGGAGGGAACAGGGACGGCTTGAGCGGATTCCTCAACCACCGTCTTAGACACAGAATCTTGAACCTCTGCGGCTATTCCGTTTGGGATCTGAACTTGTAGGGGGACCAACTATTCCTCCCCCGACAACGGCGGGGGTAACATCTTCTCCATCCTTGCTCCTTCTTCGCTTCCGCCAATCACTTGGGATGGCGCATCCATACTATTGACTGCCCGCCTCCTGCCCTCGCCAACAGCATCATCCGACTGCAAAGTGGTAACCTCCATTACCGCTCTAGCCTGACCCGGGGTAAGCTTGATTACTTCCGGTCTTACTTTAAAAAAAGACCTTAGGGAGGGCGTCAACTTATCTCTCCCCTTAAGCTTGCTTTCACCCACCTTCCTCACAACAATCCTCCCTCCTTCCCCAGATTTAGATTTAGACCTTTTTTAGCTAAACCCCTCTTGTCTCCCTTATCCGCTGTAGTCACAACCAAATTGTCCAGCTGCCGCTGATCAGTCCCCTCCACTCTTGTTAAGGGAAACGGGGGAGAAGGGGTATCACCCCCCCCCCCCCAACTCTGCCTCACCGTTTTTCTCCTGGTTCCCTTCTCCGATATTTCCTTAAGTTGTGCTCCTTGCCTTATCTTCTCTGCTGCCTCTCCAATGGGGCCGCTACTGTCGCTGCTGCTGCTGCTATTCCCCCGAAGGGGAATACGCGCTGCACCTTTCCGCACCCGGCGCAGCTCCAGCGCGGCCCGGCACCACCAGACAGCCCCCGCTGCCCTCCAGCCTGCCTCTGTGTCAACAAAACGCGGTACGCACACCCGTGTGCCTATTGCAGCGACACGATATGCAATCCGATCGGCAGCCCTGTCCTGCCGCACTCCCCAGGAACTGTAACCGGAAACGCCCTAGCACGCTGCGTAAACGCCGCAGCCCGCCATGTTCTCCTCAGCGCATTGCTGGTTCTCCTCAGCACATTGCAGCAGTACAATGCCATCAATACAATGCCATCAATACAATGTGATGTCTATCTGATGCATGAAAAACCCATCACTTGGACTTCTTGGCAGTGGAGGCTAATGAAGAGGATCAGCTAGGTTCTGTTCTCACTATGCTACACGGGGAGCAATTATTGAGACTGCTAATCTGAGCTATGTCAGCCTTTATGTGCTGTGTGATGAGATATTGAGGAACAGAAGACAATTCAGAGATAGTGAGGATTATGAAGCTCTTTCCCTGGCCTATAAGCTATTTGTTTTCCAGAATGCCAGAATCAGCAAAGAGACACTGGCCTTCATCTGTGTTATTGAGCTTGATCGTCTACTTTTCAGCCCCATTCATAAAAAGGTGCAAAGTAAAAGACCTGGAGAAGAACACTTCATGAGACTCAAACACTGTGAAATCAGGGTCATGGAAATAGAATGTGCCCCCTTCTTTAAATTTGGCAGAGAGCAGTGTTAGAGGCAGCCCACCACTACCAGAACATAGCAGACACGTATACACGGCCACAGGAATTATGTGGCAGGGTAGGACCTTATTATGTGTCAGAGTTGACTAAATTTTGCGGTAAAAATTGCAAATCATGCAGCGTAATGCAGCACATTTTGTGACAGTATTTCTTCATTGGTTTGTCAATTTCACTTATGTTAATACTGTTTTAGCAAAGGTTTCATTTGTACCATTTCAACACGCCAATACACAATACGCTACCAGAAGTTGACAAGTCAACCTTTGGGAAGGGTATTCCATGGTAGCAAATGTTACTTAAGTTTTAGTGACTTTTGATCTGTTTGAGCTATATATATGTTTTGTTATTATCTGCAAATTATGCAGCAGAGGATGGATTGTGAGGCAAATGCAGCGAATCCATAATTATGAAAAAATGCGGTGTCCACAGAATCACTTAATTCCAGTCAACCTGCAAATATGCAGACACTGCTTAAACCATCCCTAATCAATTCTTCAAATAGCTTCAAAATGATCGCTGACTTCAGGGTTGGCAATGGCCCTAATTATGCCAGAATTCATTCCAAGACCCAACCTATATATATATAATATTTTCTTATTGTGAATTCTTGTCAACCTCAAGACATTGACATACTAATATCATCATGGTCAACAGATGTAATGGTACAGCAGTACATTAATTAAAAAGTACATTTGGGTTTTGATCAGTAACCTTTGCTTTATTGCTAATAAAAATGTACCAGAGGCCAGGAGTAAGGAAACAGGTAACCAAATGTTTGCTGTGGTTTGCCACTGTGCATTCGCATGCACATTTTCAGTGCAATCATGAATGACAGAAGGACCGGTATGTCAACTTATATTGCTGTGATACTAACTCTTCCGAAAGTAAACCTGCACTAGATGTCCCAGGTGTGTTCTAGTTTTCTTAAGAATTTGGGATTCTCACACATCTTGGAAGTCATACACATGAACGGGTCATCATCCACTCAATGGTTATTCCAACTTTTGTGCTCTCTACACTATGGCCCTCATTACGAGTCTGATGGTCCTAGGACTGCCAGACTTGCGGTGGCGGTCCGGCCTCCAAATTATGATCGTTGGGAACGTGCCACGGTCGGTCCACCAGCACTGCCACTTTTTCCGCCGGCTGATGGTGCCAGCGGTCTTAATCTGAGAGTCCCCTCTCCACCGGCTTTTACATGGCGGTTGCACTGCCATGTAAAAGCTGGTGGAGACAGGGTGCCGGGGGCCCCATGGGGGCCCCAGCACTGACCATGCACCTAGCATGGGCAGTGCAGGGGCCCCCATGGACTGCCCCTACTCGCTTTTCACTGTCTGTGTAGCAGACAGTGAAAAGCGCGGTGGGTGCTCTTGCACCCTATGCACTGCAACATTGCCGCTGGCTCGATCATGAGCCGGTGTCAATGTTGTGGCTGTTTCCCACTGTGCCAGCGTGTGGAAACTCTGATTCCGCCCACTGGCCCAGCGGGAAACTCATAATAGCAGCCGCAAGAAGGTCACTGCACTGTTGGCGACCTGACTGCTGGAGTTTGGCGGGTGCCCACAAAACTCGAAATGCGTGCATATATGTTTCTTTAGGAACTTGTCATTTCCCCCAAACTGCAATACAATGTACCTAAAATGATAAGCCATTTTGCACTTTTAAAACATGTACCCTATTTTGCACCTGGAGGCTAGAGGATATGGAGTCAGTGGGAACTCATCTGGCTTCTCCATTTGCTATGCCAAAGCCAGGTGATAACCTCACCTATTTCTTAAGTGATATTAGTGTTTGTAAACATTTTTGCATTATAAGGGGGAAGATGTGTTATGCTCTACACTCCCCCATATTATGTTCTATACTCGCCTATATATTATCAGGCACTAGCTTGAAGAATGGCAAGTATGTCATCAGGTTGGGGAATGTTAATATGTCACTGCACATGGAGGGTTCTAGATGTGAAGGGAAGATTCTAGGATAGGATGACAGATAAGGAGAGGACCACTACATGAAGGTTTAGTGGTAATATGCTGTATCTGAAATAAATGATGCAGAAGAAAGCTGATGGTGTGTGGTCATTTATAAAGAAAACAGTTTTTTTAAGTGTGAGAAGTAACCCAATTTTAATTACAGATATAAATGTGGTGCCCATTTTATATGGTATATTTAATTATTGCTGTTCTGATAGGACCTCAGAAAAAAATGTCATTGGTCAAAATATTTCTAAAATTTGCATGGGAAATTGACATTCAATATTTATTATGTTTTGTTAAAATTGAGTTATTAGGTTTAGCCTTTGAGACTGTCTCACCAGACTATTGTTTTCTCAAAAACACATGCATAATATACTTACTTAGAGAGGCTTTTGGTCAGTGGTCTATTAAACTTTCAATCACATTATATTTCCACATGCCATAGTATACAGCATGGGGCAATAGTTCAGCACGTTTTACCCACTGCCTCCTTACACTTTGAGTAACTGTATACAGCCTGTACAAATTGTTTACTTCTGCCTAAACAAATCCCTTCTCTTTAGCGACAAAGCTGGTTTAAAGCAAGCTTTTTTAATTGTATTTATTTTATATATTAATTTTACATCCCTGATGTTAATTTCCCCTGCGCCTTTGTGTCGCAGTTAAATGGTGGTTTACTTTTGAGTGTCTAAATAACATTGTAAATCCAAGCGATTTGCATGCTTGGTTATGTAATGATTTATTCTTGTCTCCTTCATAAATAATAATAATAATAAAATACATGGCGCAAATGAAAGGGGCTTGTTATTTAAAAAAATGTATAGTAAAATGAACATATTGGTTTTGTGGCATATGCTTGCAAAAAACAAAAACGAAACCGATTAACCACAGCATAGTTGGTGATTGCCAGACCTACTACATTTGTCAATGCTGGTATTTACTCTGTAATTACACAAAACTTACCAACCATTCAGTAATTTATTTTACCTGTGTAAATGTTGTGTTGCACCAGTATTGATAATTATTCACACACTTTTCATGAAGCATTGTGTTGGTATCACTTTATTCCTGCACCGCACTCTGTTTTAAGAAATCTTTAAATTCTATTTTTGTTCATTATAAATGAATAATTTATCAAACATAACTAACCATTCAAATCAAGTGACTGAACTGGTAATTCAGTATGCTATTGACATTTGTCACTTTTAGGGGACCAGAATAGATCAATCACATAACCTGAGCCTTCTGAAAGTATTCATATTCGCTTCTTGAGGTACCATTGCTCACATAATCATCTTTAGTGACTGCATTCAAGGCTCAGGCTGAAATTCCAGAAATGGGGGTCACAAACACATGTATTTCTCTTGTGAATTGAAAATTTCATTAGCTGTAATATTTCTGCTTTTTACAGGGAACAGCAATAAAAATATGGAACAGGGTGTGCTGTGCTGAACGCAAAAAAAGTGAACCACTCCATAAACAAATGTTAATCAGAGCTCAGCATGATCCAAGGGGGAACACTGGACATATTGCACGCAAGGGCATTTCTGTCTTCTTCCATGGCTGGCCCTCAAAGCATCTTGGCATTACAGAGCTAGGGCAGAAGGGTGTGTGCTACCCAGAATTAGACCCGCATTTTGCTCAACTAATTATGAAAGAGCACTGGAGAACTTCTAAACATGAGCCAGGTTTTTAGAGGATTTCAGGAGGGATGCCAGTCTCCACAAAGTGTAGGTCGAGGAAGAAGAAAACCACAAAACCCTGATAAATTGTGAGATTTTTTCCTAGTACTCTAGCTGAACACTGAGCGGAAAAGATTTGTGTTTTTTCCACATGTCTTGTTAAGGGAGGAGCGCACAGCCTTCTGCAAATTGCATTTTTTAGTGCGTAAAGTAGTTCTAAGTAGCGCTACTCACAAACTACAAAATTCAATTTGCAAACATACAAGCAGAGACCCCTTCCTCTCCTATCTTTTTTCTGCAGAGATGTGCGAACTCTATGCCCTACCCTGGAGAAAGTAAAGCAGCAACCATGGCCAATCACTGGTATCGCAAGACACTTACTTAGAAAAAGATGGAGGCAATGAATTAAAACACCACCCAATAAGAGCTAATGGTAAAACATGAATTAACCCTACATTTAAATTGACATATATAATTTAGATGTCATTTTAAATGTAAAATGAAAATTAAGTGTTAAAACATTTTATATAATTATTGAAAATGTTTAATGTAATAATAAACATAATTTAAAAAAAAAGAAATTAAACTTTTCAACATTTAACAAAATGTTTTTAAATTAATTTAGTATGTATGTTTTAACCAAGTCTACTAAATAATAAATAAAGATTTAGGTGAGACTGTGTATCTATTAATTATTGTTTAAAAATGAATATTCATAAATTAAATTAAATGAATTTTTTGTTATTGAATTAGTTTGTATGCACGTATTTGATGATTTAATGTACTATATATTTGTATTCTAATGTTTTTAGGTGCATAATAATATTGTAAATTGCTTTACATTTACATTGTGCATTAAAATATATAATTTTTTTAAATAATAAACTTTATTCCATTTCCCTATGCTTGCCCATAGAAAGATCCTCACCCCACTGGCAGAGATGTCCAACAGCTGCTAAAAGGTTACTCGTAGTGACTTTACACTCGTAAGTTCTATTGTAGAGGGCTAAAACTAGGTGTAAATCCACAATAGGAAATAGTGAATAGGAAAAACAATGGAGTTGCACGTAGGTGTAGAAATAAACATGCACATGAGTCAATTTACAAGTGTATATTTACCTTTGTGAATCACACCTGTTATCTAACTGAAAGGAGCTCTGCTGCTGAAGACCTGAATTCGCTGCATCTGAGCAACTGGGGGTATTGCTGTACTAATTCTAACCCCGTTTAATGGAATATAACCAAATGATAGCTCAGTATAACTTGTTCTAGTTGGTATATGTATAGATTGGCTTGTGGGAGCACTGTAAGTGCATCATACAGAATACAGTATGAACGATGACTGGCCTCAAGTGAATTTAAAAAAAGCTCAAACCTAATCATTAAAATTATTTTTAGTATTTGCTTGTGAATTAAATAAAATATTTAATAATTTCTGTATTTGTTGGATAAATGCTTATTTCTGTATCGTTTTGCTGTTCAAATCTTCAAATGCTTACGCTGGGGCCCCAGGCTTTCAGTAATACCTCAGTGGGGGTGACTCGGAATCAATTAATGATTCAGTGGGGGTCCTTGAATTCCGATAATGATTAAGTGGTTGTCCACAGAAGTCAAAAGGTTAAGAACCACTGTTATAAATTAAACAGGGAGGAACAGGAAGACAAAAATTGAAATGTTGGGGGTGCAACCCTTGAACAGCAACTATTGGCACGCGCCACTCCACTGTCTTTAAAAGAGAACTCAACATTCCAATGTTCTAATCATCGATAGGAGATTATTATGTTTGTATCCATGTGCGTATTCTTGTGTGTGTACTCAAGCAGTTCTTCATGTTTGTCTGTGTGAGTGTACTTGTGCTAATGGTAAAGTGTGTGTGTTTTTGCACAAGTGGTTGCACAAGTGGTTGCACAAGTGGGGGTGCGACCCTTGACCCAAGGGTAGGTCGCTCCCCCTGCCGCTGCAGCTCCTCCAAGTTCCCGAGTTCCTGTGTTCCTGAGACCCACCTAACTGTAAGTACCCCCCTCCTCCCAGCCCCTCGCCCTGCCCCGCGCCACTCACCTTCTCTCCTGCTCCTGCTTCTTTTCCTCCTCTCTGTCTCTTCCTCCTCGCTCCCCCTCTGCAATCTTCTTCTGTGTTCTTCTGTTCTTCCCTTCTGTTCTTCTGTTCTTCCCTTCTGTTCTTCTGTGTTCTTCCGGTCTTCTGTGTTCTTCTTCTCTGTTCTTCTCTGTGCTTCTGTGTTCTTCTTCTGTGTTCTTCTGTGTTCTTCTGTGTTCTTCTGTGTTCTTCTCTGTTCTTCTCTGTTCTTCTCTGTTCTTCTGCTCTTCCGATCTTCTGTTCTTCTGCTCTTCTGCTCTTCTGCTCTTCTGCTCTTCTGTTCTTCTGCTCTTCTGCTCTTCCGGTCTTCTGTTCTTCTGTCTTCTGTTCTCCTGTCTTCGGCTCTTCTACCTCCTCCGTCTTCTTCCCCCGAGCCTGCCCTCCTGCTCCTTCCTCATCCCCCTCCCTCACTCGCCTCCCCCTCTCTCACCCCTAGCTAACCCGTTCGCTATCTACCTCCCTCACTCCTCCTATCTTCCTATCTCTCTAGCTCCCTATCTCACTATCTAACTCCCCCACTCTCCACCTCCTCCTACCTACCTATCTGTCTATCTATCTATTTCCCTATCTATCGACTTCTCTATCTATTTTCTCTATCTATTTCTCTATCTCTCCCCCCCTCCCGCCACCCCCTCTACTACCTATCTCCCTATCCTCTCACTCTACCTCTCTCCCTCACCCACCTCTACAACCCCCCCTCCCCTATCTTCACAACCCTACTCCTATCTCTCTCCCTAATCTCCAAACCTCCTAACACTCACCCTCCTCCACCCTAAACCCCCTCCCCCAGCTCCTCTCACTCTACCTGTCCCCCCCCTCCCTCGCGCTTTCCCGCCGCGACCTCCTGCACGCCCCCGCCCCCCAGCTCCCATTCGCCCCCAGCTGACCCCTCCCCCCCCCCCTCCTACCTCTTATGGTGGCCGCTGCGCGACAGTGGTAGCGACCCTTGACCCAAGGGTAGGTCGCTCCCCCTGCCGCTGCAGCTCCTCCAAGTTCCCGAGTTCCTGTGTTCCTGAGACCCACCTAACTGTAAGTACCCCCCTCCTCCCAGCCCCTCGCCCTGCCCCGCGCCACTCACCTTCTCTCCTGCTCCTGCTTCTTTTCCTCCTCTCTGTCTCTTCCTCCTCGCTCCCCCTCTGCAATCTTCTTCTGTGTTCTTCTGTTCTTCCCTTCTGTTCTTCTGTTCTTCCCTTCTGTTCTTCTGTGTTCTTCCGGTCTTCTGTGTTCTTCTTCTCTGTTCTTCTCTGTGCTTCTGTGTTCTTCTTCTGTGTTCTTCTGTGTTCTTCTGTGTTCTTCTCTGTTCTTCTCTGTTCTTCTCTGTTCTTCTGCTCTTCCGATCTTCTGCTCTTCTGTTCTTCTGCTCTTCTGCTCTTCTGCTCTTCTGTTCTTCTGTCTTCTGTTCTCCTGTCTTCGGCTCTTCTACCTCCTCCGTCTTCTTCCCCCGAGCCTGCCCTCCTGCTCCTTCCTCATCCCCCTCCCTCACTCGCCTCCCCCTCTCTCACCCCTAGCTAACCCGTTCGCTATCTACCTCCCTCACTCCTCCTATCTTCCTATCTCTCTAGCTCCCTATCTCACTATCTAACTCCCCCACTCTCCACCTCCTCCTACCTACCTATCTGTCTATCTATCTATTTCCCTATCTATCGACTTCTCTATCTATTTTCTCTATCTATTTCTCTATCTCTCCCCCCCTCCCGCCACCCCCTCTACTACCTATCTCCCTATCCTCTCACTCTACCTCTCTCCCTCACCCACCTCTACAACCCCCCCTCCCCTATCTTCACAACCCTACTCCTATCTCTCTCCCTAATCTCCAAACCTCCTAACACTCACCCTCCTCCACCCTAAACCCCCTCCCCCAGCTCCTCTCACTCTACCTGTCCCCCCCCTCCCTCGCGCTTTCCCGCCGCGACCTCCTGCACGCCCCCGCCCCCCAGCTCCCATTCGCCCCCAGCTGACCCCTCCCCCCCCCCCTCCTACCTCTTATGGCGGCCGCTGCGCGACAGTGGTAGCGACCCTTGACCCAAGGGTAGGTCGCTCCCCCTGCCGCTGCAGCTCCTCCAAGTTCCCGAGTTCCTGTGTTCCTGAGACCCACCTAACTGTAAGTACCCCCCTCCTCCCAGCCCCTCGCCCTGCCCCGCGCCACTCACCTTCTCTCCTGCTCCTGCTTCTTTTCCTCCTCTCTGTCTCTTCCTCCTCGCTCCCCCTCTGCAATCTTCTTCTGTGTTCTTCTGTTCTTCCCTTCTGTTCTTCTGTTCTTCCCTTCTGTTCTTCTGTGTTCTTCCGGTCTTCTGTGTTCTTCTTCTCTGTTCTTCTCTGTGCTTCTGTGTTCTTCTTCTGTGTTCTTCTGTGTTCTTCTGTGTTCTTCTCTGTTCTTCTCTGTTCTTCTCTGTTCTTCTGCTCTTCCGATCTTCTGCTCTTCTGCTCTTCTGCTCTTCTGCTCTTCTGCTCTTCTGTTCTTCTGTCTTCTGTTCTCCTGTCTTCGGCTCTTCTACCTCCTCCGTCTTCTTCCCCCGAGCCTGCCCTCCTGCTCCTTCCTCATCCCCCTCCCTCACTCGCCTCCCCCTCTCTCACCCCTAGCTAACCCGTTCGCTATCTACCTCCCTCACTCCTCCTATCTTCCTATCTCTCTAGCTCCCTATCTCACTATCTAAATCCCCCACTCTCCACCTCCTCCTACCTACCTATCTGTCTATCTATCTATTTCCCTATCTATCGACTTCTCTATCTATTTTCTCTATCTATTTCTCTATCTCTCCCCCCCTCCCGCCACCCCCTCTACTACCTATCTCCCTATCCTCTCACTCTACCTCTCTCCCTCACCCACCTCTACAACCCCCCCTCCCCTATCTTCACAACCCTACTCCTATCTCTCTCCCTAATCTCCAAACCTCCTAACACTCACCCTCCTCCACCCTAAACCCCCTCCCCCAGCTCCTCTCACTCTACCTGTCCCCCCCCTCCCTCGCGCTTTCCCGCCGCGACCTCCTGCACGCCCCCGCCCCCCAGCTCCCATTCGCCCCCAGCTGACCCCTCCCCCCCCCTCCTACCTCTTATGGCGGCCGCTGCGCGTCTGCGCAGCGGGCGCGCGCAGCGGGCACGCCGCTGGCGCGCTGGAGGCGCGCCAGAGGCAAGCCCGTCTGCGCCCGTCCGCGCCTGGCCCGCGCCCAGCGCCACGACCCCTGGTCCCCAGCTCCCCCAAGCCCCGCTGATCCGCTACGACCCCACCACTCTCCACGCCCTCAACCCAGGGCGCTCCAAAACCTGCTTCCTAGCTCACCCCAAACGCACCCATGGACCCTTCGCCTGCAACTCCTGCAAACGCATCTTCCACCACGCAACTACCACGACCACAAGCCCACGCGCCATCAACCACCTCAAGTGCATCCTGGTCAACGCTCGTTCCGTCCACAAGCACGCCGTTGAACTTTGGGACCTCCTGGACTCCACAGCCCCGGACGTCGCCTTCATCACGGAGACATGGATGAACGCCTCCTCTGCTCCAGACATCGCTACCGCCATCCCCGAAGGCTACAAGATCTCCAGAAAAGACCGCACCAACCAAGTAGGAGGAGGTGTCGCCATCATCTTCAAAGACTCCATCAGCGTCACCACCTCCACCGAAGACCCCCCCCTCGCCGCTGAACACCTGCATTTTCAGATTCGCACCGACCCAAGGACCACCCTCAGAGGATCCCTCGTCTACCGTCCTCCCGGACCTCGCGCCTCTTTCAGCGACGCCATCGCCGACTTCATCTCCCCGCACGCCCTCGCCTCACCGGACTACATCCTCCTAGGCGACCTCAACTTCCATCTGGAACAAAACAACGACCCCAACACCACCACCCTGCTCGACAACCTCGCCAACCTCGGCCTCAAACAACTGGTGAACACCGCCACCCACATCGCCGGACACACGCTCGACCCTATCTTCTCCGCCAGCAAACACGTCTTCTTCAGCCACACCTCTGCCCTACACTGGACCGACCACAGCTGCGTCCACTTCACATTCCGACGCGAGACCTCCCACCTCCGCACTCAACCCATCCCTCGTCGACAGTGGAACAAGATCCCTGAAGAGCAACTCTTCTCCGCTCTCGCCGCCAACCAACCCACCCTCACCACCGACCCCAACGACGCAGCTCTCAACCTCACAAACTGGATCTCCAACTGCGCTGACAACCTTGCTCCCCTCAAACGCACGCATCGACAGACCAACACCAAAAAACCTCTGTGGTTCTCTGACACCCTCAAAGAATCAAAGAAAACTTGTCGTGCCCTTGAGAAGGCCTGGCGCAAGGACCACACCGCTGACAACATGACCGCCCTCAAGAACGCTACACGCGAACACCACCACCTGATCCGCACTGCCAAAAGGAACTTTTTCACCGACAGACTAGACAAAAACAGCCACAACAGCAGAGAACTCTTCAGCATCGTCAAAGAGTTCTCCAACCCCAGCGCCAGCGCCAACGCCGTCACGCCCTCACAGGATTTGTGCGAATCCCTCGCCACTTTCTTCCATCGCAAGATCAGCGACCTCCACGACAGCTTCGGACACCAGACCCAACCATACACCACTGAACCCGCTTCCCCGGACATCACCCTCAACAACTGGACCCACATCAACACGGAAGAAACCAAATCCATCATGAACTCTATCCACTCCGGCGCCCCTTCGGACCCCTGCCCGCACTTCATCTTTAACAAAGCCGACGACATCATCGCCCCGCACCTCCAGACCGTCATCAACTCTTCTTTTTCTTCTGCTACCTTCCCCGAATGCTGGAAGCACGCTGAAGTCAACGCCCTACTAAAGAAACCTACGGCTGACCCAAGCGACCTGAAAAACTTCCGCCCCATCTCTCTTCTACCTTTCCCAGCCAAGGTAATAGAAAAGACCGTCAACAAACAGCTGACCACCTTCCTGGAAGACAACAACCTGCTCGACCCTTCACAAACCGGATTCCGAACCAACCACAGCACGGAAACCGCCCTCATCTCAGTCACAGACGACATCAGAACCCTGATGGACAACGGTGAAACAGTCGCCCTCATTCTCCTCGACCTCTCGGCTGCCTTTGACACCGTCTGTCACCGCACCCTAATCACCCGCCTACGCTCCACCGGGATCCAAGGCCAGGCCCTGGACTGGATCGCCTCCTTCCTCGCTAACCGCTCCCAAAGAGTTTACCTCCCTCCGTTTCGCTCAGAACCCACCAAGATCATCTGCGGCGTACCTCAAGGCTCATCGCTCAGCCCGACACTCTTCAATGTCTACATGAGCCCCCTCGCCGACATCGTACGCAAGCACGACATCATCATCACCTCCTACGCCGACGACACCCAACTTGTACTCTCCCTCACCAAGGACCCCGCCAGCGCCAAGACCAACCTACAAGAGGGTATGAAGGACGTCGCAGATTGGATGAGGCTCAGCCGCCTAAAGCTGAACTCTGAAAAAACGGAAGTCCTCATCCTCGGCAACACCCCGTCCGCCTGGGACGACTCCTGGTGGCCCACGGCCCTCGGCACCGCACCGACCCCCGCAGACCACGCCCGCAACCTCGGCTTCATCTTGGACCCTCTTCTCACCATGACCAAGCAAGTCAACGCCGTGTCCTCCGCCTGCTTCCTCACTCTCCGCATGCTCCGCAAGATCTTCCGCTGGATCCCCGCCGACACCAGAAAAACCGTGACCCACGCCCTTGTCACGAGTCGCCTGGACTACGGCAACACCCTCTACGCCGGGACCACCGCCAAACTCCAAAACCGCCTGCAACGCATCCAAAACGCCTCGGCCCGCCTCATCCTCGACGTACCCCGCAACAGCCACATCTCCGCACACCTGAGACACCTGCATTGGCTCCCAGTCAGCAAAAGGATCACCTTCCGTCTTCTCACCCACGCACACAAAGCCCTCCACAACAAGGGACCGGAATACCTCAACAGACGCCTCAGCTTCTACGTCCCCACCCGCCCCCTCCGCTCCGCTGGCCTCGCACTTGCTGCCGTCCCTCGCACCCGCCGCTCCACGGCGGGTGGGAGATCTTTCTCCTTCCTGGCGGCCAAGACCTGGAACTCCCTCCCCACCAGCCTCAGGACCACCCAGGACCACTCCGCTTTCCGGAGACTCCTAAAGACTTGGCTGTTCGAGCAGCGATAACCCCCCCTTTCCCCCCTAGCGCCTTGAGACCCGCACGGGTGAGTAGCGCGCTTTATAAATGTTAATGATTTGATTTGATTTGATTTGTTTGTGACAAAGCACGTGCTTGTGTGTTTGTGTGTGTGCTTGTGCAAGTGCTCGTATGTTTGTGATAGAACAAGGGATTGTGTGTTTGTGTGTTTGTTTGTGAGAGCAATGGATTGTGTGTTTGTGGCTCGTGTGTTTGTGTGTGTGTAGTCGCTCAAGTGCTCGTGTGTTTGTGTGTTCGTGAAATCCATTCCCACTGCATTATCATGTTAATAGGAATTATTCTCCCAATAGATATAAATGTAACATTGTTTGTTTTATTCACTTGCAGAATGTAAACTCTCTATGTACTGTGGTTAGGTCACTTGTTTTGTTCACTCAGGTGACAGCAGACTGGACATGCTTAAAAAAATAAATCATTTCCATGTGCCAAAGAGGGTCGACTGAGATCTGTTGTCGATTAAGTAGGCGTAATGAACACATCCAACAGTAGGAAGGGGTTGTCCCACCGCTAGAGCCTGACGCCTCTTTTGACATTTGCAAGATCCTCTCAGGAAATGCTTTTCACGGAATTGTTCGAGCTTCTCATTGCCTGAGATTTCACATCACATGCTTCGCAAAATTTGCCAGTAATGAGTTTCCATTCTTGCTCTGAGGTTTGCGACAGGCCGCCAAATGTCGACAACTTTCCATGGGGCGGCGGTCTGGATATCATCACAAAACTAAGGATTGTGTAACCAAGATAATGTAAACCCCCAACAAATTAATGTGCGAACGCTGAAACATGGAGAACGCATGCCCTTTGTCAGCTTCATAGTCTGAACTACGTATCACAATTTCGGATTGGTTGAACCGTATGCCACTCAGCAAACACGTCATACAAGGTATTCTAATATCTTTCAGTTGCACTCATGCCAAGATGGGGATGTTCACCCTGACTGGCATGCCCGCCAACGTTCAAAAGCTGCAGAACCTCAAATAACACACCATACAATAATTTAACATATTTTTTGCTTTCACTTGTTTCATTACAGGGCGGGCCTCTGGAATTATGTGATTATGCGACAGCGTTTTTCACATATTTTTAGATTTGGTGAATCTGCCACATAATCCTTCACCTGCTACACAATTTGCAGATTTCACCCAAAAAATGTTTGTAGCTTAAATATATTAAAACGTAGTCAACAAAAATCGTTACTTTTGGTCTCAGCAGTAACAGAAGTTTTGCCAAGGTTAACATGTCACCTTTTAATTGCTGGTTGCTGTACTGGGTGTTAAACTGCTACTACTAAGTTACAATTTTGTCCAGACAGTATTAATGGTTGTTAACATAGCAAAAATAACAAAATAACACGTGCCACTTTCTGCAGTATAATGTGTTTTTTCTCGCCACACAGCTCTGTTAATGCTGCCACATAATTTGGTCCTTCACTGCCGCATAATTCCAGTGGCCCTGATTACAGGTGTAGAGGTACAAGTCTCAGCAGGCTCAATGGGCTGATAACGAGTGGATGAATGATACCCCAGTGCTATGGAGGCGAGAGACAGCTGATCCCACGGTGCACCTTCCTCCAGCGTCCTTCCATTGCTCACACATAGAGTAAAGCTTTGCTTGTTAGTGGTTTATTGATGTAACATTATCCTAGAGTACCAAAACATCCCTCGTATCTGGTGCAAATTTCAATCTTAATTGACATACAAGGATTCTATTTTGGACTCGTCTGAAAAGATGTAAGTATGTGTTAGCCTCACATAAGCCTAAAGAGGGCTGAGGAAGGTCCTGGCGGAGAGAGGGATTGGAAATTGTTTTTAATTAGCCAGACTAGTTTATTGTCTGGGCAGGACAAGGCAACAATATTGGGAAGACCATATGTTTCTAATCACTGAAGACATATGATCGTAATAACGCATCACTAGCAGATGTTAGACTTGCTAAGAACACTTCAAGCAATGTGTTCTAGAGGATGGGTATGCGTGGGAATCACTTGTGGGTGTCATGTGACCAGAAACTGCTCTATGATATATGGAATGCAGCTCTGGGTGCTGTCTTCTACAGTACAGACGTGAGCTGATGTTCGATATCTTAAAATGAATAACAAATATGTTTGACTCTACATATTACCAATAAATTGCCATTGGGCTGAACAACGTTGCTCATCGTTTGTCATTGTCCTGCTGCAGAACATCTATTCAGAGGCTCAACAAATCAGTACTATTGATTCATATCTTGAAAGAGGCGCTAGGCACATAAACTTAATACATGCTAGAGATTGGGGATTCTTTCATGTATTAATTGTATGAAATGCCGCCTCCCCCAAAAGGTAGCTGATGCTGTACAGGAAAAGTAAACAAAATGGCTTAAAAATTAAACCTATAAAGGAAATAGAATAAAAATATAAATATTAAAAAAGACCTGAAATGCAAAAAGCAACAGGCAAACCAGAAAATGACTCTGAAAGAATATCACTGAGAAGGGAAGGGTGAAGCACAAGGGTGAGTTTTTAGTAATTCGCTGATGCACAATATCTCTCGACAAAGACTATGGGCCTCATTACGAGTTTGGCAGTCACAGGACCACCATGTTGGCGGTGGCGGTCGTGCCGCCAACAGGCTGGCAGAGAAGACTGCCAAATTAGGACCATGGCGGTATTCCCAACAAGATACAGCCAAAGTACCGCCGGCGCCGCCACTGCGGTTAGACCACAACAGACGACGAAAGGCACCTGCAGGGTGGCGGAGACCATGTTTCTGCCAGACAGATTACGAGGCAGCATACCGCCAAGATTTCCTCCGTTGTCGCACCACCATGGAAACACAGGCGGAAACAAACTGAATAGAAGGAAACACTCACCTTCAGGAAGCCATACGCGTCCGGAGCCACCATGGAACCTTAACTACATGTCATCCCGCTGCTCCTGCTCACATGACATTGACAGCAACCATAAGTACACACACTTACCTGTTACTGTTGTATGTTGTTAATGTTTGTACACTCACACAATATACTATTGGGCAGGGGGTGCGAGGACGACAACCACATGCTACTATGCACTGACACGCACACTCACATACAACCCCACACACACCCGCACATACACAGTATACACACTACAGCCAACACACATCATAAACACACACTTATGCACAGAAACAAAGCACAGGCCCAGTCACACACAACACCACAACACGTCAGAACAACACCACAACCACACCATCATCAATACGTTGGCAAGCACTCACAACAGACACTACCCAGGGACACATCACACATACAACACGGCCTACAACCAACAGAGAATGAACACACACAATCACACTACCATACAACACACCAAACGACATACACATCACACACAGCACAATATACTTATCATACCATGCACTAAGCATGCACACGCACACAGCCAAAGCACACAAAGCCACACAACACAGCAACAAATACATGTCAACACAAACACCACTCAATAGCATGACAACAAAATGTTTCAAACAAACACATGCCCATCATACAACATACACCCTATCACTGGGGGACAAAAGCACTGCACACAACCTCACATACTACCCAAACAATACGGCTAGCACAAGCACCACAAACACAAAAAATGACACACAACCAATGTCAGCCAGGAACAAATCTACCTTAGGAAAAGAAAGCAACAACCGGTTTGCAATAATATATTGATATAGGTGTCATGTCAAAGGCCATAGGCCAGTCAATACACACAGGTCTGTGTGCTCACAATGCACATATGTGTACCCCTAACTTGACTCCTGACTGCCATGTAACCTACACAGGTAGGGGCATCAAGGAGGCAGGCAGGCACCTCAGGGATTATCGGTGGGGTAGGGGGGGCTGGGTTTAGGATTGGTAGGGGGCCTTTGGGATGTGGCTTGGGAGTGGTGTTAGGTTTAGACTAAGGGGAGGGTTGGATTTGCTCGGGAAGGGTAGACTTCTTGGCAGGAGAGGGGCATGGGTACTTGCAAGGGGGTTAGGGGAGGCCTTGGAGGTGGAAGAGAAAGACTTTGGGAGGGAAATGGAACATTTAGGGAAAAGGGCAAACTCCAAAAGCTTGCTCACACACACAGGGACGGTCAGAACAAAAAGGGTTTGGGTGTGGAGGGAGAGGGAGTGGTTATCTGAGCTGTTTGTGTGGATGTCTTGGGTTCATGTATGTGGGAGGTATCCTTGTGGGTGTCTGTTGGGTGGGTGAGTGAGGGTGTTTATGTGTTCCGGGATGACAGGGGGTGGAGGTGCTGGGGGATGCCATGATCGACTGCTGTTGGGGTGGTGACTGCAGGCATGGTGGATGCATGCAGGAGGCTGCATGTAGGAGTGTCAGTGAATGTGGTGTCTGTGAGTGTGGTGACTGGGACGGGTGTCTGAGGGTCTGCTGTGGTGCTGTCTGTAGGTGTAGTGGCTGGATCTATGTATGTTGGTGTGGTGTCTGCAGGCGAGTCAGGTGTGCTGTCTGTGATGCTGGAGATGGTAGGGGTGTCAGGGAAGGTTGCGACTGTTACTGTGTGTGCATCTGAATGTTGCTTGTGTGCATGCCAATGGGGTGTCTTGTGGTGCTTATGTCTGTTTGAGCAACCCTTGGATGTTGAGGTGTATGCTTTGCTGTCTGTTTGTGTACTTTGGCTGGGTCTGGGAGAAGGGGTTTGGGATTGGGAAGAGGAAGAGGAAGTTGGAGGGGGGACGGTAGACAAAGGGTGACTGGCTGCCATCAATGTGGATGCCAGAGCCTGAAGGGATCTCTGTAGGGCAGCCATTGCACCGTGAATGCCCTCCAGGAACACATTACTCTTTTGGATTTGAGCTGCCAGTCTCTGGATGGCATTCACGTGGTCGACTGACCCACAAACATCGACCTCACGAGGTCAACAGCCTCCTCCCTGAGGGCAGCAGGGCTAACAGGGGCTAGGGCAGAGGTGCTTGCAGCAAAGGAGCACCCCACCCTCTTGGGTGAGCGAGCACGGCCAATAGAGTGGGGAGCTACAGGGAAGGCAGTGGTAAAAAGGGGATGGCGAGCAGAAATGGTCCTAGGGTGGTCCCAGATGGGTCTGCCACCACCAGGGAATGTCTACTGGAGTTAGACTTGGCATCCTTGGCATGATCTCCCCTAACCTTTTTCTCTGTTTCCCAGGTTGTTGATGTGTGCTGGACTCTGTTTTTGTTTTGCTGTTTTTGATACTCTGGGCACTTTATCACTGCTATCCAGTGCTAAAGTGCAAGTGCTCCTATGTAAAATGTATGTGTAATTGGCTTTCTGTGATTGGTATATCTGATTTACTAGTAAGTCCCTAGTACAGTGCACTAGAGGTGCCCAGGGCCTGCAAATCAAATGCTACTAGTAGCCTGCAGCACTCGTTGTGCAACCAACATTAATAACCATGTAAACATGGCTCAGACCTGCCACTTTTAGAGAGTAGGCCTTTTATTGTTTAAACCATTCTGTGATTCTGCCTGATTGTGGATTCTCTGTCTGGGTCAGTTTGACAGTTGGGCTGTTTGCACCTGTCCTCTAGACAGTGACACAAAGGGAGCTGGGGTGTAGCCTGCATTTCCTGATGAGCCATCTGTGTTGGGAGGGAGGGAAGGAGTGGTCACCCACACCTAAAAGGGCTGTGCCTGCCCTCACACAATGCAGTCTCCAACCCTCTGGTGTGTCTGGGGCCTGGCCTGGGCAAGACAGGATCTTACAAACAAGAGAGACTTTCCTTTGAAGTTTGCCTATTTCAAAGGCAGAAAGGGGTGTAAATAGTGGACCCAAAACCCCTGAAAATTAGATCACTTTGGGAATCAAGAGGAACCTCTGCAAAGGAGAAGAGCTGAGAAGTGCTGCCCCTGCCTGTGACTGTGCTTTGTTGGGCTATCCTGCATTTGCTGTTTCAGTGTGTGATAGGGGACAAAGACTGGACTTTGTTGTGCATTCCTGCTTGAAAAGACTCTCCAGGGCTTGAACTGAGCTTGCATCCTCTTTTTGAAGTCTCAGGGCCATCAAAACCTTCCTCTGCCAACACCTGGACTCTCTGCTGAGACTCCTGCCCTGCCAAGTGGTGCCTATCCAGACCCGGGGCCCTTGAAAGGTGAGGGTGGCAGACAAGAACTGAAAAGCTGTGTGGGGAAATTTTCAATGCACATTCCACAACGTGGCTGATAAATGACGTGTCGCCGGCTTCGCGGCTGAAATCGGCACTCCACCTGCATCGTGGCTGGGACATCGATGCATCTCAGCTGGAGGAATAACGTGCAACACCCACTAACAGAGTCTGATAACAACGCAAACCCCATGTAGCGCGGTTTTCTGATATGTTGACCGGATTTTCCATGCATCGTCCCCGGGCGTCAAAATCAACCCGAATCTGCGCAGATCCAAAGTGCCCCGTTCGGAAGTCGACACATCGCTCTCTTTTGAGAGAGAAAAACGAAGCATCGCCGACTCAACCGGAGAAGGAAACGGTGCACGGCCTCACTTGCGAGTAAGGAAGCGATGCATCGCTACCCTTTTCCGATGCACGTTGTCCCGTGCGGCTTTATTTTTTACGCTAATCAGATAACAACAGCATTCTCACTATTTTGTAAGGATTAAGACTTTGATTCTTTTGAAAATTCATATCTTGACTTGTGTATGTTGGATGTTTGTCATTTTGGTCTTGTTTGATTTAGATACAAATTACCTATTTTTCTAAACTGGTGTGGTGTCCATTTTGTAGTGTTTTCACTGTATTACAGTGTGTGTTGGTACAAATACTTTACACATTGCATCTGAAGTTAAGCCTGCCTGCTTGTGCCAAGCTACCAAGTGGATCAGTGGGTGTTAACTGAGGGTGATTCTTCTTTACCCTGACTAGAGTGAGGGTCCTTGCTTGGACAGGGGGTAACCTGACTGCCAACCAAAGACCCCATTTCTAACAATGATGACGTGGATCACGTCTACCCTGTGGCACTCCCCTTGCCCTCCGAGCCACTGGGTCCCTTGGTGTCGGTAGTATCATGACTTGAGGTCCCTGGCCAGCAGCTTCCACACTCAGCTGTGCCCCGTCTCCCTCACCTGCTGATGCTGGAAAATAGAAAGAGAGGTATGGTCATCATATTCTTTTTAAATACTAACATCACACTGTACACATCAATCACATTACAACCACTTGTACTACACCTCCAGGTAGAACCAGGTTAGTGCCAACATCATGTCACAACTAGATACCATCTACACCCCTACATTACAAAAATGTCACACATCAGCTAAGCTACCTATTACACACCTACTATACCATCATATCAGTAGAGCTAGCACAATAACCGTTCAATTACAACCTGACTTGACAAGATTAATCTGAGTCCCTAGCCACATAATCACACAACAACCAAACAATGGGAAAAAGTGGTAACATTAATTTCCACACATCACATACACAAATTCCAAACACACCTACATTATTACCTGATGTGATGTACCAGGAAAAGAACCTTATCAGATGCCAAACACAGGACATTATGTTGCAAATAAGCCAAAAACATTTCATGTCACAGAGTCCACAACCTTCACTATTGACATTTATAGTTGCCTTTTCAAAAATCGGGTTGTGATAGAGTCTAAACACATCACCAACACATGTCCCAATAGTCATGTAGGAAAGAATGATACATACTTTGTTGAGCTACTCATCTTAGTCATTCTCCACCTGTAAACAAAGTCATGTACACTTATAGAGGCCTACTTGCCCCACAGGATTTAGCCACAGACAACCCCAGGTATCATACGAACACCTGTCATGTGCATGAAGGCCACACATAATACAACTAATCATGAAGAGTGGCAACATCAATAACCCATTATTTAGGTGGCAACATCACTATCCACACTTATGAACAATCTTATGTCTGTATATGAATGTTATAATGCCATAACACACTTCTGAGCTTCACATGATAGATACATACACTTGAGGCAAGCCAAATGACTGACTACACATACCATTCCACCAACATATGGAGGTGAACAACCACACCTGCAACACAATTAAGTCAGTACAAACAATAGGGTTCCATGCATAAACCCTTCAAAACATATCCACAATAGCAAAAGTAAAAATGTTAAAGTTGAATAACAATGTTGATATATGGCAGAACAATGTACACACACGATGTTGGCAAAAACCAGTGTAGATTGTACCTATTGATACAATGTTGTGGCCTATTTAGCATGCCCACAACACATTGAAATAGGAAAGTGCTGTATAGCCACTTACCATCCAAAGTACATGTACACAGTATTAAAGTTCTGAACTTTCATATGAATGAAATGCGTTGCTCTAGGAATCTAGTTATACCACCATGGTTGCCAACATGCAGGATGTCTATTCTGATCAGATATCACAGGAGCCAATGTATAGACCTCACTTACCAATGAGGACACCTTCCAACAAGTCTGATTAAGTGTAGCAAGTGTGGCATGTAAAATATCAGATTGAGATCACAGTTTCACAATAAGTTCACACTCATTTGAAACCTCAGTAATAGTAGGACTGGTTACAACTTGTCAGACTCTATATTGCACATAGAGATGGATCAAGGGGCATTGAAATGGGAAGAGAGCAAAGACCAGGACAACTTGCCATCAGGATATTGAAAGTTTGGATCTGTAGGAGGCATGGTTCAACCAGCAGGGTACTAAGAGCAGTATAGTGGTACACATATGCCACAGTCACATGTGCATCATCACGTGCTACTGTACAGAAAGGATGATATAGCTGAGTTACACGTCCCCATACACAATACTATGTGCACACCTATGTACAAATGTTGAGGACCGTACATCTAGGTGTTCTTAGAAGAGATTTTACCTTTTGCACTAACGACATTGTCATAGCTTATAGTCTTTCACATCATACACTGACCTGACAGTGGGATGGAAATTATTGTAGTCATTACTTACCCCCTTGTGGCTGCTGTGCTGCTCTCAGACACCCATCCAGCTCAGGGTAGGTCACTGCCAATATGAGGGCCATTAGGGGGGTCAAGGTGCGACGGGCACCCCTTTTCTCCTTGGAAGGACATCCCCAGCTGGGCCTCTGCGGTCTTCCAAGCCCAGCATCAGAGGTCCTCCCACCACTTCCTACAGTGGATGCTCTGCCGGCGGTGAACCCCCAGGGTCTGCACTTTTGTGGTGATGGTACGCAAGATCCCCTTTTTCTGATGGGCGTTGACCTGCATGGATGACACAGACAAGAGGAGAAAGTCATGTCCAACCAAAACAAGTAGGATGAAAAATCAAGTTATTGCAAGTAGCCAAACGTACCCATCCTCACACTTTAAAATATTTTTTAAGTTATCATCTGCAGCCAGGCTGTGTATGAAGTGGAGTCAGAAATACAACATGCATAACTGGTACCATGTTTTGTCTATAAGCATTTGACCAGACCACAAGAATGTCCTTACAATGGTATATCTCAAAAACTATTAGTCATGCCAACATTTAAGTTAATGATGTTATGAACATATATGGATCCAGGGTACATACATCACACACTACATACTATGTATCAGGGGTAACAGTCTTTCTATGCCGATGTGCACATGCCAATCTACCCACACATGATAGCTCAAACCTTCATTCCTGCACATTCCATCTACATCATCATACCCTCAACCTTTCACCCATTGGTATTGCATTAGACTCACCTGCTTCTCAGGTGCACCATAGAGCTGTTAATACAGGGGTAGGACCTCCTCCACAAGCTTGTCCAGCTCTTCTGGAGAGAAGGCAGGGGCCTTATCACTTACAGGACGTGGCATGATAGCTCCCAGAGGCAGTACACAGCAGCTAAGGTCGTAGAGGTCTTGCTGGCAGCAGTGTCAGGAGACAAGTGAGGGATTGTGCAAAAGATGGCAGTCACGTCCACCACATACAGGACCGTAACCGCCGGCGGACGTCGCCATTGGCCCAAGTCTGTCAAAGGCAGCAATGTGTCCCAATGGCAATGTTCACTGCGGTTGTAACTGCCTACCGCCATGACGACACCCGCCGGCAGAGTCAGGTCACTTCCTGATGTCCTGTACAGTAGGTCAGGCAGCTCCCATTTTAGGGCTCATATATGTACGATGAAGTAATGAAAGTTCTGTCATTTGCTGAAAACACATATCAATGGAAATGTGTTAAGTGCTGGCTTACTGTGTACAAATATCAATGTGCATGTCATTAGTAGAGGAAGTGAAAAGAGGTATTTTGGGTTATGTACAAGAAACATTGTTGTCACCATAATAATAACAATCTGAAGATGGTATATGTGCAACAAATATGTGTTGACTGTCAACTAGGTTGATGCAACTTTTACTGTCAGTGACATGATTCTCCATGAAGAGAACATCTGAGGGTGTAGGGGCTTTGCATACAGTACAAGTTCATATTTTGCCTAGCTATGTGATGAACACCACATATTCCCTTTTTCATGTGACATGACTTAGATATATGTGTGATGTTGGTGTGATCATATTTATGATGTATAGAATGAGTCATTCACATACATTCCAGTGTTGTACCCCATAGTTACCCTGGCCTAAGAAGAGAAAGACAACCTCGAGTGTACCGTCCACTAGCAGACCTGCAGGCCACGCAATATAAATATATCACCTGGATAGGCATACAATTATGGATCTATGTTTTCAGATGGAGCCAGATCTGATGCCTGCCATTCGAAATCCCAATAGCATACCTCCCATCGTTCAAGTCATGTCAATGCTGCACTTCCTAGCCACTGGGTCCTTTCAGAATACAGTGGCCCTAACTGCAGGTGTGTCGCAGCCCATGTTCAGTCTGGTTTTGAAGGCTGTACTGTCTGCATTTTTAAAATACCTGGACAGCTACATCAGATTTCCCCAACGTGGGGATTTGGCCCATTTGAAGGCATATTTCTTTGCTTTGGGACACATTCCACATGTGGTTGGAGCCATAGATGGCACCAATGTAGTCTTGGTTCCCCCAAGTGCTAATGAACAGGTATATAAGAAGAGGGAAAACTCCCACTCCATAAACATCCAAGTGGTCTGTTTGGCTGGCCTATACATCTCACAAGTTTGTGCAAGGTATCCAGGATCAGTCCATGATACCTTCGTCATGCAGAACAGCAAAATTCAACTGCTGATGACACAACTATACACAGAGAGGGCCTGGCTGGTTGGTAAGTCATATGTCATTTGTGTCTGTACCTTTTTCTCTGCTACCATATATGTGGATGTCAAAGATTAATGTTTGGATTGGAGTTACCATACCTTGCAGGGGACTCTGGCTACCCAAACCATCCTTGGTTATTGACACCAGTGAGGTACCCAACCATGCCACGGGAAGTCTGCTTCAATGAGGCCCAAGGAAGGACAAGGCGTGTCGTGGAACGGACTTTTGGGCTCCTGAAGGAAAGATTTTGCAGCATAGAGGAGCCCTCCTCTACTCACCCTACAAGGTATGGCAAATAACTGTTGCCTGCTGCATGATCCACAACCTTACCATGAGACGTCAGATAACATTCATACCAGATGAGGGAGAGCCAGCAGATCCTGTGGGGTGGAAATGCAGATTTCTAAATTATGTACAACCCTTCCTTTTTCCGCTCTTTCACTCTACAACTGACAAATGATTTGTGGTTTTTCTACTTTCCTTTTTTCCTTTTTAGTGTTACACACAGAGCAACGATGAACTGAATTTGTTCCATTCCAAGATGGCGGCCGCCATACAGAGGCACCACCATCTCCCCCCCTTTTTTTGAGTCCCTTTTCAGTGTCCATTTTCTGAGACACTGCCGGTCCGCCCTCCGGGCTAATTGCCCGATACCTTTTTAAACCTTTTGGGACACCGCACCACCGTCTTCGGGGACGTGCTCCAGGGTAGGTGTGCAGCGGATCGGAGACAGATTACAAGTAGGTCCTGCTGATTTGCAGTGTGAATATTTTAGATTTACTACGCTACTGTGTGTGATTAACGTCTATATTGATTTAGAAGCACAAACGAGCCCGGTAGACACGTTAAACTAAGCGCTGCTCTGTGCTCATATCTATGCGATCAGTAACAGCTAATAAGCGCACGCTAGCAACTTTCTAGCATTCTGTTTTTACATTTGAAGGTCTCTATGAACACGGGCCTCGGTCGTTTTACATCGTTTTTGCTTGACAGAGACAGAATTAACTGTAGATGGGCATTCTGCCCACGGTTCTCGTGACCCTTTTATTTTTATACTGATTGAGAACGTGTTCACCAGGGGTTGCAGCTCTTAATTCAAATATGTACTGTACCCTGACAGATATTTGAACTTCTAACAAGGGGATAGATGTTCAGAGAACGATATGTAGTGATTATATACATATGTCACACTACATTCATGATTATTATTTTTCTTGACTATACACTCTATTACCAATTCTTTTTTTATATGTAGTGTTTTCTCCTCTGGTCTGAGGTTTATGCGTCCTCATGATGCCTTATCTCCACATGGGATGGTAAGCCTTTCTATGTCATGTTTAATGTGCTTGACTGCTGTCTCCGAGTCATGACACCTACCATGTTGATGATGGTTTATATGTTTGCCTACAGACACCAATGTATGCTTTGGCTTTTTTGTCTGTTTTTGTTCTTTTACAGGGTGACCTAATAGTTGACTGACTGTGACAAATAAGTCCAGGTACTGTAAGTGACCCTCTAGCACTTATTCTTGTGTGTTTATTTAGGAGAAGTTACACTTTATGGTCCTGAAGAAGCGCCATTGGATCTATCCTAGACCGTCCAGGCGCGAAACATGTCGACCTTTCAGTGTTAGGATTGAGTACATCTCCTCCTTTCCCCCTTTTTTAGGAGTATAGGGGACATTATCCCCCTTAGAACTCCTCCATTCATTTTTAATCTTGGCCTGACCCTCATCTAGAGCAATCAATTAAAGACATTTGGTGTTCAGAGCCAATTTTAACACACTTCTTACTCTCCTCTTCCGTCTTGCGTTATCACACCCTGCTGATTCCATTGGATCAGTAACACCATCTCTGGTCAAAGAGCCACCACCACCTGTGTGGTGGCCCGTCGGACATTGCAGTGCCGGTCTGACGAGGAGTGAGCCCGATGATGATGCCTAGCGTCGGAATTGATGCTTGAGGGCACTCCTATGATATGACCTACTCGTGAACGCCCGTATAGACAGACTCTTTTGGAACAGTGTACCCTTTGTTATATAGGAAATGCAGATTTGCCAAGTGAGGATGAGCATGATGAGGATGAAGCTGGAGACATCAGGGCAGATGTCATCAACCAGTACTTCAACTGACTCAAGGTACGTGATGTGATGTAGCAAATGTGATTCATTGGGGTATTGTTTAGGTTATGCATGCCATGTAATGTTCTGCTTACCACCATCAGTGAGGTCTCGGGAGGCTCCAAAGGCCATGAGTCAGATATGCATGCAGACTGTTGCTTGGAGTTGCGAACAGAACTCTTATGTATAGAGTCTATTGTTTTGTTAATGAACAATCAAAGTAACCTTTCTAGTTATGGATTGCCAATGTGATGCATGTGTTCCACTCTGGCCTATACCTAATCTTTGTCACTCACAGATTTGCAGATTGGCTGTTTGCCTCATCCCCATTTGGCAATCTCAGACAGTGTCACAGGCAGGTGGGATTTGAAGACTAACATAAGAAGTGCACATGGATTACACCAGGTACTGTTTAGCATGAGCTTTGGGGTGTGTGTGTTCTATGCCCAGACCGTCAGGACAGTGTGATGGATGTATCCTTTTCTACAAAATATACCTGTTTGGTATTGCAGTTGCTTCAAATGGTGTCCTGTGTGTGTCCATTTGTGTCTAACACATGTCATAATGTGGTATCCAGACCCTCAACCATCATTATGGTTTGTATTGTACTAACTTGTGCATAGCTCTCAGTGTCTTTCCTCATTGCAGACCAATGTGCATGTGTCTGAAGACTGACATAGGTGAGTGACAAGCCTACAGACACCTGACCATGGTAATTGGAAGGTTCCATGCCTGGGGAGAATAGTACTTACCTCTGTCTGTTTGATGGGGTATGGTCATTTGGAATGTAAGGTATGGGTATGGAATAAGACTTTAACTGATGATACATGGAACCAATCTGTCTGCCTCCTGGGATGGTGAAAGACTAACCTGTTCCTAACGTCTGTTTTCTGTGGGTTGGTAGAGAATGACACCTAAGCTGAAACACTGACGTCGACAGTAGTACTTTGTTATGTGCTGATTGCCATTCTCCAAATAAATATGTTGAGATGTACAGTACAGGTGATTTGTGTCATGTCTGTGTTACAATCCCAAAGCAATATGTATCCTGGTTACCCAGCACATGTGGGATGACCATGACAAAGGTTTAACACTGGAGAGGAACGTTTTGCTGCAATAGTTGTCATACATGACAGCTGTATATGGCTAATACTTCACATTTACACAGAATCTATGGTTAAGTGGTATTTATTGGGGAGTGCACAACAAAATGAGTGATTTGAAAAAGAAATAACACAAAGTTGACAGTGAAGAGTTCAGTCATGGTGGATGAAATCATCTGGGTAGCTGCTACACCATTTGGAAACACAAGCTCAGTGTCCTTGCACCACAGGACAATGTAGGTAGGTTACAGAACAGTCAACATGGTGTATCAGTGACACACAAGGGGAACCAATCAGGAGAGATTCATGTACTGGCTGTGGGTTTGGTCTTGGCATCTGCGCCTCCTGGATGTCTGGGTGGGTGTCCACGTTTTTGGGGGGTTCTTCTGCTACAGAGGGCGGGGTGTCTGAGGCATTTCCTTCCCCTGGGATAGCCTCAATTCCACTAGCAGCCACAAATGTAGAAGGGCCTGATGTCTTATTGCTAGTGGAAGAGGCCTAATGTTGGTTGCCCAACCTACTCAGGGTAGTCCTCATGTCCCTCACTACCCCAGCAATGGAAGCCAGGATGGAATTTTGGGCCTGCCACTGCTGCATGGCTTTCTGGTGGTTGTCCCTCTGCACTTGTTGGATCTCCCCCATCATGGTCAGTATCTGGCCCATCATGCTTTGTGAATATTGGTAGGCTCCCAAGACTTGGGAGATGGTCTCCAGGCCAGTTCTGTCCCTTGCAGCCCCCATCCTCTGGTCCATACCATCCCTCCCACCCATCCTACCTCCACATACCTATGCCCCGGCACAGTGTGCCCACTCTCACTGGTGGTAGGACCATCATTGTCAGGGGTGATATTAGGTGACTCAGGTACCAGTACTAGAGGACACATGATGGAAGAGACTGTCCTTGGGACACAGGTACAGGGGCTAATGGTTGCCTGTGATGCAGTTGCAACAGGGCTGGGAGGAGTCGTTGTGGGCAGGGTGAGGCTGAGAGTGCTTGACTGATCAGGTGTCCCTCATGGGCCAGCTTTGTCCTCAGTGTCCAAACATCCAGGGGTGTTTTCCTCACTGGGCCTCCATCCAGAAGCATAGTGTCAGTCTCTGATGTCCTCTCCATGTTGGTGATGACAAGGATACCTGTAGGAGAAGTGGGACACACAGTTGCTGTAACAGTTGATGCAACAAGTGATGTATAAATTAGACCTCTAAACATGGTATGTGAGATGCACACACTGCTTTTACATGATCCCCTGAAATGACAATGACAGCTGCTACTAAATCTGAGTTGCTGCAGTGTGGGACACAGTGAATTGCAATTGCATCCTGCATTCTCCAAGCTCTTGGAGTATGTTGGTGTTTTGATGGCTGATGATACCCTCATATCTTGTCTGAGCAAAGATATGACAATGTACATTTCTCTCCTAGCTAGGTGTATGTCATTGTTGAGTCAACTAAAAGCGGAACAATGCACAATGATGCCAGAGCTGGCACACGATATATGAGTTACAATTTGATCTTGGCCTCTGTCTGGATGTACTGCAAGTTTAATGGCATCCAGTTTGCCATTTAGTTATCCCCCCCAGGTGAGTATATTACATTATTAGGGAGCTTTTATCAGAGGATAGTTTGGTATGGGACACAGCTGTAGCTTTGATTTTCTTGTAATGGTACTGGTAGTGAGCCATTGCATAGCTGTCATTGCCATGAAGTGTTAAATGGTGGCCCATTCAGGATGGGTTACTTAGATTTTTAGTTTCACATGAAAGACATTTCAAATTTAGTGCACTATTCTGGTTTTGTTAATGATGGCACAGTGCCTTCTGGGAGCTGTAGTGCTGTCAGTTCCCAGTACTTAACATGCTCTTCCCAAACCCTGTAGGCCAAGGTGAGTTTACTTAACATGTGGTATGGCAGAGATGGGTATCTGGAGATTTGAACAGAGGGGTGGTGGGTGGTTTGGTCATTGGTGTGGGGAATGGTGATCAGTGAGCAAGCACGACAAAACTGTTTGGTAACATGAATTTTGTTGTTACTTGCTCGACTCCACTCCCCAAGGTATTCCTGTCAGGTCCTCAGGATGCAGGATATCCAAGACCTTCTCCTCCCATGATGTGAATTGTGGGAGAGGAAGTGGAGGCCCACCACCAGTCTTGAGGACCGCCAGCTTGTGCCTGGATGCCATGGAACGTACCTTACCCTGAAGTCGAACCACCTCTTCCTGATGTCCTCCCTTGTGCGTGGGTAACTGCCTACTGCATTCACCCTGTCGAAAATCTTTAGCCACAACTCAATTTTCCTGGCTATTGATGTTTGCTGGACCTGTGATCCAAATGGACATGGTAGTGGTGGCAAAGACGGTGAGGTAGTGAAAAAAGGATGGATAAAAGTTAGTGATGAGGTGTGGGTCAGGTGATGTGAGTGGGTGACGGTTGTTGTGTATTGTGTGGGTTGTATAATTGTGTGTTATGTATGTTGAGCAAGTGTGGGATGAGTGCTGAGTGAAATGTGTGTGTGTGCCTATTGTTTGTTTAGCTATTTCTTTGTAATTTTGCTAGTCTCTAACTGTGAGTGGTGTTCTGGTTGCAAAGGATTGTGGGTTGTGTATGGGTGTCTTATATAGCGCAGTGTGTCAGGTGTGTGAATACCTGTCAGGTATGGGGTATTCAAACTATCCAATATGGTGTGTTATTCTGACTGATGTGAGTTCAGACCGCCTTGGTTCGCACCGCCAATGATTTTCCACCATGGAAGAACCGCTCTCTTGATTTGTGGATCATAATTAGATCGAATGATTTTAGTCGGGCTGGTGGTCGAACTGCCTTTTTAACGTCTGCCAGTGTCCTGGCGGTTTCAGGAAATCAGCTGTTTTTTGGCAGTCTGAGCTGCATACCTCTTAATATGACAGTCGGATGACCTTCAACATGAGGGTCTTTTGGTGGCCGCCACCACAGCTGTCTTACCGTCAGACTGCCAAACTCGTAATGAGGCCCTATATGCCCTGCAATAAAATGTATGTTAACGTTGCATGATTTGGAACTATTTTTTAATCGCTCATTTTGTTTGGCCCTGGTCAAAGTTATTCATCACAGCTTAAAATCAATGGCTTACTGAAGTTTTGTTTATAATTAATAGACACATTTTTATACTTTGGAATTCAAAAAGGAAATCATAATCAAACAAAACGGATTACAGAAATTATATTTCCAAAGATAAAACTCAAATATATTACTTGAGAAGGCACATATTACAGCAAAAAAATTAAAAATGAGATCTTTGTGGCTTGCATCCATACATGAATTTATTTTTTCTAATTTCTGCCATTTAAACACTAAAATTGTGGGACGTTTTTGCTTTATTTACATCATTATTTACTTAGGAAAAAACGTGAGTCTTTGGGGAAGAGAGACTGCACTCTTCATGTAAACCGTACAAAGCTAAAACAACAGTCTGGACCACAGAGGTAACTTGTTTCTGTAATGCATTCTTGCCTCATCCCTGGTAGCCTGATGCAAACAGCGAGGCTTTCATCCGAGAACCTGCTTTGGTATTTATACATAACAACTGGTCACACAGCAATACAGCTAAGATTTAAAGAGCTTAAAAGTCCAATCCAAGTTAGATAAAAACATAAGCATTACAAAAGTCAAATGTTACACTAGGGGCAATGGATACAAACAACGCCAAAGGGATTTTGTTAAAATAGCTGAGAAAAACAGAATGTGCAGTGCCATATTGAGTCTAGATGACCACTTATGGGGATACATCCTGTACCACACAGTCTTCACTACACAATGCCTTTACTATGCACATATATATATATATATATATATATATATGTGTGTGCATATATGTATATGCATATATATATATATATATATATATATATATATATATATATATATATATATATATATATATATATACACTTATATACATATGTGTGTGTGTGTATATATATATATATATATATATATTCACTGAAAAAACAAAGGTTACTGTAAAGTTATAGTTAGGTGAATATGTCAACTAATAAACAAAACACAGAAATTCACCAGTTATAATTACACCCCTCCTTGCACTGCTTATGACCTCACAAATTACATCACTCATGATATGTTCTATGACATCATTTACGACATCACTCATGACAACTCAAATTACATAATTGAACATGTCATGAGAGATGCAATATGTGAAGTCATAAGCGGTGCATGTTAGGGGTGCAAATTATAGTTAGCTCTGCACATGAATTTCTGTGTTTTCTTTTTGTTCAAAAAGCTAATGTTGTCAGTGGCATATTCACGTAACTATAATGTTACTTTAACCTTTGGCTTTTTCTGTGAATATCTAAGAGATTTTTTTGAATAAAAACAGATTTTTATATCACACCTATCTATAATCTATTTAATAATATAATATCACATTTTAACCCCTTCCCCGCCACGGACGTAATGGTTACGTCCATGGCAGCGCCCGTGTGGCGCCATGGACGTAACCATTACGTCCTGGGACTGGCAGTCGGGGGAAGCGCTAGCGCTTCCCTCGAGGGCCGCCCCCCAACACCCCCAGGCAAGATATGTTTGTATGTGTGCTTTGTGTTGGGGGGTGGCCCCTTGGGCAAGGGTCGCTCCCCCCGGGGGCGCAATGTATTTATCGTCGTTTCTGCCCCCCTTGGGGGCAGATTGGCCCTATTTTTAGGCCGATCTGCCCCCAAGGGGGGCAGAAAGCCACTAGACACCAGGGATTTTATTGTTGCTTTGTATTTTTTGTGTTGGGGGGCGGCCCCTTGGGCAAGGGTCGCTCCCCTTTGGGGGCACATGTATTTTACGTCGTTTCTGCCCCCCCTGGGGGCAGATTGGCCCTATTTTTAGGCCGATCTGCCCCCAAGGGGGGCAGAAAGCCACTAGACACCAGGGATTTTATTGTTGATTTGTATTTTTTGTGTTGGGGGGCGGCCCCTTGGGCAAGGGTCGCTCCCCTTTGGGGGCAAATGTATTTTACGTCGTTTCTGCCCCCCTGGGGGCAGATTGGCCCTATTTTTAGGCCGATCTGCCCCCAAGGGGGGCAGAAAGCCACTAGACACCAGGGATTTTATTGTTGATGTGTATTTTTTGTGTTGGGGGGCGGCCCCTTGGGCAAGGGTCGCCCCCAGGGGCCCTCATGTATTTTTGGGCAGTTCTGCCCCCCTTGGGGGCAGAGAGGCCTATTTTTTTTAGGCCTTTCTGCCCCCAAGGGGGGCAGAATCCCAATAGCGCCAGAAAGATATGTTTGTATGTGTGCTTTGTGTTGGGGGGTGGCCCCTTGGGCAGGGGTCGCTCCCCCCGGGGGCGCAATGTATTTATCGTCGTTTCTGCCCCCCTTGGGGGCAGATTGGCCCTATTTTTACGCCGATCTGCCCCCAAGGGGGGCAGAAAGCCACTAGACACCAGGGATTTTATTGTTGGTTTTTATTTTTTGTGTTGGGGGGCGGCCCCTTGGGCAAGGGTCGCCCCCAGGGGCCCACATGTATTTTTGGGCAGTTCTGCCCCCCTAGGGGGCAGATATGCCTATTTTTTAGGCCTTTCTGTCCCCAAGGGGGGCAGAATCCCCATAGCGCCAGGGATACTATGTGTGTGTGTGTGCTTTGTGTGGGGGTGTGGCCCCTTGGGCAAGGGTGGCCCCCCCCAAAGGGTGCAATGTAATCTGGGCGATTTCTGCCCCCTCCCCTTGGGGGTAGATTGGCCTATTTTTTTTTAGGCCCATCTTCCCCCAAGCAGAGAAGACTAGACACAGGGGAAAATGAAAAAATGGTTAGTGGCGGAGTGTTTGTCAACTGGCGAAGTATTTGCTTTTATGATAATAACAGTTTTTCTCCTTTTTGTTTTAGTTCAAAGCTTTTGCTGACTTTGCTGTGGCTTGTTGCAGTTTTGGCAGTAGTTGTCCTGCGGTTTGCGTAGTTGCATGTTTTAGGTAAGTAAATAAATTTACTCCAAGTGAGTATTGTTGCAATGCATGAATGACATGTTTGTAGGTGGTGTACTGAATGCAGGATTGTGTGTGAAATTGTCCTTAGAGTTATGCACAATGATTATTGTGTTGTCTTATGTCTAATTTGCTTTTTTTTTTCTCTTTTTAGTGGGATATCGTTGGTGATTGCTGTGGCTGTGCAGAGTAGTTGCTGGTGAGTCAAGCTTTTTCAGGCAAGTGAGCAGTATAGTTTTTGAGTTTATAATTCTTAGTGATAAACCTATACTTTGTTACTTATCTTACACAGTGCTGGTTGTTGGTGGTGTATTTGTCCAGTTAATTTTAGTAGGAAGGATCATGGCCAGCCGTAGGATGACCGCTCAGCAGGTTGTTAGTGTGCTTTTTGAGTCATCTTCTGACCATGAATATGAGACTGACTCTGCATCTGAGGCAGAGGAGGAAGTGCAGGATTCTGGAAGTGAATTTTCTGTCAGAGATGAATCATCTGATGATGAAGCCACTCTCAGTGCTGATGAAGGGCCTGTTTTAGAGGAGGACAGTGATGTGCCAATGGTGCAGGAGCCAGCGGCTGAAAGGCTTCCCATTGGAAGACCTGACGCATGGGTTGCACCAAACATGGAGCAGCCACAGTTGCCTGCGTTTACTGGTTTTCCAGGGTGTCGAGTTAATACGGAAAACTTTTTGCCCGTCAACTTTTTTGAGTTGTTTATGGACGATATATTTTTGGAAGAGATTGTTGAGCAGACTAATTTGTATGCAGAGCAGTTTTTGAGGGACAACGCTGCCAGACTTAGGCCACACTCTAGAGCTAGCCGGTGGATTCCCACAAATCTGGAAGAGTTGAAAAAGTTCTTGGGTTTAACTTTTTTGATGGGGCTGATAAGGAAGCCGTCGCTGTCTTCATATTGGTCTACTAGTCCCTTGATGGCAACTGCTATATTTCCTGCCATCATGAGTCGTAACTGGTATGAGCTTCTTCTTCGGATGTTGCATTTTGTAGATAATGCTTTAGCCTTGCCACGAGATCATCCTGATTCTGACCGTCTTTTTAAGATTAGACCTGTCCTTGATCATTTGGTAGATCGGTTTTCAGAGATCTATGTTCCAGGGAAAGAAATATCTGTAGATGAGTCTTTGGTCCTGTTCAAGGGTCGTTTGGTTTTTAGGCAGTACATTCCTAGCAAGAGGGCACGGTATGGAATTAAATTGTATATGCTGTCAGAAAGTAGTACAGGATATGTTTATAATTTCCGGGTCTACACTGGTAGGGATTCCAATATTGACCCCCCTGGTTGTCCTCCCACTTTTGGAGTTAGTGAGAAAATTGTGTGGGAACTTGGTAGACGACTGTTTAACAAAGGTCACCATTTATATGTAGATAACTTCTACACTGGAGTTCGGTTGTTCAAGGAGTTGTTCAGAGTGGACACTGTTGCTTGTGGCACAATCCGCTCTAATCGGAAAGGCTATCCAAAAGAGCTTGTCTGTAAAAAACTTGAGAAGGGACAGTGCAGTGCCTTGCGGAATGATGAGCTGCTAGCTCTGAAATTTGTAGACAAGAGGGATGTATACATGCTAAGCACCATCCATGATGAGAGTACTTCACCTGTGGCTGTTTGGGGTCAGGTTGCCGAAGTGCGCAAACCTGTGTGCATCTTAGACTATAATAAGCACATGGGTGGTGTTGATAGAGTAGATCAGAGGTTAGAACCTTACACTGCTGCTCGTAAGTCTTATGTGTGGTATAAGAAATTAGCGCTTCACTTGTTCCACTTGGCAACTTTTAATGCTTTTGTTGTGTTTAAGGACAGTTCTCCAGAGTCAAGGATGACATTTGTGAAATTTCAGGAGTCTATCATAGCTAGCCTTGTTGTGCTGGAACAGGCAAGAGTTCCTAGAGAAGCAGTGGTGGAGGATGTGGCTAGATTGAAAGATCGTCACTTTGCTGAGCACATTCCTCCCACGGCCAAAAAAAACTTTCCTGCTAAGAGATGTAGAGTCTGTGCTCGAAGAGGTATCAGGAAGGAGACTAGGATGTACTGCCCTGATTGTCCTTCAAAGCCTGGGCTGTGTGTGGGTGGCTGTTTCAGGAGCTACCACACACAGAAGAATTATTGGGAAATTCCGTGAGCGTAAACTGGTGTTTTATATTTTTATATGTTCGGTTTCACGGTTGGCATTAGTCATGTATTCAGTTAGAGCTTTTGTGTTTGTAGTTTTGTACTAATTTATGATTAGTGGTTTCTTTGTTGTTTAAAAAAAACAAAAAGGGGATGGCATGTGTAGAGTGGCGCTTGGCTGGCGGCGTGGGTATGGTGGCGCTTGGCTGGCGGTGTGTGTGGGGTGGCGCTTGGCTGGCGGTGTGTGTGGGGTGGCGCTTGGCTGGCGGTGTGTGTGGGGTGGAACTTGGCTGGCGGTGTGTGTGGGGTGGCGCTGGGCTGGCGGTGTGTGTGGGGTGGCGCTTGGCTGGTGGTGTGGGTGGGGTGGCGCTTGGCTGGTGGTGTGGCGCTTGGCTGGCAGTGCCGGCCAAACGCCAGTCCACACACTCATCAGCTGGTGTGATTGCTGTATCAGGCATGTGGGCGTATGAAAGTGATGGGCCATTGACTGGCGCTGTCTGTGGATGCGAGTCTTGTAATGTGCTGGGCCCGTGGCTGGCGGCGTGAATGGTCTAGTGCATGTCATGTATGAAAGGTGTGTGAATGGACTGTAAAGCGGTTGGTGCCTTGTCGTGGCTTTACAGCTCACGAGCTGTGAGTCATTGGTTCAGTTTTTTGGCCTTTCAGTTATTACCAGTGCATTTCACTTTTGTGAAATCTCTTGTTAATAAAATTTGATCTACTGAACCATCACTCACCCTCGTGCCAAATCCAACCAGTATGTGTGGTACAAATGACAAAACCTGCTCCGCTGTAATCAGGCGTCGCAGCACACTTGAGACACGCTAGGTGCCTCAGGTGGGACCCCGATGATGAAGCATGCCACCAACTTGGTTGGTGGGTGAGGGGTCTTCTTCACATAACCTAAGTGTGTTTCTTTTCACAATTTTAGTGTTTGGCACATCACGGACGTATGTGCACACATCAAAGTGATATATTCCAAAAATACCTGTGTTTGGGGGGGAGGGCCCACCTATGTTTTTGGTCCTGGGTGCGGCCGTCATGTAGGGAAACCTACAAAATCCAGAAACTTTTTAAAACTAGGCACCCCAAGGAGTCTAGGGAGGTGTGGCTTGTGTGGCTCCCCCAACATTTTCTTACCCAGACTCCTCTGTAAACCTCACAATTTGCATAAAAAAGCATATTTTCCTGATTTTTCTTAGTAGGATCACCGCTCCAGCACAAAATTCCTACTCCCCAGTTTTCCCCTTAGTCTCCCAAGTAAAATGACACCTCACTTATGTGGGTCCCCAAAGCAGAGTCCGTCTAAAGATGTATAAAAGAATATGCCCTTATAAACTTGCTGTGCTATCCCTTCTATCCCTTCAGGTTTTGGGCCTTATTATGTTGCAGGCACCTGGGCCACCCACACAAGTGAGGTATAATTTTTATCGGGAGACTTGGGGGAACGCTGGGTGGAAGGAAATTTGTGGCTCCTATCAGATTCCAGAACTTTCTGCCACAGAAATATGAGGAACATGTGTTTTTTTAGCCAAATTTTGAGGTTTGCAAAGGATTCTGGGTAACAGAACCTGGTCCGAGCCCCGCAAGTCACCCCTCCTTGGATTCCCCTAGGTCTCTAGTTTTCAGACATGCACAGGTTTGGTAGGTTTCCCTAGGCGCCGGGTGAGCTACAGGCCAAAATCCACAGGTAGGCACTGTTTTCTCCCAAAATTTTGGATGTGTCCACGTTGCGCTTTGGGGTGTTTCCTGTCGCCGGCGCTAGGCCTACCCACGCAAGTGAGGTATCATTTTTATCGGGAGACTTGGGGGAACGCTGGGTGGAAGGAAATTTGTAGCTCCTCTCAGATTCCAGAACTTTCTGCCACAGAAATGTGAGGAACATGTGTTTTTTTAGCCAAATTTTGAGGTTTGCAAAGGATTCTGGGTAACAGAACCTGGTCCGAGCCCCGCAAGTCACCCCTCCTTGGATTCCCCTAGGTCTCTAGTTTTCAGAAATGCACAGGTTTGGTAGGTTTCCCTAGGTGGCGGCTGAGCTAGTGGCCAAAATCTACAGGTAGGCACTTCGCAAAAAACACCTCTGTTTTTTTCCAAAATTTAGGATGTGTCCACGTTGCGCTTTGGGGTGTTTCCAGTCGCCGGCGCTAGGCCTACCCACGCAAGTGAGGTATCATTTTTATCGGGAGACTTGGGGGAACGCTGGGGGGAAGGAAATTTGTAGCTCCTCTCAGATTCCAGAACTTTCTGCCACAGAAATGTGAGGAACATGTGTTTTTTTAGCCAAATTTTGAGGTTTGCAAAGGATTCTGGGTAACAGAACCTGGTCCGAGCCCCGCAAGTCACCCCTCCTTGGATTCCCCTAGGTCTCTAGTTTTCAGAAATGCACAGGTTTGGTAGGTTTCCCTAGGTGGCGGCTGAGCTAGAGGCCAAAATCTACAGGTAGGCACTTCGCAAAAAACACCTCTGTTTTTTTCCAAAATTTAGGATGTGTCCACGTTGCGCTTTGGGGTGTTTCCTGTCGCCGGCGCTAGGCCTACACAAGCAAGTGAGGTATCATTTTTATCGGGAGACTTGGGGGAACGCTGGGTGGAAGGAAATTTGTAGCTCTTCTCAGATTCCAGAACTTTCTGCCACAGAAATGTGAGGAACATGTGTTTTTTTAGCCAAATTTTGAGGTTTGCAAACGATTCTGGGTAACAGAACCTGGTCCGAGCCCCTCAAGTCACCCCTCCTTGGATTCCCCTAGGTCTCTAGTTTTCAGAAATGCACAGGTTTGGTAGGTTTCCCTAGGTGGCGGCTGAGCTAGAGGCCAAAATCTACAGGTAGGCACTTCGCAAAAAACACCTCTGTTTTTTTCCAAAATTTAGGATGTGTCCACGTTGCGCTTTGGGGTGTTTCCTGTCGCCGGCGCTAGGCCTACCCACGCAAGTGAGGTATCATTTTTATTGGGAGACTTGGGGGAACGCTGGGTGGAAGGAAATTTGTAGCTCCTCTCAGATTCCAGAACTTTCTGCCACAGAAATGTGAGGAACATGTGTTTTTTTAGCCAAATTTTGAGGTTTGCAAAGGATTCTGGGTAACAGAACCTGGTCCGAGCCCCGCAAATCACCCCTCCTTGGATTTCCCTAGGTCTCTAGTTTTCAGAAATGCACAGGTTTGGTAGGTTTCCCTAGGTGGCGGCTGAGCTAGAGGCCAAAATCTACAGGTAGGCACTTCGCAAAAAACACCTCTGTTTTTTTCCAAAATTTAGGATGTGTCCACGTTGCGCTTTGGGGTGTTTCCTGTCGCCGGTGCTAGGCCTACCCACGCAAGTGAGGTATCATTTTTATCGGGAGACTTGGGGGAACGCTGGGTGGAAGGAAATTTGTAGCTCCTCTCAGATTCCAGAACTTTCTGCCACAGAAATGTGAGGAACATGTGTTTTTTTAGCCAAATTTTGAGGTTTGCAAAGGATTCTGGATAACAGAACCTGGTACGAGCCCCGCAAGTCACCCCTCCTTGGATTCCCCTAGGTCTCTAGTTTTCAGAAATGCACAGGTTTGGTAGGTTTCCCTAGGTGGCGGCTGAGCTAGAGGCCAAAATCTACAGGTAGGCACTTCGCAAAAAACACCTCTGTTTTTTTCCAAAATTTAGGATGTGTCCACGTTGCGCTTTGGGGTGTTTCCTGTCGCCGGCGCTAGGCCTACCCACGCAAGTGAGGTATCATTTTTATCGGGAGACTTGGGGGAACGCTGGGTGGAAGGAAATTTGTAGCTCCTCTCAGATTCCAGAACTTTCTGCCACAGAAATGTGAGGAACATGTGTTTTTTTAGCCAAATTTTGAGGTTTGCAAAGGATTCTGGGTAACAGAACCTGGTCCGAGCCCCGCAAGTCACCCCTCCTTGGATTCCCCTAGGTCTCTAGTTTTCAGAAATGCACAGGTTTGGTAGGTTTCCCTAGGTGCCGGCTGAGCTAGAGGCCAAAATCTACAGGTAGGCACTTCGCAAAAAACACCTCTGTTTTTTTCCAAAATTTAGGATGTGTCCACGTTGCGCTTTGGGGTGTTTCCTGTCGCCGGCGCTAGGCCTACCCACGCAAGTGAGGTATCATTTGTATCGGGAGACTTTGGGGAACGCTGGGTGGAAGGAAATTTGTAGCTCCTCTCAGATTCCAGAACTTTCTGCCACAGAAATGTGAGGGACATGTGTTTTTTTAGCCAAATTTTGAGGTTTGCAAAGGATTCTGGGTAACAGAACCTGGTCCGAGCCCCGCAAGTCACCCCTCCTTGGATTCCCCTAGGTCTCTAGTTTTCAGAAATGCACAGGTTTGGTAGGTTTCCCTAGGTGCCGGCTGAGCTAGAGGCCAAAATCTACAGGTAGGCACTTCGCAAAAAACACCTCTGTTTTTTTCCAAAATTTAGGATGTGTCCACGTTGCGCTTTGGGGTGTTTCCTGTCACCGGCGCTAGGCCTACCCACGCAAGTGAGGTATCATTTGTATCGGGAGACTTGGGGGAACGCTGGGTGGAAGGAAATTTGTAGCTCCTCTCAGATTCCAGAACTTTCTGCCACAGAAATGTGAGGGACATGTGTTTTTTTAGCCAAATTTTGAGGTTTGCAAAGGATTCTGGGTAACAGAACCTGGTCCGAGCCCCGCAAGTCACCCCTCCTTGGATTCCCCTAGGTCTCTAGTTTTCAGAAATGCACAGGTTTGGTAGGTTTCCCTAGGTGGCGGCTGAGCTAGAGGCCAAAATCTACAGGTAGTCACTTTGCTAAAAACAGCTCTGTTTTCTGTGATATGTCCACGTTGTGTTTTGGGGCATATCCTGTCGCGGGCGCTAGGCCTACCCACACAAGTGAGGTATCATTTTTATCGGGAGACGTGGGGGAACGCTGGGTGGAAGGAAATTTGTGGCTCCTCTCAGATTCCAGAACTTTCTGCCACAGAAATGTGAGGAACATGTGTTTTTTTAGCCAAATTTTGAGGTTTGCAAAGGATTCTGGGTAACAGAACCTGGTCCGAGCCCCGCAAGTCACCCCTCCTTGGATTCCCCTAGGTCTCTAGTTTTCAGAAATGCACAGGTTTGGTAGGTTTCCCTAGGTGCCGGCTGAGCTAGAGGCCAAAATCTACAGGTAGGCACTTCGCAAAAAACACCTCTGTTTTTTTCCAAAATTTAGGATGTGTCCACGTTGCGCTTTGGGGTGTTTCCTGTCGCCGGCGCTAGGCCTACCCACGCAAGTGAGGTATCATTTGTATCGGGAGACTTGGGGGAACGCTGGGTGGAAGGAAATTTGTAGCTCCTCTCAGATTCCAGAACTTTCTGCCACAGAAATGTGAGGAACATGTGTTTTTTTAGCCAAATTTTGAGGTTTGCAAAGGATTCTGGGTAACAGAACCTGGTCCGAGCCCCGCAAGTCACCACTCCTTGGATTCCCCTAGGTCTCTAGTTTTCAGAAATGCACAGGTTTGGTAGGTTTCCCTAGGTGCCGGCTGAGCTAGAGGCCAAAATCTACAGGTAGGCACTTCGCAAAAAACACCTCTGTTTTTTTACAAAATTTAGGATGTGTCCACGTTGCGCTTTGGGGTGTTTCCTGTCGCCGGCGCTAGGCCTACCCACGCAAGTGAGGTATCATTTTTATCGGGAGACTTGGGGGAACGCTGGGTGGAAGGAAATTTGTAGCTCCTCTCAGATTCCAGAACTTTCTGCCACAGAAATGTGAGGGACATGTGTTTTTTTAGCCAAATTTTGAGGTTTGCAAAGGATTCTGGGTAACAGAACCTGGTCCGAGCCCCGCAAGTCACCCCTCCTTGGATTCCCCTAGGTCTCTAGTTTTCAGAAATGCACAGGTTTGGTAGGTTTCCCTAGGTGGCGGCTGAGCTAGAGGCCAAAATCTACAGGTAGTCACTTTGCTAAAAACAGCTCTGTTTTCTGTGATATGTCCACGTTGTGTTTTGGGGCATATCCTGTCGCGGGCGCTAGGCCTACCCACACAAGTGAGGTATCATTTTTATCGGGAGACGTGGGGGAACGCTGAGTGGAAGGAAATTTGTGGCTCCTCTCAGATTCCAGAACTTTCTGCCACAGAAATGTGAGGAACATGTGTTTTTTTAGCCAAATTTTGAGGTTTGCAAAGGATTCTGGGTAACAGAACCTGGTCCGAGCCCCGCAAGTCACCCCTCCTTGGATTCCCCTAGGTCTCTAGTTTTCAGAAATGCACAGGTTTGGTAGGTTTCCCTAGGTGCCGGCTGAGCTAGAGGCCAAAATCTACAGGTAGGCACTTCGCAAAAAACACCTCTGTTTTTTTCCAAAATTTAGGATGTGTCCACGTTGCGCTTTGGGGTGTTTCCTGTCGCCGGCGCTAGGCCTACCCACGCAAGTGAGGTATCATTTGTATCGGGAGACTTGGGGGAACGCTGGGTGGAAGGAAATTTGTAGCTCCTCTCAGATTCCAGAACTTTCTGCCACAGAAATGTGAGGAACATGTGTTTTTTTAGCCAAATTTTGAGGTTTGCAAAGGATTCTGGGTAACAGAACCTGGTCCGAGCCCCGCAAGTCACCCCTCCTTGGATTCCCCTAGGTCTCTAGTTTTCAGAAATGCACAGGTTTGGTAGGTTTCCCTAGGTGCCGGCTGAGCTAGAGGCCAAAATCTACAGGTAGGCACTTCGCAAAAAACACCTCTGTTTTTTTCCAAAATTTAGGATGTGTCCACGTTGCGCTTTGGGGTGTTTCCTGTCGCCGGCGCTAGGCCTACCCACGCAAGTGAGGTATCATTTTTATCGGGAGACTTGGGGGAACGCTGGGTGGAAGGAAATTTGTAGCTCCTCTCAGATTCCAGAACTTTCTGCCACAGAAATGTGAGGGACATGTGTTTTTTTAGCCAAATTTTGAGGTTTGCAAAGGATTCTGGGTAACAGAACCTGGTCCGAGCCCCGCAAGTCACCCCTCCTTGGATTCCCGTAGGTCTCTAGTTTTCAGAAATGCACAGGTTTGGTAGGTTTCCCTAGGTGGCGGCTGAGCTAGAGGCCAAAATCTACAGGTAGTCACTTTGCTAAAAACAGCTCTGTTTTCTGTGATATGTCCACGTTGTGTTTTGGGGCATATCCTGTCGCGGGCGCTAGGCCTACCCAAACAAGTGAGGTATCATTTTTATCGGGAGACTTGGGGGAACATAGAATAGCAAAACAAGTGTTATTGCCCCTTGTCTTTCTCTACATTTATTCCTTCCAAATATAGGGGTGTGTGTAAAAAAGACATCTATTTGAGAAATTCCATGTAATTCACGTGCTACTATGGTCACCCCGGAATTCAGAGATGTGCAAATAACCACTGCTCCTCAACACCTTATCTTGTGCCCTTTTTGGAAATGCAAAGGTTTTCTTGATAGCTATTTTTTACTCCTTATATTTCAGCAAATGAATTACTGTATATCCGGTATAGAATGAAAACGCACTGCATGGTGCAGCTCATTTATTGGCTCTGGGTTCCTCGGGTTCTTGATGAACCTACAAACCCTATGTATCCCCGCAACCACAGGAGTCCAGCAGATGTAACGGTATATTGCTTTCGATAATCTGACATTGCAGGGAAAAGTTACAGAGTAAAAAGTAGAGAAAAATTAATGTTTTTTTCACCTCAATTTCAATATTTTTCTTTTTCAGCTGTTATTTTCTGTAGGAAACCCTGGTAGGAACTACACAAATGACCCCTTGCTGAATTCAGAATCTTGTCTACTTTTCAGAAATGTTTAGGTTTCTGGGATCCAGCATTGGTTTCATGACCATTCCGGTCACTGACTGGAAGGAGGCTGAAAGCACAAAAAATTGCACAAATGGGGTATGCCCCAGTAAAATGCCAAAATTGTGTTGAAAAATTGGGTTTTCGGATTCAAGTCTGCCTGTTCCTGAAAGCTGGGAAGCTGCTGAGTTTAGCACCGCAAACCCTTTGTTGATGCCATTTTCAGGGGAAAAACCACAAGCCTTCTTCTGCAGCCTCTTTTTCCAATTTTTTTGAAAAAAACGAAATTTTCACTGTATTTTGGCCAATTTCTTGGCCTCCTTCAGGGGAACCCACAAAGTCTGGGTACCTTTAGAATCCCTAGGATGTTGGAAAAAAAGGACGCAAATTTGGCTTGGTTAGCTTATGTGGACAAAAAGTTATGAGGGCCTAAGCGCGAACTGCCCCAAATAGGCAAAAAAAGGCCTGGCACAGGAGGGGGAAAAGGCCTGGCAGCGAAGTGGTTAAACGCACAAAATCATAGAAATACAGCTAACTCGTGCTTTAAGGTAACTATAACTCGCGGCCCTGCCATGCACTGTTACCTCATCAATAATTTTACCGCAAATGTTACAGTAGCATTATCAATAGTGTTCTAAAAAATATTGAATATCTGTAATATCTGGGGTAATTAGCACTGCATGGCGAGGGCGCAACTTATAGTTACCTTACAGAGCAAGTTATAGTTACTCGAAATAACTCTAACTACAACAGCTGAATTCTTATGATTTAGCACATTTAAAATGTGAGTCCAACTATCACGGCCCTGTAACCTTTGTTTTTTTAAAGTTAATTTCTATGTTTTTTTTATTTTATTTCCTAACGATAATGTCCCTGTAACCTTTGTTTTTTCAGTGAATGTCTATCATTTGTTTTAATGTAAAGTAATTTGAATTACTATACATTAATCCAACCACATCCCATACCCACCCCAAACCCTAAAAACACCTTACCACCGAAAAACTCACACCCACCCTAAGCCCTAAAAACACCCAAAAACCCCCAAAACCCATACCCTCAATAAGCCCTAAAAATGTCCTTGCCACCCAAAACCTGTGCCCACTCCTAAACCCTAAAAATACATTTGCCACCCAAACACCCATAGCCACCCTATACCCTAAATTACCCTTGCCACCCAAAAAACAATACCTACCCTAAACCCTAAAATTACCCTTGGCACCTAAAATCCCATACCCACTGTAAACTTTAAAAATTCCCTTGGCACTCAAAAACCCATACCCACCCTAAACCCTAAAAATGTCCTTGCCACCCAAAAAGCCATACTTAGCTGAAACCCTAAAATTACCCTTGCCACCCAAAAACCGATACCTCCCTAAACCCTAAATAAAAACACTTACCACGCAAAAACCTATACTCATCCTAAACCCTAAAAATGACTTTGTGTGTGTGGGTATTTACATATATATATATACTTAATGCTTACCACACAAAAGCCCATACCCAGCCTAAACCCTAAAAATGTTACATGTGTCGTTAAGTCTGTGTGGTAACGAAATGCGGGGTTCAACCTTCATTGTACATGCTGTTTCCCCTACAGCACAATAATTTCTATGACAAAATGAACCCCCTCATTCTGTTCGTTTCTGTATTAAATGTTTTAAGTTATACCAGTTTGACTCAGTTAAGATGGCTTCAGGTGTGCCCCACTTCTGTCATAAGTAAGACTTTTAGGGGCAGATTTAAGGAAAGTGGTGCTGCACACAGTGCAGCACCACTTTCCTTGCATCCCCTACCGCCACCATGTGGATGCCATATTTAAACTATTTAAAATACTGCACACCATGGCAGAGGGTAGGAATCAATAGCGTCAGATTTTTTTGATGCTATTGATGTGCTCCTGCAGAGTACATAGGGCCCATTATAAATAATGGTATGCCCCCTTTAGCACCTGCTCTGAGCAGGCATTGAAAGTGCTGATGAAAATGGCACAAAGAAATCTTTTGGATTTCCTTACACCATTTTTTTAGCCCCCCAAACAGGGGAACGCCCCCTTCCATACATTATGCCTGGCGCAGGCATAATGTGGCGCAAGTGTTTGCAAAATGGCTCAATGCATGCATTGTGCCATTGTGCAAATATGGCGCAGGGAAAATGCCACTTTAGCGCCACCTTAGTGTTACAAAAATGACGCCATGGCGGCACTAAGGTGGAGCTAGGGACTCTTAAATATGTCCCATAATGCCCTAGTTGTTCTTTAGAAAACTCTGGGAGATTGCAGTAGAACACAAGGGAATCAACTGATATCCTGCTCTTGTCGGAAATACATGTTTTACAGAGAATGTCAGAATTCATTCTCATATGGTTGAGAAAGATAGTGTGAATTTACAGAAAATATGCTCTCATTTTAGCTTCCAGAGCACCTTCCATCACCTCTATGGGAAAATCATGAGAAGACGTTTTTCTCTCACACATGATTCATTAAATCCCAGTAGGGTAAAATCAGCTTGGAGCACACCATCATTCCTGAAATTAGTATAGTACCATCAACAAATAATTTATATAGGGACTAAAATTTGTTATTACCCTTTACACGTTATCCTTTTAGTGACCCTCAAAACCTGGCATTCACTACAATGCATTTCAAAGGGGTGATATCACGTATATTGGTCCCAAGATGGCTGCCAGCACTTCCTGGTTAAAGTGCTGACAGCCAATCACATCTCACCATGAGGTCTGTGCTTAGCCTCCACCCAGACATACAAATTTGCATTTCCAATAATTTCTTCTAAACTACTAAATGGATTTACACCAAATAATTAAAGCACAATCTGTGGAAGTCTAACTTTCTGCCAAATTTGGTGTAATTCTGTCCAGCGGTTTAGGCTGTAGTTGTATTCAAAAGTCCTATGGGAATTAACATGGGAAATGCACTTTATTTGACCCCCCATTTTCCTCAGTCTCCACTTGACAGATCACGGCGAAACTTTCCATGTGCAACAAGAATTACTTGCATACTTTTTTTGGAAAGTTTTGGGAAGATTCGTCAAACGACGGCAAAGATATATGCAAGTCCAAAAATGCTTTTTCCTATGGAAACATGGTCCTAACTTTAACTACCTACTGGCAACCATCAGAAGGTTATATATATACTACCTGCTGACGGTTGCCAGGAGCTAGTTATAGGAAGGACCTAGTGTCCATAGAAAAAGCGTTTTTGACTTGCTTATATCTTTGCCACCATTTGACGAATCTTTATGAAAATTCCTAAAAAAGTGTGATCAAGAATCTTGTGCGTGGAAAGTTTTAGGGTGATCTCTCAAGCGCGAACTGAGAAAAAGGGAGGGTAAAAAAAAGTGCATTTCCCATTTTAATTCCCATGGAGATTTTAGACACGACTACAGCCCAGACTGCTGGACAGAATTACACCAAATTCGGCAGAAAGGCAGCTCTTGGTCCTGAAAGAGTGTTTTTTTTTATTTAGTGTAAATTCATTGAACTATTGAAAACAACATCATTTGTATATCTGGAGGCGCAAAGGCTTCACAAATACTCCAGATCTCGTGCAGAGAACCGATTGGCTGACAACACTTCAACCAGGAAGTGTATGCCGCCATGCAGCTGTGTTTCAAAACAAGTGTAAAAATAAAAGAAAAGGGGTAGGGTACATTTACCCAAAACCCCTAACCTTTTAAAAAAATAAAAGTTCTCCTGCGTTTCTCTATAATGTTGCCCCCGGATGGATGGGTTCTGGGGGCATTTTGAGAGAAAAAAAGGAGGGGGCACATTGGGCCCCTCCTCCTAGAGATTTCAAAAGCCCGAGGACCATCACCTTCCTGGGTCGATCCTAAATTAACTGTGCCTGGGGAAACACAGCCCCCCACAACCTGGGGACCACCACCTCTCCAGAGAATGATTTCTAGATAATTGAGGGGGCCACCACCTTTCTGGGGCTATTTCTTAATAGTTTGTGGGGGCTGCACCCCCATCCCCCCACGACCTTGGGGACCACACCCTCCCTGGGGCAGCATAATTAAAAAATATAAGGGGGGATCCTGTGAACTCCCGACCCCTGGGCCCTCAGGACCACCATCTTCCCGGGCTACCTCCTGATAATGATAATAATATAAAGACAGATCAACCCAGAAATTGTCCATGCGTAACGAAAATAACCGGCACACTTTTTTGGGAAAATGTCATTAAGATTTGTCAAATGACACCAAAGATATAGACAAGTCAAAAAATGATTTTCCTATATAAACATGGTCCTAACTATACCTACTGGCAACTGCCAGTGGATTTTATATATATATACATATATAGATATATATATTCACTTAAAAAATAAAGAACGCTACAGTTAGGCTCACATTTTAAACTTACTAAACTGTAGAAGTTCATCTGTTATAGTTATCGTTATTTTGAGTATCTATAACTCGTGCCCTATGGCAACAATAAATCGCGCCGTCGCCATGCACTGCTAATTCCCCACATATTACATCAATCATGATATCTTTGATAATATCATTGATAATATCAATGTAACATTTGCAGTGAAATTATTTATCAGAAACCTGTGCATGGCGGGGGCGCGAGTTTAAATTACCTTAGGGCACGAGTTATAGTTATTTGAGATAACAATAACTGCTGAATTTCTATGGTTTTGTGTGAGTAAATTCAGATTCTAACTGTAATGTCCCTGTAACCTATGTTTTTTTAAATTCTGTTTCCTAACTATAATGTTTGTTTTTTTAGTACATATATTTATAATTAGTACATATACATATATTTATTTATTTTTTATTATCTAGTGGCAGTCGCCACTTGGTAGTTATAGTTACAACCATGTTTCTATAGAAAAAGCGTTTTTTGACCTGCTCATATCTGTGGCTCAGTTTGACGAATCGTCACGAACGTTTTCCAAAAAAGTGCCCCGGTGATTCTTATTGAGCACGGAAAGTTTTGGGGTGATCCGTCAGCGGTTGCCGAGAAAATCGGGGGTAAAAAATGTATCACTTCCCTTGTTAATTCCCATAGGACCTTTAGACACGACTACAGCCCAAACCACTGGACGGAATTACACCAAATGTGGCAGAAATCTAGCGTTCGGTATGCAGATTACACTTTCACATAACAAGAATAGCTACATTGTTACTTGTTTTGGACTACCATCCACCCAACTAATAATAAACTTTCTCACACCTCCCATTTGACAATTCCCTTCTGTTCCACGGATTTCCTCAGATTGGACCCCATATTCTCCCAGTCAGAGCCCATTAGCAGAAGTGCTAACCAGTAGCACTTGCATAATTTAGACCTGCGATGGTGTTCCACGTCCTGGTTTCAGAATGTAAATATTTTGTGGTTATGTGGAAGGCTACCCATTACAGTCTCTTACTCTGACCTTTGGAGCAAACATACTCAATCACCATGACTTTTGAAAGACACATTTAGAAGTAGGGGAGATTTCCAAGCTATGAAACCCCAGAATACTTCCAGGGTATATCTGGTGGGCTGTTTGATCTTGCTATGGGAGTAGGATATAATTAACCCTCGTCCACCTATATCCGTCCTTCTGACCTTGGGCCAGATGTAGCAAAGGGTTTTTCCCATTCTGTTCAATGGGAAAATATGTTCGTACAAATGGCCCCTTGTGTCTTACCTTGAGAAGAATTTCCCAGTTGCCATTTGTTTTTCAATTTTATTACGCCACATGTTTGAGCTTAATGTCTTCATATGTACGTAGGGTTGAATTAGTTTGGAATCAGTTTCTCTTTACTCTCTTCATCAGCTGAGAGGGGAAGGTTTTGGAGTGGCCATCTTTGGCTTCATGTCCTCCAGCCTCTTTAGTTAGTTTTGTAGTATGGTGAGGCTATATGTTGGCATCACTTTGCTTGTCTCCTTATTCCCCTGCTGTCCTTCTCTTGACTTCGCTCTGTCTAGTTTAGCTGCAGTGGAATTGGTGGGTTTTGGAAGGCTGGATCATTAGGAGTTCTACCTGGGAAGCAGGGTTTACTCAGAGGGCTGTAAGATTGTAATGTGGCTGACTCATTAAAGTTGCTTCCATGAATAAAAAGTACTTCTAGCACCCAACAAAACAACAAAACATTGATCAGTGGCATAAATGGTGACATTGTGACATCGATCCTTTACAATAAGTGCTTGCTGCAGGCAGAGAAACACTGATTATGCTTGTTCCATGGTGTTTTATAGTTGTTACCTTTGAAGAGGCAGGAAGGATGAACAGAACTACAATTTTCTTTAATGATCCACTTGACCCTTTCCTCCTACATACTATAGCTGGTCCCCTGTTTGCAATAATATACTATTCAATAATGTCTCTTGAAAAAAATGAAATGTCTTAGTATCCAGCAATTGGTTATCTGATCTTGCTCTTGTTCAATTTTCACTGTGGCTGGTTGAGGTCAAATTCATATGCAGCAAATGAAGGATGAACATGCACATTACTAGGGCTGGACGAAATGTTAATTATGCCAGAGTAATTGATGTAAATTTGGTAATTTGTGTGATGCAATTTATGTGAAATTACTGAGACTATGCCACGTTGCATCATTTTTTGATGAAGTTTTACTGAACAAAGAGGGGGTCAATACGAGTCTGGCGGTCACTAAATCGGCAGACTTGTGGATGCTGAGTGGTCCGCTACCAATGCGGCAGTCCGAGTGCCACATTACAACCCCGGTGGTCGAACCACCAGGGAGCCGCCAGCTCCCCCAGGATTGGAGATCCCGGCGGTCTGGAGGTGGTGGTGGTCCTAATCTGACAGGGCAGCGCTGGTGTGGATTACGACCCCCTTCTTTGCCAGCGGTTTCATTGCAGTACCATCTCCATGAAAACGCCGGCAGATTATGGGCATAGGGGGTGCCAGGGGCCCCTGCACTGTACATGCACTTTGCATTGGCAGTGCATGGGCCCCCGTGGCCAGTACCCTCGCAATGTTTGCAGGCAGTGAACATTGCGAAGGTGCTGGTGCACCCTGCAGGCTACAGCATTGCCACCAGCCTAATGACGAGCCGGAGACAATGCTGTATCCTGTTTCCTGCTAGGCCAGCGGGCAGAAATTCAGTCTCCTGCTTGCTGACCTAGCAGGAAATTCTTAATGGCGCTGGTGGGAGGTAGCCTGTGTGGTGGCAACCTCCCCGTCGGACGTTCGGCAGACGGTAAAAACCATCCACCAAACTCATAATGACCCCCAGGGTATTGGAAGCAAGCAACCAGAAATCAACTTGACATTACATTTTCAAGGTGAACTATTACCTAAACGGACCGTTTAGTAACTTTTTGAGTGTGGGTTGCATGGCACATCCTAATCCCTAATTTCACATGATTTTGCAGTATTTTTGGCTAATTACGCTACAGTTTTGCATACTTCTAGAGATTATTGTGTCCCAAGAAATAGATGCTTACCTATTAGGGATGTTAACACCTTCTTTGAAGAAAATATATTTTAAGGCCAAATACTTAAGAAATCTATTATCAGTACATTTAAATGCAAAAAAAAAGAAAAATTGAGATTCAATTTTGGAACAATTAGAGCCGGCCTAAAATCGATTTCTTGATACCAATATAAAGGATACTATTCTAATCCATTTGGGGTGCTATACAATTCACTAACACATTTCTGAAAAATCTCTTAATGCAGCTGTATATTTCCTAGACAAAATCTTCAACTCTTTCTCATAATAATGCAACATGTTTACAATTGTCAAAAATCATGCACTGTACCTCAGAGCAGAGACAATTGATACAGTAAACCAGTCCATACGGTTCCAGGTAGGGGTGCCATCTTTCTCCAGTGCGATACCGCTTGTCTTGAAACACACAGTATGTCTCTGAATCTGTTGGAATAACATTTATAGACTTTAATTTTATAATATTTTAATTGAGTTTTTGAGACATCTGTAAAATTGACATTTGCAAGACAGAAGAGGAAAGGAGAAACAAATAGGTACAACTTGACCTAGAATTTGAAAATAATTTTAAATACGTATATATTTTATCAGTAATCAAACAAGCTTTCATAGTGAGTTAACATTGGTCCAATGGCACATCCTCTTTCAACAGCCTGACCAATATATTTCAATGTTTTGGGCACACCAGTGTCTCTCGTATATGACAAAGCTTGGTCCCTCACTCTTGTGAAGATGGTGGGCTCGATGCGGAAAGGAATTATCTTTTTCACCCTTAATAACTTTGCCTCCTTTCACAAACGTGCACCAGGTTTGTGGAAAAGAGCATTTATTCACAAGTCAAACACACGCAGGGCTATTCACAGAGGGAATTTACACTTGTGAGCAAATTTACACTTGTAATTTACACACTTTTTGAGAACTTTACTTTTTTTGACTATTTACAAAACCTGAGTGTAAAATTACTCAAAAAGTGTAACTTGCATGTTTCCATCCACTGAAAAAGTGGATGGAACCTAACTTACGAGTATAAGGTGCCACTAAAAATCTAGCACAACACATAGCTAACCCATGGTAGCGCAACACCCTTGCACAGAAAATAATGCAGGTAGGAACTTAAAATAAAACCCTATCGGTAATAATGCTAAATTAAAATTCATTGTTTAAAATATTTAAACATATAAATGAATATGATTAAATGTTAAAAATAAATAAAAAATAGTACATATTAAGTTTCATTATAAACATATTTTTGTTTTACATTTAAACATCGACATAAGAATATATTTTATTATTAAGTTACTGTTATTAAATTCTATACATCACTTTTAATAATTATTAATGCGCAGTACAAAACGTTTATTTCAGGTGTGATTTTTTCATTTAATTTAAACTTCTGAAAATGAAATTTATATTTATATTAATTGAAAATATAATTGGAAATTAAGTTAATAGTGCTGTGGCATTTTTATATAGTTCTATATTTAAAATAAATGTATAAAACGAATCTACAATAATATTTGTCATACAATATTTTAAATAATGTTTTGAGGCTAATAAACTTTTTACATTTTCCCTATACTTCACCATGCAGAAATCTCCGGACCAACTGTGGAGTCTCCCTCTGGTAAACTAAAGGGAACTACCTAAAATATGACACTTGATTGATGCTGTACTTTGTCTTGCCACCTTTTGCCCTAAAACCTTAAAAATGAACATCCATGATTTCCCTTAACCTATTTGAATATCTTGGTGTCATTTTGCTTGTTCTTTTTTCTGAGTCTTATTATTGTGCTATTTATTTTAAAAGTGTTAGCACTTCAGCTTAAAAAACACTTCCATTAGGATTGCTTGCTGTTTGTTCTATAATTACCAGAGGTTGAAAAGAGATTCTCTCAAAACTGTGTCCTGACCAAACTGGAATGGCTTTATTGAGCTTGTAGAGGTATCCTGCTACCAACTTAATAACATCCTTTCTGACGCACAGTAACCTTTCTTTTTCATCATCAGGTGCCTTTTCATGGCATTGTAAAATTTCTATGCAGCTGTTCGTTAGATATAATCCAAAACACGAGTACACACACTCATGTAAGTACTGTCTCTTTTGTATTAGGCTTGCAATATTGATAGGAAAATTATGAAAACTGGCAAGTAACAAAATATTTAAAAAAATATGTAGCTGGCCAAGCGCAGTACATACTCATTTCCCTCCCTTGTCTATGTCCACGAACACAGAGAGGTGAGGAAAAAGGCAAAACTAGCAATAGCAGCATCCCACCCATCCCTATTCAACCTGTATGATAGGCCAAGCAGACAGCTAAATAAAATATGGTCTCTACCCCACCCACCAGGCCAGGTGAGGGCAACGAGAGATACACACCTCCATTGCTCAAGTGTGTGGGAGTTCATTACTTTCCTCCTTGGTCTTGCCTATGAACAACGGAGGGTTAGTAAGTGCCCATACCCTCCCATTTTACTCAACAATTTGTTCAAAGCTTGAAGGGCAATTATTATGTGTGTCGATTGTATTACCCCTTGAGTTAGGGTAAAGACTATACACCATGGCCTTGTGCTCACCTGCTCCATCCATGAATTGCTTAGGGGTAGGGACATTTTATGCAAATTCTCACTACTTTACTCACTTGTGAAAGGTGCATTTTTTTCGCACCCCGTGGGTTGTTCATTAGTGCCAAGGTTTAAAAAAAAAAGAGAATGGAGTAGCTCCTAATTGCCCCACTCTTCTGTGGCCTGAGAAAGTTGTGGGAAGCTTACATCACTTCTAACGTGTGTATCACAACTGAACTGAACTCTGGGAGAGCTGTAAGCATCTCACAACTCTTGTAGGTCTGAGGTCACATCAACCAGCCACATACTCTACCCACATCCCCACCATCATAAGCCAGCATATGTGCATTATATGCCAACACAACCTCCATTAGTTTCACACACACTCATCATCAAAAATCGATACACCTAACATCAGTGAACAACACCTCTACTGTCATACACCCATTTCCAGTATTATATAGCCGCACATCCAATATTATATCACCACACAGCCAACATCATATTGCAACACATCCACCATAGCTTACAACCACACACCAACCATCACACGCCCACATAATCATCATTATAGGCCCATACACCCACAGTCATACACTGACACACTCACTCAACCAATATCATACACCAACAGGCAACCCACCCCCATCACCTACAACCACACTCTTACCACCAAAACAAATCACCCACCCACCATGTTACAGGTATATAGTAACCATCATAGACCCACACAACCAGTATCTGTCCACATATTCACCTCTAAGTTCACACATCCTGACCATCAAATAACTACCCAGTCACCACCACATACATGCACACACCCGCCATCAGACAGCTAGATTCATATATTCATAAAGCCACACACACAGATCTATGCCATACACTTAGCCATCATTATGCATTCACACAGCATCAAATGCCAACACATACACCAAGAGACTCACACATAACCATCATGTCCTGAAGTGAGCTGGAAACAAAGCGAGCAGAGCCTGGTGAGTGCCAATTTCCAATGTTTATTTGAATAAAATAAACATAAAACGAATAACATCACCCCAGCGTGCAGCAGTTGGCCCCCTGATGTCGCAGCATCCAAACTGCGCGTCCGACCCTTGTCTCAGAATCTCCGGTGTTCCTCGTTGCGTTGTTAGCGCGAGGAACACCGAAAAAACCAAGACACGGCCGCGTGTCAGCGTCTCCGGTGCGTGTGCGGCATCACAAACAGCTGATCACAGCTGACCGGCACGCGCAGCGAGAACGCTGCTAATACATTGTGCTTTGCACAAGCACTACAATTAGTTTTCCCTTTTAACAACAAAAAAAACAAAACAACGAAAACGAAAAAAAACTTATAAATATACCCCTAAAAGAAACAAACAAACATTTGATAGCTATACATGCCATGTACTGAAACATTTACCTAAAATTCAACATAAACAAATCCTCTTTAACAATACCTTATAGGTACCCTTGGCACTCTATCACTTTTCCTGATAGGCACAAGATCTATGCACGGACCTCCCTCCTTCGAACAGGAGTTCTTTGCTCCTCCGGATTTTTGTACATTTAAGCGTTCCTTCGCTTTCGAAGAATGATCACCTTTGTCTTGAGGAGGCAACAAAACCCCCTTTGATTCCACCTTTACAACTTTACCCATGTTCCACCAGTTACGTCCGTCAACATGCACAGCATTACCACAAACTTTGTCAACCTTCAATGGTTCTGAAAACTTAGAGTCACCTTTCTTGACAAATACCGGCAATTTAACCCGCACCCAATCACCAACGTTGAACCAACGGTGAACCGGACATCCTTCACACACTTTTTCTTATCATAATACATTTTCTGTCTTTGTTGAGCTTTTTCCACATTTGAACGAACCTTTGAGTGTATTTGTTCCTTACATGTAGCATGCTCGAAAAATTTAGACAACCAAACTGGCCTAAATAGAGTGGCCGGCTTTCTCCCTTTAAGTGCCTCAAACGGAGATACCCCAGTGCTAGTGTGAGGTGTTGTTCGGTAAAACCAGAGCATACTCTTTACAGAAGCATCAACTACACACCCATTAGCTAACGCCCACTGAATACATTCACCAATCACTATATTAAATCATTCAACCAAACCATTTGTTTGCGGTTGATAGAGAGAACTTTTTAAATGTTTGATGGCACACTCATTCAGAAAACTTTCAAATTCACTGGATACAAACTGAACCCCGTTGTCCGACACAAGTTCCTTGGGAAACCCTTCCTCCAAAAATACATCTTTTAAAAACATTATAACTGACGTGGAATCTGCATGACTCACAAACTTCACATGAGGCCACTTGGCAAAGTAATCAATAACAACATAAGCATACCGTAATTTAGGAGAAAGAGAATTAAACGGTCCCAGCAAATCGATACCTAACTTTTCCCAGGGACCTGCCGGACATTCTATTGGCCTTAGCGGAGGAGTTGACGTTTTGAGAGTCTTACCACTAGATGTACAAATATGACATGATTTGACTAATGTTTCAATGTCTCTGTCCATTTGCGGCCACCAGTAGTATTCTCTCACCCTTTTTTTAGTAAAAGTAGCACCCAAATGACCTTCATGTGCTTTTTGCAGAATCTTGGACCTTATAACATCAGGAGGAACAATCTTATCATTTCTCAACAATACACCATCTTCAATAGATAGTTCGTCAGACACCTTTGAAAAGGGTTGCTCACTCTGATTACATTTTTTTTCATGTGGCCAACCTTCCTCAATGTATGTCAAAATTCTAGAGAGTACAGGATCACTTGAAGCCGCTTCTTTCCACTACGTTTCGGTGAACGACCCAGTACGTTCCAAATCGATGACCGCAATGAAACAGTTTTCATCATGACAGTCCATTTCCTCTTCACTGTCTTCAGAAATTGGATACCTGGAGAGGTAATCAGCTCTCACGTTCTTTCCCCCAGAAATGTGTACCACAGAAAAATCAAATTGCCTGTCTGCAAATCTTCCAATTCTTGGTGTGCTACTTTTAACATTGGTACCATTTAGAATAGAAACTAATGGCTTATGGTCTGTCTGGAGAAAAAAATGTCTTCCCCATAAATATGACTTAAATTTCTCTATACCCCACCAACATGCCAATAATTCTTTTTCAATTACAGAATAATGTACTTCATTAGGTCTGAGTACTCTTGACGCAAACCCAATGGTATGCTCCTGTTTCTCATTCATTTGCGACAAGAGAGCACCCAGACCGAATTTACTGGCATCCACTGTCAAGTAACATTTCAAGTTATGATCATAAGATTGTAAAACTTTAGCACTACACAACCTCCGCTTGATCGTGCCAAAAGCTTCCATACACTCAGCATCCCACACAAACTCAGCTTTAGTTTTGAGCAGATTAGAAATGGGTTTGACTAGTGTTGCAAAATTTTCAATAAATCTAGAATGGAACTCGCAAAGTCCCAAAAACTATTTGACCCCACCCTTGTCCTGAGGAGCTGGTGCACTTACAATCGCATCCACCAGACCTGGTCTGGGATGCACACCTTCAGCTGTGATGACATGACTAAGATACTCTACAGACGTTTGTAAAAACTGACATTTTTCTCTTTTCAACACCACACCAGCACCGTCAAACTTACTCAAGACCTGTTTCAAAATTGCATCATGTTCATCTCGGTCACACGCATGTATCAACACGTCATCCTGAAAAATACACACCTTGTCTATGCCTTTGAGAAGTGTAGACATTATCCTCTGAAATACTGACGCCGCTGACGCCAAACCAAACGGCATACGACAATATTGATATGTTCACCACGTAAAGTGCTGAGAATCCTGTGTCAATTCAACTTGGTGATAAGCGGTAGCCAAATCAAGTTTAGAAAATAATTTCGCTCCATTAATACAGGAGAGCATCGAAACCAATCTTAGGCAAAGGATGGGAATCTACCCAGATCTCTTTGTTAAGTGCCCTCAAATCAACACATACTCTCAAATCCCCATTTTTTTTCTTTGCGACCACCAACGGAGATAACCATAAGGAAGAATCATTGGGTTCAATAATTCCCTTTCTTCGTTAACTTTCTATTTCTTTTTCTAACTCATCTCTGACGCTGAATGGCACACATCTCAGCTTATGTTTAATAGGAATGTCCTTGTCCTTCACCTTAATCTTGTGTGTAAAGCCTCTTATCTTTCTTAACTCACCTGAGAAAACCATTGGAAACTCATTCAACAAATTCTCAATATCAGAGGAGTCTCTAATAGCCGTCACCTGTTCACACGTACCTGGGCGGAAAAAAACATTCCAAACAACCCTTGGTGAAACCATCCTAAAATGTTCAGTCCTTTCACTGCCACATAGACCTTCCCAAAAATGCGTCGACCCTTGAAAACCATAATTTCTTCAAAGAAACCTACTAAATCAATCCTCCTTCCCTCATAAGAAATCGGAGTCCTATCTGGTGGGTTCAACTTTCGTGTGCCCCAGTTTTGTTCAAAAAGCTCCTGAGTAATCATAGTGATTCTGGCACCCGAATCAGCCAGTAACTTTAAATATTTGTCTCCTACTTGAACAAAAATGTATGGATCAATACAGTGCTCGGGATGACCAGTTACTATGTCCTGGTCTCCCACAGCCAGAATCATCTCTTGCATTTCAGTCATCAACTCAACCATCCTGTCATCATTATCATCACTGACCGCATTAACCTTAGTGTTACTATTTTTGTTACTTTGACAACCCCTTGCAAAATGACCTGTTTTGCCACATGATCTGCATTGAACACTCTTTGCTGGACATGTTTTTCCTCCTTTTACATGTGATGTGTAGCCACATCTAAAACAAATATTAGTCTGCTTGAAAAAGCTACTGGATTTGGTCGCCTCCCCTTTGTTGTGAGAAAACACAGTAGTCTCGCGTCTGTCGTCAGATCTCTGAACTACATTCACCTGTTCTGCTTGAGCATATTCCAATTCTTTACCAGATTTAATAGCAGTCTCAATGCTTTTAGCAATCCTGATGGAATCCGACAAAGAAGGATCTCCCAAGGACAATACCTTTTGCTTTATAGCTTTATCAGAACAGTGACAAATGAATTGGTCACGTATTAACTGATCCGTAAATGTGTCAAAACAACACTCTGACGCAAGTTTCCTCAAGGCATAAATGTAGGTATTAACATCTTCTCCACTTTTCTGCTCTCTCCTAAAAAACTTATGTCTTGAAATAACTAAACTCGGTGGAGCATCAAATCTGTAGGCCAATTTCTTAAGAGCTTCATCAAATTCGTCAAGTTCCTCGCCTTCTTCCGCCTGAACATCTGGTAAATGTTTAAACACTGACCTTCCCTCGAAACCTAAAGAATGGAGTAACAAGCATTTTTTTCTTTCCGGTCTGAACCTTGACGCTCCAATAGCAGCCATATATGTTTCAAACGCATCATACCATTGCTTCCATGGTATAGCTGGCTCACCAGGTGTTTCCAAGAAAGGTGGCAGAGGGTTGACCGACTGCATGACTGGAGAGAGAGGCAACGCAGACACAGGGACTATATAAAACCTAAAAAGAAAATAGTTTATCGCAGAATTGGTGGCTCCAGTACAACTTCTGCTTGATGAAAACACTAGGAAGGTTGAAAATCAATGCCGTTCAAAGATGGCCGCCACTTTTTCCATCCAAAATGGGCCTCCCTGTACCATCACCTCCTGAATGAAGGTTCATGGGAGGAAAACAGAAACCCTCACCATTATATCAGCAGTCCAGGAGGTCATCAATGAGAAGAGAAATAGAACTATCACGAGTGGGCTACGCAATCTCTGCCTGGGGTGATTCAGTTTCACAGTTCGTCGCCATTTGAAGTGAGCTGGAAACAAAGCGAGCACAGCCTGGTGAGTGCTAATTTCCAATGTTTATTTGAATAAAATAAACATAAAACGAATAACATCACCCCAGCGCGCAGCAGTCGGCCCCCTGATGTCACAGCATCCAAACCGCGCGTCCGACCATTGTCTCAGAATCTCCGGTGTTCCTCGTTGCGGTGTTAGCGCGAGGAACACAGAAAAACCAAGACACGGCCGCGTCTCCGCTACATGTCCTCATACAACTATCATCATACGCCCACATACTCGTCACCAGAAAAACACCCCCCCCACAATCATGCACATGCACTCATTATCACACAATCACATCATTAGACATCCATACTCCCAGAATCTCCCATGCATTTAGCCAGTTTATATGCCCACCCACCAACAATCATATGCCAACAGACCCACTATCATTTACCCACACACCCATCATCAGCAAGCCACAAACCTAGGACCTCTGGTAACCCAGTTTCCACTCCACCAGATTACTTTCCCACACACAGCATAAAAGGATCAATCAGCTATCAGATCCTAATGTTGTAACACAAGAACAATCCACAGCAAACCATAATACTACTCTCTGATCTGAACCTACAGCTTAAAAACATTGCAAAAATAAATGTTAAATGTGAGTAGAATAGAAATAAAAAAAAGAAGACTGTTTCAATGTGCTTGTGAGAAGAACTTCTCTTATACCTAACCCAATCACCCATAGTTTTAACGCCGCTCTTACTCATACTTCCACACCACACTAACAACTCTCCCTTGCCCTCAGCTTTCCATATTCAACTCCTTCTTGCTCTACCCCTAACTTACCTATGCTATCAAACCTCTCCAAATCTTCCATTCATTGATCTTACTCTCCTATATAATTACCACTATTCTAACATCTCCCCAAACCCCACTACGTACTTCCCATCAAACCTAACCAAACTCCTCACATCCTATGCTTCAAAATCCACACAAGGATGCTTGTCCACTCTTCTAAATTCAATATCCTTCTCTCTCCCACTCTCTTTCCTGCCCTACTCATCAATGTTTCAAACTTCTTGTTAGACTTCGTATTATCCTCTCAAAATCCATTGCTAATCTTCCTTTACCATTTGTCATCCAACTTCCTCCCACTGTCGTGGACTGGATGCTAAAAAGGTCTGTTTAGTTCCCTTTTTAATTGTCCAAGAAAAGGGTGTCTCCACCCAGTAGCCATGAAGCCACCCTTCACAGAAAGGTATATGTGAAGGACAGCAAATGTTGCCTTAAAACGGTCTCAGATAGGGATTGCAATCTTGCAGTTGTTTATTGAAGATAGATTAATAATGAAGTTATTAGCAATGCGCCAAACTGCCTCTGACATCAGTGAAGAGGAAAGAGCCAAGCAAAAAGAATTGATAATGCAGGAAAAAACTACACTTCATCTTGGATTGTGAACCTCAGATGCTAATTTATGAATAGAACCACCATTTTGGGAAGATCAGATTATAAAGCTTTGTCAAAGCCCTTTCCTGAAACTCATGGTGCCCGTTTGGCACAAGAAAAATTAGCCCAATTTGACATCCTTTGCCCAGTACTGACCTTCATAGTCCTGCTGACACCATTCATGCCTGATGTTCCATTCAGCTCACAGTACAACCCTCCAAGTGAGCATAATTGGAAAAATGCAGTGGGGTCTAGGCAGTGGAGATGCCCATCTATATGCAGAGCATGGCATCCTCCAACATGCTGCTTGAGAGCTCAAGGGGCATTCCCTTTTCCCCTGAAAGCGTATAAACTATTGAATGCTCTCAAAACAACTCTGCAGCTGTAGACTTCTTAGGAGAGTTGTTAAATACAGCAGCTATTTCTACTCTCCAGTGCTATCCTCCTTCTTGTTATGTTTTCTCCTGCCCCCTCATACCTTCTCACCACTCTATTATCAGACCTTATTCTATCTCTAATGTCCTTGATTCTTCTCTATCTGCACCTTCCCATCACCTCCCAATCCAATTATTTCATAACTCAGCATGGTTGATTCTGACCTGAGTCCTTCCTTACATCTGACTCCTTCTCATAGTCCCATCAGAAACCTACTATGCTCATTCCTCAACCTATTAAACACCCTCACTTCCTCACTTGCAAACTCTTGAATGCACTAATTGTCTCTCTGAGAGCCCTGTCGGAGCAACCTGTAATTCCTTTATAATGGTACAGCAGTAAGAAACAAAAGTTGCATTATTGCAGTGACTGACCAGATTTAGAATCTGATATTACTTCTTGTGGCACTGAGTCAGAGATATTTTAAGGCATGGACAAAGTAGGCAGTTGCCCAGGGCCCACAGACCCACACCTTCCAAGGGGTCCCCTGGGAAATTGAATTTTCTCTCTATTTGACCTCTGTCTATCCCATATCTCTATCTAAACATCTGTTTCTCTGTGCCTACCTCTAACTGTGAGTCAGTCTTCCTACTCTGGGTGAATTTAGGAATTTTTCTTCACCAAGGCATTTTTCAACTGTTTTCTGGTTCTGTGTTACAGTTTAACATATAATTTAGTATTTGTTCCGTACAGGGTCCCCCAAATATGTCTTGCCCGGGACAACCAAAATCCTTAAAATTACCCTACACTCAGTGACAGCCACGCACAACCATTAGAATTATAGATAGATAACAATGAAAAACAGGGATGTGTTTTACTGAGGGGTTATGAGTGTGATTGAGTAGACAACTCTTGAGTTGTCTATGATGTCACTCAGAACTATGAAAGTGAAAACAATCTGTTATTATCTTTTTACTCATCTACAATGTTATGTTATGCTTGCCTCCCCTAACAAAATCATCTGCCCCCTGCTTTCAACAATTGCTTATGGGAAGAGGAGTAATCAGAAAACATGCATAACATGGCCCCTCCTTCAAAATATATATTCAAAAACATATTATCTGACTATCTGGCCATCCAATCACCACCGCACTCTGTTTAACCCACTTCTTCCCCTTCTCATCTATAAAAAAAAAAGCATGGGCTCCTGCCACTTACCCCAACCACCATCTTTGCCTTCACTCACCCTACCTGCCCAAATCTGTAGTCTCCACTCACACTGCAAATGGAGAGCCGGCAGCACTGTGGGCTCTGCGGAGATCTGCGCTGATTGGGGAATTTGGCAAATGATGTAGGCATTTTGCAGCCTGTATTATCCCACATTCCTGGGGTATGTGGAGACCCAACAGAGGAAAAAAGAAGGTGGGTGAGATCACAGCCGCCATTCTGAAGCTGCGCTCGCATCTCCGAATTTCAATCTGGTTGTTCACGCTAGTAGCTCTCTAAGAGAGCCATATATGACACAGAGATTAACAATTAACATAGAGGTAGTTCTATTCCTAATAGGATTGGTATCATGTCATGTGTTTTTGGAAAACTAACCATAAAACACCCTCATTAATTAATAACTGTGAAATTGTTAAGGCAGCAGTTTTATATAAATGTCTCTATGGCTCATGTTAGTGGGAGAGATAAATAAGTTTGAAAGATTACCTGGTTTGTCTCATGACAAAGTTTATATGTTTGAGTGGCTCATCAATAAACGCTCTCTAAATGGGTAGGTTAGTACCCCCTTTGGCACGGAAAACATTTTGTGAAAAGTTCACAAATCAGACAGACTTTTTAGCTTTTTGGCTCTTTAGCAAATGTTTTGAAAATCAGACATGGTAAAGCATTTATTATTGCAATTTGAAAAACAAATGTGATGGTAAACTTGCAAGAGAGACAGCAACTATCATAGCTATTACATGGTTCTGTATAAAAGCCAACCCAATGGAAAACCAGAGAACACATCTGTAAACATTTGAAATCGTCCCAAACTGCAGCTGTTGATAAAGAGAAAGCAGGTCAAGTGTTTAGATTAATGAAAGTCTTAACGTTCTGGGCTCATCTGGTATCTCCTCCCATTTCTATAAAGACTTTAGTTTTGTCCTGATAAGACCAAACATTTTCAACATTTTGCAGAACCCGAATCAACACATTACATGGACACTGCAGTGTTGGCATGTGTCCACACCAACCCACCACGCGGAGTCTCATAGGGCTATGATTAGTTGCACCCCTCCCCAGAGTGCAAATATGGCCGCATCTAGCGGTGACGTAGTAAAATGTATATATGCAGTAGCCAAGGCGGGAAGATTCATTCAGGCCCACACATTTGCAGTAATAAAGCGCATTACCCAGTTCAGTCTAATCATGTGTGGTTTGTTGGCCCTCGACTTCACAGACACCTCCTTTAAGGATTTGTACTTTTCTGTCTAAACCATGGCATCGCAGTCATTAAGTCAATCCTTCACCTGATTAAGACATGGATGGTGCAAGGCGGATTGTCATCAGACAATACATGACAAGTGTGCATTCATCTTGTGCAAGAATAGATCCACCAGAAGGGACAGTCCTGTAGGAAATGTCCTCTGCTTGATGAAGAGGCCAAGAAGCAATCTTGATTTTTAACAATGTGGTAAATATAAACGTGGTGAGCAGCAAATGTGGCAAAGGACACAACAACCTTATTCAGTTACAAGCCTATGATGCACATATGCCATACTGCAACCTTGTAAAAGGCCCACACAACATGCAGATATCTTTATGCACCATGTGTTCCAGAAAGGGAAAGGGTATGGGCAAAAGACCTCTACATGTTTGCCTAGTTAACGAGTGCTTATTTATATGTTTGTTCTCCTTAGCATCCTACGTGGAAGGACCTGGGCCTGAAATGTCAATAGGCTCTTGAACTCCATTTATTTGGGTGAATGATGTGATGCGTTTCAGAGAGAAAAACTTAATTGGTCTATCTTCTGAAAGTACACCAAGTGAGGTTGTGGTGATGTTACTGGAGCCATATAGCACCCGCCCCTGAGTCCTGATATTAGTTCCCCATTAATATTTTTTGTGTTCTTAAAGGCAGAGACGAAGAAATTACATCAATTCTTGTAGTAGTGCAGTGAGACACTATAGTTTGGTATCTTATTATAGAGAACTATGACCATCCTTCAGAACAGAGTGAACAGTGGGATCAGTAAATATTCTATCCAGAGTATCCACCAGTAAGATTGTTACCAAACGATAAGTAACTTTTTCTTCTGATACATACTTCCACCTGCACATTCTTCACTTATTGAAGAGGTTCCTAAAGAGTACCCTCTCCCAGTGACGAATCTGAAGGTCCAACCAAAAAGTAATTAAGTACTGAATGTGCAAAATAGCCATCCTGCCTTATCTCTGAGTCCATACAATGGTGACTGGTGAAAGTGTGAAGATACACCAAAATCACAGCTCTGGAGATCTCTGCTACCGGAATGCCCCTCGCTTAAGCTTAGGTCAAGGATTCTTCCTTAGAGGAGAGTGCGTATAGGTACAAAGGTGCCTCTTAATTTGCAAGGATGTTACACATTTTAATGCACAAGAGGATCCAGTGGAATAATATCCTCTTCTGGCCTGCCGTGCCATTCTTATTGCATGTGTATCCTACAGAGATCTGGTCATTACATCAAAAATCTTTACAGTGATTTGTATATTAACCTGATAACTCAGCACGGGTCAAGCCAGTACAATCTCTCTTCCTTGGTGGGATGAAGTGTATGGTAGACAGTAGGAAGAGAACTGGATTGCTACATGTGAAAAGGTGTCATCATCTTAGGAGGGAATGCCACCTCTGTCCTGAGATCTAGCTCATCCGGGGAAAAGCATGTCAACTGCAGACACGCAGTGCTCAGTGCTTACAATTCACAGACACAGCTCGCTGAACTGATTGCAAGAAGAAACACCAAATGCAGTTGACACCTGTGAAGGGGGCTCAAAGAGAGCTATCATCAAAAACTCATCAAAAAGGGTAAAACAAAATTCAGACCCCAAAATGGCATGGCCAAGGGAGGGTGTGGAAATGTATTTACCAGTCCCTTCAGAAATCTAATAACAATTAGTGACTTAAAGAATGATGACAGATCAGGGAGGCATAGGATGATGGGGCTGTCATGTACCTCGTGACAGAACCCACCACGTAATCCTGCTGGACAGTGAGAGCGCAAATCGGAGAGGTTCAAGGCTAGCCTTCAAGGGGTTCATGATCTACTCAGCTCACCAAGCAACAAACCTATTCCATCTTCCATGATAGATGGACTTATTAAAGGGATGACAGAGAGATAGGATCATGTAGACCACCGCGGGTGGCAACTTGAAGGAGCTAAGAATCAATCTTCTAACTGGAGGTTAAGGTGCAGTTTCTAACCTCTGATTTGACATAAGGTCCTCCTTGAGTGGTAGGCGGGGGTGCTAGGAGAAGTGAAGCACACTGATTGGCCATTCTGGTGCAAGAAGACCTGCTATGTCCTAGCAAATCTTCTTCAGAATCCAAAGAATCAAAGGTATGGGGGAAAACGCATCATGAAGTGAAAAATTCCACTTCTACTAAAACATGTCCCCCGTGATTCTCTGCATTGGACTCTGGAGGGTAAAACTCTTTGGGCAATGGACATTTCTGCAAGTGGCAAACAGATCTATCTGAGGGTTGCCCTACAGGGCAAAGATGTCTTGCACCACCTCTGGGTGAAGTCTCCACTCATGGCTGGCAACATGACGCCAACTCAAGCTGTCAATCTTGGTGTTAAGCAGTTGACCAGATAGTTTTTGGCCAGCCAAATGCTAAGTTGGCTCGCCCAGTCACAGTATCAATGATTACCGACAGAGAAATTTGGACTCCACTCATGGCTGCTTGTTGACATACAACAGCACAGTCATAAAGATCTGGATTGACTGACTTTGAAGGGAGGAAAGGAAGGCCTTAGGCCCCAGCAGATTCACTCTCAGTTCAAGCAGCTTGATGTACAATACCTGCCCTTCTGAAGACCAGAGACCTTCAATCTCCACTTCTTCCCGATCTGCAACACACTCACAGAAAGCTGCATCATCAACATCCTTTGGCACAGATGCCTCTTGGCTGTCCACTAATTCAGGCTTGCCTCAGTGTCACGATGGAAGCCACCATTTCCCAATCATACTGTAACCACTGCCTACACAGGCACCACTCTGTGAGATTGGTATGTGAAGATGTGCGTCCGTCAAGTCGAGGCACACCATGCAGTCTCCTACTCCCAGTGCCAGCAGAACCTCAGCTAAGGACTGCATTGTGAACCTTTCTATTTGAAGGAAGATATTCAGGATACTGAGGTTCTAGGATACGCTGTCCTTCATGGCATCCAGGATGTATCCAGTGCACCTCTGCCCAGTTTTCTGCTCTGACACCAGCTGCACCACTCCTTTATTCTGGTGCCACTTCCTTCTGAAGTGTTTGCAGATGTTCCTATTACTGAAAGGACCATAGGTTCAGGATGTGGAGAGGGTTCTGTCGGGAGGGTAGCGTATTTCCTTGTTCAACAATCTGAAGGATGCTTTGCTCCAATGTCCCACTTTTCCAGGATCGCAGAAAAGAGGAACCCTATCCTCCAATGGGATGCACAAGCTTCTTCAGGGACCAGCTAAAGGGGCTGTGGAAGATGATGAAGAGGAGAACTGTTGAGATTATCTGCCTCTTCCTTTGCTCCGGCCCCTGTACTGTCTAACAAAGGGGTTCTGTTGTTGCGGCTAAAGCACCTAGGTAGCTTGGTCAGTGGCAAACCTAGAATCCCTTGGAGAAGCCGCGGCACTTCCTGAATTGCCAATAATCCTTCTGCGTGGAATGGAGACCCAGGGAAGCGGCTGTGGCTCTTGCTAACTTCAGGGTTGCTTCTGCTTAGTCCCCAAAAGGATACACCCTATAGAAAGTCATATCTAAAGGTTTGACCTAGAAGGGCTGCATCTGCTTAGTCCCTGAAAAGACACCCCCATTAAAGGCATATCTGTAGGTTTTGCCCTGAAAATGTTAATGATCTCAGCCTGTGCAGAGAAACAGATGAGGCCATGGTTATTGCTATCAAATCAGCTGTGTTTAGTCCTGCTCTTATGATGTATCAAGATACATCTTGATCATCACAGACTACCGCTCTGAAGTGGTCTTTGCGATATTGCAGCAAGTTGGGTATCAACATTTACACCATGTCACTTAAGGCATGTATCATCACGGAGGGCATGTGTTTTTACAGACTAAAGCACCAAATATCCTGCTGAAAGGAACTTCTTCCCAAGGACCTTCAGCTTCTCAGACTTTGAGAGGTGAATAAGTTGAAAATGGCCATGGGTTTTGCTTGTCACTCGAAGATGCCTAAAGAATAAAGTTTTCTAGTGACAGGTGGGTTGACAGGAATGGAGGCTCTTCCATTGCCACTTGCATCTACGTGCCACAGATCTCTTCACTGCAAGGGCAGTTGTTGGTCTGTCCCAGGCATCTTTGATCAGCTCCATTAGAGCATTGTTGAATGGCAAAAGATGCTCCACTGATAAAGTGGAGGACTGTTGAACTTCAGTCAAAATTTCCTACTTCAGCTCCACCGATGGCAGAGGCAGTTCCCCAGGCTCCACTACCTTTGTGTAACACTCAGTAACGTTTCAGGGGTGACTTCCCCAAGACACCACACTAAACGTTTTGCAATTGTAAAATTCTAGAATATTCAACAGGTGAGGAATCTGCTGGTAGAAGTATCCATCAAAAGCTTTTTTCACCACTAGTAAAATTAACATTGGCAAAGCCAATAAGCACGGCTTTTCTGTGCTGATGCATGCAAGCACAGTGGCTCAGACTATGTTTTGCAACCTGGCTCTTTCCCTAACTTCTATATCTGTGTTATAATTTGATTCCCCAAGCATACAGTGCTGCAAGGGCAAGCAAGTTTAGAGAGAAAAAATCATCAGCACTGCAAACTGATGCACTGCATGCAAACTTGAGCACCAACATTAGAGGCACAGAGAGAGGCAAGATGGACAGGCACATGGCTCAAAAAGACTATGTACATTTATGCACGCATGTGACCTTGCCATTGGTTGCTTATTCGAAGATTAGTTCAGTAGTATAATAACTGCACCTTACAGATTGCACTGCTACCATCAAATACCGACCAGTATTAAAGGTGCGACCTTCCTGTATTCCAGGACAGGCGATTATGGAAGTGTCAGGGCAGAACATTCTAATTTGTGCTAAATTGTACTGGAATTGTACACTAATTTATACGATTTTGTTTTCTTTTTATGCGTTGATTAAGAATGTTTCCTAATTCCAAGTGCTGCTTCGTAATTTGGTTGTGTTCCTGGTTAATGAAACTTGCTAATAGTTTTTGCCAATATAATGGAACAGAGCCACAGGTTGTGATAGTGCCATAAAATGACGCAGGGCCATTGAGCTTTCAATAAAGAGAACAGAAACAGAGGTACTTAGGGCCAGATGTAGCAAAGAAGGACTCGCAATTTGCAACTCGCAAATTGGTATGCAGAACGGTGTCTCAGACACCGTCTGCGAGTCGGTATGGGGTCGCAAAGACCCACCTCATTATTATTAATGAGGTGGGTCGCAAATTGTGGCCCCATAGCGACTATGGGCACTCGCAAACATGGAGGCCTGCTGTAGTCAGCAGACCTCCATGTTCGTGACTGCTTATAAATAAAGCAGTTTTTTTTTTTTAAGTGTAGCCTGTTTTCCTTAAAGGAAAACGAGCTGCACTTAATAAAAAATCCGAAACCTTTAGTTTCGGTATTTTTTCAGGGCAGGTAGTGGTCCCTTGGACCACTACCTGCCCTGAAAAAATTATTTGTGGTCCATTCACAAAGAGGAAGGGGTCCCATGAGGACCCCTTCCAATTTGCGAGTGGGTTACCATCCACTTCAAGTGGATGGTAACTGCGACACCATTTGCGACCGCATATGCGGTCGCAAATGGTATTGCATACCACTGCGAATCGCAAATAGGAAGGGAACAACCCTTCCTATTTGCGATTCGGAAATGCATTTTGCGAGTCGGTCCCGACTCACAAAATGCATTTCTGCATAGGAAACTGAGATTTGCGACCCGCAAATGGCATTTTTTGCCGTTTGCGACTCGCAGATCGTTTCCTACATCTGGCCCTTAGTTTATTTAACACGCTGGCTGTGATCACAGAGGTTTGTGTACTTTTCCAAGACCATGCCAGAGGACCGTCAGGAATTTCAATGCGCTACATTTTAGAGATAGTATATGACACAGTAGCCTGATAACAAAAATATATCAATATGTTACATACAGCAACCAATTAAATAAGCACTGGAAAATGATTGTCAAAATAATACAGTGGGATGTTTTCGTGTCTATTTATTCTTTCGGCTGACAAGAAATTGTTTCGGTGAAAGCACAGATTAGCATATGTGCCACAAAAACATATCAACATTAAAGGAGAGAGCATATCAGCATTACTGTGCATCGGAAGCACATATAATGAAAGAATAGGCAAATCATCGTTAGAAAGAAAGAAAAACATAATCAGTCAATTGTTTTTTTTTTTCTGAGTGAGAAATTTTCCTCAAGTTTCACTTATACGCACGTGACAATGGCACCTTGGTCAGCTGCAGTGCAAGCTTCCTCACACGAAGACCGGGAAAAGCACGCAGCAGCAGTTCAAGCTTCTCTTGCACCCAGCACAGGTGTTTCACGAACGCAGAAGTTCGCACACACTCACTGGACAACAGCAGTGCAACCTTCCAAACACACACACGCACACCTCCCAGATTCAGCAAATTGAGCATCAGTGCAAGGTACACACACATACGCACACACACAACTCAACTGCCACACATAGAATGAGCTTTTCCATGCAAGCACAACATTCAAATGGGCAGTAAGCAAGAACATTTTAATGGGCTACTTTTGGCGTTTCTCAAAAGAGTGCTTAATGGTCAGTAGTGCACAATGGCTCGGATGTCTATCACTTCTCAGTGGAAGGGACCATGGTCAGCATGGGTAGTTAGTCATGGCTGGTTTTGGCATAGTATTAAAACATATGCACACAGTGCTTGAAATTGTAGCTTTAGTTGCCAGATGTTTGTAATTACACATTTACCCCACATTTACTTCACTATTGGTTTTCTTACAGCAACAGTGAAAATCCAAGTGCTACTCTGAGGAGTTTCATCCTTCGTTTGGTAAAATGTGTTATCTGTCTCCTAACTCTTCTTCCTCTGCCTTGTCCCTCTTCTCTTACTATGCTTTCACTTCTCTGACTAGTTAGGTATATGTAACCCTGCATAGTAAGATAAATAGACTGGGCAGGACATGAGAAGGATGGAGGACTGTGAAGGAGAGTGAGAGGGCTATAGAGATAGAGTTGATGTAGAAACATATGAGAAGTATGGAGAGAGGTAAAGGAAATAGAGAAAGGTGAGGTAGCCAGAAGGAAAGATAAAGAGAGGTCAAAAGAGGCTGATGTAGATAGAGAAAGAAAGATAGAAAATAGCTATGGTTTTAGAGTGTGGCAGAGAGGTAGGGAGAGATAGGGAGATGGAAATTTAGTTAAAGGTAAAGAAGTGCAGTGCTCCAAGGAGCGAAGGAGAGAGAGAAAGAGGTAATGTATTGGAAGAGGTGAATTAGAGAGAGGTAAATGTAGTGAGAGGTATATAGATAGAGAGATGTGAGGAAAAATAGAGAAATGCAAAGTAGAGGGAGAACAAAATGGGAAGAGACATAAAATGGATCAGATAAAGAGAGTAGTGTGGAAGAGAGAAAGGTAGAGGAGGAGATAAAAGGTAGAAAGACAAATGTGATGCCAAAAGAGGAATTTGAGAGACATATGTGAAAAAGAAAAGGAGAAGTGAAGTTGATACAAATATAGATAGTTGTGAGATAAAGAACGAGGAAGAGCTTGTGAGGTCTATAAAGAGAAATATCTATAAAGAAAGAGATTGAGAGAGAAATAGTTGAGGTGGAAGGGAAAGAGGTCCAAATGGAGAAGGAGGCACAGAAGGAGAGATGAATTTGTGTGTGAGAGAGAAAGATGAGTTGATGATAGAGAAAAAGAGGTAGAAATAAGGTAGAAGTAGAGAAATAGAGGCAGCCAGAAAGGTGTATAATGTACAAAATTTAGACAGATGCAGGAAAGGGTGGTAGCAAGAGATGTGAGGCAGAAATAAGATAGAGCAGGAGTTGAGAGATAAAGAAAAGAATGTGGGAGAGGTAAGTTAGCAGAGACACAGAGAGAGAGAGATGTGAGGTACAAATAGAGAAGTGAGAATTGAAGTAGGTGGAGGATAAATACAAAGAGGTGGGATAGGAAATGAGCACTGAGGCACAAAGAGAGGGTTGAGGTAGAGAGAGGAGATCAAGAGTGATAGCTATAAAGATAGGCACAGGCAGTGATAGAGTGAGGTTCACGGTTATGTGAGAGGTAGAGAGAGATAAAGTTGAGTGAGGCATATTAATTATTTATAGAGAGAGAGGTGCTGAGGGGCGTGGCATGGCGCCAATATAGTAGGGAGCAGAGGCAGACAGCTCCGGTGCCGGAATCCCCCATCCAGGACCATCCTGATGCCCTATCGCCGGGGCCACAGCAGTTTTAGTCCCCTCAAGATAGCAGGGAGCGACTAGCTCCTGAGGGGGGAAACTGGTGGCCGTAAAAACTAGCAGCGAAGGCCTGACAAGAAACGAGGAGCCAGACACGGCTGAAACCAAGATGGCGGCTGTGACCGGATGGGGAGCCTGATCCGGCTTCAGATGCAGGAGCGCTGCCTGTGGCAGAGCGCAGTGGAAGAAAGCGCGGCTGCCCAGATCGACGACCGGGCGAGCGGAGCAGACTGGGCCTGAATGAGAGGTGACGTGTGGCCCCGGACTGCAGAATGCCTGGGGATGGCTTGCGGCCCCCTCCTTTCCCCCTTTTTCATCGCCGAGGTGAGGAGCCTGAGAGGAGAGGAGGGCTGATGAGCAGCAGAAATTCCCCTCCTCACCTTGACCTGAGTCCCTGGATGAGGCACGAACCAGGGGCAGTGCCTGGCCTCCTTGTGGCACCCGGGGTCTGGCCACGCATTAGCTTCCCCCAAGGTGGTGGTGGGGAGCCGGCCGGTGGAGCGGGAGGACACCGGAGAAGGCCACGATCAAGACCTGTTACAATCGGTCAGTGATGGGTGACTTAGGGGGTTTGCGGCTGAGAGCGGAAGAGGCAGCCAGCAGAGACCTATAGATCGCTAAATCAAAACTAGGGAGGGCACGGGGAGTGGGGCACGAGAGAGAGGGGTTACAAGGAGGGACGCCCCTCCTTGCTGTCTCCCACACTGAACTGAACCTGGATGACTCCTGCAACCGCCGATGACCATGGGGAAAACAAGCAGGCAAACGGACACTGCTGTGGATAGCATGCCCCAGGTAGGAGGTAGCGAGAAATACAACAATGAGACAAGAAATGCAGTGCCCACAGACAGACCGACCGCAAATCCGTCTCTACGCAATATCCTACAAGCTATCCGTCCTCCAGAGAAGCCCTAGAGTCTGAAATAGACACACTGGCAACAGATCTGGGCATACTAAGTGAAGATCAAAGACGACTGGCGGAGAGAGTCACAATGGCAGAGCGAGACTTTACGGACATTAAGCCAGCACTCTCTGCGGCGGGGGACCAACTAACCACCTTGGAACATCGAATAAAGGCTCTTCCTGTCCACGCTGAAGACATAGAAAACAGATCTCACCGGAACAATATCTGGGTAGTCGGGCTGCCTGAAAAAGTTTAGAGCAACAACATGGCTTCCTATCTGGAGAACTGGATCCGAACTGAAGTGGCGCCAGAGGGTCTATCCCCTTTCTACGCATTCGAGAGAGCTCACAGGGTGCCAGCCAGGCCGCCGCCTCCGGGGGACCCCCACGGGCGGTTGTAGCCAGACTGCTACACTACAAAGATCGAGACCATATCCTCGGGCAGGCCCGAAGAGGGCGGGAGATGAAGGTGGAGAACAGTGTGGTCCGCATCTTCCCAGATTTCTCACAGGAAGTGCAAAGACAACAGGCCACTTTCTTGGAGGTAAAGAGACAGCTGTGGTCATTGAACATCTCCTACACTGTGCTCTTCCCAACCACGCTGAGAGTGGCGGAGGGAAGGGGAGCACTCTTCTTCCGGACCCCGCAGGAGACGCGAAAAGGGCTAGTTGGGCAACCAAGGGCAAACAACAACCAGAGACACCGGGGGAACCGACCCCAAAGTCGCCGCCTGCGATCGGGGGGCCCCGCTATGGTGGGGCGACACCGTCCTTGGAGGAAGCGCAAAGAGAGAGGTAGAGAGCCACTGCTGCGGTGGCATCCTTAAGTGGAGGCGAGGCCAGCCCCCGGTCTGCTGCAGCAGAGGAAGGTGCGCAACACTTGAAGTCCGAATCCTCGACGACTCCCAGCGTGGAACTGCCGGTAGTAACACCGGGGACCTCGGAAGACATCATCTGAAGCTCCTTAGTGAAGCGAAGATGGGGACTCCGAAGACCGCCTCAAGGCACTTGGGGGAGGAAGGGACCAGCGGCTCCAAGAACACATGAGACTGGATGGGGTGAGCTCCGGGCTGAGGGCCCCGCACCGCCTTGCCAAGCGTACCTCACAAGAGAGTTCTTCGATTAAGCGTTAGTTTGGATGGGGGTTGTTTTTTCACCTTTCCTGGGGAATGGGAGTTGGGATGTTATTGGGTTGTTGAGTTAAGGGACTGCTGCTGCCACACCATAGAGGCGAAAACCAGGCGAGTGCAGATTGGACGAAACAAACTACATACGGCAGGGGACTGTATAGCAGGAATTGTATAATAAGCGGACCAGATTGGGGCACCACAGAACTATAAGTTTGTGTCTTGTAATATTAGAGGTATGCACACTATGACTAAGCGGTACAAAGTGTTCTGTCTACAGGGGAGAGGGACACACATAGCAATGTTGCAGGAAACACACATGACTGCCTCAGAGGGAGTGGCTCTGCAGAGGAGGTGGAGGGGGCTGGTGTACTATACATCCTACTCTGCCTACGCTCGGGGTACTCTCATATGGGTTAGGGCGGGAGTCCCCTTTCAGAAAACAGTGACAATCATTGACACCAATGGCCAATTTGTGGGGGTCACCAGAGGGAAGGGACATAGCTTTCATTAGTATTTATGTACCAAATACTGATCAGGGAGCATTCCTGGGGCATGCAATATTGATGGGAGGAGACTTCAACTGTGTAGCCAATCCTGACATAGACAGATCACATTCCCCGCTTGGGAGTTTCCCGATCTGTAGAATTGCCAATGCTTTTAGGGCTGGCAGGCTTCGTCGGGCTTGGTGGACTTGTGGCGTTGCCTCTACCCACACACCAGAGACTATTCCTTCTTTTCAAACATGCATGACTTACATATCCATTTAGACACATTTCTCTGCACCCCAGAAGTACATGGCAGGTTCGGGAAGTGGAATACCCTGGAAAGACGATATTTGACCTCAATCCCATCCTTTGCCAGATGTCCTGGGAGAGAGCCACGTATACTGACCAGAATCACTAGAGGACCCAGTCTTCCGTGAACAGATAGGGGGCCACATTTGAAAATACTTTGCAGAGAATAAGGCCACTGCATCTTCTCCTCAGATCCTATGGAATGCATTCGAAGTAGTGATTCGAAGGAGTTGTATAACTGAATCGGTAGGAATCTGGAGGACATTACTAGGGGAAGTCATGGCTGCGGAGAGCGAGTTACGAACACTCGAAAAACGGCAGCCGGGTCACCCTGAGCTGCAAAGGAAGGTGTGTGGGGCTAGGAAGAGAGTAGCATAGCACACTGAGAGGCTCCGTTGTTTTGACTACAAAAACAATATGATAAGAGTGCATGCTGAAAGGGACAAAATGGGCACACTTTTGGCGTGGCTGGCTAACCCCTCGAAGAGGGGAACGTCCATCATGTAAATTACCACCTCAACAGGGCAGAGGGTATACTGGCAGGAAGAGATCAATCAACAATTTTATAGCTATTACACCTCTATATACACCAGCCTAACACAAAGTAGGGAGGCCGACATTCGGGCCTTCCTAGAACCACTGCCTCACCGGAGCCTCACCAGGGAAGGAAGGAAACACTAGGAGGGGACATCGAAGTTACGGAATCTGAGTGGTCATTAAAGGCTGTGCAGAGGGAAAATTTCGGGAACTGATAGACTTCCCATAGAATTTTATGCCACATACTCTGACGACCTGGCCCCCAAACTTGTGACACTGTCAAAGCAGTGAGAGACCGAAGAAGCGCTGATAGTCACGCTGTTGAAACCTGGCAAACTGGCGCATGAGAGCACGGCCTGCAGACGACTGTCCATGTTCTATACGGCCTATATAATCCTCAGTCGGGTCCTTGCGATGAGACTGCTGCCTTTCATGACTCGCCTGGTCCACACGGACCAGGCAGGGTTTATCCCCACACGTAACACGGCCCAGAATGTCTGCTGATTTATCAACCTCCTCGATGAGGACAGCCCAGAATGAATAACCGCTGCTGTCTTTGCCGTCAACATAAAGGAGGCATTTGACAGCTTCGAGTGGAATTATCTGTATGTAGTACTAAAATGCATGGGACTGGGAGAGGGATTTATTAGATGGACGCAGCTACTGTACACAGACCCCAGAGCCCACGTGTGAACTGGGACCATGATATCGGAATTATATAGAGTGTAGAGGGGCACACTCCATGGGTGTCCCCTCTCACCCTTGCTGTTTGCGCTGCCAATGGAACCGTTGGTCACTCAAGCGCGGACAGCCCATTGGTATCAGGGACTACAGTACAGTGATACCTCTCACCGCATAATGCTATATGCAGACGATCTGCTCATGTTCGGAACTAAGGAGGGCCCGGATGCTCCTAGAACAATTTAGCTGGTTATCGGGGCTGCGGGTGAACTGGAACAAAATCACAACTCTACCCACTGACAGCAGGCCGAGACCCACCGGAGGACTTAGGACATGTTCCCTGGGAACCTAGGTGCATGACCTACCTGGGAGTCAAAATCTACCACAATAGAGCTGATCTTCTAGAGGGTAATATAGGCAAAGCTATTAGAGCGCTGAAAACTAGTCTGGACGTTTGGAAGATACTTCCTTTGTCAGTGTCGGGGAGAATAGCATTGCTCAAGATGGTGGCCCTGCTGAGACTACTATACTACTTTCTGGTCCTGCCGCTTTGGATACCTGCTGCGATCTTCAGGGAGCTAGATTCCCTGATCACTGTGTTTATTTGGGGGCTTGGGAGGTGCTGAGTGACCCTCGCCGCCATGAAAAGACTAGGACGGAAGGGGAACTGGCGGTCCCAGACTATGAGTCGTACTATCTGGCAGCTTAGCTGCAATGGATGACCCAATGGATAGTGGGGTGCAGACTGCTGAATGGTAATTTGTATTCAACGGTCTCACATCTTCCTCAACTGGTGGGAACACTATTGAAATTCACTGGACCCACTCACATAGACAACCCAGAGGTCCGAGTCATACGCAAATGCTGGAAGAGATGTCTCCAAAAAACTGATACAGGTATATCATACTCTCCTAACATGCTGATGGCTTGGCTGCTATGGGTGCCCCACAGTGGAGACTGGGGGGCATCAAATCCTGGGTAATCGCGGGGCTACACGGCTGGGGAACTGGTACAGAGATGGGGAGCTTCTCCTCTTCGAGGTGTTGCAGCAGGAATATGACCTCCCACAAGGCCATTTGCTGCTACATCGTGCTATTACCCTCACCATTCCAAAGCATTGGCACATGAGGCGAATGGAACCACGGCCTCATTTTTTTTTTTTCAGCAAATTTTTATAGGTTTTATCATGAATGATTGAACAGCCATACAGGAAATATTTCAAATGTTACATCTCAGATAACCAGTCAATATGCATGCATTCAACAATCCATATATTCTTGTTTCTCAATGTTGTTGCTAAATGGTCTGTGTTTTCACCTCCCCGTGCCACACCAACCTCCCCAACTTGTCCCCTCCCCAGTGAGTCATATGTGGTAATGTGCAGCATGCCCAGCGTGGTGGGGGGACGATAACGTCTAGTATGTCTGCGAACAAGATGAGTGAAGGTCTCCCTCTGAGGCAACTTTGCCTGTAGTAGGGGGATGGTTGTCCCCTATCATTGCCCCTCTTGTTCAGGGTCCTGAGGATTCTGGGCTGTCTCTCTCAGAGCTTCCATTATGTTGACCCACGCTTGCGCCACCTTTATGGGTCGCAGTCCCCTTTTGGCCTCCCTGAGTAGTGTATCTCCTTCGCAACCGGCCTATTTGTATAACTCCCTGCGCCAGCTCGTTATGCCCGGAGCCATAGGGTTCTTCCAATTCATTGCAATCTCCTGCTTGGCTAAAATATAAGCTAAGTCTTGGAATCTGCTGGTAGTCTTCGTTTTGGATGTATGTGGGAACCATCCCATTAGGAAATGACTCATGGTGCAAGGAACCGCTTTATCTATTGCACCTGCTACCACTTGGGTCACCCCTTCCCAGAATGATCCAACCTGAGGGCAGTCCCAAAACATGTGTTTGAATATAGCGCTGAGCTCCCCACATCTTGGCAATGATGCTCCTATAGTGATAAAGTGCCTGTTAATCTGTCCAGGGGTTAAATATGCCCGAGGTAACACAAAAAAATGGATTCATTTAAATCTGGCATTTCTCGACCCCTTAGGGGTTCTCTCCAGTATTTGCTTCCAGGCCTTGTCGGGGATATTGATGTGTAAATCTCCCTCCCACTTCTGCTTTAGCAAGATCAACGGCAGAGTCGTATCTATTCATATACTATTATATATGTTTGTAACAGCCTTTATTTGCCCCGTCAAGGTCACCAGATATGTACTGGTTGTTTGTGTCTGGGGTTCCCCCAGCCCCACCTGCCAATGTCGTTGAAGCCCTGCTGATACTGAGCCATACAGTAAGAAGTGGCCCCCTGGGAGGTTAAACTCTGCTCTGAGGTCCTCAAATGTGCGCAGTATACTGTCTGGAAACAGGGTTCAAACTGTCAGCATACCTGCTGCATACCAAGTATGCAACCCTTCCCAGTCACCCCTGTGCGGCAGCGCCATAAAGTACAGCAGGGGAATGTCTGGGGAGTAGGGAGCCGTGGACCTAAGCCTGCACAGGTATTTGGCACAGCATTGTGTGATAGTTTTCAGTTCAGGGAAGTCTTTCTCTCCCCTAGCGCAACAGATTCCCAAGACCACCTCCTGTAGTCTCGTCAGCGGAGGGGTGAATGGCCCCGCCAACTCCCCAGGGTCCCGTCTGCTCGTGATCCACTGTGCAAGTCTCAGGAGCTATGCAACCAGGTAATAAGCCTCAAAATTAGGTACCGCCAAACCTCCCTCCGATGACGATTGCTGAAGTGTAGACAGGGCTACTTGTCTTAGCCCACTACCCCAAATGAAGGACACCACCAGTGCATCTAGATCCCTAAAGGTTGCCCTGGGAATCCACACCGGTAGGACTGTAAAATAGTACAGTAGCTGAGGCAGGACTATCATTTTAAGGAGTGCTACCCTACCTGCTACTGACAGCTGTAATGTCTGCCAGAAGGCCATGCAAGTCTGTATGGATCGGAGAGCATTCCCGACATTTCCTTCTAGAAGGTCTTGCGGGTCGTGATATATATTGGAACCCCAAATAGGTGAGACAGCGCAGTTCCCATACCACGGCACTCAGCTCCAGGGGGGGCTTCCCGGCTGACCCCAGGAGTAAGAGCCGGGTCTTGTCCCAGTTAACTCTGAGGCCCGGGGTGTCCCCAAAATCAGCTATCATCGCCTGGGTCCTCGGCAGATCTCTCTGCATATGTTTAAAAAAGATAAGCAAGTCATCTGCATATAGGGTGGGACAATGGCTTTCCCCACCAGCTCTTATTCCCTGTCCCCCTATCCCTCTCCGAGCCGCTGCCGCCAAAGGTTCCATTGCTAATGTGAACAGCAATAGGGGGCAACCCTGCCTGGTATCTCGTTCTACTGTGTAGCTATCTGAGATTGTCTGGCCAGTGCGGACCCTAGCTGTTGGTTCAGTATATAGCAGCTTTACACACGCGATGTAGCCGGGCCCCAGTCCCATCTTTGCGATTACCGCTTAAAGAAAACTCCACTCCAGGCTGTCAAAGGCCTTCTCGATGTCCACTGCTAATACCCCTGCCATCCCCACATAATAGGAGGTGTCTCTCATAAGTGCCAGCAGTCGACGTATGTTACCTGTCGTATTTTGCCCTGGGACAAAACCAGCCTGGTCTGGGTGTACCAAGTTCAACATGCGGGGGAGCAATCGCATTGCTAGGATCATACTAAGGATCTTGTAATCCAGGTTTAACATGGATAATGGTCTGTATGCCCCACGTTCTGTCGGGTCACTGCCAGGTTTCAGCAGGGGCACCACTATTACCTCCCTTGTTGTCGCTGGTAATATGCCCTTCCCCTTTGCGGCCTCCAGTTGTAGGGCCAATATATCAACATACATGGCGTAAAACTCTCAGGAAAGCCATCTGTCCCCGGTGTCTTACCTCTGGCTAACTCCTTAATGGCCGCTTTAATTTCGTGCAGTGTAGTGGCCCCTCCCAATTGCTCCGCTATCTCTGGTGTGAGGGCAGAAAGTGGCATCTTCACCAAATATATTTCAACAACTTCCCCATCATGGTGAAGGGTACTCTTATGGAGTTGCTTGTAAAAAGAGAGGAAGTGAGTGTTAATTTCCTCTTGTTTATAAAGACTATTTCCCGCTTTTGTCCTCATTTCCATGATGATTGAACCTCTCTTGGTCGGTGATGCCACCCTTGTCAACATGCGGCTCACCTTATCTCCCTCCACGTGCGCTCGTGCTGTGTCATTTTTGTAGTCAAAGCAGCGAAGGTGTTCGACATGTTCAGCCACTATTTCTTTTAGGTCTAAAATGTCATGCTGGCATTCTCGCTGCTCCAGTCTATTCTTTTCTGCCTCCCTTAGTTTGTTCTCAACTTCAATAGTCTCCCTAAGTAAGATTCTCCACACTCCCACCGTGCCCGCAATGCACCTACCTCTCAGTACTACTTTAAATACATCCTATTCCACCAGGGGGTTGTCAGTTGTAGTCTCATTGTCTGTGAAGTATTGAACAATGTGGTGTATTGTCTCCCCTTGGTACTGTGTGTCCTCAAGCGATTCAGGTTGGAGTTTCCACTTGGGGATACGGGAAAGAGGCGAGCCCCAACCCAGTGTCAGTAGTATTGGATTATGATCTGAGATAGTGCGGGCCAAGTACTCGGTATTTAAAATGCTGGAGAACACATCTGGCATGCAGAGGAAGAAGCCAAGACGCACGTGCAACTCATGCAGGTATGAGAAGTATGAGTAATCCTGGATGTTCGGGTATAGCTTCCGCCATGCATCTATTAGGCCCCAGTGTGACTGCCAGGCTGTAAACTGCTGACCTACTCTTGTGGTTGGAGATTTATGTAACAGAGGACGGGATCTGTCTATTGTGGGGTCAGCCACACAATTAAAATCCCCACCCAATATTAACGTCTTTTGTAAAAATAGGGCCAAGCGGGTAGTAAGCTGTGCAAAAAAGGCTCCCTGGTCTGAGTTAGGTGTGTATATGTTAATCAGTGCTATGTTCCTGCCCTCCAATCTCCCCGTAAAGCTACATACCTGCCTCCTGGGTCTGTGCTGCTATCTAGCAGCTGGAATGGGACCCCTGCTCTTAGCCATATCAAAGTTCCTCTGGCATAAGAGGTGTATGTGGTATAATATACTTGGCCCCTCCATCGTTTCTGTATAGCCCTCCCTTCCGCTTGTCTTAGATGTGTTTCTTGCAGCATTGCCACCTGGATTCCCCTACTCTGCAAATACAAAAATACTTTGTACCTTTTAGTCATTCTGTGCATGCCCCGATGTTCCATGAGATAAATTTTTATGAATTTAGTATAGCCATTTGACCATCCGGTAGATGCACATTTCTACACCCATCGTGCCCTCCCTGATGTCAGCATCCAGTACCTCTCTACACTGCACACTTAATTTCGTAATTAAGAAACCATAAGACTCAGTGCTCCCTTTGCAACTTACCCAACAGTAAACTTCCCAACTTCCCATCCCCAGGACAAAAGAATGGACTTCCCTCATCCAAACCAAGTACAATTATCTCAACTAGTCTATCAAAACTGGGAGCAGTTCTCTAGCTCGTTTAGAGGAATTTGCTGTGCCGTCTGATTTCTCCGGCCCCCTTCATTACGTTCTTATTGGTGTCGGTATGCCCATCCCCTCCCATCAAGGTTCTTCCGCTCCCTCCACTCCAGGCAGAAGGAGTCATTGCCCACATCGGGGCCGACGGGGAAGTGTTGCTGATATGGATCCCTTTTCTAGTTAGTGGAGGAAAGGATTAGAGGATACAGTCCAATGTTCCAGGTGTCACCTCAGGTCCCGCCTCCTCTGAAGAGTGTGTTATATTTGATACTGTTCAATTTCCTTGCTCAGTGTTTGAGAAAGGCAGACATCTGGTGCGCGCAGGGAGGCCACTGCCTCCATTACCTTCTGGCGTTCTTGCTGCACTTCTCTGTCAGTGGGGGCTGATAATTTGTGGGCCAGTCCCTGCCGTGATCCCCTAGTATGACACTGCTGGCGGTCACCTGGGGGGCGGGCCTCGGGTGAGGGAGATTGAGTGTCTATCTACTGCCATAACTCCTCCGGTGTGGTAAAAAATTGCATACCTCCTTTGGCCATCACCCTCAGTCTTTCCAGGAACATCACTCCATATGGGATCCCCATTTGGCGAAGCTTTTGCTTAGCTTCTCTGAAGGTGGCCCTCTGCTTTTGCACTTCTCGTGAACAGTCTGGGAAAATGCGAACTGTAACATTATCTATCTTGCTGTCTCCATTTTTCCTTGCTTGTCCCAGCAGGTAGTCCCTGTCTCTATAGTGCAGTAGGTGTGTCACAACTGGCTGTGGCAGAGCCCCCGGAGGTGGGGGCCACGCCGGACCCTATGCGCCCTCGCTAATGCAAAAAAGGGGGAAAGTCCATCTCCTGCTACTTCCTCCCTAAGCCAACGCTCCAGAAACTTCACCATATTATTCTTTTCTATTCGCTCAGGTAAACCAATCACTCGAATATTGGGCCAGATGTAGCAACCCGTTTGCGAGTCGCAAACGGCGAAAATCGCCGTTTGCGACTCGCAAACGTGGGTTTGCTATGCAGAAATGCATTTTGCGAGTCGGATCCGACTCGCAAAATGCATTTCAGACTCGCTAATAGGAAGGGGTGTTCCCTTCCTATTAGCGACTCGCACTGGTATGCAATTCCATTTGCGGCCGCGAAAGCGGCCGCAAATGGACTCGCAGTTACCATCCACTTGAAGTGGATGGTAACCCAGTCGCAAACGGGAAGGGGTCCCCATGGGACCCCTTCCCCTTTGTGACTGGACCAGATATTAATTTTTCAGGGCAGGGAGTGGTCCAAGGGACCACTCCCTGCCCTGAAAAACCGAAACTAAAGGTTTCGGATTTTTTTAAAGTGCAGCTCGTTTTCCCTTAGGGAAAACGGGCTACACTTTAAAAAAAAAAAACCTGCTTTATTGACAAGCAGGTCGCTAACATGGAGGCCTGCTGACGTCAGCAGGCCTCCATGTTAGCGAGTGCCTATACTCGCAATGGGGCCGCAATTTGCGACCCACCTCATGAATATTCATGAGGTGGGTCATTGCGACCCCATTGCGAGTTGCAGTCGGTGTCTGAGACACCGTACTGCATAGCAATTTGCGAGTTGCAAATTGCGAGTCGCAGGGACTCGCAATTTGCAAGTCGCAAATTGCTTTTTTCGTACATCTGGCCAATTGTTTCTTCTCGATCGATTTTATGCATCTTCAGCCCGTAACTCTAGCTCATGAATTTGCTTCTCCATCTTGCAAATTGTCTTGCCGGCTTTGCTTACTGACGGAAGGATTTCTTCAATTTGCTTCTCCTTTGTAGCCACTTTTTCCCCCAGGCGGCGATGGTCATCCCTGAGAATGGGTAAATCGGTTGCCAGGGCATCAATTTTCCCTTCAAGCACTTTGCAGAAAGCGGTAATAGCTTGCAAAATATCCTAGGGGGTTGGGTCTCCTGTCCTTTCCATAGGGGGGGATCTGTTAGCTCCTTGCGAGCTGGGCAGGGTGCTTACATTACTGTTGTTCTGCACCTCCGTGTCTTTCTTGCACCCTATTTTCCCCATTCCTGGGCTTCCTCTGGTCTGTGTTGCTCTGTCTTATGGAGGCACAGGGTTGGGGGTGAGGGCGGAATGCATGCAAGTTGAAGCATTTTATATATGTATGTTGAAATATTGCAAATGCTAATAAAATCAGTTTACAAAAAAAATGAAGAGAGAGGTGCTGCAGAAAGAGCTGAAGGGGAGAGTGAGGATGAAGGCACATAGAGATGTAGAGAGAGAGGTTAAGAGAGAGGTCTAAGGTAGAAGATGTGAAGTGAAGTAAGCCAGAGAAATGATACAGATTTTTTTTTCAATTTAAGAGCCCACAATTGCTTGACAGTGCAAGGGTTAAGGCTGGGCAGGTGAGGCATGCACACCAATGGCTAGATTTGTTTAACACTTTGCATGGGTGCAAAGTTTACAAACTATTGGAAAGTGGTGGAAAATGTTGATTTGGTATTTCCAGTGCAAAACATTTTGGGCTGGAAAGTTGCCTAAAAGTGACGCAAAGCAATGCTTGGTCCTGATTTGCATTCCTTTCCTTCAAGAGTGTAACCCATGGGTCATACATAGGCATTCCCATGCAACCACCCATGTATTGGCGCAAAGTTCTATCAGCTAACATTAGTAGATATGGATTTACCACCAAAAATATGCCTCCCTGAGGCAGGCGCAAAGAAGAAAAAGCTTTTTTACGTTTCCAATTTTGCAAGTGTACTGTACTGCAGAGTACTGCAAAAAGCTTAAAATTAAGTCCCAGCATAGCATGTTGTATTGGAAGGCTGCACGTTCAGTACAAAACCTATGCTAGAATCACTCAAACACCACTGCACTATGGTGTAAAGGCCTGTGCATACTCCAGGCAGCCTGAAAGTGTGCCAGCACTTGGGAAGAGAGTATCTTAGTAAATATGGCGCTGTCCTGCTCTCCCCTTTTCATTCAAGGCTGCATAGCAACTTTGGTTATTCCACTGTGATACAGGAAAAAAATGGTAATTCGCTCCCAAGTTTCTATAAAGGATTTCGGCTGTCAATTTAGAGAAAAAGGCAATTTCTTTATGATCACCATTGTTATGACAGGAATTTCAACTGCCCCACTCACTTTACCAGGGGGCCCTATGGAAGGTGGGGACCCTGGGAAATTACCCACATTGGCCATGCCTTAAAACGTCTCTGTAAGCTAGGCTTCACTTCAGGAAGACTGCTTGTTGAACAAAGGAGAAGGCAGGACTGAGCCATTCCATACAATGTTGAAGCTTTTACTTGCACCAACAATTACTACTCTGCCTCCTGTCAGCCTCCATGGGTCACATCAACAAGTCACCCTTTGACCACCACCATTTGAACTTTATAGTCCACCCTTGACTCTGGTCACGCCTCTGTACTCAGCACCCAGACTTCCAGAGGTGGGCGACAGAAGGTGTGTTAGGAATTGGTGAGTAGCTTTTCCCACATAGATACGGTGGCCAAATGACTGCATGAAGATGAGTTATAAAAGCTTTCTCTCCAGCGCAAACATGGTAGCCTTAGAGTAAACAAAGGAGTAGGCAAATGGAGCACCTCGAGCTACACCAAAGCTGGTAGCTCTTGCTGGCTCACCGCAGGTGTCCATTAGTATATAAATAAGGAGCCTCTGAGGCACGAATGAGGCTGACAGGAACCAGACTGCAGCCCAGCTGGTCTGCCATCAAGCACTGTAGGACACTGGGAAGCTTAAGAAGTACCTGACCTGTGGAACTGTCATCTGCAGTGGCGGCTGGTAATTTTAGGAGGGAGCGTGGCGGGCGGGAAGCACACTCACACTCATCCATTCACACACACACGCACATCCATTCACAACACTCATCAACATTCAAACATTCAACATTCAAACATACATGCATGCACCAAACATTCATTTAACACACACACACTTACCTTCAGCTCAGAGGTCCCAGGAGGGTTGGGACTGCTGCCTTCCCTCCCTCATTGGCTGACCTTTGGGCAGCAGTCCCAACTTCGTCACAGAGTGGGATGGGGTCAGTGAGACTGCTGACCCCACCCCACTCTGTGACAAGGTGTCACTGATTGACACTCGCCCTGGGCACTTCAGGGCTTAAACCTGAAGCACCCAGGTCGGAGTCAATGGGTGACGCTTCCCCTCGTCACCGAGGGGAAGGGCCTCGGGGCACCTTTGCTGAGCTGAGGAGGTCACACCCATAGGAGCTGTGACCTCTTCAGGCCAGCAAAGTTCAGCTCAGGCAGCCAGGAGTCTGCGCAAATCGCGCATGTCTCACTCCTGGCTGCCTGACCATGAAGAGTGTCTGTCAGGCTGACCTTTGCTCAGCCTGACCGGTGCTCTTCATGAGGGGCACAAGGTGGGGGGGCGTTGCCCCTCCGCCCTAAAGGACAGGCCGCGGCTGGTCATCTGTTGGGATGCCAGAGATAGATTCCTCTAAAAATCACTAATGTATCCTAAGAATCTGCAAAATGCCATAGGTCATGACAGGAAGTCTGAAAGCTGGTTCCCAATATTTGTGGTTTGGGCTGATCAAAAATACGAATGGCATTTTTAACAAGCAATGAATAAATGCGGTTGACCAAAAGCAACAACGGCTGAATGGGGATGGCTCACAGACCCTCTGTAGGGTTTAGCTATATGGGATCAAACTAACATCTGCAGCGGTCTTTAGCCAGACCTAAGGACGTGACGTGAAAAATGGATTGCTCTGATCAGGCAGTGAGGGTGGCTAAAAGAGACTCTACAAGTCAGAAGTACACATCAGCCCTCTTTGCTTTTCACATCCCCCTGCACCTGACCTGTACCAGCTCATGCCTTATGGAGGGGACACGATGATTAGCAGATTACATGAGTGTTCACCTTTTGCAGGTGATGTTTGTTCTTGCAGTTATATGGAGCATCCCTACAGTCCAGCCCCAGCAACAGCAACAGCAACTGCAAATGCCTCATGCGAAGCAAGCAAGAGTCACTAATGCATAGGATGCGCACATTTCACATTATTTTGCTTGTGCACCCTTCAGTGCACAAGTCAAAAATAGTTTTGTAAATTCAGACAAAAATGACTATTACTCATTAGTTAAATTAAGAGTTTGGGAACGGTGTTTTTACACTAGGGCGTCTTAACGTCAAAGCATAAATTGGGAAGATGGTTCACTGAGTTAAATGCTAACTGCTGTAATTTGCTGTGATTTGCAGATCAGTACTTCCTACAACTGGATATTATTCACACCTGTTATTTACAATGCATAGAAACAACAGGAACGCATCTTGAAGCATTATATGAAATAAGCATTGGCAAAGCCAAAATATCTCACATTTATGATGCGACTACTAAGCTATTGGGGTTGCAATACTTTTATGTAAAGCATTGCTTTAAAAAAGCAAGAGCAGAAGGATGGGAGAGTTAATGGGGAAGTGTTTAATTTGAAATGGTGGTTGCAGGTGCTGTTCAAATTAAGCACTGACATTGTGGGCCAAAATACAAAACAAAACCAGGTACTCAAGGGAGAGATAGGGAAAATACTTGCACTGAAAAAAAGCAGTGCAGAATTGAAAAGAAACAAGGATTTACAATGCAATGGATCTCACATTTGCTCTAGTTAGAGCTATTAGCATTGTAAATGTTCTTGGCACATAAATTGAAAATGAAAAGTAAAACAGTTGACACAAGCTAGCTGACTCAAAGCACCACGGCCACCATGAGCATGAGCACGAAAGAGAGACCCAAAAAGAAAAAGAAATTCACTTGCAGTCAAACGTATTGACAATCGCGCAATTATCCATGTGACAGAGGCAGTCTGCAAGGCGGTAACAAAACCTCCCCATGGCGGGACACACGTAAAGCATTTACTGATGATAATAAAGTATTTTTGAAAGGCAAGCCCACAAAAGAGTGAGAGTAATGGGCGTGCGGTGGGCGTGGTTAAAACCCCACAACACTTACAACAGGTTAAAGCGCTTGCGCTCGACCTAAAAAGTAGTTTCTCTGATGATAAGAAGATGAAGGATACAATTCATCCAAACAGAAATGCTGCAATGCAGGTAGTGACAAACACAAAAAGAGAAAGTAAAGCCATTGAATAAAAAGTATGAAAGCCAGATTGCCAAGAATGTGAATGGATGCTCCAGGTTCATGTGGGTGGCCCTAATGGGACGCTTAAGTTCTAGCATTAAAATAATATTGAAAAAAATACTTTTGTACTATAATTCATAAATGCAATGCCGGATGCCTAAACCGTAGACCATCTCTGGGTGCGGTAGTTTCAGAATTCAAAAATCCGACAAAGTGTTTACAAATTGTGAACAAAAATGCAAAAAAAATTTGCTGCACTAGCCCAACGCCTACTGTGCCACATGCAACGATGGTTAGCTGACTACAGCCGGTAGAGTCAGGGACTAGCCAAAGGCCAGGCACTGAAGCCAAACCCAATGGATGGCCAAAGGCCATGCACTGCAGGGGTTAGGTGCCTGCATGATTGGGTGTACAGCCTGGCCAAAGGCTATGAGCTGCAACCTAACCTCGCTGTGAGAAGCCGAAGGTGATGTACTGCAGAGTAAGGCAGCTTTTGGCCAGTCCGGGCGACACACCCACAGTGCACATAACTTTAGGCCTTAAGTTGTGGGGGTTGCTTTGTATAGGAGGTCACGTGCAAGGAACAGTGCAATGTAGTATATATGATGAAAACAAAAAGAAAGACACATTTGCTGGAAAGCCATAGATTACAGTAACTTATGACTAGCTTTGGTTTGGGTATAAGACATTATCATACATTTCACAAAATTCACTATAAAAACACAGTTAAATGTATTTACAATTACGTAACAAAACCTAAAAATCACTGAAATTCACTAGTTGCGGTTAGGCAAACTAACCATAACCTGTGTCCTGTCATACACTCATTATAACCTTACATATGAGACCACCTATGACATGTTAAACGTCATATTTGACAGCATCACTGATAACATCTCAAAAGACATCACTGATGACAACACTGACGGTGGTGCTGTTGACCCTAGACTGTAAACCGTACACAAAAAAATAGAAAAAAGGGCCTATGCAGCAGGGGTTGATTGGCTGTGGAAGAATGTGTGCAGAGCCTAGCTGAAGGCTTTAAGCAGTGGAGGATAGCTGCCCGTAGGCTGTGGGGATGGCCAAACAGCTTGGTTACAGTTAGTTTACCTATCCATAGTTGGCGAATTTCAGTGGTTATCAGGTTTTGATTTGTATCCATTGCCACACTTTGAGTATGTTTTTAGTGAATGTCGGAGTTCTTTTAAAGTACCTAATCCAACCATATCTTCACTTTAATATTTGATTTTAATAGTGGGTCTATATATACTAATCTTCACAATATTTTGATAGTCGATATATTCTGGATACAAATGTTCTTCTATGATTATATTTTAAACTCAATATTCCATTATTGTGGCCCTGTATACTCAATCTGGAAAACATATTTGCAAGAATTAAATTAAAGGAACGAATAATTTAATGAACTTGAAAAAAACAGGAGCACTACAAAAGGTATGTTTTCTATTTAGATCTATTGGGCCTATTTTGGTATATGTCAGATCCTAAAAATGGATAGATTAAATTTAAAGGTGAAAAACAAACACAGAATCACAATTTTAAATAGATGTATTAAATGGCAGATGTACATATATGAAATATAAGAAAGGTGCAGCTCAATGCTGCTAATGGTAACAAACACACGCACCCATGTAATGTTATTTTTTTTAGTTTTACCTAGAATTGTCTTGTCTGATTGTAGGTCAAATCAGGTCACATAAGGTCAGGTGGTATTTTATGATATGTTATATCATATATGCATGTGGTATTTCTAGAGTGCAAACCTAATCAAAAAGGCAGCGGAGCAATGTACAGATTCAATGATAAGCATAAAGTCCACAAGTCATAGGTGAGAAGGCTGGGTTATGGATGGCCAAAGCATTTTGATGAAGTATTCTTTAAAGAGGTGAGCCTTCAACTTTTTCTTAAATTGAAGTGGCATTGGTGTGTTCCGATGGGTACGGGGCTTTGCTCCAGATCATAGGTGCATGGATGGAAATGCCTACTGCCTTGTTTTTTCTTTTCTACACATCTTAGTCAGTTATCTGATGGTGGTAGACAAGAAAGGAGGTGGGTAATGTTGGTAGAAAGGGGTGCACTTCCCACACGTTGACCACGTATAGTCAATAGTAGTTCATGTAAAAAATCGTGGAAACATGGGGTGGGTTATGGTGCTATGTGGTAAGATGCTCCACTACCCAAGAGCATACGGTAGTGCTTCAAAGAAACACTAAACATGAAATTTAGCACAGAAGCCGCAGCACTCAAAACAATGTTCATAATAATGATGTCCTCGAGTTGAGTTGGTTGTAGTGGATTCCTTTAATTAGTAGCCAAGGTCATCAAAAGAGATTGTTTGAGCATTGATCCATACTTGGCTGTATTTATGGATCAATGCTCAACCGATCTCTTTTAATGCCCTTGGCTACTAATTAAAGGAATCCACTACAACCAACTCAACTGGAGGACATCTTTGGGTATCTGATGGAGCCGAGGCTGTGTGTGTGCCAAGAACCACCACAAACTAGGCACTGGTGCACAATTAAGCAGTTTTGAAGATAGTGCAAGTCGGTATCGAGAGTCAAAGGTGTTCCATCAAAATGAAGATCATGTCATCATATTTCTTCAGGACCTAAATGGGATGTGCTGCAGCATGTATGCTACACTTAAAGGGTAGATGTTTGGAGTCTGGAAGGTCATATAGCAGGGTGTTATCACTATCCAGATGAAAAGGTACAGGGCCTTGAGCAGCAGTTATGTTGTCGTTTTCTGGTAGAAATGGTTTCACTTTATTTAGTTGTGATAACTGGAACCAGGCCATCTTTTTTTTTACAATGCGTCCCATGATGATGAGGGGGATGTCCACATAGATTACAAGTGACTTGGAACTCAGTGAAAATAGGGGTTGAAGCTGTCAAGGTTCCTGTAAATTTAACAGGTTTGCATGGTTTTGTGTTTGCCTTTCCTAAATCCTGTCTCACTTGGTTTGAGCTTCAGGGCACTGCTGTACAGCCAGGACTGTATTACATGCAGGCAGTGCTTGAGGCAGTCCATTCTGAAGCAAAGATGACTTTCAACTAGAGTTGTATATCATCAGCATACTGGTGAATCTTGATGGTCGTATTTGTGAGTAGAACACCAAGTGGCTCCATGTAGGTGCTGATGATGACAAGAGACAGTATGGAGCCGAGCCATGGGGAACTCTGCAAGTAAGAGAGATGTTTTGGAACCTAGAGGTGCCCATGTGAAAAAGCTGGTGTTGATTAGAAAGATAGGAAGAGAATCAGTGAACAACGACATTGGCAATGTATCCCGTTCAAGAATCCAGGGTGTGTATGAGGGTAGCATGGTCAACTGTATCGAAGGTACCCGCAAGGTCTAGCTTTATCTGCAGACAGGGGTCATCTTCATCTGTGGTCAAGATGGCATTGTCTACGATGTGCAAGGTCGCTGCCTCCATACTGAAGCCATACTGGTAGATGTGTAGGAGATGGTTAGAACTGATGTGATCTTGGCACAGACTGCTTTTTCAATTATCTTACTGATGAATGGTAAGTGAACGATAGGCCGGTAGTTAGCAATGTCATTAGGGTCTAGAGGAGTTTTCTGAAGGAGTTGGATAACCTAGCCTATCTTTGATGCTTCTACGAATATGCCTTGTCTGAGGGAGGAATTGACAATTGTGAGCAGGGGAGAGAGAGTGTTTCCAGAGATTTTTATGAAGAATGACAGTGTGACATCTTTAAGGGAGATGAGTATGTCAGTGAGATCTGTGATACATCTGGCTGTGAGGGCTCAACCATTGTGGGATTTTATGGAAAGACATGGGTGTAAGAGATGAAGCGGCATTGGTGATGTGGAAGTTCTGTCAGGTCTTCTGTATTTTTTTCAATGAAGGAGAGGATGATGGCACTGCACTCTTCTGTTGAATGTAGAATATGTGAATATGGCAGAGGGTAAATACAGTGCTTTTCTTGTCTTCAAAAGCGTTCTGCTTCTGCCGATTACTTAATTGATGATGATGGTACAGTACTTGGCTTTCATTGAAGTGATGAACATGGGAGCACTTCAGTGTCATGAGGCCTCCAGGATTTGTTTTACCTCCATTCTCTTTCCCCTCTGCAGATCGATTTGTTATTGTTAGTAAGGTCTTTTGAATACAAGAGTACTGGAGCCTTTCATTTGCACTTGCATGTTTTAATTGGGTGATGGCTGATCATGTAGTTTTTCAAAAAAGTGTTGAAGTTTTGTAGAAGGGTGTTGTCATTGGACTTGGAGTTGATAGTGTGAAAGATGAGTTTAAGCCTTAGGTTGTATATGAAGAAGTCTTTGAACTGAAAGTTTGATCTTCTCTTTTGTATTGACCATGGTTTGTTGCTAGGATGCTCTAAAGGGAAATAGGGATGCAAAGTTGTCAGTCCAATCCAGGGAATGGATTATTAGTCATGTGTGCTGGTTGTGTGACATAAAGTACCACGTTGAGTGTGTTGATGAAGCTGAAGAGAGTGTCTCTTGTTTTTTTTTTCAGCTTGTATTTAAGTCCTGATAGAAGATCTGCAAAGAAAGGGGAACAAGTCCAGTTCGCGTTTTGATTGTCTGGTCGTGGCAGGAGCCACTACCCACCTGTCTGTGGATGCAGGACCAGGCTGATGGTGGACGAAGAAGGTCAGCAGTGCAGCACCGGAGCAGAGGAAGAGTTTCAGGAGTGATCAGTCGATGTCCCACGTTGGTTGTCAGGTTGCAGTTGTTAGTGGTGCTGGAAAACCACAACATGCCTTGGCGAATGCAAGAAGATGTTGAAGACTGTTGTTCAAGGCTGAAGAGGGCCAGCAAGGCCCTGGGGACAAGATCCAAGGAGGGGAGTCTGAGGTGACCCTCGGCGGCTTAGAGTTGCAGGAAGAGGAGGCAGCCTCCACAGTCGGCAGGCACAGAAGTCGCGGTGAGGCCCATGCAGCACACCTGGAGTCCCACATCGCTGGAGCAGGAAGCAGAGGACTGCATCGCAGGGAGGAGTGCTGGGGCTACATGTAGCCAGAAGATCCTTGGAGGTAAAGCAAACAAGCCTTGGTAGCTGTAAGAGATGTGGCACACAGGGTTACTGTCCTGCTGGAGCGGCAAGGGCTTACCATCTCCCAAGTTGGACAGCTGGTAGAGAGGACCAACGGACCCATTCCAGACTACCTGTGATGCAGGATCCACACAGCTCTGGAGGAGAGGAGATCCACGCAGCCGGTTGTCATTGCAGCTGGTGCCTGCAGATGCAGGGGAGTGACTCCTTCATTCCAAGGGAGATTCCTTCTTGCTTCTTGTGCAGGCTGGAGACTTGTTGCCCTCAGAGGATGCACAGCTGGGGAAATGTTGCAATTTCTGGAAGGAGCCTCGAAACAGTGTTGCAGAGCAGAGTTGTCTATAGTTGCAGATTGTCTGTTCCTGGAAGGTCCAGTTACAGTTCCAGTGGCCAGAAGGTGAAGTAAACGATGCAGAGGAGTCCTGCTGGAATCTTGCACATCGGATCTGAGGACCCACCCAAGAGGAGACCCTAAATAGCCCAGGAAGGAGGATTGGTGACCTAGCAGGGTGACCACCTATGTGTTGTGGGAAAGCTTTGTGAGTGCTTGGGTCATCTACTTCTGAGTGTGATTGTGGGTATTGCCAGTATGGGGTGCTGGGTGAGGTCTTGAAGGTTTCGTGGAACAGGGGTTCAGGCCCAAGGCCCTTCCTGGCAAAACCATGTGATACCTTTGACTGTGTCCACCCTTTGCTGGGGATGACCAGGTGATAAGAGATCCTGAAGAGTTGACTGAACTAGGGAGAAGGAAGGATGTGATGTCACTTTGTGTGCAGATGGATGATGGGAAATCCACTTATGCCAACAGTGCAAATGAATGATGGAAATTAAGTCCTCTTGCTTAATTTATTCTTTTAAAGATGTTTTTGGTGGGAAAATAGTGATGTCACTTTCTGTGACAATAGATGATGATAAACAAAGTCCTCTTTCTTAGCTTCTTCTTTTAAAGATGATTTTGGCAAGAGACCAGTGATGACATTTCCTTTGCCGATGGATGATAGAAACCCTGAAGATGTCACTTCCTGTGCAGATGGATGATGGGAAATTCAGTGGTCACTTCCTGTGGAGACGGATGATGGGAAATGTAGTTGTCGTCCTTGGTGTCTTCTACTATAGGTGATTTTATTGGAAAACCAGTGATGTCCCTTCCTGTGCAGATGGAAGATGGGAAATCCAGTGATGTCACTTTCTATGCAGTGGATGATAGGAAAGGAAGTCCTCTTGCTTTGCTTCTTCTTTTAAAGGTGTTTTTCAATTATATGCCATGTTACTATAGCCTTATAGCCAGAGTAGCTGACTATACCGGCCATTAAAGGCCCCCAGCTGAAGGTGAGGGCGTTTAACAAGGGAGCAGGACTTTAATGCCGGTATAGCCCAGCTATGGAGGACTATTAGGCTATTAGAACCTTCTACCACTAGAGGGCAGAATGTTCTAATAAACTAAACAAAGGACTCATGGAGCCCTAGGGAACTGAAATCCCTGTTGGGCTCTGTGAGGTCTTTGTTCACAGCAACAGCTGTGAACCTGACAACATTGGAATGTTGGAGCTCCGGGGTTCTACTGGCCATTAGAAGCCCGGAGCACTCCATTGTTTTCAAAGGCGCTCCCAACATTCCAGTGTTATAATATAGCCTTAGAACCCGCCGCAGAGGGCTCTACCGGCTATTAAAGGCCCGCTCCCGTTCGGCGATGCCCTTTAACAAGGGAAAGGGCCTGTAATTGCCAGTAGAGCCCACTACGGTGGGTTCTAAGGCTATTAGAACATTCTGCCACTAGAGGGTAGAATGTTCTATCAAATAAAACAAATTCCTCATGAAGCCCAAGGGGGTTAAAATCCCCTCAGGCCCCGTGAGGCTTTGTTCGCAGGTTATGCCGTGAACAAAAAACATTGGAATGTTGACGCTCTGGGCTTTTACCAGCGATTAAAAGCCCGGAGCACTCCAATGTCTCCAGTGGAGACTCCAACATTCCAATGTTCTAATTTGTGTTATGTTCTCATCTCTGTGTTTTGTCATTTCTGTGATAACCTCCGCTGGAGAACAAGTGCAGTTAGACATTGTGCATTTTTTGATTTCTTGAAGGCTTTTGGAACAAATAAAGTATATCTTCGCTTAAAGTATCTTGTAGTTTTCACTGCCTTAATATCCTTGTAAGGTGGTCTGACCTAAAAAGAACAAGAAAATGGAGCAGGCCTGCACCCTCTACCCAACAAAGTGCCATGGCAGTGTCCATTTCCCTGCTCTGTATATTTTTCCATGACCCACATGAGAGCAGTGATGGGGGTCTGCTGTGTGTAAACAGAGCTTTTATTTAACCGGCTTGGGTATTAGGATATAAGCGCCATACATTTTACTATGCTAATGGGCAACCAAAGAAATCCTAAGGTTGATGGAGGGCAACATGCATGCGAGAAAGAATAAAACCAACAAGCAGAGGGAAGTACCTGTTAGGGAGATGTTTGTATGAATGAAAATGTGTGCCAGCTACCAGGAAAGAGTGTAACAGTAATGACAAGTGTTGTGTAAACTACACGAATCTCCATTGTGAAGTACCGCTGCCCCACTGATGATTGCTAATAAAGCCCTTACTTTGAAGGTAGGTCTAAGGATGACATTTTACTGTGCATTCTATCAAGTGATATTATCCCCTTAAAATACTGGAGCATCTTCCAATACCTCCCAACTCATAATCTATATGTAACCTACATTAGCATCATCATCTATATACTCGCTATTCAATAGTTAAGAGTTGCTTCACTTTTAGGCAGCACATTTCCTAGAAACTTTCACTGAACTTTTTACGGAATCGGGGAAGGCATGAGTTCTAAGAAGAGTCCACTCTGTAATGTGTTTATTTATTGGCCCGCACATCTTGGAAGGGTGGGCGGGAGGACTGGGAAATCACGTCTCGTTTATTTGAAAAACTTTATTCTGTTCGTGCCTTGTCTCCATCCCCATCCGCACTTCGCCTGCTCTCTGTTAACTTCATGAGAAACTCACCAGATCACCTGTCAAGAGGAGTCTGTGAATCCCTGGCCACTTCCAAAGTCGTAAATGGTAGTTTTAACTCTCCCGAAGATGTCATTTCAAATGTGTTTGTTCTCTTCGCCGCTAACATCATTTGACATCTTTCGTGAGTCAGCGAAAGTCCGGATAAATGTTCTACATTTCTACTGGCCGAGATCCACCTTCCCTCGAACCTTTACAGACTACCTCGCTCCTTCAGTTAAAAACCCCTTTCCTATAGCATAGTGTTGCCCTATAGCAGCGTCTACAAGGTTCCCACTGTGCTTTCGGCGTCCAGACACAGGGCATGTTTCTCCTGGATCAAAGCAGCTGTAAATATGTCTTCCTTTGAAGATAAAACAGCCTTGAATCTAGAATAAACATTCTTAAATGAAGCTCGTAGGCTTTTCACCACCGATTTTCGTGTTTTCATGTAAGAAAGTCACAGTAGGGTACCCCACTATTCAACCTCTCAGCATCATTTGACACATTCTACCATCCTACCCTATTACAGAGACTAAGGGCCAGGTGTTCCAAAGGATTTTACCCATTCTGTGTCTATGGGAAAAAGCTTTCGTACATATGGCCCTAAGAAACGTGGACTCCAGGTAGCTGCAAAGTAATGGATCTCTGCTTTTTATGCAGGTAAGTTACATGAAATCAAACTCATGCCTTTCCAGTCATCGCTATGCAATCATGTAAAGAGGCTGTGTATACTCAAACTCCCACCTTTAACATCACCATCTTCACAAGGCCTCCATCAAGGCTACTTCTCAGCTCTTATCTCAGTCTCTCTTCCCATGGGAATCATCAAACCGTTCAATCTCTATTGTTACAAGTACACCCACGACTCTCAGCTTGTCCTGAAGACCACTTCAGACACAGATAATTGCACTCTTTGACCAAGACTGCTAACTTACAAGAACCAGGTGACCTGTAAAGGTATGGAACTCAGCGTATTAAAGAAAATAATTCCTACCTCCCAGTCGAGTGTTGTGTGGCCAAAAGAACTAGGAGCCATCACAGTTAGAAACACAATACTCTCACTATTACCTCAGGGAAATTAGGCCAATATGTCCTATTTCATTGCACTCAGGATCCTGAGGTGCAGTTTACCTTTCCTGGGTTTCCTCATAAGAGTCTAGGTTGCTAATACTCTTTTACCCTTCCAGAGACTGTAGTGATCTGGGTTTTCATGGTGCGTTTGCTGTCAAGGATAAGGCTGAGGTTACGTGCATGGTCTGTCGGTGTGTGTGAGGGTCCTAGTTCTAAGGGCCACCAGGTGTTATTTTATGGGAAGGTGGTGTTGCCAAAGATCAACATTTCCATTTTGTCTATGTTGAGTTTAAGGCAGTTGTTTTTTATCCAGTAGGCGATTCTCGTCATACCGCTGCAGAAGTTGGTTTTCGTGGTGGTGGAGTCTTCTGAGAGTAAGAGGATCAGCTAGGTGTCGTCTGCATAGGATATGATGTTCAATTAAAGGGCTTGGACGATGCAGGCCAGGGGGGGTCATGTCGATGTTGTACAGAGTGGGGCTGAGGGATGAGCCTTAAGGAACCCGCAGATGATCTTCTTGGGTTCCGAGGTGGATGGTGGTAGGCGGACTCTCTGGCTTCTTCCCTTGAGGAAAGAGGAGATCCATTTGGATTACAATGAGATGTAGTCTTTTGATCAGGGTGTTATGGGCTATGGTGTTGAACACTGCTGAGAGGTCAAGGAGGATCAGGGATGCCCTGTCTCCCCGGTTGATAAGGGTTCTGATGACATCGGTTGCAGTGATCAGGGCAGTTTCAGTGCTGAATCCAGATTCAGAGGTGTTCAGAAGACGGTTGTTCTCCAGGTGTTCTCATATGTGCTGGTTGGTGGCTTTTTCAAGGGCTGTGGCGTGGAAGGGGAGAAGAAAGATGGGACAGTAGTTTTTGAGTTCGCTAGGGTAGGTGGACAGTTTCTTAAGAAGGGGTTTGACTTCTGACAAATATCTGTGGGATCTTACCCTACTGATAAAAAGGCTACAACCGAGCCAGAATCCTTCTGCCAGCCATCTATTCTTCCTGCAAGCATGGAATGACACCATGCAGGCCATTAAAGCCCTTTGCTTGCTTCCTGTGACCATTCAAGACCCTCTGAATTGGTGAAGGCATGATCTCATTGCAACAAAAGCTAACTAAACTGGTGAGGAAGAACCTGAGATCAAATGTGGTTCCTCTAATTATTCCTTGTAGGTCAAGGGTGCTCCTCCAAAAAAAGTGAAACTCTGTCCTTTGGTACATCCAAATGATCATAAGAGGAACCACAGGACAGAGGTTCACTTTTTTGAGGGGGTCACAGGTCGTCAAGCTCTGAAACGTATGCCTAACCCAATTGAAAATCTGACAATCCACTTTCTTTTTCAAAGAAGATGGCTGTAAGGCATGCAACTATTTTGAAGACATGATGGTAGGGATTACCATTACTGATAGTCAGGAATTTGCCTAGTAAAAGAAATGTTCTAAAAAGATTCTCAGCCTCGTGAAGCAATAACACAATAATTATAAAGAATAGGTGTAAGGAATGTTTAATTCCCAAGGGCTAAGCTGATGGAGGTAGGTGTTAATAAATGTTAACTTTATCGGCATTCCAATCCCCTGATCTATACACATGCCTACGTACTGAGGCAAGTTTGCAGCACTAAGGCAGGAGCATCCCTCAGCTCCTCATATACAATATCTAATGCTTCTCACACAGGTCATACAGCAATGATATACACTACCAACCACGCGCAAGTCTCTGCTAGCTACAAGTCAGATGTCTTCCACAACACTTCAGGGGCACACTATGCTATCAACATGCTATACCCATGCCATAACAATACAATTAAACAAATGACTTAATGGGGCCAGGATCTGCAGCCCAACTTTACAATAGTTCTTATTTTTTTGTCCTCAATAGACGTAGGGGATGGTATATTTATTTATATACTTGTTTACGTATCAGGGTAGTTTTAAAGTGCAGACCTAGCCCAATGATACTGGGTGGGGTAACTAGAACATAACATAGCAAATTAATGGGTTAGTTGATGCTTTAGCAGGTGTTCTTTCAGGAGGTGGACATTTACAGCCTTGTGGAGAGTCATGAAATATGACAAAATCCACCAGTACGTGGGCTTTGCGTCCCTTGGTTTGGCTTCCTAAAGCAACTGTTATATTTTTGCAGAATTAAGTGGGATGGAAGCTCACTGAAGCTGCATTTTAATAACTTGATACATTTTGCGCTTGTCTTTTTAACTAAGCGTATACGAGCCGTCCTTCCAAAAATGGTACTGCCTGTTATAAAAGATGGCAATACCCTTCAAACTAGAAACACTATTGGAAAATAACTGCCTGTTGTTTTTGTACATTTTTGCAATTCTAGCCAGAATTCTATTTATTGTGACAGCACCAGTTTTTCATGCCAACCCCACTGGTTATCTTGGTCACTGCAGAGGACAACTATGGGCATGGATTCTTGATTGTTGTTCCGGTGCCTTGGAACTATGGCCGAATTCCAGATTTGTATTACAATGTGGTGGTGTCTTCATCAAAGTAAAAACTAAAAACTCCAAGTTAATAAAGTTTAAAGGGTGGGAAATAGAGACACGTGTGCAGACATTCCAGAAGACCCAGTTGTACTTGCTAAGCAAAAATGGGGTAGTTATTGTGTGCCAGACATATGCAGGAGGAACAAGTGTTTGCCAAACAGATATGAACTCACCTGGTAAAATCATGCTAGTTGGACAATGAGGTTGAGATCTTAAAATGAAAATGATGTGTGTTAAAAGTAAAATTATCCTGCATACAGAGTTCTCTGAATAGTAGGTCATAGAACAGTTTTCTGTCAAAACTACAACATAAAGCTCCCTGCTTGAACTTTACAAAATATACCGACTATATGACTCCTTCATGTCAAGATTAGACCTTGCATTACAAGAGATAATTTACCCCCAACAGTAAATTATTCGGCATCAGGCAACAGGCCAGAAGACTTGATAATGTCATAGAAAATCTATGGCGAATTGCAACATCTTTATTCCTTGCAAGTGTGGGGCACTCTGAGTGTGGTGCCATGCCATAACCCAACTAAATGGCATCATAATTATGCGGACCAGAAAACTTTTGAGATCAGGACATACCTTTTGCTTCTAAAATGTCATGTAGGAAAGTCGCTCTTTTTGGCATGGTTACCCCCACTTTTTGCATGTTTATCAGTGTGCTTAGACTGTTTTCACTGGAATCCTACTAACCAAGACCCCAGTGATAGTGCTCTCTCCTCTAAATTTGGTTGCTTTGGTACCCTGTTCACCCCACAATTGGTATACTAGTGTACCCCAGTAAGTATTAGGTACCCAGGGCACTGGTACACCAGGGGTCCCCCACCATGCATTATGCCACCCATGGGAGTCCATGCAAACTGTTTCTGCAGGACTGCCATTGCAGCATGCGTGAAAAAGTGCATGCACCCTTTCACTGCTGGTCACTACACCAGGACACTGTAAGTCACCCCTATGGTAAGCCCTCTCAGCCCAGGGTGCAGATTCATGTGTGTGAGGGCACCCCTGCATGAGCAGAGGTGCCCCTATGAGCTCCAGTTCCACTGCAGTGGACTTCGTAAGTGCGCGGAAGTCATTTTACACATGTACTGGCCACAGGTCATGCGCTACATAAGATAGTATGATGGAACCATGCATGCACGAACAACGCATGCCTTAACAACGCACTCAGAGACACGACCGCATTGTTTCCACACATGCCTTTACCACACATCCCTTTACAACAAATTTTGTTGTAAAAGCATGTGTAGTAAAGGCATGTGTGAAAACAGCACGCAAAACGGCATGCGTGGCTCTATCATAGAACCCTGCCACCCGCCCTAAGGCCCAAAACAACCCCCACTCCTAATACCTAAACTACCCCAACCCCAAACCCATCCTGAGCCCTAAAAAAAAAAATATTATGCTAACCCCCACCTCTTCCTTAGACACTAAAGTACCCTGACCTCCCACCCCCTGAACCCTGATAAAAAACCTACCCTAACTCCCTCCCCAACCCATAAAACAAAACTACCCCGACACCACCCACCCTCCCTGAGCCCTAAAACCTTCCCCCCTAAGTAAACTACCCCAACCCCCGCCACCCGCCCTGAGCCCTAAACCCTTCCCCCTAACTAAACTATCCCAATCTCCCACCCACCCTAAGCCCTAAAAAAAAAAAAAAAAATATCCCAACCCCCTTACCCTGTCCCCAAAAACTAAATTACCCAGACCCCCACCTGCCCTAAGTCCTAAAATCTTTCCCCCTAAGTAAACTACCACTTACTTCTCTTCTCTCCTCCCTCCTCCACCCTTCCTTAAACCTTCCCCACCCCTTTAAAAATAAACTACCCTGCCCCCACCCTAAGCCCTAAATAAATGTAACCAAACCCCCAACCCTGCTCCTAAAAAATAAAATAGCCCGACTCCCCTCCCTAAAAAACGAAATCCCCACCTCACCCAACCCTAAAAAAAAAAAGCCCAACGCCCCCACCCACCTCAAGCCCTTAATCCACCCCACCCCACCCCTAAAAACTATCCCCCACCCCCGCCTCACTTACCTCATCGTGTCCTCTTCCAATCTACTCTGCCTTTTTCTGTGCCTTAAGCACGCATATACATAGTTCAGCAAATGCGTGGTTAAGGCACAGAAAAAGGCAGTCATTGTTCAGGCAGGCGTGGGTATACTTGTGTGGGGAACATCTGTGTTGTTTAAAGCACGCTGCTCAGGACATTTCCCGCAACATAATGGTAACTACAAATCTGAGCATGTTTGGTATCAAACATGTCGGAATCATACAATAATACTAATGCCAGTATTGGTGGCATGATTCCAAGCACTCTGGGGGCTCCTTAGAGGACCCCCAGTACTGCTCCTACCAGTCTTCCAGGGTTTCGCGATCAGCCCATGCTGCTGCAGTCCCTCGGACAAGTTTCTACCCTCCTGCTCCATGACCAGTTCAAGGAGGAGAAGGCAGAACAAAGGCTTTCCTGTGGGTTCTCCCTTGGAAATAGGTGCTACTGTTCTGCAGAAAAGTAGCCTCCCACGTCACCAGATTGCTTTAAAGGGCACATTTGGTGCCCTCCTTTCATAATCCAGTTGGAACCAGTCCAGGGACCCCCGGTCCCTGCTCTGGCTTGAAAACACAGAACGGAAAGGGGAATGACCATTCCCCTGTCCATCACCACCCCTGGGGTGGTGCCTAAAGCTCCACCAGGTGGCCCCTTGAATCTGCCATCTTGAAAACAAGATGGGAAGAGGCTCTTGGGTGCATCTGTTTGGTCAGGACCGGTGACTAATAGGTGGTAACCCTGCAGAGTGGCCAAGCCCCCTGTTAGGGCTATTTAGGGACTCCCTTGCGCATATGTCCCCAGATTCTGCATTGACCTCTTATGCTCCTACCCACCGGAACCGCTGCTGGACTTCACAGGAACCAAACAAGCCTGCAACGCTGAGACGACCTCGCCTTGCAACATTGTTTTTTCAGCTCCTTCCAGCAATTGCAACCACGGCTCTGCATCTTTTGGGGTTGCAGGACTTCAGCTGCACCAAAGAAGCAAGAAGAAATATCCCTTGGATTGAAGGAGTCACTCCCCTGCATCCGCAGGCACCTAAAGCAATGATGTCCGGCTGCTGGGATCTGCTCTTCACTGGAACTGTGTGGATATTCCAACACAGGTGGTGGTTCTGAGTGGTCCACTTGGTCCTCTCTGCCTTGTGTCCAACTTGGGAGACAGTGGGCCCTTGCTTGTCCTTGCAGGACAGAATCCCTTGTGCACCATGACTCTTGCAGCAACCAAGGCTTGTTGACTCCTGCTTTGAGGGATCTTCAGGCTCTAAGTAGCCCCTGCCTCCAGCACTTCATCTTTGCAAGGACAGTCTCTCTTCTGCTGCTCCAGCGATGTTAGACTCCTCTCCAGATGTACTGACTGGGCCTCACTGCAACTTACTGTGTCTGCTGCCAGTGGGTTGCCTGTGGGGCTTATGACTGCTTCTGCTGGGTCTCCTGACTGCTGAGGGTCAGCCCAGACTCCCCTCCAAGGGTCGAGTCTCCTGGACCTTGCTGGTCCTCTTCTGCTCAGCAAATCCTCTTCTGTCCAGATTTGCACTTGCCAAGGTTGTTGGTCGACCTCCTGACAATCAACCCATCTGCCACCCAGCGACTGGCGTGGGACATTTTCTGCATGACTTCAGGGGCTCCTCTGCAGCTCCTGGGCTCTACAGCTGATCTTCATCTTCCAACGTCAACCTGGAACTTCACCCACAGAAAGGTGGGAGAGGCTCCTGCCCCACCTGGATACTCCTGCGTGGACTGAAATCTGTCCCCTTCTTTTGCAGGTCCTCTTCTGTAGGAGTTGCAAAGAAGATCGATAGGCCCACCATAAATCCAATGTAAGGCTTTAAGATTTCCCATTCAAGGATGTTATTTAATCAATACGCCGAGTCATATCAATGAGTCCAATGACCGTTTATTACAAGGCACTTGAAAAACAGAAGCCGACGTGTTTCGCCCCCTAAGTGGTGTATGTACCTGTGGCTTTTTCAAGGCTGCAAGTACAAGAAAAAGAAATTAAATTTGCAGAGACCTTAGGAAACTATCAAACTAACCTTCACCTGAGGTGCAGAAGAGTCAAAGGGGGTGATTCTGACCCCGGCGGTACTAGACCGCCGGGGCCAGGGTCGGCGGGAGCACCGCCAACAGGCTGGCGGTGCCCCGCAGGGCATTCCGACCGCGGCGGTTTGGTCGCGGTCAGAACAGGAAAACCGGCGGTCTCCCGCCAGTTTTCCGCTGCCCTCAAGAATCCTCCATGGCGGCGCAGCAAGCTGCGCCGCCATGGGGATTCTGACACCCCATACCGCCATCCTGTTCCTGGCGGTTCCGCCGCCAGGAACAGGATGGCGGTATGGGGTGTCGTGGGGCCCCTGGGGGCCCCTGCAGTGCCCATGCCAATGGCATGGGCACTGCAGGGGCCCCCGTAAGAGGGCCCCACTTTGAATTTCACTGTCTGCATTGCAGACAGTGAAATTCGCGACGGGTGCAACTGCACCCGTCGCACCCTCCCCACTCCGCCGGCTCCATTCGGAGCCGGCTTCCTCGTGGGGAGGGGTTTCCCGCTGGGCTGGCGGGCGACCGCCAGAAGGCCGCCCGCCGGCCCAGCGGGAAAGCCAGAATGGCCTCCGCGGTCTTTTGACCGCGGAGCGGCCATATGGCGTTTCCCGCCAGGCGGGCGGCGACCGCCGCCCGCCTGCATCAGAATCACCCCCAAAGTGTCTGAAGTTCTAAAAATTGTGAAAATCTCACAGTAGAGAACACTAAGTTATGAGGGTGAACCAGGAGTTAGAGAAAAAGATCTCTACCATCATGGTAGTTGCCAAGTAGTGATGAAGTTACACAAGATGCTTAGATTATTTGTGCAAGGATGCTGGCAAGTAATTATAAATACAAAAAGAGTTCAAAGGAAATTGGTTTTAAATGAAAGAAAGGTGATATTAAGGAGAATTATTATTAAAGTCACCCAAGTGCATCAGGAGAAATGTAGTCATTACCAAAAGAACGGAAGGAGAAGCCCTCCGCCCCCTGCCAATTATTGCAAGATCATGCACAACTCTAAGTGAATAAATAAATGAACAGGCCCATTGCCCATGCAAATTCTCACAGTCTCATACAATACCCATTCATATGTTCGAAAAAATGTATCCATTTATAGTTCCAGCAGTATATATAGATGATCCAAAAGGTCTAGCTGTACCGGTAAAAATATACAGTGAAAACATTAATTAAATTCCACCCAAAGGTCTAACCATAGGTTCTTTTTGGAAGAACACATACCTAAAATATATACAAGTTCGTCCTCTGGAATATTTTTAAATTGTAGGGAGCATACACATAAGATTGAAGTTAATCAATGTACCCTAAAAAACTGCACTTATCATTTGTGAAAAGTGTTTACATAAACCGAAGATTAAACAAAACATGGGACCTCGTGTCTGCCATTTTTGTTATACAAACCATACATTTATGAATAGTCATACATAAATTATAGGAACATAAGATTGTAGCTCTTTGTGTCCAAGTTCATGCATATTATTATAAACATTTTTACAATAGTACCTAATAAGTAGTCCTAAGGCTAATATCTCCAGTTCCACATTAACACGGTCTAGAAGAGCCACTGATACATGTCTATTTTGGGTATTTATTGAATAAGAGATCGCTTTTGGTCAGTTATTTTCCCAGAAATAACATGAGACAAAGAGGGGGAGCTGAGTATGCTAACCATTGGTCCAATCTAACTAAACCATTTGTATATCCACAAGTTTAAAAAGTGATTTAGTTACACTACAAAAGTTGATATTATTGAAAAAGACAATAACATTCACCACCTCGTACAAGCCTAGTCCAAATTGTTGTTGGTTTATTTTGTCATGGGTTAAATCCCGAGCATCGAGGGTCTGCTGAGGATATCCTGGTGTCCTAGTCTAGCGACATGTTCAGTAGGGACTAAATGTATGTCCTACTTTTATTTCCTTAGAGCAACATTCTGCAGGTCAAATGCTCATTATGGCCGCCATATTTGAAAGAATGATCAGTGCTAATGTCATTGTATGTTTTAATTTATCCTTATACAGTTATGTCTGAACTGGTATTGTTTAAAAGACTATAATATATTTATGCCGCTTCGGATGAATTCAATTCTGAGCATCAAGAGTCCACAGGAGGTAACCTAGCGTCCTGATCAAACACTATGTTCAGTAGGAGCGAAAAGTACATCCTACTTTTATTTTTATTTTCTTAGTTAAAGCAGCATTCTGCAGATCTAAGTGCTCATTGTGGCAGCCACATTTAAAAGAGTGCTTAGTGGTAATGTTACGGTTGTTTAATATATTTGTATACATTATATAAGGTCTAATATTGTTTAACAAACTATAATACGTGTAGGCCATTTCGGCACCCAGCATGAAATTAGTCAGAGCGTCGAGTTATCAAAATCTCAAATGATCCTAAGGACAGGGGTGTTAGCGTCCTATTTCATGCTATTAAAAGAAGAAAAAGGTGTCATATTCTTCTTTTTATATTTTTTTTGGGCAGTGCATCAGGAAAGACCTAGTGATAAGTGGGTAGTTTGAACAAGCTTAGTTTTGGAACAATAAATCTGATTGTTTAGATCACAAATAACCAGGTAGTTTAAGAAAGAAGAGAACATTAACAAAGAAAGAAAAATTTAAAAAAGTTGTTTGAAATCCCGAGACAACATAAGATGAGGACAATATTGACATGAATTGATGTCAGTAGTATCTAATTCTCAACATCACAGCAAGTTCTAGGCATATGAATGAGACAGACACATATTGTTTAAGTTACTGTCCCGTGTTCCAATGCCGTAGAAGGAAACATAGAGTGTTTGTTCTACTCCGGGCGGACAAAAACATTCTTATGCACTAGAGGAAGACATGGACTTTTCTATACTGGTTGCATAGGACCTTATGGAAGCCAATAATGCCATTCCGCATCTTGTTCAGACCAATTCATACCGTATCAAAGCAAATAATCAGGGCAGTTTCACATTGTCGTAATTTTAATTCTAAGACTCGGCTCCGAGGATGTTGCCTTAGTTTCTGTAGACCATAGAAGGTAAAGGTCCTGGAGTGAGGGTGACATAATACAAAGTGTTCCACCAAAGGGAATCTCAAATCATCTCTATGTATATTGCGAAGATGTTCTTGTATCCTTAGTTTTAAAGGTCTGGTTGTGCTACCAACATAGTATTTATTGCAGGTGCAAATAATAAGATATATTACATTGGTACTTCGCAGTTGATGAAGTTGCATATTATAAAGTTATGACCATTGATCTAAAAAAAAAAAAATTTGAAAAACCCAGTTTACAAATCGAGAAATTTGCACAAGTAAAGAAGCCTGTGGCTTTTTCTAGAAAGTGTTTGATTGCTCTTTGATACTGAAAAAATGAAGGACAGTTTTCCTCTAAGATTAGTTGCCCTTTTGAAACAGATTTGCGGAAATTATTGAATGTCTTGAGAAATGGATGGATTTTTAGTAAGCAGGGACCAATGTTTTTGTATTAGTTTACGAACATAATGATAACCATTACTGAAACTGGTGATGAAGCGAATAGGTGTTTGTGGTGCTCTGATCTTACTTTTGTTTAAGGATTCATTTCGATCAATGTTGGCAATCTGTTATTTTTTCTTGTTTAATTTTCAACGGTTATATCCTCTCCTGGTTAGTTGTTCAGTAATTTCCATTGCTTTTAATTCATACTCTTCATTAGTAATTAGCCCGTCAATATTCTCCTGATGGAATATTGGCTATTGTATTGTGTGGATGACAACTAGATGCATGGAGAATGGAATTGCCAGCAGTTTCTTTGCAGTGAATTTGAGTATGCAGTTGATTATTGTTGATATAAAGGGTGAGGTCCAGAAATTCAAGTGATTCTTTAGAGATGTGGTAGGTCACCTCAATTTCCCATTTATTAGGTGTTAGGGTCCTCAAAAATTGTCAAAGAAGGGATTCCTGACCTTTCCAGATGAGAAGTATATCATCTATGTACAGTTCCCAAAAGATGATGCGTTTGATAAATCTTCTGTATTCTCATTCCACAGCCAATATCTTTTTACTTCACCCATCAAAATACAGACATACAGTGGAGCAAAACAAGCTCCCATTGCAGTTCCTTATTGTTGTAAATAATACTCCTCTGGGGAACTTCTGCCCTCTATGAGGTTTGCAAAGCTAAACTGTGCAGGGGGTCCAGGCAACCACACGGTGGTTTACAGGGGTAAAAACTAGATCACCTAATGCTTTAATTTTGAAGGTAGCTTGGTAAGCAGGTAGGCAATCTTGGAGAAGTGCAAAGCATTTGTTGTACTCACAGCATCAATCTTGCAACTCACACACTCAAAGGAATAACTTGAGACCAATTTATAAAATACTTATAGTTTTTATATAAATATTGAGACTAAGATCATCAGAGCTGGGTAAGTACTTTTCGAGATATGCATTTTTTAAGTTTACTAAAAATAGTATTTTTATGCGTAATTACGCACAACAGGAATCAATGGAGGATCACTTTTAAAAATACATATAAAATCACACAGTTGGTTTACCAAGTTCTTCTTTTGCAGGTTCGTCGAGGTCATCAGTGGGCACACTGTGCCATCTGAAGACGTTTGGGTGACAAGGGAGCAGCAGGAGAAGGTCTCTGGAGCTGGTGTAGGGCCACTGTGGGGGACCACTTAAAAAAGCACTGCACAGGTAAGTTTAAAGATGGTTCTCTGGGGTCACCTTGGAGTGTCAAGGTCGCAAGGGGTGGGGGACCCTTAGGGCACATCAGGTTCTTTGGTGCATGGCACAGGGCAGCCGGATGCAGAGCGAATCGGTGAACCAGAAGCAATGCGCAAGGATTTCCTCAAGATTAGGAGGAAAGTTGGTTCAAGGGTAATTTGCAGTACAACGGGAGCACTCTGGCTGGAGGACCAGGGTGTTCCTGAAGTCTCACAACTAGGCCTTCCTCCTGGTCCTTTTGCAGCCCTGGGTGGGCTGTTTTTCTGGATGTCAGATGTTAGCTGACCAACACCCAGGATACTGGCACGGTTTGGCCGCTGGAGGTCACAATGCCACCAAACCTGGCACACTGGCAGGATTCGTCCTTGCAGTCATTAGGGTGCAGTTTGGCCCAGCTGCAGCACCCAGTTCAGGAGTTAGTAGCTGTTCAGTGAAGTGACCCTCACTGGCGTGATGGTTTCCTTGGGTTTTAGAGTGGTACCTCCACTCTGGAGGGAGTTCTCTGGCAATTTGCAGAACCTGGAGGTCCTCTGGGGTTTTTTGTAGAGTTGTCCAGCTATCCAGCAGATCCTCAGTGGCGATTGTCAAGTTCTGGGTGCATCAGGCAGAGTTTGGCACCTTTTCTTTGGTGCTGCAGGTCCACAGTTCTTGTGCATTGGACTGTCTTGGTGCTGGTCTTCTTTTGTCCATTGAATCTGATTTCCCGTTCTAGGGATGCCAACTAAATACTGTATTTAGGAGGCATTTTAATTAAGGGGAACCTGGTAGTGACCCACGGGTCATTTACCTTAGGGTGGCTACACCCACTAAGTGACCACTTCCTGTGGGGAAGGGTCACTTCCCTATACCTGCTTGGCTATTTTCCTTCCATCCAAGATGGAGGAAAATGAAATGGAGTGTCCACCTTGTAGGCAACACCTTAGGGGTGGTGCTTGCAAGGTGGGGCCACTCCTCCTACCCTTTTTGTATTTTCCTGCCGTTGCTCCTGCCAAACGTGGGGGTTTGCAATGGGAGAAGCCATCTTCTACAAGCAGCAGGCCTGGGGGTCAAGTTTCAAAGGCGGTAAGCCCTTTGAAGCTCACCGCCAGGCTATTGCACATTCCTGAGGGAAGGGGTGTTAGCACCTCCATCCACGAAGGGCATTGTTCTACAATCCAGAGAGACATATCTCTCCCCCAAGGTTGTAGAGTGGATGTAAGGCAGGCTGAATAGAACCAGTCAGCAACCATGCCCTGGCAGTTAGCTTTTGGAGGGGGCACCTCTAAGGTGACCCGTTGGTACATTTTATAATAAATCCACCAGTGGAACCAGTGGGGATTTATTATTCTGAGTTGTTTGATACCCAACAACCCAGGGTTCAGAGTGGCCATCATGTTGCTGTGAAACTCAGACTGACCTGTGTCCAGCACATGCACTTTAAAATTGCTGCTCTGTTCACTCACTATGTCCCAGGTTTGGCAAGGACACAGTGGGGGGCATATTGCTCATGCAGCTATGCCCTCACATACAATATAGTGCACCCTGTCTTAGGGATGAAAGGCCTACCAGAGGGGTGACTTACCTAAAGTGCATGCAGTGTGAAATAGACAGGGCACACAGGCAGTGTGTCATGTCGGGTTGTTACTTTAGGTTTGCATCAGGGTACTCAGCCCTCCGTGTACCTGGATGCAGGGCCCTAGAGGGTGGCACAATTAGTGCTGCTGCCCTCAGGGGCCTACCCTTAGCACATTTGGTGCCCCCTTCCATAAGCCAGTTTGCACCAGTCCAGGGACCCCCGGCCCCTTCTCTGGTGTGAAACCACACAAAGGAAAGGGAAGTGACCACTTCCCTATCCATCACCACCCCAGGGTGGTGCCCAGAGCTTCTCAAGGTGGCCACTTGAATCTGCCATCTTGGAAACAAGATGGGCAAAGGCCCCTGGGAGCATCTGGTTGGTCAGGACAGGTGACTGAGGTCAGTGACCCCCTCTGATAGGTGGTCACCCTGCAGAGTGACCAAGCCCCCTGTTAGGGCTACTGAGGGACTCCCTTGTGGATGGGTTCCCAGATTCGGCATGCAACACTCCACCAGGACTCCTCTGAATTGTCCTCTTCTGCTCCTGACCACCGGAACTACTGCTCGACTTCACAGGAACCAAATAAGCCTGCAACTCCTGAGACGACCTTGCCTTGCAGCTTTGTTTCTCTAGCTCTTTCCAGCAATTGCAACATGTCTACAGCTGTACACCCTCTGGGGTCGACAAGACTTCAGCTGCACCAAAGAAAAAAGAAGGAATCTCCCTTGGAGTGAAGGAGTCACGCCCCTGCATCCGCAGGCTGTAGGAGGCTGGCCTGGTTTGTAGTGGGTACCTAAGGTACTTACACCTTATACCAGGTCCAGTTATTCCTTAATAGTGAAATGTAGTCAGTGTCTAGAAGCCAGGCTCTCTAGGGGTAGTGTGGATGAGCAGTCAAGGCCTAATTGGAGACATGCAAAGCTCATGCAATACCACTGTAGTCACACAGTACTCACACACATGAAAGAAAATAATCAGTGTTACAAAAATAAAGGTACTTTATTTTGATGACACAGATGCCAAAAAATCTTAGAGACTTTACTCCCTTTAGGGGGTAAGTAATATACACAGTATATGCACTAGAATGCAGAAATAGCTGTAAAAACAGTTAGAAAACAGTGCAAATAGTGACAATCACAATAGTTAGAAATGGGCCTACGGGGATCACAAATCATATACTAAAATAGTAGAATGTGAAAGTTGGTTTCCTACCTAGGCAAGTGTAGTGTGCAGAGGGTCGCTGGGAGTGTAAGAAAACACCAAAGGTTAGTAATAGAACCCACCCCAGAGCCCAGGAAAGCAGGAGTAAATCACAGTAACTTTCCTAGAATACACGAAAACATGTGATAGAAGATTTTGCAAGAACCAGAAGAGACTGCAAGACACCAACAATGGATTCCTGGACCCATAGACCTGTGGAATAAGGGGACCAAGTCCTAGAAACACTGAAGAGTCCAGGGAGAACAGGAGCCCCTGCGAACCCAGGTGAAGGTGCAAAAGAAGAACCACCAGTGAAGAAGAACTGTCACTACTGCACCCAAGTAGATGGATGCGGGTTCCTGGTTGGTGCAGATGATGTCCCCCGCTGGATGGATGATTGCAGTCCGATTTGCGTCGCTGGATTCCACCAACAAGCCTTGGCACAAGCAAAGCTCGTGGTTAGCTTCCCGGGATCAGGAGGGACCTGGTGGCCTCTACCCATGAGGGGGAGGCAGAGGGGTTCCTGGTTGGTGCAGATGATGTCCCCCGCTTGATGGATGATTGCAGTCTGATTTGCGTTGCTGGATTCCACCAACAAGCCTTGGCACAAGCAAAGCTCTCGGTTAGCTGCCCGGGATCAGGAGGGACCTGGTGGCCTCTACCCATGAGGGGGAGGCAGAGGGGGTTCTCAGCAACTCAGAGAGCCCTCAGAAGACCAGCCAGCGTGCACAGGAGTCCCACAGCAAGGGGACAAAGAAGGTGCAAAAGGAGGCCCGTGCAGCACTACACAAATGGATCCCACGCCGCAGGAGAACCACGCAGGAGGCTGTGCATTGCAGAAAGGAGTGCTGGGGGCCGGAGCTGCACGGTGCATGAAGAACTTCATGGAAGAATGCCAACAATCCTTGGGAACTGCAAAACACGTGGTGCAGTTCTTGCTTGGGGAGGCAAGCTCTTACCTTCACCAAAGTTGGACAGCTGTACTTCAGGACCATCCGGACCACTTCAGTCTACCACCTGTGTTTCTGGATCCATGCACTTCTTCAGGAGAGGGGACCCAAGCCACAAGTCGTCGCTGCAGAGGGGTGCCTGCTGAAGCAGGGAAGAGACTCCTTCCATTCAAGAGAGATTCCTTCATTCTTCTGGTACAGGCTGAAGACTGTCTGTCCTCTGAGGATGCATGACTGGGAAACAGTTTCAGTTGCTGGCAGGGGCTGAAGATACAATGTTCCAGAAGTCGTCTTTGCTTCTTTGTTGCAATTGTAGAGTTCCTGGAGGGTCCAGATGCAGTTTCTTCGGTAAGAAGGTGAAGTAAAGGATGCAGAGGATTCCTGCTGGAGTCTTGCAATCCGAATCTGAAGAACCACCCAAGAGAGAGACCCTAAATAGCCCTGAAAGGGGGATTGGTCAGCTAACAAGTAAGCACCTATTAGGGGAGGGCTCTGACATCACCTGCTGGCACTGGCCACTCAGATGCTGCTAGAGTGCCCTGCCAACTTGGAATTCCAAGGTGGCAAATCCCAGGGACACTCTGGAGGAGCTCTGGGCACCACCCCTGGGGTGGCGATAGACAGGGGAGTGGTAACTCCCCTTTTCTTTGTCCATTTGCGCACCAGAGCAAGGATTGGGGATCCCTGAACCGGTGCAGACTGGATTATGCAAGAAGGGCACCATCTGTGCCCTTCAAAGCATTTCCAGAGGCTCTGGGAAGATACCCCTCCCATGCCTGTAACACCTATTCCCAAAGGGAGAGGGTGTAACATCCCTCTCCCAAAAGAAATCCTTTGTGCTGCCTTCCTGGCCTTGAGCTCAAGCAACAGGAGGGCAGACACCTGTCTGTGAGGTGGCAGCAGCTGGGGCTGCCTGGAAAACCTCAGAAGGCTGTAATGGCAGCACTGGGGGTCCTCTAAGGGACCCCCATAGTGCGTGGAAACATACAACCAATGTTTGCAAAAGCCTTGAGGTATGATTCCAACATGTTTGATACCAAACATGGCCATATTCGGAGTTACCATTGTGAAGCTGGACATAGGTAGTGACCTATGTCCAGTGCATGTGTAAAATGGCATCCCCGCATTCACGAAGTCTGGGAAAATGGTCCTGGACGATGTGGGGGTACCTCTGCTAGTGCACAAGTGCCCTCACACACAGGTACTCTGCACCCTGCCTTCAGGGTTGGAAGGCCCAGTATATGGGTGACTTATAAGTGAACTGGTGCAGTGTAAATGGCCGTGAATTGATGCATGCACCATTTCATGCAGGCTGCAATGGCAGTCCCGTAGAAGCCTTTACATGGGCTCCCTATGGGTTGCAAAAGAAATGCTGCAGCCCATAGGGATCCCCTAGAACCCCAAAAGCCCTGGGTACCTAGGTACCATATACTAGGGACTTATAAGGGGTGACCAGTATGCCAATTTGTGATGAAATACTGGGTTACCAGTATGCAGTGACAACATTTAGAGGAGAGAGAGCACAAGCACTAGGATCCTGGTTAGCAGGATACCAGTGACACAGTCAAACACACTGACATCAGGCAGAAATTGGGGGTAACATGCCAAAAAAAGAGTACTTTCCTACACAGGCACATAAGGCAACGATGTCTGGCTGCTGGGATCTGCTCTCCACTGGAACTGTGGGGATCCTCCAACACAGGTGGTGATTCTGAGTGGTCCTCTTGGTCCTCTCTGCCATCTGTCCAACGTGGGAGACAGTGAGCCCTTGCCTGTACTTGCAGGACAAAATTTATGTGCACTGCGACTCTTGCAGCAACCAAGGCCTGTTGACTCCTGTTCCAAGGGATCTTCAGGCTCCAAGTAGCCACGGCCTCCAGCATTTCATCTGTGCAAGGACAGACTCTCTTCTGCTGCTCCAGCGACGTGGGACTCCACTCCAGGTGTGCTGAATGGGCCTTACCGCAACTTACTGTGCCTGCTGCCAGTAGGTTGCTTGTGGGGATTACGATTGCTTATGCTGGCTCTTCTGACTGCTGAAGGTCAGCCCAGACACCCCTCCAGGGGTGGAGTCCTCTGGACCTTGCTGGTCCTCTTCTACTCTGCAAGTCCTCTTCTGTCCAGATTTGCACTTGAAAAGGCTTGTTGGTGGTCCTCCTGACTACAGATCTGTTGGGAGGACTGCCTAAAAGTTATCTAGTTCAGTCTTACTGTAATAAATTACCTTGATTTTTGCAACATTGTGTGGTTCCTTTCATCTGAGATAAGTTACTGTTTGACTATTGTGGTTTTCAAGTACTTTACTCTCCTCCTAGATAAGTCTTGGCTGCTTACCACAGCTACCACTAGAGAGCCCTGGCATCCTAGACACTGTTTCACTAACTAATATGGGTTGCCTGGGCCAGGTATAAGGTGCAAACACCATAGGTGTCCACCACACACCAGGCCAGCTTCCTACAGCCATGCATTGTGTTATGTTATGTTTTTAATCCTCATCAAGTAAAATCCTCTTTGCTTAGGTGAAATGAAAAAATTTTGACTGTTTTTGATCTGCCATTGCAGTGGAGTTCAGCAATTTCAGGCTGTGTGAGGTTCACCTCCCTCACATGGGATGGGGCTTTCCAAAACCTTAAGATCCCCGCCTCCACAGTCCTGTATATTTTAGGGAGACCCTCTGGTGCCCAGGCACAAAATAAGGTGCATCAGATAAGCGGAAAGATAGTGTAAATTTTGCATAGTGTTCGCCCTTCCAGCTCCTTATTGCTGAGTTGGGACACCAGGTGTGAAAGGGGGCATAAGTCGTTCGCAAGGTGTGCAATCCTTGGAAATAAGTACCAAACTGCTACAACAGTCTCCAAATGATGACTGTCATTGTGCTTGACTAGTCTCCAAACACTTTGCCCACCACCTTCAGCCTATTTAAAATGCACCTGCAACACCACAGTAACTGTAGCACCAAATGCGCAAATTGGGCCTTCCTGGCATAATGTTAGTCTCTATAGTACTTTTGCACTTAATGTTGATTTTCTAATTAGATCTACTCTTTTCTCACAACCTAGAACACTTACAGCTTCAATGTGTCCATTTCCTTAAGAAGTATCGTGTTATGCTAATCCATCAGTAAACAACTTCCAGTTAATTCAAACCATAACTTTTTAGTTTTTGATATGCTCAGAAACTTCCCGGTCGTTCCATTTTTAGGTTTGATGTATATGGCTCTTGCTTCATTTGCGCCAAATATGACATATGCTATACTTACTTTAAGAAGCTTTATGTAAGCCACGGTCAGCCATTGGCTTCATTTTTTCTTGAACTGTCAGCCTGTGACTTAGGGCATTGTCAATCCCATCTTGGCTTATACCACTTGGCTGTCTCACTGTGTCCTATAGCCTTCGCTGTGAAGTTTAAGTGACTAATTTACTGTCAGTGAGCAGTCCTACAGCTCTGGGGAGTGAGCGCTGACAAAGGCGTTTGAAAAATAGATGGTACAGAAAAAAGGTTTGCATTATTTTCTGCACCATGCTTTTTATCTGCTTCTCAGTACACAAACAAGCATTTGGAAAACCAATAACGTGTTGTACAAATGTCAACCCTATTGGCTTCGCCAATGCTTGTTTTTCTTCAGTTCTGATTTCCAACCACTGATGTACCGGCGATGCCTACCTATTCTGAATAAGTGAAATCGAGAGCGCGGCCTGCGCCTCATCTGCATGCAAACACGTAACAATTCCCCATGTAGGCCCGAATTACGAGTTGGGGTTCAGGGGTGATCCCTGAGCAAAACTGTGTTTGCACAGGGATAGGAATGATGAGCTGTGAGATAACTATCACTCACTCATAGTTTCCCCCTGATAAATTCCAGTATTGGTCAGTACATACAGATTTTGGTGCGGTAACCGCTAAAATCCGTATGTTATTCCAAGAAACGTGTGGTCAGGTGATATTTATTGCACCCGATATATCGGATTTTATCACGTGCGACAAATATCGCACCCTTTACGGCCTTCCTGAATGAGGACCATAGTGAGGCCACTAGTACTTCATCGGTCACCTGCACTAGTGACAGAATGTCTTCCTTTCAAGTGAGTTCTGATGACAGGACAAGCTTTAGATAGACAGCCGTGCAGAGTATCACTTTAGATGCTGCAAACAACACGGGTTCTCGCCCTCACACTTTACATTTCTTTCAGGCAAGTTAAAGCAGGAGCACAGAACGTAGATCTTTGGCTCACCGTACATCTGTGTCAATCATCGAGCTGGCTAAGGCAAGGCATGCTCGGGAAATAATGTGGTTTGCACTTCACATGAACTAGAAAGAGGTCTGCAAGCTGTTATGCTACTGTGCAATAGCCATCAAAACGTGGGTGTGTATAGTTACAACATGGCTACAGTGGGAGAAAGAATGACGAAAGAGTAACTGACGAGTAGCAGTCAAGGTATCGCCCCAGGTTTTAACTTACTATGCCTACGAATGATTGGGGTTTCTTTTGACTTTGTGACATCACTTCCTTTTTTCTGGCAGTGTAGCCAGGATTTGGAACTTGCTCCCTCCCTGGTACCAACACTTCTTTTGTTGAGTTCACCAAGGATGTGTTACGTCTCCTTCCCTGAAGATACTTCCAAACGTGATCCATCTAACTGCACTTTCGATCTCTGTCTTCCTGCTATGATTACCTTAGTAAAAATGATTACCTTGGTAATTACCTATGATTATCTTAATAATTTGATACATTAGTAATTACCTATGTTATCGTAGCAATTGATTACCTTCGTAATTACCTATGATCACCTTAGTAATTGATTACATTAGTAATTATCTATGGTTAACTTAGTAATTGATTACCTTAGTATTTATCTATGATTATCCTAGTAGTTGATTACGTTAGTAATTACCCATGATTACCTTAGTAATCATGATTACCTTGGTTATTACCTATGATTTTCTTAGTAGTTGATTACCTTACTAATTACTGATGTTACCTTAGTAAATCATTACCTTCGCAATTGCCTATGATGACCTTACTAATTGATTACGTTAGTAATTATCTATGTTATCTTAGTAATTGATTACCTTAGTAATTATCTATGATTATCCTAGTAGTTGATTACCTTAGTCATCACCTATGATTACTTTAGTAAGTAGCTCTTCTTTAATATGGCCTTACTGCTTCTCTCATACCCCCTGATAAACAACGACTTTTTTTATTATCTAACTTATCCTGGAGTAACCCTTCTCCTGTAGGGCTGTTTTCTGTTCTCTTAAGAACACGTGCTTTGTTTTCCCTCATTCATCAGTTGCTCTGTTTTCTTCTCATGATGACGTATGCAGGAAACTGTCCTTGTTTCCCCTTCTGGATCTTAGCTACTGCCATGCAGCCTATGTAAGTTTACCAAAAAAGTCCGTCTAGAGGCTACAACTTATTCTTAACGCAGCTCCAAGGCGATAAGTCTGACTTATTCATCAAGACCATATTACTCCATCGCTAACCCCCTTTCATTGTTTGCACATCTGTAATTGCGTAGGATTTAGGGCCCTCTGCCTGGTTCACAGATCTCTGTAAGTTTACTCGCGTGCCACTAGTTACTCGGTTCCGCAGGTATCAGCTACCACATGATCGCTGATGAGGTGGTCAATTTTGGCTGCAACTTCCCAAGTTCAAGTGCGCTAGAGTTGGCGGTACAGCGTTCTCCGTTACTGCCTCCTTCTGATGAAAGTCAGTGCCCACACATATCCACAAAGACCCACATATCTTCAAGTTTAGGACAACCCCAAAAACTTAGCTCTATCCCCATTAGTCCATTCAGTAGTGTTTTTCGTGTAATCTTTCTTAGCAGTTATATTTACAGTGCCTAGATGACTTCAGGTGGACTGCTGTGCTATATAAGCACACATACACATGTATGCGATGGACATTTTTGGTCATTTGCTCATAATTTGGGTGATGTCACAATTTCACGGATCCTCATTATCTGCAACAGGAAGAGCACTCTAGGTCACTGCTAGACAACAATCCCCATCACTGCTTGAGACAGGAAGTTCTCAGGGTTCTAAAAACATTGGAACCTCTTATGCCACACATCGGAAGATGCTTCACTTTTTCTTAGATATCGACAGGTGTGAATCAATTTGCATATAACAGAAAATAGCTGTGAGCCCCTAAAGTACCAATTCATCCAATGATACAGCAATCATGGATTTTAAGCTGTGAATGTGCAATGTTGCCATAATTAGAGAAAGGACAGACCCGACAGGTAGTGCATGCTGAAATAAATCATATAACAAGCTTGGCCATGGAAAGCTGGCATGGACTCCAATAACCACTATACACATTGGTGGGACAGGAAGTCACCATGGCACAGTTTAACATCACAAAAGCTGATATCACCTTTGTCCCTAGTAGGTTTAAGCTTACACAGCACAATTCAGTTTTGTCTTCCCTTCAGAAGATTGTTTGCAATCACTGGGTACAATATGGTGACACAATAAGAAATGAGGAGGACAGAGAGCAGCAAAAGCAAATATTGTGACTGTTTTTGAGTGCCACCACCATGAAAAACAGAGTAACTTCTCATACCTCCTCCCAAGCCGTGCTCTTCATCATCATTGCTCACACCCAACTCACTGCTGATACGCAATTTTGCTCTGCAGCGCACCAGCATGTCAGTGTCTCAGCGTTTCTGTGGTGATTGTACAGCATGCAAGTTTCCATGTGTGCGTTACTGCTAGACTTTGTTGATTCTTTAGCATTCTTGGACTTCTGGGGGCTCACCTTCTGATGCTAGGAAAGTCTGCCTCCCTTTAGTTAACTAGTCCAGTGTGTACAGCAGCGAACAAATACAGAGCCCGCCAATGGCTTGGTCGTGCCCCACTGTGTTTGATTCCTCCCAGGCAGGTGAGAGATGATTCAAATCAGTGGCAGGGGGCAGTCTGGTTATGTCCTCAGCTTGTTGACATGTGGCCCTTTTGAGGCCACCCTGTTTTGATTTATCAGCAGCTCAAAAAAGAGATTGTCACTTGTGGAGAAGCTGTATCTTTGTCTTTCTGGGAATTATAGGATTTCTTTTAGAAAGAAAGGAGAAGGCGGTGGCATCTCAGACCATCATCACTCTAGAGAGGGGCGGTTCCCTTAATGGCCCAAACACTCTCTTCCAAGAAACCCATTGTTGTAATCAATGATGGATGCTCATAGGTTATAAAAGAAGTAGGTTTATTAGCTTGGTTGTAGGTTACAGTTAAAGCCCCACCAGGAGCAGCATCCTGCCGCACAGCCCTTCTCACTCCAACTGTCCACTCATCCAAGCACAAACACTGTCAACATGCCAACCAGACAATGACCTCAATCACTGGCTGAGCAGCAGGGAACATTAAGCTAGTGAGGAGAATGCATAAGAAAGAAAGAGGCCACAACACATCTCCCCCTTATGAAAATAATGATATATTCAACAGAACGGAAAATGGAAAAACACACACACATTAACCGTCCTCCAACAATGAGTACCACCCCATTGAAATAAACAGAACAGGTTACCAAACACTCACTCTTCATAACTACAATACTCCAATGGGATGTAAGATGGTAAAACACAGTTAATCAATATGTTCCACAAATTTACAATACAAGTGTACAAATAACACAAAACATCCCTGCTCATCCAACAGAGAACACTAACTACCTGTTCCCCTCCATGTCATTCACACTATAACAGGACCAGCCTGTTGCCTTCCACAACTCAACACTCAACAGGACTAGAGATTCTTCTACCTCTACTGCATTGGGGTGTAACCACCTACCCCATCACCATTCACTTTAACAGAGCCAGGGTCTCACCTACCCTCCACTGCATTGGGGTTTTAAACATATACCCCTATCACCATTCACTTAAACAGAACCAGGTTTTCACCTACCCTCTACTGCATTGGGGTGTAATCACATACTCCCATCACCCTATACTCAAACAGGACCAGGGTTTCACCTACCCTCTACTGCATTGCACTGTAACTGCCTACCCTTTTAACATTGGGCCTAAAACACTGCCCCCACATCCTTAACCCCATAGGAAGGATTGACACATATCACTGGGGTGTACCCCTCTTTACATTGGGCTTACCACACTACCCCCCACATCCTTAAGCCCATAGAAAGGATTGACACATATCACTGGGGTGTACATCCATTAACATTGGGCTTAACACACTGCCCCCACATCCTTAACCCCTTAGAAAGGATGGTCAAAAACACAATCCCAAATATGGATCAAACTACTAATATCACAACATAAAAATGTCACTCTTCACGTGACTCTAGCATCCAACCTCAAATTATACATCTCTAAAATCAAGCATGGCTTTAAAACTTCAGGCCAATATACACACGCAAAATATGGTAAGCAAACTTTCATGTTGAAATAGCATTAGGGTGCACCTCCCATGCGTAACATACTTACCACAACCCAACAACTTTAAAACATGTCAGAAATGGCATAACATTTCTCAATTCAATACAGCATTAAAAATTAATTTCAACAGGGGCAAGCACGGTCAGCATAAAAATAACATTACTCAATTCAACCCCATGCATCTTTAAAATCCATTTTAGCAGTATTGAAAAATACACTCAAACAATGTATAGTATTGAGTAAAATGCACATGACAGTAAATCTAAAGTTAAATTATTCCCAGGAAAATATTCAAATATTCGACACCGGTGAGCGACTTCTCACCCGAATACATTACCACTGCACAGTTTATTCCATTTAAATGCACGCACCGTTCTTTATCCTCATACGAAAAATTGGCACACATGTTTTCCACTGCACATGAGCTGTTCCCATGTGCCAGGTTGGCGATGTATTCTTCCTCTCAGAAAGCTTCCTGGAAACAGATCAGGTGCCCAATGACCTCACTTGTAGAATAGGGGGCGGGGAAGCTCAGCAACCCAGACAACATGTAGACTGTGACTGTTATTCACAATGTGTGCCCTTAAGCACGGCGCTTCAAGTGGCTGCTGCGCAGGTTCACTGATCACTCTTCAGATAGTGTTTAAATGCTGACACCAGTTGTTCCTCCATCTGACATTCCACTAGGTTGTCAAATGTTCAGTGCCATATATTTTTAACTCTGTACCCATGCAGTTCAGCAGACCATTTCCTCAATACACCCAGTCCATCCAAGCAGGTATAACAGGTCCGGCTCCATGCACAGCTGAGCAGACCACCTTCACAATCTACAGACCACTGCACTTCCTGCTGCTTCGCACCTAGGTGTTTAAACAGCTTGCCTTGAAGTTAAACAGGTCACACGCCCTCTAACTTCTGCTGAGTATAGGCTGTCTGGTAGAAAAGACACTGGTGGGGCTTGAAGTGCGTTCTTCTTCACTTCAATTTTCAGTTTCTTTTGCTTCATATTTTTCTCTTAGATTTTCAATCTCACTTCTCTTAGTTTTCCTCTATAATCTGGCTCCTTCTTAGATTTTCTGTAGGTTCCGTTTCCTTCTTCTTTCACGCAATGGTTCTTCCTTAAATCATCACCAGTGTTGTAATCAATGATGGATGCTCTTAGGTTATAAAAGAGGTAGGTTTATTTGCTTGGTTGTAGGTTACAGATAAAGCTCCACCAGGAGCAGCATCCTGCCGCTCAGCCCTTTCACTCATCCAAGCACAAACACTGTCAACATTCCAACCATACAATGACCTCACTCACTGGCTGCACAGCAGGGAACATTAAGGTAGTGGGGAGAATGCATAAGATGGAAAGAGGCCACAACACCTATATTAAAATACAGGGCAATATTTTTTAAAGCTGATTTTCATCAACCTCTCACAGGACATGTACAACACATGGCTACACCACCACTTGATCTAAATGGAGCACAAGACTCACAAGACTCCATTGGCCTCTAAATTGAAGAAAAAGAAGTCAATAGCCGATTTCTTTGTAAGCAGGTCTTAGAAAGCATTTGGTTCTTCTTCATCAACTCATAAAGAAAAATTGCCTCTGGCTGGAATATCCTGCATACTTGAAACTTCACTCGTGCCAGAAAATAAGGGGAGCAAATTAACTCAGTCTGATTTGATCCATCCAGAATTTTGCCATGGATAGCCTCCCTCACTCTTTAACTATGAGCCAATCTAAAATTGTGAGTTCCATAGTTAAGGATGTACTATCAATACCAAAACAAACATTTGCAATGCAGTGGGTCTCGCATCTGCTCGGAGTTAGAGCTATTAGCGTTGTAAACTCCTTACTTGACTTTTCTTGCCACATAAATTGAAAATTAAAAGTTAAACAGTTTCACATAAGGGAGCCGATTCACAATGCCATGGCCGCCATGGGTATCAGCGTGAAGAGACACACAAAAAGAAAAAAAGTTTGCTCGCAGTAAAACTATTCGGCAAAAGTGCAATTAGCCCTGTAACAGGGACGATGGCCAAGGCAGTAACAAAACCTCCCCAAGGAGGGACAAAGGTAAACCATTTACCAATGTCATCAAAGGATTTTTTGAAGGGCAAGCCCACGAACGAGTGGTAGTGATGGGCGTGAGGTGGACATTGTTAAAAGCCCAGATACATACCAACACGTCGGAAAAGCAGCGCTTGCACGCTGCAATGCTCAACCTAACACAAGGTGATGAATGTAATGCTTAAATTAATCTCAGCCACTGACTTAGCAGTTAAGGCTGGTCTGTTCCCATGGGGAGCAGGGTCAAGACTGATTTGCATATGACTGGGTCCAAACTGGAATGGCGTGGCAAGCAAACAAACAATGGATCTAGGCCCAGATCTACGCCTGGGGGTGAATGTTTGATATTGTCCATCATCTGTTCTTTTTGCACTATGAATATCGACGGGTGCCCAAGGTTAACCCAGGACCCCAAATACTGTCTCTCCAACCATCTCACAAGTAGTGACTTTCAATGTAGATTAAACAAGTCCTGAAATTTCTCTGTCTCCAGTTCCTTGGTTTAATCACTTGGGCACCACTAATCAAATGGGAACTAATGCATCAAATCAATGCAGAGCAGACATGGACACTGAAAGAGATCGCACAGTAATTCCAATTCATTTTTATTGGAATAGGAAACACTATTGTTCCCTTTTAATGGATGACAGCCCTAGTTGAGGGGAATTCATACTACAATAAATTGCCATGTCTATAAATTGTTATCTCTCTAATTCTATACATGCAATTCAAAATATTCTATTTCCCATCGCAAATGCTAGACAAGCAAGCCGGAAACCAAGCCCGTACTCCTGCGAGGCTCACAGATATTCTAAAAAACTTGTGATTTCCACTCATAATACAAGGACAACTACTAAACGTTCCACCTATACACATTCTGATCAGTCTCTAACTGCAAAACCCTTGTTATTCTCATATACATGAGCTAAGATTCATAGATCCATCCAAGCAGTATGTTGTTTTAGAAGAACCCATCAGACAATCCCACCAAGCGTGTATAGAAAGCGACCCACTAAGGAATTTTTCAACAACTACCAGTTGTTTCATTGTTTTCAGATGACATCACTCCTTCGAATAGATCAGAAGTTAGTAAGGTTGATGTCAGAAGATCCTTTCCTATTGATCACTACAGTAGAATTTGTTTCTAATCTAGTGCCTTCTCTGATTTTCATTCATGCAGATATTTTACGAGCCAGATTAACTGTTGGTATTCCATTTAATTAGAGGAAAATCCTTTAGGTCCTGCTCTAATTTATAAATTGTGATGGCTCATCAATCAAAAAATATCTTTGATACAATCCCAACATCCCTATACTCCAAATGCAACATTTGTATTGCGTCTCACTTTATAAGGGGAAGCTGTTGTCCCAGATTGTGAGATTTGATTTCGACACAACCACAGGATACCTAATTGTCAGGTCAAAACAAAGTTGATATTTCTTGGTAATGGCTGCAGATGTCCCAAATACCACTAACAATACCAGACAGCAAAGTTGTTTCTTTATTTTTAGCCACAAATTAAGGTTATTCAGCACGAACCTTGCAAGGCTAATCACTAATCCATTAAACAGCTCTTTCTTACAAAATTGAGCCTGGTGTTTACTTTTCTTTAGCTAATGTTAAACTTTGACGATTTTGTAAAATGAACTGTGTAATAATCTTGCTTGTGTGAAAGAAAAAGCTATGTGATGTTGTTTTCTTATAACACAACGTTTTAATACCTATAAATGAACACCACAAATATTATTGTCTAGTTCTGAAGTGTAATAGAAACAAAGATTTTAATAGGATCAAAGCAAATCAAAACCCTTTATTTGGTGAGGCACAAAAAGTGATGCACAAATGACAAATATTCACTGAAACCAAATTTCCACACGTTATTATTTGGGCCCCGTATGGTTTTATCAGTACAACTGTATGCCTGTGCAAATTTAGTGGTCCTTTCAATGGAAAATGTGCTGTCTGTTAATGAGAGTGACTACCACATCATGCTTTACTATTATTTTGGTGATAGTGTGCATCTAAATGCAGAATCAGTTAAATACTACACTGTTACCACTCTTCTGCTAGATGGGCATGATACACTTGTGACACTTGTTCTTTGTGTGATGCTTGTATTTTTCAGAATCCCTCCAAGTTAATTGCCTATTAGTGCCAAATGATCACTTACCGTAGTGGGAGCTTGCTGTTAGACCTGTCTATTTCCTTCAGCGGCTGAAGTCAGACTGCGAGCAGCAGAATCTACTGAAGCACATGTGTGGGCACTGCAAAGGCCTCATTTCACGCATACTGAATGGCCAAGCACTATGCATGTTCACTTTTGTAAAAGAAGAGTGCGCCATCTGGCCCTGGCTACCTGATGCCAGCAGAGGTTAAAGACAAAAGTATGCCAACGCTGCTGCTGGGTGATTTCTGATGATGAGACAGTCACAGTAATCAGTGCGTTCAGCCTGATAAGTGAGGGCAAGCTAAGGCAGTCAGTAAAAGAACATAGTCTTACTTAGGACAGAGTGCTGGAATCAACTTCTATACTATATTCCGGGTGTTCTGTGACTAAAATAAATGGTGCTACCAGAGAGATACCTGTTTTGTACGTTAGGATATTTTATCTTGATCTGTCCATGTTCTGTGCATGCGAGGGAAGCCTGCATTGTTTCTGACCAGATAGGTATGTATTCAATGGGTGTGAGGGAATCGTATACTCCTGTCCAGCACTGTACCTGTTTTGTGTGTGGAAATCTTTCAATGCATGTCGGTCACATTTTCACTTAAACACTCCAGAGCTGTTCCTTATACTTCTACTAAATCTGAAATCCTGCTTCTTCCTGTATCTAAGAGAGGCATTAAATGGTGCTGCACAGTGCCACAGTTGTTTCATGTCTTTGAAGGAGCTTGCACTTGCTAGTCCTGTGGCACTATGCTTGTTCCATGTCTTTGAAGCAAGTAGCACTGGCCCTGGGTACCACAATTATTCAGTGTCTTGCAGTGAAGAGTGTGATGCTCTTGACAAGTGCTTCATGTCTTATACATGTGAGCTAAGGGCCCCCTGGGCTCCTGCTCCATATGCTCTGTGTGTTTTTGGTCTGAACAAAGACTGCTTTAGTTGTCTCACCAGCCTCATATTTTTGCAAAGATAATACATAATGTTGCTTGCAGAAAATGGGCTTTGGGTAAGCCCACCTCAGTTATTCATCACACAGAGGGTCATTCAACTCTTCAGAACAGCATACATACAATTGGGCACTGGATCAGCCCTTTTCAGCCATCAGCATTTTTTGCCACTGTTTGGTTCTTCCTAGTAGACAATTTAGGATGTCAGGCAGTCTGAGTAACAGTATTTTTGCCTACCTACTCTGTGTTACTCTGCATCCAGAGGAGTCCAACCTCTGGAGATATTTCCTTTAAATTAATCCCCAGCAGCTTATGCAATTGCAGACTGGTGCTAATTCAGAATTGAGAGTAACAGCAGATGTGCTACCTTTGCTACTGGACCACAACTTACTTATGCAGAGCACCAGGCGTCACTGCTGCAAACGTCAAAATCATGCCACCTTCTTGAAATGGTATTCTGCATACTGTGCATGCATTTTTACTGTTCCAAGAAGGCAGACCAGTATGAAGTTTTACTTTTTCATTTCTTTATTGAATCACATGCCCTCCACGTTTAGTTGGCATTTTTGTTTATCTTTATTTATTTTAGCATATGCCTGTACTACAAAGAAAACTATGACTTTGCTTTTAAGAAGGCAAGTGGGGCAATCTTTGATGCCACGACTTTTCCTTGTAAAGATTCACAAAGAGCAGGCTCACATATTCTGCAGTGCTGGTCGATGTGTGGCTAATGGGAAATTAGATAATCTCAGTGGGCATTCAGACTTCAGTGCAGTTTACCTCAACAGCTTTGAATTGTACTAGCATCCTGATGCACTATGTACTCATCCTATGACTCCTATGCCAACATCTATCTAAAATCTGCTCCTTTGTAGGGAGTGGCATACCTTTGTGTGAACAGTGTACTTGTGTGGGTCCATGGTAGCCATCATGTTTAGTGAGTGCATTGTGAGGGGGGTGCCTGCCAGAATGCAGGATTAACATTGTCTTTTGTGAGTGCCGAGTATGTGCCTTACATGTTGAAAGCTGTGCCTGTGTGAGTACAGAGTGAGGCATATCCTTGTGTCAGTGCAGCATGATGTATACACCTATGTAAGGGTAGCAATGTGAATATGGGGTCATTGCTTTTGTGCCTTTGTGTGTATGCACTTTATAAGTGCCAAACCTGTTGGCGTTTAACGATATGCTTGGACTTGAAGAAATACAGTGCAGAGAGTGCAACTGCAATAGTTGGGTGTATGAGAATGGTAGTGAGTTTTGATATGGCAGATTCAGACTCTGTCGAAGGAAGTTACGGAGTATTGGAGCCTCAGGGGAAAGTGATTCCCAGGGGCAGGTCATAGAACATGCCATGATTTCCCTCAGCTGTGGGATAGACTCAGAGGGTGAGTTGGTGATCCCTGAGGGGGGAGTAATTACTCCACCAGATGGGAATGAATGGGCTCCCAGCCACTGCTCCGAGGGATACTGGGGCTAGCAGGACCATGACTGTCAAAGAGCTAGTCTCCACAGAGCAGTACACCGGCAAGGTGTGTAGAGTGACTCCAGCCCATGGGCAAGACTTTTTCCACCTTATGGTCTTGGTGTCACTAGGGTGGGGTGGTGAGGTGTGAGAAAGTTCCTCTGTTGACATGGTTAGCCCCACAGTTTTTGCCTGGTATATGATGTGGTTTCAAAGTTGTAAGTGCCCTGGCCACTGCTAAACAGGTTCCCAGGGTCACATCCCTTTCCCAAAACTGTTGTGATGCATTGGCACAATTGGCAACACCTGTAGCTGCCACTATAAGTCCCTAGTAAATGGTACTTAGGTACCCATGGAAATAGGTAGGACCCTGACAGCAGCAGCAGGGATTGTGCCACCCTCAGGGACCCTGCATCCAAGTGCACTCAGTCCTGCCATTGCAGACTGAGGCCCATATTTATTCTTTTTTAGCGCCGCATTTGCGTCATTTTTTTACGCAAAAGTGGCACAAACTTACAAAATATAATTGTATTTTGTAAGTTTGTGCCACATTTGCGTCAAAAAATGACGCAAATGCGGTGCTAAAAAAGTATAAATATGGGCCTGAGTGTCCTGGTGCAATCCTAAAATGCAGACATGACATGGCACTTAGCCTAGTGACCTGTCCACTACATACTGAATGCCAAAGAGGTAAGCCACCCCTCTCGCAGGCCTCACAATGTAAGGCAGGGTGCATTATAATGCATGTGTGTGCATAGGTGCCTGAGCAATATCCCCCTACTGTGTCCTTGTCATACCTGGGACATAGTAAGTGTAAAGATCAGCCACCTTAATGCATGTGCTGGACACTGATCAGTACAAGTTTCACAGCTACATGAAGGCCACTCTGAACCCTGAGTTGTTTGGTATCAAACAACTCAAAACAGCAAACCCAAACTGAAGAAAAGATTTATTACAGAATGTACCCAGGGGCCACCTTAAAGGTGACCCCTGCAAAGCTAACTAGCCTGGCATGTTTGCTGGCCAGTCCCAACCAGTCTCCCACCACCAGAGAGGATTTTGGATCCCTGGGGTGAGCACCTTTGCTCTCTGGGACCAGAAAACAAACAAAAGCTTTTACTGCACTGAGGTGTTACACCTCCTTCCCCAGTAATGTGCACTGCCCTGCCTGCGAGCTTCTAAAGGGGTTTCGCACCCTCAAAACTTGACCCCCAGCCCTGCTGATAGTCCAGTTCAGTGACAGGCCACCGACCCAGAATTTTTTGCATTTCCAAAATTGCGATTTCTTAACCAGAAATCGCAATTTTGGAAATGCAAACCCCCAGGGTGCTAGGGGCCTAAGGCCCCCTCTGCTGCACCCCAAAAAAAAAATATGGGGACATGTAAGGTGCACACATGCCAAAAGGGCATGTGTGCTTTACATGTACAATTTAAAAATGCATTTTAAATGCATTTTTAAATTTTGCACATGGTTACCACCAAGTTCAACTTGGTGGTAAATAGCGATTCCTTAATGCCCAATTCGCATTAAGGAATTGCTTGTTACATGTGCTTTAGAAATCGCAAATAAGGACTCCTTATTTGCGATTTCTTATTTAGAGAGTCGCAATTTGCGACTCTCTAAACAGGGTCGCAATTGTAAGGAATCGCTATTTTAGCGATTCCTTAAAATTGCATTCAGAATGCCTTTGATACATTCTGAAATGGCTTTTTGCATTCGCAAACGGGCATTCGCACCGTTTGCGAATGCAAAAAGCTTTGATACATCTGGCCCAAAAAGTACTTCCCCGATTTCGATTATCTTGGTCTTACAAATTTTTTGTAAATTGGTCTACAGTTATTCTTCTGAATGTGTGCCCACATTTATTGATACTGTGAATACAACAAATGCTGAGCACTTCTCCAAGATTGGTGTTGGACTTTTTTGCTTATGCAGGGTCGTCCCGAATCTTTTTGCCTCCTGCCTCCTATTTTTTTCTGACCTGTCGCTGTTGGCTTTTGAACTCTGAGCACTTTCCCACTGCTAACCAGTGCTAAAGTGCATATGCTCTCCGTGTAAATTGTATGTAATTGGTTTATCCATGATTGGCCTATTTGATTTACTAGTAAGTCCCTAGTAAGGTGCACTAGAGGTGCCAGGGCATGTAAATCAAATGCTACTAGTGGGCCTGCAGCACTGGTTGTGCCACCCACATAAGTAGCTCTGTAATTATGTCTCAGACCTGCCACTGCAGTGTCTGTGTGTGTATTTTTACACTGTAAATTCGACTTGGCAAGTGTACCCACTTGCCAGGCCTAAACCTTCCCTTTTCTTACATGTAAGGCACCCCTAAGGTAGGCCCTAGGTAGCCCCAAGGGCAGGGTGCAGTGTATGGATAAGGTAGGAAATGTAGTAATGTGATTTATATGTCCTGACAGTGAAATACTGCCAACTTCGTTTTTCACTGTTGCAAGGCCTGTCTCTCTCATAGGATAATATGGGGGCTACCTTTAAATATGATTAAAGTGTAGATTCCCCTAGAGAGTAGATGGACATGTGGAGTTTGGGGTCCCTGAACTCACAATTTAAAAATACATCTTTTAGTAAAGTTGATTTTAAGATTGTGCGTTTGAAAATGCCACTTTTAGAAAGTGAGCATTTTCTTGCTCAAACCATTCTGTGACTTTGCATTTTTTGTGGATTTCCTGTCTGGGTCAGTTTGACAGTTGGATTGTTTTTCACCTCGCACTAGACAGTGACACAAAGAGGGCTGGGGTGTAACCTGCATTTCCTGATTAGCCATCTCTGCTAGGAGGGAGGGGTGGAGTGGTCACTCTCATCTGAAAGGACTGTGCCTGCCTCTGACAATGCCGGCTCCAACCCCCTGCTGTGTGTCTGATGCCTTGCCTGGGCAAGGCAGGATTTCACAAGTAGGTGTGAGTCCCCTTTGAAGAAAGGTGACTTCAAAGACTAAAATGGGTATAAGAAGGGCACCCAAATCTACAGACTTTAGAAACACTTCTGGAACCAAGAGGAACCTCTGCCTGGAGAAGAGATGATAGCTGAGGAAGAAGTGCTGCCCTGCCTGTGACTGTGCTTTGTGGAGCTTTCCTGCAGTGCTGCTTCTGCCAGAGTAAGAGGGCAAAGACTGGACTTTGTGTGCCTTCCATCTTGTGAAGAAATCTCCAAGGGCTTGATTTAGAGCTTGCCTCCTGTTGTTTGAAGTCTCAGGGATAGCAAAGACTTCTCTCTGCCAGCACCTGGAGTCTCTGGAGAGACTCCTGCTCTGACAAGTGGTACCCTATCCAGTCCCTGGGCCCTTGAAAGGAAAGCTGGCGGAAATCCAAGGAAATCGAATTCGGACGACTTCGGACCGACGCCGCTGCTGAATCCGGTAACGCCGCCTGCACCTGACGCCGTGACCTTCGCTGGAACGCGACGCTCTTCGCAGGCCCGATGCCACAGCAGCCCCGCTGAAGTCCGCGACTCCGTGGAAGTCGCCGCACCACGTCGTGTCCGACGCCGCTCGAAGTGCATGGATTCAACGTTTTGCACAGATGCCGCGATTCCCGACTTTGCGCATCGGCTTGTTTTCACTCTTCACCAAAGGCACTGTACTTGGGGGTCTACACGACTCTGTGTCCGGCGCCGCTGGTGTCGGCTTGTTGGGAACGACTCCGTCACGACGCCGTGTTAACATCTCATCGAAGCATTTTTGTTTCTAAGCGCTATTTTTGAGTTTAATCTCTAAAAATTCATAACTTGACTTGTGTATGTCGGATTTTTGTCGTTTTGGTCTTGTTTTGTTTAGATAAATATTTCATATTTTTCTAAACCAGTGTTGTGTCATTTTGTAGTGTTTTCATTAAGTTACTGTGTGTGTTGGTACAAAAACTTTACACCTAGCACTCTGAGGTTAAGCCTACTGCTCTGCCAAGCTACCAAGGGGGTAAGCAGGGGTTAGCTGAGGGTGATTCTTTTTTACCCTGACTAGAGTGAGGGTCCTTGCTTGAACAGGGGGTAACCTGACTGTCAACCAAAGACCCCATTTCTAACAATTGGCCTAATGGCTCGACCAACCTACCACAAAAATTAGAGCATTAGGTGGTATAGTTTTTACCTCTTGAACCAACATGGGGTTGCTCAGACTCTCAGCACAGTGCACATCGTTTTTGTGCACTATATAAAGAGCCAGCCTCCCACCTTAGATGACCCAAAGAAGAGTCCTAGTTCGTCCCCAGATGCCCATTGATTGCATTCTGATAAATGAGTTTCCCCCAGTGTCAGGAGACCTGGGAGAGGTGGCTGCCACAGGCACCCTGACTGTTCAGTTTTCTGGGGGTACCACTCCCCAACGGAGGCTACAGAACTCCAGATGTAGAAGGAGGAACAACTCACCCCTGACTTCTGTCCAGCCCAAGGATACAGACCCTAGGTTGGAGGACTAATTGCAGGACATTAGCCCTGAACTGGTGGGACATATAGTTGAAAAAGGATTCAAGGCATCTGGGGCTGCTGCCCACTGAGGACAGTGACCCCTGGATGACCTGGAGCCTGGCTCATGACTCTGACAGCTGTAAGTGGCCTCTGTTAGTTGATGTGCCTGTGGACAGGGTTTTCCTTTGGTTGAGGACAGAAGTCAGACCCAAGCGGTAGAATGGGCCACATCACTTTGTTGGCCATGGTAGTACTTTCTACTTACTGAGATGCATCTGTAAACAAATTAAGGTTAGGTGTTACACAGAAGGGGTTTCAAGGTAAGGAGAAGGATTCCCCCATGGGTTACCTAGGCAAAGAGAAGGTTCCCCCAGAGAGCATCAGCAGAGGGATCCAACTGAGTTCAGAAAGACATAGAACTGGCAAGTACCCCTGCAGTAGTGGGCCGTTGTCCAGGTTCTATTGCCCTAAGCAGGTACATCCATCAAGGTATTGATTATTCTACCCATTCTTTAGGCTGGAGGGGGGTTGTGCTGGAAATGGCCCTTCTGGCAGAGTTACCCCAAACTTTTTGCCTCCCCCCTCTTCTTTTTCAGACCTTGTTTATGTTAGCTTGAGGACTCTGAGCATTTTACCGCTGCTGACCAGTGCTAAATTGCATGTAACATTGATAACATTAGTGTATAAACAACATACACATTAATAAATATTTTTATAAATTGTAGTGGGATTATTATTGTATTGTGAGTTTGACTTTTTGACTGTTTTGGTACTTCTAAATGCTTCACACAATTTGTTTGTTAAGCCTGTCTGCTCTGTGCCATAGAAACCAGGGGCAGAGCTCAGGTTTGAATTAGTAGAACCTTAACTAAACTAAAAAAGATAGTGGCATTATTACTTGTGGTGAACTATCATCCCCCCAACTAATTATCCAGTTTCTCACATCAACAGTCATACTTTTCCTTCTCTTTCTTAACCTTCCCTGTTCCCTTTTGCTCATCAGTCCATTTCCTCTCATACATATTTTTAGCACTGCATAACTTAATTGTGCTAAAGTTAGGTTTACAAGTGTTTTAAAAATAAGTAAACATATACGCACAGGGGCGGCTCCTCCTCAGTGGTGTAAGGGCATCGCCCCCCTGGATGAGCCAGCAGATGAAAAATAAAACAATAGCTTTTCATTTTTCATCTGCTGGCTAAGCCAGCAGATGCAGGGGGGGGAGAGTGCTGGGACACCAGAAGAGGTCGAGGCGGGGAGACTTGTGGCACAAGGTAAGTGGTTTCCTTTCTTTTATTTTTTTAAAATGTTTCCCCCGTCGTTCTTCTTCCCCCACCCCATCCCCCCTCCTCGACGTATGCAGCAGCCGCCACTACATACATACATAAACCCCAAAGCATGATTCCTAGTGGAAACATCCAGAACAATGACGCCGGAACTATGCCAAAGTTGTTAATGCAAGCGGAACATGCATGGTTAAGGCAAAGAAAAAAGGAGTCAGCATCGGGAGAGGACGCAATCAGGTAAGTGGAGCTGGGGGGTAGGTTTTTTTTAGGGCGGGGGGTTGGGGTAATTTTGTTTTTAGGGGTGGGGTGGGGGTCGGGGTAATTTTGTACTTAGAGTGGGTGGGGGATGGGTTTTTAGAGGCGGGGAGTGAGGGGTTGGGGTAATTTTGTATTTAAGGCAGGTGAGGGGATCGGGTTTTAAGAGGCAGGAGTGATAATGTATTTATGGGAGGTGGGGGCGGGTGTTAAGGGGTGGCGGAGGGGGTCGGGGTAATTTTGTATTTAGGGTGGGTGGGGGTGGGTTTTTAGGGGCGGGGTGGGGGTTGCGGTAATTTTCTGTTTAAGGCAGGTGGGGGATTTGGGTTTTTAGGGGTCGGGGTAATTTTGTTTTTAGGGACGGGATAGTTTTATTTTTGGGGTGGGGGTTGGGGTAGGACGTGGTCGTAAGTGGGGATGAGGGTAGTTTTGAGTGGTGGGGAGGTTGGGTTATTTTTTTTTTTTTAAAGGGGCGGGGTGGGGGGTCGCGGTAGTTTTGTTTTTAGGGCAGGGATGGGGGTTTCAGGTACTATGGTTTTTAGGGTGGGGTGGGAGGTCTGGTTAATTTTGTTTTTAGGGACGGGTGGAGGGGTGGGTTTTTAGGGGCAGGGGTGGGGGTCGGGGTAGTTTTATTTTTGGGGATGGGGGATGATTGTTTTTAGGGTGGGTGGGGATTGGGGTAGGTTTTAGGGCTCAGGGTGGGTGGGGTTATTCGGGTAGCTTTTAAGGGCGGGTGGGGTGATCGGGTAGGTTTTTTTTGGGGCGGGCGGGTGGGTGGCTCAGTGTAGTTTTATTTTGTGGGTGGGGGTCAGGGTAGTTTTATTTTTAAGGCACGTGGGGGTCGGGGAGTTTTATTTTTAGGGCAGGGTTGGGGCTTTGGGTAATTTTGTTTGTAGGGGCAGGGTAGTTTTATTTTGGGAGTAAGGTCAGTTTTTAGGGCGGGCAGGGGGTTGGGGTAGGTTTTAGGGGCTCAGGGTCGGTAAAGGTATCAGGGTAGTTTTGAGGGGCAGGTGGGGGGTCGGGGTAGTTTTATTTTTAGGGCGGGTTGAGGGGGGTCGAGGTAGTTGTGTTTTTAGGGCGGGTGGGGGGTGGCATGCCGTTCTACACATGCCTTTACTAGGCATGCTTTCACAACAAAAAATTGTATAGGCATTCGTGGAAACAACGCAGTCGTTGTTCCGACCGTGTTGTTTCAGCATGCGTGGTTGGCGCATGCGTTGTTCCATCATACATCTGATTCTTAGTATGCACGGGGCAATGTGGCATGAAAGGAACAAATATGAGCAAGACCTCTGTGAGAGACAGTTCTTCTATTTTGTGTTTTTTCTGCCGCTAAATGAAGATACAGGACATGTGTATGGGCTTATGCAATGACTTCACAATATCCCTTACTGTGCTGGACCTAGGTCATGTACAGGGCACTCAAAAGTAGCCATTTTGGTATCAAGCCAAGGTGCTGGTCTCTGGTAGGTAACCCGAAGGGCATGTGACAGGGGCTTGCCTAAACACACACACCGTAGACCCTTGCCAATAATGGCATATTGCCATCCACCATACCTCACTGAGGCACTCACTAGTAGCGCTAGTCACTGTCAATGATCACACTATTTATCAGGTGGCCAGTTCATAACTAAAGTCAGTCATAAGAGCAGTAAACAATCACTGTGGTCGGTATAAAACACGCTGTCTAGTAATAATCACAGACAGTACAATTGTGCTTAGTAGTAAAACGGGCAGTGATAAAGTGCAGAGTAATCATCTCAGGAGTCAAATAAATTCTGATCAGTACTCATGGCATCCTAGTGAGTGCAAAAATCACAAACAGTACCTTGGTGCAGAAAGAGCATCACAGAACATTAATGCAACCAATAGATGTATGCTTAGTGTATGTGAACATTAAAACTGCAAGCATTAGTTAAAGGAAAGATCAGGGGCATAGAATTAAATGATGTCAGACTCAGGATTTCCTGCAATCTTTTGGGCAATACCTGTAATCTTCCACAACTCCCTCCTAATTGCTGCACAACAAGCCACATTGCTGTGATAGAGAACAGCCCTGCTCAGTATTGGGTGACTAGCAATTATGACGCCATTTTAGCTACCCCCTGTTGGGGAGGGGGTGTGAATTGCACAGAGCAAAGAGGAAACGTAGCAGACTAGAGATACTGTCTGCTGGTGAGGAAACAGTGAGTGTTGTCATCTGATCAAATCCTACAGAATTATTCTAGGGCATCATCACTCAGGCTGGTGGTGCACTCTGGCGCAAGAGAGACAAAGTTAGACTAGCAGTGTTTACCTTTGGGAGTTTGTGTATCTCTGCTTGTCTAGGAGGATGTCAGACAACACTGATGTGGTAGGTAGGCCAACAATGAGTCAGTAAATTGAGGAAGAGAGGCCCGGCGATGCCGATTAAGATGAATAGATCCTGCTGAAGAAGGGGAGATAAATGAAAACGCCTTTCTAAACAATGGCTGATCCCTTGACTCCTTAGTCACATCGACCGACGCAAAAATCCATCCTTTCATGCCCCTTTTAAAATACTATCTACCCTACTGGACTTTTGAGGAAAGAAGAGAAGTCACCCCTGTGGATTGAAACAATCTGTAAATCCGTAGAAGAACAGCAAAATTACCCCAAAACACAACGATTCCCAATAGGAAAAGCCTTTCAGGAGTTAAAGATACATGAGGAGCGTGTGCCACAAAGCAAGACTTGGCACAAAGCTACTAAAAGTTCATTCAGTGCAGCATGCTTTGTGGTTTTGTGCATCTTGTTATTTTGGTCGATAATACTTGGGTGGTCATTCCAACCCTGGCGGTCCATGACCGCCGGGTTGGAGGACCGCGGGAGCACCGCCGACAGGCCGGCGGTGCTCCAATGGGCATTCCGACCGCGGCGGTAAAGCCGCGGTCGGACCAGCAACACTGGCGGGCTCCCGCGAGTGTACCGCCGCCCATTGGAATCCTCCAAGGCGGCGCAGCTAGCTGTGCCGCCGAGGGGATTCCGACCCCCCCTACCGCCATCCAGTTTCCGGCGGTTCTCCCGCCGGGAACCGGATGGTGGTAGGGGGGGTCGCGGGGCCCCTGGGGGCCCCTGCAGTGCCCATGCCACTGGCATGGGCACTCCAGGGGCCCCCGTAAGAGGGCCCCTAAATGTATTTCACTGTCTGCTGGGCAGACAGTGAAATACGCGACGGGTGCAACTGCACCCGTCGCACAGCTTCCACTCCGCCGGCTCGATTCTGAGCCGGCTTCATCGTGGAAGCCTCTTTCCCGCTGGGCTGGCGGGCGGCCTGAAGGCGGCCACCCGCCAGCCCAGCGGGAAAGTCAGAATTACCGCCGCGGTCTTTCGACCGCGGAACGGTAACCTGACGGCGGGACTTTGGCGGGCGGCCTCCGCCCCCCACCAAGGTCCGAATGAGGGCCTTGGTGTGTTAACTATATTTCAACATATATTCAACTCAGTGTTTTTTGGGGACTAGAAAAAGTTTGTGAGTTAACTTCTACAAAAGAGGATTTAAAGTGCACTCGAGGTCCAGGGGCGATGAAGCAGATGCAGAGCAGGCTCCGATGACTTGGGTTAGGCCGCTAGCGCGCTGGCGGGCCCCTGCGGCTGCATACTGCCATCTGCGATGAACTGTGAGATGGGTCTGTGATGAGAACAGCATTCCTTGGACTGGGCCAAATTCACCACACTAGAATAGCAAATTGTGATGGAAGCTGACCTCCAGGCCTGGTCTTCCGCAATCTGGCTCTGCGCATGCAATCCAAATGTACCCATAAAGTCTGTACAGTAACTTTCCAGAGCTTTATTGGTCGTCGCTAGCGGTGAGTGGACAAAAAAAGTGGATCTCATGCAAAGACAAGCATGGTCCACTGAGTTTATTCTCCGGCGAGAACGTTGAAAAATATTCTTGGTGGGAGCAGGGTCTCCCGCAGAATCTCAATGGCTCTTTCTAACATTAGCCTTTTTCTAAGTCTGGTATTTCTTTACAGATGAGGCAGGCGTCTGAGGTGACCGCTGATCAGCCAGGAGACTGTGCATAGTCCATTCATATAAGATAGCCAAGGACCGAAAGAAAGCAGCAAACACAACCAGAATCCCACTTGAGTCCAATGGCCATATCAAGTGTGCTAGATGCCCAGCGGTTTATCCTCTGATAATGTTCAAGAGTTCGGTCTGACCCCTTTTTGCACTGTATTAGCAATGTCATATACCATGCCAGAGCGAAATACTAGGAACCCTAAAACAAAATGACCCATGTCACAAAACTACGAGTTTTTAGTGTGTGGGATGTTACAGCTCGGAGTACAACTAACTAGCTGCAAGGGTAAGTGCAACTATTTTACACCGTAGAAAGTAAAAGCCACTTTTGAAAAGCAACATAAAGTTCATCTTACTTGCCCCAGCGAACAATTCTGTCAATAAAGTCATGCAACTTCTGAATCAGTACAAGATGGACTCACAGTGACCATCACACAAAACACCCCTCACCCCACTCGTTTTCATGCCCACTGGAAGGCAAGGAAAAGTACCTCTGGGTACAAGAAAATTGGAAGATGAACAGCATGTTCAGTGAGACCGAGAGGGAACCACAATTACAAATACATCAGATTTTTATTAAAGTATACATTCAATGAAAAAAACAAATATCTAGAATTAGTTTTATCGAGGAAAATGTAATTTATTATCCCTATAGAAAAAATTAACCTAGACAAATCTTTAAAAACTTAAAAGTTATAGTTATAACAGCTACAATTTGCACCCCGCCCAAAACGTTCTCTAACTCGCACAACTCCATGCAGGGTGTTGTAAACTCGCTAGGCAGAGTAAATTAAGTATAACTTGTGCCTTCACCATGAACTGTTTATACCCTTTTATATTATATCACTCATAGCATGTTAAAGCATAACATTCATAACACCACTCATGGCTTGTAAAACGGCGTCATTTACAAGAACACTGTGCATGGTAGAGGGGTGAGTTACAATTACTTTGCCTAGCAAGTTTACAACACTTTGTACGGAGGTGCACAAGTTAGAGAGAGTTTTGGGCATAAGAAATGCTGAAATGCAAAGTACCACATAGAGCTATCTTATTGGACAGAAGATACACATGCAAAGTCATATTAGACAAAAATTCAAAGGGTATTTATGTACAGGTGAAAACAGTCTCAGAAAAATAGGTGTAATGTGATAGTTAGTAGATGAAGCGCACTGCATGGTTGACAGAATGGTCTGTGTGTTGTTCTACTGCTCTTTGCTTAGCAAATTAATCTGAGCCAATGGGTAGGGAAGGAGAACTGTAGAGGACAGAACAGGGAAGACAATATGTCTGGATTAGAATATGAAGAACATCAAAAAAAGAGAGTAAGAAGTGAGTTTGCTCACCTTCCCATGTAAATACACTCTCAACAAAGAAAAGTAAGCCTGTTACCATACTTATTAACTGGTCTGTTTGAGACGTTCCTTCCCGAGTGTCAAAAAAACACCATTAGATTTTGCTGGAAGACCCCTCACCCCCCAACCTAGTTGGTGGCATGCTTCATCATAGGGGTCCTACCCGAGACCCCTAGCACATCAAGCGTGTGCTTCAACACCTGGATACAGTGGAGCAGGGTTTTTGGGGAATTATTTCCAAACAAAAAGAGGTGAATTAAAAATGTATTCAGACTACCAACTAATGTGGTATACTTTAATAGTGGTAACCTTTGACAGCGGTTAAAAATAGTGATGGATGTGTTATGAGAAACCAAAGAACTCTCATATCCTTAGTGCAGGTCAACATGTTTCAGCCGTAATTTCTAAGCTGCCAAAAGGGTCAGTATGGCTTTTTTCAGGACCAGATTTGCATGCACATTAAGGCATCTGACAATGTTGCAATGCGTAATTTACAGTATCATATACGTTGAAACTCCATTGGACTATATTCCTCACAAACTCAAATGGAGTTAAAATGCAAATGATACAGTAAGTCATATGCCCTGTGCTGAGGTATTTAAAATAGAATATACATCAAAAGAGATATCCAAGCCAGTTGCAGGATAGAAGGACTACTTCCAGGAATCAATTCAAGTGCTGGTATCATGGATAATAAAAAAAGCATGTCCACAATAAACCTGGGAGTTAAACAAGAAATGCTCACAACATGATAGAAAAAAAGACAAACACATGCAACCGTTTTATACCCTCCCAAGCAATATGTGCAAGCAGCAGAAAGGTATTTAATGAAAAGGTCATTTCATCAGGTGGCCTTACCATAAGATAGGCATCCCCACAGCTGTCAAGTTTTCAGTTCACTTACGTATGACATTTTCATGTGTTCAGTGTACGAATGTGTGACAATTTGGTGATTTATATGTGACTCTTTGAGAGACACAATATATCAAGCAGAAGAACGCAATCCAGTTCAACCAATGAGATACATTTTAAAAATTACTAGTTTGTGCTCCATCTGGTTTTAAAGCAAAAACAATACTTCTGGTGTGCTTACAGCAGCGAAAGATAGGTTTGAGCACATGCATGTGCTGCAACCATGGTCTACTAGAGAAACATGCAAACAATGCATAGGTAATGGCTCGCCTGGAAGACACAGGAAAGGCATGGACTGACCTTTTCATTTCATAATCTTAAATCACAAGACGCAACCACAAACAAGACAATATTGGAGGTGGAGTCAGGCAGATCCTTCCGCCAGTGTTTAGGGTTACCGCCTTTCTTTAAAAAAAAGCCAGCCATTTGTTTACATTTTGCTGTTCTGAAACAGCCAAACACTGGTGAATGAAAATGAATGGTGAATTATTTTGGTACGTGGCAGTCACCTCTGTTTGCTATAACTATCGTTCTGAAACAAATCACACTGCTCCCAAATACTTTTAAACTGATTTCTTTATGTAATTGCTGTTTTAGGACTGTGTCTCAGAACAGAAAAATGTCAGATTTCACTTATTTTTGCAATATTTTTATCAGCTTAGTGGTAAATATGCAGGCCAGGCTGCTAAACATCTGGCCAGGTGGCTACCCTAAGTGTCACGCATGCACGGCAGTACATTCTTCCCAACATTTAACAAAACAAAACTGAAAGAAAAGGCGCCTGTACCGAACTTAGGGCCATATGTACGAACACATTTTCCCATTGACACAGAATGGGAAAAACCCTTTGCTGCATCTGGCCCTTAGTGGCTCAGGCGGGCCAACTCACATGGCTATAGCTTCCCTCACAGGGTTTCCCAGTGAGGAGCCAATATCATTCAGTGGCTGGGAAAACGATCTGAAAACCACTGTAGACAGTGGTTTTCAGCTCGTTTTTGGAGGCTTTTAACTGCCAATGATCATTAATGGGAGTGAAAGCACCCTAGAGCATCAGCAGAAGCCTCAGCAAGCTTTTAGCTTTGCTTTTTATTTGGGTGGGGTGTGGGGGGTTAGGGTCAGACTGGGGACCAAAGTGTCCATAAGGTGCTTCTCTGCATGAGGCCACCCATCCTCCAAGGCCATGCCACCTCCTCACAATGTGAGGTTTTTGGTGAAGTTGGCAGGCCTGGAGCTTGATTTAAAGTTTGGCTGAGGGGTTACTCCATCACAAACATGACGGATATACCGTCCGCCATATTACAAGTTCCATGGGCTATAATAAAATTGTAATACAGCGGACGGGATATGTATCATGTTTGGGACAGAGTAACCCCCTCCGCCAAACTCTAAATCAGGCCCAAAATCTAGATACCATTGAGGTGGTTTGGGCTTCAGTCTCAGATCAGACTTAGGCAGAGTTGTTTGGGAAGGCAAAAACAAAATTGATGAGGTGCTTTGTCTGGGCAGCTCCTCTTTTGGGGTCTCAAGGATTTCAGTAGACCTGATCATAATTATCTCACCGACCCTCCGGAGATCCCACAGAGCCACCAGGACTTCCTTCCACGGTTGGACAAAAATTACTCTGTTCAGACAAATGATCATCGTTTTGGCGAGTGTTTCCATTGAATTTATGGAAAAATGACATGGATAAAGTCATCATTTCCACATCATTTTTAACAGTCTGCCAAGTCCCTCTGACTCTCACCATTTTTCAAAACAACATTTCAAAATTTGCTACCACTATGTCAATCTTTCAAAGCACCACATCCCCTGGAGCCATTTGGGCCAGTGTGGCTTTTCGCTTGCAGTTGCACAATTCATTGCTTTTTTTACTCCGAGCTAATGTCCCTTCCACCTCCGGAGATGCCAGAGCTCATGACGGGTGGTGGGAAATAACATAATGCGCAGGCCACCCTACAAAGATGAACTGGTAATTGCTGAGTAGTAGGATGATGAATTAAATGATACTCTCTCTGGAAAAGATAAATGTAGTAGGCTAGCTCAGTTTATGATGTACACCTATGGTATGGCACCCCATACTGAGTCCAGGCAACCCTTAGTGATAAAGAATGGATGTCCCGATAGCAGAATCTCTCTAGGGGTAGCTGAGGCAAGCAGCTAAAGCTTATTCAGGAGGAATGTAAAACACTTGCAATACCACAGTAGTCAGACAGTAACTCACTCACAAGAAAGAACCACACAAGTGTTGCAAAAATAAATGATACTTTATTTCAGCTCTACTACTAAACTGACATTGGTATATCTCCCTTTGGAGAACTTACACACCCTACACATAACATAAGCATGTGAATTAGCATAAAAATACACAGGGCCTTAGGGGAGGACCAAACCATATACCAAGAAAGTGGAATGTGAAATAGTGACCTCAGCCACAGTAAGTGGGGTGGTTAGCCAGGGCTGGGGGCAGTTAGGAACACCAGAAGTAAGTACAGTAATTGACCCCAGCAACCAGGAGCAAGTCAGTTACCCACCCAGTTGTCCCATAGGCTAACACTGAGTTTAGTGGTTGGAGTTTGTGGAATTCAGGACCCTTTCCAGTGGACCCCAGGGAAACCAACAGGCAAGAGGATAGAGGGAGAGTGCCCCTACCCCAGGATACCCAGAAGACAGGTGTACCTACACCAGGGACCCAGATGCAGAGGGGAGAAGGGACTCTCTCTGAAGACTATGGATGCCTCGAGTTGTCCAGCTGTTGTCACGACCCGTGGACCAGGCCGGTGGAACCCATGGCCGAATTCCAGATGTGGAGGTTCTGCAAAGGAAGGGGACAGAGTCCAGAACCCTTGGAGGTGCCCAGGTGGTGCAGGTGGAAATGCCCACCCTCCAGAAGATGAAGTTCCTGAAAGTTTGTGGAACAAGAAGTCAAGCTACAAGGTCCAGGTACCTTGAAGATCCCAGGAGTCACCTGCAAGCTGTGCCTCGACCGTCTCTGGATTACAGGAGGATCAGTGACCAGCCAGACACCAACAAGCACTGGCAAGCACAAATAGGAGTAGCAGAAGAAGTTGCAAAGTTTTGGGGACCAGCAAGATACAAGAGGCTCTATCCAGGAAGGGGAGTCAGAGCTGGTCCTCAGCATAAAAGAAGGCCAACAGAAGTCAATGGAGCCTCCACGAGTGACCCACAGGCGATGGACACAGGGAGTCACAAGGAGGCCTAACCAGCACAACTAAACAGAAGTCCCATGCCTCAGGACCTGCAGGGACAGGAGCTGATCTTTGGATTTCAGAGTGCTGAGGAATGGGGCTTCTTGGAGCCTGAAGATCTTCTGGAGGAAGAGTCAACAAGCCTTGGCAAGTGCAATAGTTGTGGTGCACAGGGGTGCCAGTCAAGTGGCAAGAGCCGCATTCTGCCCCTCTGCAGCCAAGGAATAGGGCAATGGAATAGCATGCTGGCTCTCAAAATAGCGGGTGTCTTCTCCTCTCGAGCATATTTGGTTACAGGGTCCCCGGGCTTAGACTGTCCATGAGCAACACTTCTCCATTATGAGACAAAATCATGGAAGTGCTGAGTGAGTGGGTCCTTCTGTTGTTGTTTAGGTTTCAGCTACCTCACAGCAGAAACAATGGGCTCCTTTAAGGGAAAAAGAGACCAGTTGGTGAAAGAGATACTATTAAAACTATGCCATTGACAACTGACGCACAGAGGAACACTGAACAAACAGAACCATCACCGCTCAATCCCACCTCCCCAGAAAATGTTGAAACAGAATCTCCTATCATGAAGAAATTCATGGGGACATATTTCAGGGGCTAAGAGATGACATCTCCTCCTTGGGCACTCGGGAGGGGGCCATTAAAACAGAAAATACAGGAGGTCAAGAGGAAGAGACAAGAACGATCTGGGAGAACAAGTGTTCTCTCTGGAAGAAGTATGTGACAATAAACAGGAGGAAGTGGAATTATCGAAATAAGAAATGCTAGTGCTAAGAGAGCAGAGCGTGGTAATACTGAAGACCAGAAAAATAGCTTCTGGAGATATAATATAAGGATCCGTGCATCAATAGGAGGTCAAAGGGAAAAACATAGAAGATTCTCATCTAGGGTGGGGGGGTAACAGGTCACACCATACATACTCACCTGAGTTCACTATTTTCAACACAAGTTTAAAAAGCATGGTAGCAGCAAGGAAGACCACAGGCTTCACCTTTGACAGGCAAAATATAATCTTCTTCCAAGACCCATCAACCATTACCATACAAATAAGAAGCTTTCCAAGCAGAGCGTTTCAAAAGTTGGGAGCTGCTCCCATGACGGACTGCGTCAATGCTAATGAGGACTTGAACTTAGGTTTTTCTAATGTTAGGGGGGACCTATTTCTCAAGAGTCTTTCGTCTCCAGATAGCATTAGAGGTTGGATAGAAAAGTAGGTCTGCAATAGTGCAAGGCGTTGTAGGTGATGCATTCTATCTTTAACTTTATCTGCATGTTTAGTATACACCCGTGGAGGTCTTTCAGAATTGAGGAGATATGGCAAAATCTTTTTTTCTCTGCAATGAGTCTAGCAGTAGAATGGAAAATTACTTTGATGGGAGCCAGTGATCCAATGGGTAGAAAAGCTAGAGTTCTTCTGTACTTGAAATGAATAATGTGTGGGCTGCAGATCTTAACTCATTGAAAGAGAAGATGTTTGAATTTGCTTAGCTGGTGGAGGTGGAAGTTAGCAGATTATACTATTTTGTTTACGTAAGCTGTCAAACCGAGACAGGAGTTCCTTGCAAAATCAAAGGATATGACTGTGTTGCTCTGTGTTGGATTGAGCCCCATCGTGGCTAGGTCAGTGAACAGGGCTGGATCGATTTTGGTAGAATTATTTGTGAGAAATTAGGAGGAACTCCAATTTTGATAGGTTCTGTTTTCAGCTGTGAGAAACTATCCAGTTATGTAATATTTTCAGACCCCGAGGTGGATGTGTAGGTCCTGCACTGAAGATAATTTAAAGTATAACTGAGTGTCATTGGCATGTCAGTGTAGCTTACGGCAGGGTTGTTTAGTAACAGTGTGAGTGGTTCCACATAAAAATTGAACAAGACTGGTGAGAGTGGGGAGCCTTGCAGAACAGTGCAGGTCATTTTATAGTTTGCCAGTGTCAAGTTTACCAGATTTACAAGCTAGGACCATCCACTCAAAAAAGGAGTGGAACTAGCTTAGCACCGTTCTTATGGGGCCCATTTTAAGTTCCAGTGTCTTGTGGAGGAGATTCTGGTAGTGTACCCAGGAAGTTTTATTTCTTTTGGCTACATGGGGAGGGTGCTGTGATAAGGGAAGGATCTGCCAGTATTAGCACAAAATCTTCACAAAAAGTTGGCACATAAGACACAAAGAATACATTACACCCCACATACAACCAACGTTAATTAATCGATAGGAAAATAATATATGTATTCCTACATGTGAGAGGATTAAATTCCCCCATTAAAAGGCTGAATGTCATAACAAGCTTTCAGGCACCTGGGAAGAGACATTTGCTTTGGTCAAGAACAATGCCTGCTCACCTGGGACACGTGAGGGTTAAATCCTGTTTCTTCCCCATGTAACATTTTGCTTCAGCCAAGTAAAAAACGAGAGTACTGGTCATTTACATCACTTCCTAAATAGGCTTCCTCATCCAAGATACTCACTGTAGAAGGACAGCAGCTGTCTGTTATTCAATGGCAAATTGTGAATCAGCCTCACATGCAGCACTGTATGCCCCAAAACAAGGGCAGGAATGACACACTATATGGTATCCCACAAAATTACACTAGAATAGGCATGCTACTACTAGATCACTGCCTGGATTCAGTAATGCAAAGGCTGCTGACACTCTTGGACCATGCTCTTGTGTTTGGCTTGTATGATGGAGACAACCATTCCAGTCCAGAGACCCTAGCTGGTACTTTAAAGACACATTACTTAGAGATCTAGGCTAGGACAGCCATTCACTCTGACATCAGAATGCCTCCTTTTAAAGACGTGGGTGATGGTAGTATAGAAACAGTACACATTTCCATAAGACAGTGATTAGGGGCCCTAGTATAGAAACAGTGTAGGATTCCCTTAAGGCAGTGATTAGGGCCCTATGCATAGCATTAGCAGGCAGACGCTGAACCATTAGTTAGAAAGTTATTTACAGAGTTACAGAGTGAACTAAAAGCACTACAACTCAGACACAAACAGAAGACATGAGGAAGGAGAATGTGGCATTACTGCCAGAGCTGCTGATTTACGAGGTTTTAGGCCTGGCTTCGGCTCAACCTCTGACGATTGTGGGTAAATCAATTAGGGCCTGGTTTAGATGTTGGCAGATGGGTCACTCCATCACAACCGTGATGGATATCCCGTCCACCGAAATCTAAATCTCATTATGTCCTATGGGATTTAGATTCGTCAGGCGGGACTGCTGTCATCGTTGTGACGGAGTAACCTATGTCTAAATCAGGCCCTTACTCTCACTGTGCCTAAAAAAAACAAAGCTCACCTTGTACAATGTAACCAGTGCTCGTGTGTAGCGCTTCATTGCCCTTGGACCAAGTTCACATTATAAACGTTTCTTTTGTTTTTTAAATATGCATTGGCTGTCCAGGGCCTGATTTGCCTAATGAAACTGAAGAAGAATATTTGTTAGCTAAAATCACATAAAGATACTATGAGAGAGAAAGTAAGGCGGAATGACTTCTTGTAGCACAACTAAAGTAGAAACAAGCAGATTTTGGGTCACTAAAGAGAATGGGGGCTTTAGGCTAACTCAAGAACCAGACAAACTAGCAGCCTTCAGCAATGCCATCAGCAGCTATAGTCCACAGAGTTTGTGAAATGTATAGAACTGGTAGACTATATAAATAAATAAGAGCTAGACAGGATTTCTACAGCAGACATGGAGGATCTATAGAGACCCATCACACTGAAGTCTGCAGCCCCACAACGTTCTAGGACCAGATGTGTATCCTCCAGATGGAACTATACAATAGTTTTGGGATAGGAGAGGTTTTATATTCAGTGGCTAAGATTAAGATCTTAGTGCTGTTGAAGCCGAATAAAGACCCAGAGGAATGTAGGTTGTACTGTCCCATATTGCTGCTAAATGTGGATGTAGGATTTTTGTGAAATTCATGGCCATGAATTAATGCCTCGGTTAAAACCCCCAGATCAGGAAGATTTCATATCAAAGCACAAGGGGGAGACAGTACTAAAAAGGTGGCCTATCTCACAGAAACAAAGAGGATGTGATGGTTCTTTTATTGGATGCTGGAAAGTAGGGGTAAGCAGAACTCATGAAGTTTTGCTCCATGGAATTATGCAAAGTTCATAAAAACTCTGCAACATTCTGTGGATGTCCACGAGTAGGTGTAACTTGATACATCATGCTGCCCATACTGATTTTTAGCACCTGGAGCTTGTTCTGTGCTGAGAAATCAGCTCAAACTGCACCACGCAGAGCACCAGAGGTTACTGCTGCTCGAGCTGGTTTTGCTGCCACTCAAGTAGATATTGTACTCAAGTGGCAGCCTTTCCAGTGCAAACGGTTGTGGCTGCCCTTGTTGGTCAATGACGCCCTTGTTGGTTAAATCTCACAGGGTGGCCTCTTAGTGCCCAAAAATCATGCTAGTGGATGTCAATTCTCATTTGCAACTACAAAGGTGCACATGAGGAAAAAATCATCCATGCAGTGGAGTGCGGAATTTAGCTAGAACTCTACATTACATACATAACGATGAGGGGCTAAAACTCCACAAATTCTGCCGGCAGAGCAGAATTTTTCACCCACCCCCACTGAAAAGCCTTTGACAAAGCGAACACCACCTTTCTTAAAGCTACTCTGCAGTCTTGAGGTTTTGGCCCAAGTTTTCATAAAAATAGTTATTGTGGGTTATGTGTCACCAATCACTTTCATCCACATAAATGGCAGAACCACCACTGGGATACACTTATATAGGAGCACTCAACAGAAATGTCTAATATCCCTCTTTTTAATTGTGTTTTAATGGGAGACGCTTACTCAGACAATTTACAAAAACAAGGAAATAAGGATAAAATTGAGAACTAACACATTCAAAATGCCTCTTCACAGATGACATCCTGATATCCCTGTCAGACCGAAGGAACTCTCTGCAGCTCTTGCTGGGAGAGCTGAGTTGTTTCTGCATAACATTGAGTTTCAAGCTTAACATGCAAAAGTCAGAATAAGTAGGTCTCAGCATCCCAACTGATGATCACCTTTGGTTTTTTAAACACTCTCTATTAAAGGGAGCCATCAGCTACATAGTGGGACATCTTATTATGACTTCGACAAGTATGTAGCTTACCCCAAGAGATATGGACAACCCGAACCAATGATATAGCTATTCTCTTTCCTGACTGGAGTGAATGGCAATGATCAAGATAACTATATTATTTAAAATTCTAATCCTGTTCTAACCTCTGCCCATACAAGGTGATCACAAACACCTGATCCAACAACAGCAGATAAGTCCTGACTTTTTTTTAGACAGCGGAAGTAAGGTATGAGCTGCTGCCAAAATACACTGCTTTATTACAAGGTGACCCATCTCTGTTACTTATTGGAGCCGTTCAACGCTCCGATGGAGCAATATTTGTCCTTGCGAGATCATACTCTTGCAAGGACCCTCCTGAGGGAGGTACTGCGGCTGGCCTCAACAGAGATACCCAGTAATACGAAAAACTGCCCAATCACACATGCCACGCTGAAAGTATGGCGCCAAACAGGTACATACAGACTTGTAAGTTTCCTATCTTCTTTCACAGCCTCGTTTGGAAAATCAGAATTCTCCCATGTCTTGACAGAAAGGCTTTCCAGGCTGAGCTGGAAACTAGGTTCATCAAAATTGATTACTTATATCAAAGACGGTGATAACGTCTTTTGATCAACTTAAAAGTGACTTAGTTCTCAAATCCTTCTGCAACAAAAGAATTCTGATCATATGCAGAAACAATCTCTATGTCACTTGTGCTCCACACAAAACTAAAAAGGATGAGAAATGTTTACAAATAGAGTAAGTGGTATTGTCTAAATCTGTAAACAAAACTTTAGCCAAGAACAAATCAATATCTTGCTTAGCTAGTCTTAGTCCTTCTTCTGACACTGACTCAAATTGGTTTCCTTCATTTGGAATCCCCACTCTCACTAATACTCACTAATACTCACTAAAAGTGAGGAATCTCTCTATCACTTCACAAAGGTATGTTGGTTCACAAACAAAACAGCTGACTGCTTAGCACTGGATATTTTCCCAAACAAAAACTACAAACGTCTGGAACACTTTCCTTGTCATCATCAACAATGACATTTCTCCATAAAAAAGCTGTGTAATCTAATCAATTAGTATCCAAGTCTTTTTTCTGCTAATATTATCAAACACAACGATTTTTTAAACGATGTGCTGTGACTTGATAAGCACATCTTGCACCAAAGAAATGTTCCCAAGCTCTTTAAAGATTGGACAGATTACCCCACCCTCAAAAGGTCAACCTCGAACAAGACATGTTGTCCAGCTTCGAACTTGCATCCAAACTATCTTGGCTAAATAAATACGTGGCGAGATGCATCCCAAATCAAATGGATACCTTCACTGACAAGGACCCTTGATTTGCAGACTCCCAAATAAGCTTTAGTCCTGGTTTCAGCTTAGAAATAGCCGCAATAAAGATCCTGGGTGACATGCACCATTTGCTGGAAAAATAACACATTTAGACTTGGTAGGGACTTTCAACACATTTGCTTGTGGCAGGTAGGCCCAAAATCTAGAACAGCAAAACGGCTCTTGTGCATGGTTCTAAGTTTATTTGTATTCTTTTTCGGACCTCAAGTGGTGAATATTGCTAAACATCTCAGAAAACACTGATATGCCTTGCAATGTCCCCAGGGTTTTATCCTCTTCCCTTCCTTATTCAACCTGCACATAGGGTCAATAACTCTGATCTTCACTGGCATGCATGATTCATGCACCAGTATGCAGATGACATACTAAAATATCTTAAAAATTCAGCACTATAAGGCATCTCTACTCTGAACAATTGATTTGTCATGTTGTATACATGTATGTCAGAGAATGTCCTCTTGTTTCATGACAGGCATAGGAGTATTGTACAGCATCAAAGGCATAGATATATTTGTTGAATGTCTGAAAGGTTACCAGAATTTCTTCTTTTCATACCCTATCATAAGATCAATTGTGTTCTATTGCTAAAGGGCCCATTAAAATCAAAAGATTTTACCCACTTTCCCACACTCTAAAATTGCTCATCTTCACCAGGGAGATTCCCCTTTTTTAATCTCCCCTTTTTCAGGGTTGAGCGCAAAGTGATATGTCCCTCTATGGCTTGTAACCTCGCCCACCCCACACCCATGAGCTTGCTTTTTAAAATTCTCTTGCTTTCATTAGTGAAAGGCATGTATACGTCATGCCTTTTCCAATGTTTAGCCCTCCTCGAGCGCACAGGCCAACTACTGAAAACATACCAGGCTCTGTGTTTTCCGTATGGTTTCTGGACAACTTTTTTCTATTTATTTCCTATGCAGTTCGATCTCGCTGGGCAATAGTCGAGCTCTTTGCATCACATTGACCCTGATAAATGGATAATTGCATTTTTGCCGATAATATGTTTGACTGCAAGCGAACTTCTGTTTTACTTTTTATTTTCAGGTTATGTGGCAAGAAGTGTCCAGTTCGGAATTTACAAGGCAAATAGCTCTTACTCGAACAAGCGCGATACCCATTGCATTGCAAATGTTTGTTATTTGTTTGTAACTTCTATATATACTTTTGTGTAATGTGATGTGATTTCATAGAGTGTGTAATTATCCTGAAGGGTATCCTGGCACTGGAACAAACAGATGTGTGTGATACCAGGTGGGGGCAGGAAAGGATGAAAATAAGGTTTTGAGTTTATTTCTGCAGCAGAGGTGTTGTGAGGTGGTGTTAATGTCAATAGGCAGGGAATTCCAGAGTTTAGCAGCAAGATAAGAGAAGTCTGTGCTTCCTTACCCAGCTGTCTTGATGGGAGAGTGATAACTGCTTTAGAAAATGCTGAGCGAAGAGTGCAAGTAGAAAAATAGGATCTAAACATAATTTGTGAGTGTGAAGGACCCAAATTGAACACTGCTCTGTGGATGTGTTAAAAGAAGACCACTTGATCAGGAGTAAGTGAAGTTAAGATACTCACAGAGTGTTCCACAGTTTGCCTGATCTCTAAGGGAATAACAGAAATGATCTTTCTCAAAGTAGGGAGAAGGGCAAAGCAAGTGCCTGAATTTTGCTTGATGTGTTTAGGGACTAAGGGATTATTTTTCAACCCAGATGCCACTATTTTAGCCAAGAGTTTGGAGGAAGAGCAGAGCCAGAGTTGACCTGGCCACCATGCAGGGGACCAAGGAAGAGACTGTTAACAAAACAGCATGATCTTTGTCTTGACACTGTTTAGTTTAAGGTAGTGTTGCTGCAACCAGAAGAGCAGAAATTGACTTGTGTAGAGCTATAATTCCTAGAGAAGCAGATGATAACGTGGGTATCACCGGCATAAGAGACCACATCAAATCCCAAAATGTTAGAAAGAATAAGGCTGAGTGATGACCCCTGTGGTCTACCACAGGTAGACTTAGACAGATTACCATTTGTCTTCGGACAGAGAGAAAGCCCAGTGAACAGCTTGCTTGTAGATGCCGATATTGCATGATCTATGGAAAGGCTAGTATGGACTGAGCTATCCAATAGGATGAAGACCACATTCCAGTCTCTATCAATGAGCATCCTAAGATTGTCTTACACTGCTACTAAGGCAGATTCCAATGCCCTAGAGATGACGGATGCTGCTTTGTGATGAATCCCGGAGAGAGTTATTTTCAAGTAACGCAGAGAGTCTGATATTCACTACTCTTTATAACATTATTTCTGGAATGGACAGACGTGCTGTAGGTGAGTAATTACTCAAGGTGTTGAGGTCAGCCAATTTTGTTTTTAGAAGTGGAACAACAAAGGCATGTGTGCAAATATCAAGGATGCTATTGCACATAATCAATCATGCATTGTGTCTCTAAGGGCTGGATCATGGGGTAAAAGCAAGTACTCAGGATGATCAATCAATGAGCCCCAGTCAACGCTGGATGAAAAGCCAAGTTTTTAAGTTGTTCAAAAATTTAAGCAAATTGTTTCCTTTTGTTATATGGAGTGGTAAGAAATTCCAAAGGACAAAGACTTGGACGCATAAGGCAGTTACGCAACTTAAATTTTGAAATTGTGAAGGAAGGAACTGAACGATAATAATGATCGAGTGTACTTTTCAAATTTTTGGTCTAGGATGCCAGGAAGACAACAGTAGTATTCTTTGTGCATTTAGGCAAACTGCCTGCTTTTTAACTGGCAACAAATGTAATGACTTATAGTTGGTAAAGATGTTCTAATTTTGTAAGTTTAAATAGTTACGTAATGGTAGCATTTTGGAGGTTTTGAAGCCTTTTGAGACTTTTTAAAGGGAGGCTTAAATGCGGTGAGTTGCCTACTTGAAGGAAAGCGGACATAAAGGCATCCAACATTGTGAGGGAATGAAAAGAAATGCGAAAATGTTATCAGTTTCTTAGATAAAAAAGACAGGGTTTCGTAGATACTACGATATGTGGGTATAGTCTCTCTAGAGAGAGTTTTAAATCTATGATGAAGCTTGTTGCGTGCCATATTAACTTGGTTCAGGGGTGAGGGGGCTATAGTTAACGCTACAATGAATAGCATCAGTTATTTGTTCTAAATTTCCATTTTAAAAATTAGTTTCCATGCAGACCTAGGTCAGAGAAAGAGCAACTGCCAACTCCAATCAATGGATGAATTTGATAGGTGAGAGATCCATTTGGTATTTTTGGCCCAAAATAATGTTTTACACGGCACAGTTGAAGCCGGTAGGCCAGTGGAGCAAGGTACAGATTGAATAACTAGGGGGAGATAATGGCTCCTTGTAGGACTTCACATTGAAGGTGTTTAACTTTGGATTGAAAGATCCCAGGTGAATAGTCTGGGCCTGACCCTTGAAAAAGGAGGCAATTCAAGTAAGTACAGAGCCTCGGATGTTACAGGTGCGAAACTGTTTCAAGAGTATGGAGTAATCAGTGGTGCTGAAGGCAGCGATCTTGTTCTTAAAGGGTCGATGACTGAAGTAACCACCACTTCAGTGAATCTCTGAGGCCTGAATCTTGCTTGTGAATCCCGTAAACAGTAAATATGTTAGAAAAATGTTGCTACTGAGAAGTTCGTACTTTTTCAGACAGTTTTGCAGGGAATGGTATAAGAGACACAGCCCAGTAGGTGAAAGGTAGGCGTTTTCAGTCCACGACACACAATAGCATGTTTAAGTTGTCCAGCAGTGATGCTCATCCAGAAAAAAATATTGATTTCCATTTGGTTGGGGGAGAGTTGGAGGCTGATTTTCTTCCAGAGAGAAGCCTGAAGGAGGTTCGATGGGGACCCCGAGAGTCTACAGTTTTAAAAACAGTAGTGCAGTCCTCTGAAGATAGGAGCTCAAATCTGTTCAAGGATTTAAGAGGGGAGTGGTGGGGGGTGCCAAATGGTGGACAGCAGTGTTTACCGAGGGGATGGGGTCCATCAGTGCCCCTGCTGAGTTTACAAACTTGGTGATATAATTGAAGTTGTTTGTGATGATGTTATCAGTCAAAATATTGGTTACTAGAACGTTGAAGGTCATGACTGAAGGTTGAGTGAGTTATTTTTTTTATAATAAACTTCTGGTGGAATTGCTTGCATTGAGAATCTTTTTGGAGTATAACTTTTTTTAGCTTATCTAATTATATAGCAATATTTGAGCATTTGATATTGATAGTATCATCTGCGCTGCGGGTGTGTTGACAGCGTAACTTTTTTTATTTTCTTCAGCTGAAGCCTTTCGAGTTCTAAATCTGAAGTAAACCCTTCGTTAGTAGCATGACTTTGGTATACTGTTTTTTTGAGCGTGCGTGCTTACATCTAGTCCGCGGGCTGTGGACGTGATTACAGAATTTGAATGACATTTCAGGAGGATTAGATTTATTCCACTGGCCAGTAAAGGTAGAATGTCAAGAGGATAAAGAGGTTTCTAAGAGATATTCCAGCTGAAAACAAATCTAAAGGAAAAAACTTCTTCAGTTGGTTTGGGCCCTGTGGACCCGAGCAAAGGGGGAGATGCTGAACTAATCAGAATTAGAACATGATCAGGCCAAATGAGTTCTTGGGTGACATGAAACTTGGCAGGGGCGGGTGTGGGAAATATAACTTCCTGTCGCAGCTTTGTGAGTGTAGCGCTTCATGAGTTTCTCTAAGCCTAGGCTGGGCTTAAAAGGCATAAGAGAGAGTGTGGTGGTGGTGCTGGATTGACACCAGAAATTAAAACCCCCCAGCAAGCTAACATCGGGAACACAAATTAGAGTTTGGCAGAGTCAGTCTCCTGGCCACCAAATAAATTATTGGGGACAGCAATATATTAGGACACAGCTAATATTTGTCTTAAATTCTAGGTAAAGGGCATCTGTTCTAAAGAGCTCTAAGCAGAACATTAATCTGCAAATAGTCTTTAAAAATACTAGTGGTGCCGCCTATCCTGGTGGTTTTAGTTGAGCATGTGAAATCCGCTGGGTAGTAAGTCCTCAATAATTGAAAAGCTAGAATCAGTTAGTCACATTTGTGTAAAAAAATAAGGATTGAATATTGTTTTTTTATTTTTATTAGCACTCTTTTTTAACTGCAGACCTAACTTTGCGAAGAGCTGTTGTAACCCACAGTTTTACAGAGGTGTCAGGCAGCGCAGCACAGTTGCATGACAGGGACAGAGCATGAGAGCATGATATCTACAGAGATATAGCACTCTCCTCCCCTCTGCCTAACGCCAGCACATAATTTTGTTGCCCAGTGCCACGCACACATGTTTGCACCATACTGCAGGGGTGTGTGTGTGTGAGTCTTAAATAGGTTTTATACTGGAAGGATACCCTTCCAGTAAAAAAACTTTGACTAAGCATGTTTTAAAACTTTTCCTAGTTTGTTTGTGTGCTGTACAGTACAGCACACATGCAAAGTCAGAAAAGACAGGAGAAATTAAAATATTTCTCCTTTCAGCACCTGCTTTCCAGGAGTGTTATTTTTTGGAGCACACTCCTGTCTACTAATGTTGGTAGATAAGGTCTTTGCATCAAAAAGCATAGGTGGTATCACAGGAACGCCCACATACCATCCAGGAAATGCCCCCTTGGAGCTAAGTAGTGCAAAGCAGTGCTTTGCGTTCCTTTGCATATTTTTTCTTACAAACCAACGCAAATACCAATTTGCGTTGGTTTGTAAATCCCAAAAAAGGTTTTGTGTCAGGTTGCGTTACAAATATACCTGAGCCTTGTGTGAAGGAGTGGACCACTTATAAGATGGAGGAAAGCAAAAGGTTTTCACTATGTAGAAGAGGAGTGCACTCGGTGGAAAGATCACTATATTCTGGGACTAACGACAAATTCAACTCACAAGAGTAATTTATAAGTCCAAATGTGTCAGGCCTAGTTGTTTGGGCACAGTGGCGGGGCACTGGCTGGGTGCAAACGGGTTTGCTATTGTGTGCTCCTGGCACATCAGTGGCACACAGGAAAATGTAATAACTCAGGGGAGGAGAAATAGCTGTGAGGCTGCTGGCTGTGCCTGTAGGCAGGAATGCAAACAGGCTGCACAACAAGATGGGCAAATAAACAACTGGGAAAGCAAAATCATTTAAATAACCACCTAAATAAATAGAAATTAAGCTAGGCAACCTCTTTGTACAAGGAAACGATCTTTAAATGTAAAATAAAATGAGTTAAAAATAATGAGGGAATCAGGAAGTCCCGGCACACTTCAGAGTACAAAGTAATTGAAAAGGGGTTGAAATCCATGAGTCCTTAGTTTGACTCACCTATTATAATCAGGTGCCACGTTTGCACTGCACGCGCCATTTTAAGCTCATGGGAGAAGGAGGCATATGCAGTGGTGTCAGCCCCCAGTCAGGCGGTGCTGAAAAAAAGTGGGCAAATAAGACAAATTCCGGCACAAATTAATTACAATAACAACGCAAATGAATGGAAATGAGGTTATGAAACCATATTGAACAAGGAAACAATGTTACCTTCCCGCCATCTGAGCCAACGGTCCGGAAACTGTGTAGTGCCGGACATTGCACCTTGCTTGAAGGGGCTTGGTGATTGTGGATTCAAGATCAGCCAGGGATAGTTTCATGGTGTGAGAATGTAAACATGTGGCACGCACTGAGGTCTTTATGCACCAGGCCCTTTACCCACATTCTCCATTTCTTGTACCCTCAGTACCTTACCATTATGGAGGGTCCCGCGGAGAGAGAGACACAGTCTAGTCTCTCCACGGGAACATTCGGGAGAGGAAGTGACGGGGGACAACAGGATTGGATGCAGGTAAGCGGGGGTGGGACATGGGGAGGGGGTTTATAAGAGCTGGAAGGGGAAGGAAATAGTCAGGCGAGTGTGTGTGTATTTTCTTTAGCCTCGGCGCCATGACAACTAGCCTCGACGTGGAGGTCAGGGCCGTGCTTCGTGTATTAGGCGAAGCCAGCCGAGCCGACTTGCTCAGGCCTGGTGTGTTAGACAGAGCCTAGGTAGGCATGTCACGCGTTGCGTTGGGCCAGGTAGCTGCAGTTGTGGCCGCGTGTGAATCACCTGAGAGCCCCGAAAAGAAGAAATCATCAGGGGGGGTGCAGTGTGTCCACCCCCCTGGGCTACCAGAATAATGCAGAGGAAGGCCAGGATGGGGGAGATGCAGCCAAAGGGGGGGAGGGAGAGGCCCACATGGGGGAGAATGAAACAGGGCCCTGAAGGGCAATCAGCAGCAGTAGAGGCCTTGGAGGAGGTGGACAACCTGGCACAGGAGGAAGCGGGCCCAGTACTGGCCTTATGCCGCTGGACCTCTCGTTGCCCAAGAGCGGGCATAGCATGGGCAAGGCACGGGGGCCCCTTCTAAGAAGAAGAATAAGAGTGCTGGTAGGGCAGTGGGTGGGGCAGCCAAGAACAGAGAGCAGGATGGGGTTGGGGGACAGTGCCACCCAAGGCAGTGAGTGGGCAAGCAGGGCAGGCTGGGGGCATGCCAGGTGCAGCGCAGGAGGGCACAGAGGTGAGTAGCTCAAGGCAGCACAAGCTGGATGTCGGAGATGCATGGGATTTAGAAGCCAGGCTACAAGAGCAGAGGCGCATAGTGGCAGAGATGGAGGAGAGGTGGGAAGAGCTGTGTAGAGACAGAGACGGGCATGGGCAAGGGGCAGGCAACTGAAGAGGCCATCAGATTTAGTGGACGTGATGGGACCTCCGGTACAGACACCAGGGTGAGGTAGCTGGGTATGGGTGCCCCAGGTAGAAGTGGGGAGGGGTCAAGAGGCTTGTGCGGCCGAGGGGTCTGGTGGCGCGATGAGCATGAGTGACGCACACGCCCATGAAGGGCACGGAGAGTCCATGCCAGTGGTTGAGACTGCCAGAAGGAAGGTGATGCCAACGGGGCGCAACACAGCCTCGGGACGTTGGTCTGAAGCACTAGACGGGTCTTTGGCGGCCTTCTCTACGATGCAGAAACTGGTTCATAGCAGAGATGGTTTGCGCCATGGGGGTCAAGCAGAGGATCTGTCAACCAATGTGCTGATGACTGATGGAGATGACTGCAGGTGGGAGATAGATGAGGAGGATGTAGTGGAGCTCGATTATGAGGAGTAGATGGATGAGTAGGGGGATGGGGAGATTCGTGAGGTTGAGGTGAGTGGTGGTAGAGGAAGCGGGAGAGGGCGCAGGAGCGGCGCAACCCCTTCTTCTGTTTCTATCTTACAGGAACGCAAGGTCAGTGGTGAACCACAAGAGGTGCTTCGCTGACTGGCACGTGGTCACGGGGCACAGAAAGGATTGCGGCCTCTGGTGTCACGAGGCAAAGGTAAGGGCGAGTGGTGGTCAGTGTGGGGGGACTGTTCAGGAGCGGGCGGGGCTAGCACATATAAGTCTATTGGGGTAGGAGATTTTTCGGTTAATGAGACCCCTGCGCCCGGGGTGAGACAATAAGGTGACAGCACAAAGACAAAGGACGCAAGTGCGGCAGTGGTGAGAGAGACTTGGGATAAGGCAACTGGAGAGGCTACGGGGTCGGAGGACAAGGATGGGGGGGGCAAAAGAAGAGGCTTCCTTATATGGTTTTGGCAATGCCACTGGGTTCCCACGTAGTGGAGAAAACAAAGGCAAGGATATGGAAACACGAGTATGTCAATGTTTTTAAGCTCTTACATAGAGACATATAGGCCAAGGAAGATTCCGAAGAGGAAGAGTGGGAGCTAGCTCGCAGACCGTGGGTACCAATAACTATGGATAATTGGACCTCTGCCTTTTTTATATTTGCTAGTATTTATTGTGAGAAGTTCCCAGATAGGGCCACAGCATTGTTTAAATACATGGACGTTATACGGAAAGCCCAGATACATTTCGGGGGCTTCGCTTGGTTGAGCTACGATGAGGAGTTTAGGGCGAGAGTGAGTGTCAATCCCGACAAGCCATGGGGAGGATGTAGATCCTGAATTATGGATGCAGTGGATGGTGTTGTCGCAGTCCGCAGCTTCTACGCACACCGCAAGTGGCTTGCCAGTAGTATACAAGCCATTTCAGGCCTGTCCACCCAGGGATGGGCGGGTGTGGGTCAACGGGCCCCAGTACCCACGACGGGAGCCAGCTGGAACTTCAATAAAGGTTTTTGTTCCAGGCAGCCCTGCAAATTTAAACATGACTGATCCAAATGCGGGGGTCATCACCCAGTCACCCAATGTTTCTCACTCTCTAGCCCAGCCGAGCAGTGGAGAGCGACCAACGGAAGAGGGATGCAAGGCGCTCTTGCGCCAAAGGGCTCCTACGCCAATTAGGCTGGAGGCTCTTCTGCCCTGGCTGCATGGTTACCCGGTTAAGGTCATCGCTTGCAATTTAGAATGGGGTTTTAAAGAAGTATTTCATGTAAGCTACCAGGGCCCGAGAATGAGGAGATGGGCAGACAACTTGCGGTCTGCAAGAGATATGCCACAAGTAGTGGGGAAAAAAATAGCCAAAGAAGTGTCATTGGGCAGAATTGTGGGCCTGTTTTACGACTGGTCAACTCAGGATCTTATGATCTCCCCATTAGGCGTGGTCCGAAAAAAAAGGCACCAGGTGAGTTCCGCCTTATACATTACTTGTCATGGCCAGAGGGTGCATCAGTGAATGATTTTATTGCACCAGGGGACACTAAGGTGGTGTACGCATCTGTGGACATTTCACTGGTTCGTGGGTGTGGCAGGGGAGTAGAGTTGTCAAAATGTGACATCCAATCAGCCTTAAGGCTGCTGCCGATACACCTGGATGATTTTGAGTTGCTGGGAATACAGTTGGATGGGACAATATATGTTGACAGAGTTCTCCCGATGGGCTGAGCTATCTGATGTGCGCTGTTTGAAGCATTCAGTACCTTCTTACAGTGGGTTTTTGTCAAAATGAGTGGGCAAAGTGTGGTGACTCATTATTTGGATGATTTCCTTTTTGTAGGAGCAGCAGGATCTGGGGCTTGTTGCGGGCCCTGGTTTCCTTTCAGAGATTGCCTCAACAGGTGGGGGTACCTTTGGCTCCTGAGAAGACGAAAGGGCCGCATTGTGTGCTGACGTTTTTGGGCATTGAGCTGGATGCGGAATCCTTAATCGCAAGACTACCAGCTGCTAACGTAGCCGAGATATTGGAGTTCTCGGGCACAAATGGTCTTTGCACAAGATTGATCTGCAAACAGCGCAGAAGCTGATGGGTTACCTCAACTTCGCTTGTAGGGTTGTTCGGGGGGGCAGGACCTTTTGTAGGCGCATAGGGCTAGCTATGTCCGGGGTTGCTCTTCCACGCCACAGAATACGTGAGTCAGTGGGACTGAGAGAGGACATCAGGGTGAGGGAAACTTTTCTGACACAGTTCAATGGTGCCTCCATGTTCTTCTGTGAAGAAGACACGGTCTGGCAGGTGCAGATATTCTCCGATGCAGCAGGAGGCACAAATTTTGGGCTTTTTTGGGACGGGATATGGTGTGCAAAGACATTGCCCAGGCGATGGTTGCAGCGGGGTAGGAGCATTGCTTTTCTGGAATTCTTTCCACTTCTGGAGGCACTGGCACTATGAGGAGAAGAGCTTGCGAACAGGACTGTAGTTTTTCATGTTGACAACATGACAGTTGTAGAACTAGTGAACAGGCAGAGTGCGAAAGATCTCAAGGTGCTTCGTTTATTGCAGCGTTTCATGCTTAGATGCTTATCCTTGAATGTAATTTTCAAAGCTGCACACATACCTGGGGTGTACAGCGAGATTGCAGATTCCCTGTCTCGTTCACAGTGGCAGCGATTTTGCAGCCTGGCACCAGGAGCAGAACAGACCAAGACAGAGGTCCCGGCAGACATTTGGTAGTGGGAGGCATGATGATCACTGGGCTGGTGGAGATGTCTTTAGCATAATCCACCCGGGGGAGTTACTGACTGGCATGGTTGAAGTTTCAGAATTATGAAAGTTTTTCGGGCAATTTCTGGCTACAGAGTAACAGAGAGCTTGAATTGCACGCGTTGCGATTTTGTACTTTTTCTGATACAGAAAAAGTTTGTCGCCCGCCACAATAGGGGGAAAGTTGGCAGGGGTTTCCTTTTCTGGAAAGCTGTTTTTTGGTTGCGATCCAGCTAAGGATGACCTGTTGGGGGAGATGTTGAAAGGTTGTGGTCGGGTCAGAGTAGGGTCAGTTAAGGCGGTCAGGGAACCAATTACATTTGAGCTGTTGCTTGAAATACAGCATGTTTTGCCAGTCTGCTGTGTGGATGCTTATGAGTTGGCTCTTTTCCGTTTATGCATGGTGTGGAATGTTTTATGGAGCGTTTCGAGTGTCTGAGCTTTTGGGAGTTGGGAAGGCTGTAGGTGTGAAGGTTGAGGAAGTTTGCATGCAAGGGGAACGTTTGGGCATTTGGTTCAGGTACTCAAAAACTGATCAGTTAGGGAAATTAGAATTGGTGTGGTTGGAGAAAGGTGGTGATGTAGAGCATGCCCGGTTTCGGATTTTGATGGGGTACTTCGGGGGGAGTGGGGTTTTTACTCACAAGACTGGTGCTAAGCTTACGGCTTTCCAGCTATTGCAGGTGCTATGGATGGTATTGCGGCGGACGGGTCGTCAAGCTTTAGGTTTTTCGCACACATTCATTCAGAATTGGGACAGCTACAGCTGCAGTGCATATAGGTTGGGATTGGGCACAGATCAGGAGAATTGGGAGATGAAAATCTAGGTGCTGAGAGCATTACGTGAGGCCTTGAGGGTGGGTATTTAAATTTTGAGTACGTTAACTGACGCAGGGGAGATTTTTTCAGGTTTTTTAGTTTGGAAGGTTGGTAAAGGGTGATATTGAAGTTTGTTTTCTTTGCAAGTTGTGTGTCCGGTCCATAGAAAGAAAAAATGGTCACATAGCTGTTCGAGCACTCATTTATCCACTGGGCGGCAAAATTTGTGGAGAAGCAGATTTACGGACGTGCATTAGGACTGCCTAGTAACCACCATGAAGTATTCTGGTGGGGAAAAAGTGGCATGAGGTGGGGTAATTTGTTTCCAGTCATAACATCTGTTTTGCCGAATTGGGGTTGTCCTGACCTGCTATTGATTCATCTGGGGGAAAATGATCTTGTGAAACTGTTTGGGCTCACATTACTGCAACATATGCAGCAAGACTTGGAGCTGCTCAAGCAGAAATTGCACGGCACATGCTTGGTTTGGACTGAGGTCATGCCTCAACGATCATGGAGAGGGGCTATCAAACAGGGAGCCATGGAACGGGCTCGAAGGAAGCTTAATCAGGCAACGAGGGTTTTCTGTTGGGCTCATAATATCAAGGTTTTAAGGCATGAGGACATCATGGAGCAAGATGAAGTGCTTTTCAGGGCGGGTGGTGTGCACCTGTCTGAATTGGTAAATGCTTATTACCTTACGTATCTTAGGCTACTGGTTGGTGGCTTGTGGGGTGAGAAGATGTGGCTCAAAGAGAAGGTTTAAGGATGTCATGTTGCATTAGTGTTCATGGTGGGGCAGCAAAACTCCAATAGAGTTTGTGCTGGGTGGCAGTCAGATGCAGGCCTGGCCACCCTTCGAATAGGAAAAAGAAGCAGGTGAAGAATCAGAGTGTGGGGGATGCCTGAAGGTAGGGCATGAAAGGAAAAAGGGGAATGTGTGTGGCAATGGAAGTGAAAAGTGAAGGGATGAGTGAAAAAGGATGATCAAGGAAATGTAAAAGGGTGGGGTTCCTAAAGTTGGGTTTTTGTTGAAAGTTAAAAGTTATGTATATTGTTGCAATTCTGTCCTAAATAAATGGCCTTTTACACTAAACGGACTGTGTCACTGAATGGGTCCAGACACCCTGCTTTCTTACCCTTTTCTTTACCCATGTATCCTTAACCTAAGGATAACTAAGGATTGTTAATTTTAAATACATGTTCCGGTTCATGGGACAAAGGTCAGGTCATCCTGCTAGCAAAATATGTAGGTATGCTCTCAGATGCCTCTGAAGTAATTTATTTGTTCCTGCCAGGCATCATGAGAGGAGGTGGTTATGGTTACCTGCTCCCAGCGGTGGCACAGAGTGGGAAGGAGGGGGCAGGAGGGCGCAGGGTGGCGGTCCTTCCATTGCTAAGGTTATGTGAACATAGCCTTGTAAGTTTGTGTGTATATACATACATTTAGGAGATTTACAGTTAAAGGCTACACAAAAAACGGGCCAGGCCAGATATAGAAGTAAGATTAAAGACATTAGTCCTACTTTAATGTCTGACCGCTCCCGATTTTTGTGTAGCCAAATCTGGTCGCCCTACCTCAGCCCCTTCCCTTTTATCCCATATCTCCATAGTGAAGCTCTTACACTTAGGGGCATATTTATAATTATTTCACGCAGAAAGCCACCTCGCTTGGCTGAGTCAAAGGGAAGTTTATGACAAGACCGGAGGCTCCTATTATGCTTTCTTTTCCTGCTTTATTTTAATAGCAGCCAAGAGGAAAACACCAATCCCAGAGGTTTGCGCAACAAGCAACCAATGGGAGGTAAGACTAATGACATTAACCAATCAGTATACTGTATCAGGTAACATATACCAATCCTGACTGCAGGCAGCCCTCTTTTCTTGCTGCTCGCAGTCAAGATAAGTATATCTTTACTTGCTCCATACATTTCGATAAATTATCGTATCTTGTTTGGGTTAATATGTTGTTCTAACTTTAGCGTGTATGTTTATGACCTTACTTAATGTGGAATCTTGATAGCGCGCCTTCTCGCAGCGCGTAGGCTATTTTTTGCCGTTTCTCTTCATTTGCAAAGAGAACGGCCGCCCGCAGCGTCTCCCCTTCAGCTTGCTCGTGTCGCCACGAACGTTCTATAGTGAACGCCGGCTGACGCGAGCACTAATCAGCGCATTCTCCGCATTCCTGAGTGCATTCCTTTGGAAGCGCTCCTTCTACTGAAGACGCCTGCAGTGTTTTATCCGCTTTCACCGTCACGGAGCTCTGTTCCTCGCCCTTATTCGCTTCAGTGTTGTTTGGCCTCATTCTACTCAGTTTTTCCGGTGTTCTGGTGAGTCACACGACGTCTATTCTCAGAGTCTACCCTTATTTCTTAAACCTTACTTACCAGTTTGCCTCTTCCTTTCAGCAACATGGAATTCTCAAATTTCTTCACAGAAAATGATGATTCTGATGAAAAAATTTCTCCTAACCTAAATATCTTCATTCAATCATCTGTCAAAAAAGGAGTTTCTGCTTCAATGGGAAAGATTTCCAAACAAATCCAAACAACAGTTTCATCCTGTTTGTCCCAATCACAACTGGCCCCTTCTGCGGGGGAAAGCAGAAAGCCCAAAGCCTCGGAGGGTTCTACTAATCAGGCTAACGCCTCATCTGCGCTATTGGAAAGTGAGCCAAGCTCACACAGGATGGAGGACGAAGTTCCTCAAAGGCATCCTAGTACGGAGGGGAACAAAATTATGGGTACTAAAAGTAAATCTAAAGTAAAAAACGTCACTAAGACCCATAAAATTGTAATTGCGGACATTAGAGACACTGATGACGATGATGACGATGGCTTCAATGTCTCTTCTTCTGATAATGAGGATGACAACTCCTCAAATTTTGGGATTGACCCCCCCCTCCAAAAAATCCAAGTCAACATCATCCGATCAATCCCCTCTCCTAGACTCAGATGGTAACCCCATGTTCGACCCCAGTCTAATTCACCACCCAAACTCAACCGAATGGTTACCTTCCGACCACGTTGCAAGTTACATTCTGGCAAAACTACGTCTTCCTCTAGACAAACAGGTACGAGCCAAGCTTCGCTCAGAATGTCCCAGGCCCTCCCTCCCCTTAAACATTACTGCCACCCCGTCTATAGATCCGTCCCTTTTAACTTTTTTCTCCAAATTTGGGAAAGACCCCCGTAAAGGGGTAGACAGAGCCTGGGCCTTGTGTCAGGATAAAGTCCTTGATTTGGTCGGTCCCCTATCCCGTATTTTCGACCTCGCCGAATCCGCTAGAATGAATGATGAATCCATCGACCCCGAAGAACTCTCCCTCTGGATCCAGAGAGCCTTTTGTTTTCTGGGAAATGCGAACGCAGCCATGATGCACGAGCGTCGTAAAGGACTACTGCTCAAACTAGATCCTAAACTGGCTAACTTAGCAGCTATGGACCCAGGATCTAAAGCAGATGGTTTACTCTTCGGAGATAATTTTATCAAGGAACTCAGCAAATATGTCACCACCTTTGCTTCATTAGACAAAGCCCAGCAATCAATTAAAAAAGTTTTTAGCTCACGGGTTTTTGCCAGGGCCGGTAGAGGAAGAAGCCGCTCCACCGGCCGGTCCTTCAGGAACCAAGGCTTCCGAGGCTCCTAAAGTTACCAACAACAACAACAGCAACAGGACTTTCGCCCACAATTTTATCCCCAGGGTGCCAGAGGGTACAGAGGAAGGAATCATCGCAGGTCCTACAATAACTCAGGTAAGCCAACATTCTGGCCATCTTTCTATAGGGGGTCATCTAAAACATTTTCTCTACAAATGGAAAGAAATTACATCAGATCCCTGGGTTCTCAACACTATCAAAGGCTACTTAATAGAACTTTACGAAACTCCCTTCCAACCGTCCCCTCTTCTTCCCCTCAGATTTTCAGAAGAAATGTCAAATCTTATCGATTCAGAGATCCAAGATCTACTTCAAAAACGTGCTATCCAACCAGCTCGCCCGCTCCACTCAGGCTTCATAAGCCCCCTCTTTCTAGTAATCAGAAAAAACAAGAAAATAAGACCGGTTATCAACCTCAAGGAATTCAATCAGTTTGTCGTCTACAGACACTTCAAAATGGAAGCGATTCTCCATCTAAGAGATTCGCTTCTCCTCAACGACTGGATGGTCCGTCTAGACCTGAAAGACGCTTATTTAACAGTCCCTATTCATCATTCCCACAGAAAGTTTCTCCAATTCCAATGGAAATATTGCACCTATCAGTTCACTTGTCTACCCTTCGGTCTTTCCTCGGCCCCTTGGTGTTTCACCAAGTTAATGAAACCTATTGTAGCTCTTCTCTGATCTCAGGGTTTCAGACTCATAATCTATCTGGACGATCAATTCCTCTCAAGGCCTTCTACAACTCCTGGCCTCAAAAATAAAAAATATCAAATCAGAGATAACCCTATCTTTACAGCAGACTTCTCTCTCCCTCAGGTCTCTTGCAAGGATTGTAGGTCTTCTTTTGTCTTCGATTCAAGCAATCTTCCCAGGTCCCCTGCACTACCGAGCGCTCCAAAGATTGAAAATCAGACACTGCGCAAAGGTCTTGCTTATTCAGATTTCATCCCCCTCGACCTCGAATCCCGTACAGAACTCAAATGGTGGCTCTATCATCTAGAAGCCTGGAATGGCAGGACCATCTTTGCCTCAGCCCCAGATCTTGTATTAGAATCCGACGCAAGTCTAACAGGCTGGGGCGCAAGGTGTGGACAGATATCGACTGGAGGCACATGGTCTCAACAGGAGTCTTCATTGCACATCAACTATTTAGAGATGCTTGCAGGCTCCTTTGCAATAAAAACCTTCACCAAAAACAGAGTCTCTTGTTCCGTTCTTCTTCGTATGGACAATCTGACAGCTGTAAAATACATCAATCATCTCGGCGGTACCAAGTCCAAACCCCTTGCAGATCTAGCAAAAAGCTTTTGGGAATTTTGCCTTCACCAAAAAATTTCAGTTCAAGCAGAATACTTACCAGGTTCTCTCAACTCAGTCGCAGACTGGTATTCTCGCCATCTTTCCGATTACAGCGACTGGAAGCTTCACTCCTCAGTTTTCACCTCTATCCATCGCAAATGGGGTCCATTTCAGATAGATCTCTTCGCTTCACGCTTGAATGCTCAACTTCCTCGCTTCTTCAGCTGGAGACCCGATCCGCACGCTCTGGCGACCGATGCATTTCTCCAACAATGGAATCATGCAATAAACTTCGCATTCCCTCCTTTTATCATGATAAACAGAGTCCTCAACCAACTTTGCCGTCAAGAGCCACACTAGTTCTAGTAGCCCCACTGTGGCAAGTGTGGTACCCCACTCTCCTAGATTTAGCCATCGACTTCCCGGTTCTTCTACCCTCCTTTCCCTCCCTCCTTCTGAACCCTCAAGGTCTCCCTCACAACCTCATTCTCAACAAAACTCTTCTCCTATCCGCCTGGAAGGTTTCAGGTCTTCCTCATCTTACCCAGGAATTTCACTCGAGGCTTCAACCTATATCAACAATTCCTGGGCCCCAGGCACGTCCAAGGCTTACAAATCAGCTTGGTCCATCTGGTCTAGCTGGTGTTTGGGAAAATCACGCGATCCCTTTTCAGCAGATCTAACCCTAATAGCTAACTTTCTTGCTTCCCAAGCTAGCGCCGGCAAATCTTACAGAACCATCAATCTCTATAGATCAGCTATATCCCTACACCACCCGTTTATAAACGGAAAACCTGTAGGTGAACACCTTGTTATTTGTCGTCTATTAAAAGGAGTAAAATCCCCCAATCCCCAAGTATTCCACTTTATGGGATGTGAATCTCGTTTTGCAAATGTTCGTTTCATGGCAGGATAACGATTTCTTATCTTTGAAAATGCTTTCAGCCAAACTAACAACGTTACTTTGTCTTGTGTCTATCAAACGTCTTTCTGACGTCAAAGCTCTAGATATTTCGGCACGTCACTTCACTCCTACTGGTGTTATGTTCAATGTCTCTCGTCGTACAAAAACTAATATTACTTCTGTTTTCTATCCCTTCTTTCCAAATCACCCAAAACTTTGTGTGGGAAACTGTTTAAAAGTTTATGAACAAAAAACGGCCGATCTTAGAACATCTTCCGCTTCCCAACTGTTGATTTCCTTCAGAAAACCCCATAAACCTGTATCTTCCCCTACCTTAGCTCGTTGGGTCAAGTGGGTGATGTCCCTAGCGGGCATCGATACTTCAAAATTTGGTGCCCATTCTGCTAGAGGCGCCATGGCGTCAAAAGCGTTCTGGGCTGGATCATGCTTGGAAGATATTCTAAGATCGGCAGATTGGTCAAACGATTCTACCTTTCGTACTTTTTATTGTAAACCTGTTAGTACAGCATCTTCTGTAGTAGTTAACATGCTTTAAACAAGCATAATAGGAGCCTCCGGTCTTGTCATAAAATGTAGATTTTCCAAGTTTTTTATGATGGAAAGTCTTAATTTTATTAAAGACACGGAGGCGAGTATTATCCCACCGCTTATTGTACTAGCGTTGTTTTCTCCCACCCTCTCTAGTTAATACCAACGCTCCAGCATCCTCTTCAACCTAATGCATTGGATGCCGATCCTCCTCGAAGGGCTCGTTCACCGCAACCTCCATTGATCTCCGATCCCTGCATCCATCATCCTGTTAAGCCATCCTATTCACCTAACTTGGACAGAATTCAAGACTTTTTTGCTCTAATCCTGGCAATATGTTTAATTTGTTGTATAGTGCCTTTATTCAAATCTGTTTCTTGACTGTCTTGCAACCGAAAAGAGGGCTGCCTGCAGTCAGGATTGGTATATGTTACCTGATACAGTATACTGATTGGTTAATGTCATTAGTCTTACCTCCCATTGGTTGCTTGTTGCGCAAACCTCTGGGATTGGTGTTTTCCTCTTGGCTGCTATTAAAATAAAGCAGGAAAAGAAAGCATAATACTCGCCTCCGTGTCTTTAATAAAATTAAGACTTTCCATCATAAAATACTTGGAAAATCTACATTCTCCAGCATACCTGTGTGCCACACCGAAAACTAGCGCCGTCTAGCGCCCCTGTGCTGCCCGAGAGAAGCCTGACATAGTGTACACGTGCCCTGTGAGTGACAGCTCAGGGCTCCTTCAGGACCCCGCACTGTCAATCACAGTGTACGTGCAAAGGAGCGTCTCTCGTCTGCCATCTAATGTGCACAGAGAAAAAAACAAGCCTTGGTAAGGGAGCCAGCGCAAGAATCAGAAAGGTGGGTAAGCAGTGTAGAAATCGTGTCTGCAATGCTGTAGGTGCACGTCTGCGTGCGGATATAGGTGACTGTGCGTGTGGTGCCCACCAGAAACCGCCCGTTCTAAAATTCTAGCCCTGGAAAGGGTGTGTGCCAAATAATTTTGTTGCTTTAACATTTATAGCATTATCTTTCCACTGCAGTAAAGAAAGTTTGGTATTCTTTCAGGTTGCTGCTTGCAGGAGTGATGGAGAAGCACTTGTTATTTCTAAATATCTTCGTGTTATAATGTAATCAACTAACCACTGTGAATTCATTAGTACTGCAAGTCCAAATGGGCTGCTACGATTGGCTTTGTTAAAACGTGGTGCCCAGGCCTGACCAAGATAAGGCACTGAAAATCATAAATGACACCCCTCCCCATCTTTTTTGGAAGATGGCGGCCCAAGATCACACATCGCCAGCTTAGGATCACATAGTGGTGGTGAATGAACACACAGTTTGGAGCAAAGGCCAGGCAGTTCTGAGTCAAGTTCACACAGACTCAAGCCAAGAATACACGTATCCGTCCAAATATCACCTGGCACTGACCTATATAATTACTCAGTATGGCAAAGGTCAAACAACACTGTCCCAAAGTCGCATTGGGATGGAGGGCAAATATCAAACAGCACTGACCTAAGACCAAACAACACTGGGCCAAAGTCATTCAGTTTTGGACCAATAGTATGCATTGCTTCCCATCGTGGATGGCATTAAACCTGGCTTGTGTGTACCGAGGGCCGTGTGGCAATGAAGGACCATCATCACCAGTTTCTATAAATGCAATAATTCTGAGCATCATAGCAACAAATGGGTTAGTCATTGAAAATAAGGTTGCCACCTTTCAAATGAGAGAGTCATGAAAACTGGACTGCAGAAGAGGAGGGCCACATCCACTCTGCACATGCATCAGGTCTCGGGCCTTCCTTATTTAATACTTCTGGTAAAATAGTAACTACATGGGTGTGCAATCCCGGATGAGGGTGACACCCATAAAAATACAGCTAAATTGAGAAGCCATAAAACGGTTTCTGCTTCTTCTTCTCTGCGAAGCATCCTGCACATGAACTCCTACAACATTCTCACCTCTCCTACCCTAAGGTCGATCCTTTATTTCATGACTCTGCTCAGTACTGGCATCCGTAATGTTAAACTGTGTGCAGACAACCAAGATTTTTGCTGCTCATTAAAACGTTTTGATTGGCTACCCAGCACAATTTCACATATAGTAAGCTTTAGGACCTTCTGACAGCCTGGTCCAAAATTGTAGGGTTCTTTGTGGTTGATGTGCTGAATCACCTATAATTTGATTGGCTTTCGTCTAAGGTTATATATTTTTATGCAGCATTTACAAGATCAAGCCATATTATTGCTTTATGAAACTGGTGGTTACATTAAAAAACGAAAAGTATAATGATCGAAAATATAGTGCCAGGCCCACCTGGTTTACTCTGTATGACTTTACCCATCTAGCCATGTATTGTCTATTTGATCCCGAATAAAAAGCGGGTAGAAATTCAGTTGAAAGGCTGCCAAAGCGAGGCCACCTTTAGGGTTTATTAAATGTACGGGATGCTAATAATGCCAGTACCACAAAATATATTTTGTGTTAATTGGAGTAAGGTTGACCAGAATGAATGCGGCCAGTCATTTTAACTACAAAGGAAACACGAATTTCAAAATAAAGCTAAGGAAACACCACATTGAATGGGATGTGTTGTGTGGCACAACTTATTGTAAAAATGTGTTTGAACCTTGTTTAACCCCTACAATATGTAAAGATTTGTTTTCGATGTCTTATAGATTACCATAGGGGGCACAAATTTCTACCAAGCAACGAGCACTACTTTCATTTTGCTAATATGTATTTTATTTTAATTGTATGTACTTTTAAGTTAACTTCTTATCACCATCATATGACTAAATACTGTTATTGCGTTATATTTTATGAGATTGAGTTATGGATTTAAGGGGATTGCAAAGGATTCTTTAAATTAATCAAAGCCACGCATAGTTACATAGAAGATCAATTCCACAGATGTTGAACAGATGAAGCCTCCACGAGGTTCCCACTCTGTAAAAGCTAATATATCTCATTATCCTGTTTTCTTTCTTAAATTGAGCCTATTATCCTTTATTGAGCATAATGTGAAAATTCAAATCTCTTTCATATGACATAGCTATCAGCACATATGTGAAGTTTGATACAGACTATTAAATGCTTCATTTTGTGCACACATTGGTAAAAACAAATAAGTAAATGTTAAAAATGCTTCAACATGCCAGCATCTAAGCCCAACCCTAATCTCGACTCAAATCCCACCCTTCTCTGGGTTAAATTTTTTAAGTACCTGCACTTCTTTTTCTCCATTTAAAGCACTGCTCCTAACCCCTCACCTCCTGCTCTTTGACATTAGCCCTGTGCCCTCTACCTTTACGTCATACCCTTAAACCCTTATGTGCTTACCATACCCACAACCCTGTCCTACTCACAATAGAATGAGAAGCAATGAGAGGGTCTACAATGGAATTGTATTTATGAGGAAATGCCAAGGACAAAATGGCATAACAATGAAATGGACGCAAGCAAATGGTATGTTCCCCAATATTCCTTTCTCTTTTGATCATTGTATACAACCACACAGCCATCCATACATACTGCATAGAGTATGTAATCTATGAGTGTGTGTTTTTTGATGTGTACAATATATAATCTGACACAAACATCATGGCTTATATATCATTAAGGAAAATATTGTTCCATTAGGTTTTGATATCTATTGTTAACTGTAATGGAACAATATGTTTGTAAATTATATTTAGGACACAATGTTTTGCTAAACAATATTTATTCCACACTATACTTTCACTATATATTGTGTTTCTGTATGTTGATCTAGATGCAGTCTGAGGTGGGGTCTGTAATAGTCCTGGCCCCTTGATATACCTCCGTAAAAAAATTGTTGTCCAGAGATTTTCATTTTTGATTTGTGTTGTTGTATCATTAAAGAAGTAATTTAGCTTGGGTAGACATTGCCAGTCCGGGCCAATATTTTTCCGGACAACATTCCTAAAAATGCCGGATGTGTTGCAGTGATGATGTAATATTTCAGGAACCGTGTCTTATAGACACAGGAAATACCTCCTCAGAGCAACCCTTCCACCATTTTCCAAAACATCGGCTCTATAATGATGTGTTTTAGCCATCATATTCATAATTTATTTCAATATTGTTTTTGTTTCCAGTTTTCCATTGATTCAAATTTGTAAACATGAGCAAAGCAGGTGGTACCAGGTCATCTTTACCTCCTGACAGAGTGTGCTAAATAAAATCTGAGGACTCCTTCAACAAAGAAAAATGTGTCATATGCCAAACTAATCGGAAAGAAAAGCTAATATCAACTCCGGCTGGACAGAAGAGAGTTCGGGATGCTGCAGAAGTACAGCAAGACGATGTTCACAAAATATTGAAACTGATGGCTGAAGAGGATCAAATATTTTATCATTGTAAAAACTAATGCTACTAGTCATATGCAATGGAAAAAAGTCTGGAAAACAAATTGTCAAAAAATATCAGAAACCAATGAATCACAACAAGAATTCAAGTCTTCTGAGAATGCGATGACAGCCAAACCCAATGCCCCTCCACTTAGAAGATCGATGGCTACCCCTCGTCCACCTCCAACAACTGATCAGAAAGCAGAGGATCTTCAATGTGTTATCTGTGGTTTAGCCAGAACAAGGGCCAAAGGGATTGTCGAAAGAATAAAATACAGACTATGGCCCTCATTCCAACCCTGGCGGTCATAGACCGCCAGGGTGGAGGGCAACGGAAGCACCGCCAACAGGCTGGCGGTGCTTCCAGGGCCATTCTGACCGCGGCGGTAAAGCCGCGGTCAGAAAAGGGGAACTGGCGGTTTCCCGCCGGTTTCCCGCCGGTTTCCCGCCGGTTTTCCCCTGGCCCAGGGAATCCTCCATGGCGGCGCTGCTTGCAGCCATGGGGATTCCGACCCCCTTCCCGCCAGCCTGTTTCTGGCGGTTTACACCGCCAGAACCAGGATGGCGGGAACGGGTGTCGTGGGGCCCCCTAACAGGGCCCCATGAAGATTTTCACTGTCTGCTTAGCAGACAGTGAAAATCGCGACGGGTGCTACTGCACCCGTCGCACCCCTGCAACACCGCCGGCTCCATTCGGAGCCGGCTTCTATGTTGCAGGGGCTTTCCCGCTGGGCCGGCGGGCGGCCTTTTGGCGGTCGCCCGCCGGCCCAGCGGGAAAGCCAGAATGGCATCCGCGGTCTCCTGACCGCGGAGCGGCCATTCGGCGGTGACCGCATGGTGGGCGGCGACCGCCGACCGCCGCGGTCAGAATGACCGCCTATATGAGTCTCAAAGGGGAAACATGTTTTTATCTGCAGCTAGTTTCTGCCAAGATGAAGTTTTGAGCCGAGTAGCCGATCTAAACAGCAAGGTGAATGTATTTGCAGCAGATTTGTGTTCCCCCTGAACTGCATGCATGCATATGTTCTAAAATATGAATGAACAGTGAGCTCCCAGCAGCAGCGGAACCACCAGCCTTCAGTTAAGTTTGCACTCTTTGAGAAAGCAAATGACGTTTTAAAACCTCTCTTGAGTGCTAGCCACGGGTTCACGCTCAGAGAATTCAGAGAAATAATGGTCGACATAAATGAAACCGTATTGATCCATAATAATCAAATTAAGATTTTTCTGATGAGAATATACAATGACAGAATTTGTTTTTGTCAGTTTAAAAAAAGAATGAGCCCCTTCTGGTGTTCTCAGCTGATTTGACCCCTGAAGTTCTCGCTGCCAAAATAATATAGGATGCAGTAAAATCAGCAGGAACCTTTTTAAGAAACATCCTGAAAGATTTAGTTTTTGAACTTATTGACAAATTGTGTGATGCCCCAGAGCTCTGCAAATCTTGGGAGTCAACAAGAATGCCTGATGTTGTCTTAACATTTTTTACATCATTGTTTAATATCAGCAAAGCAAAACTGTTACAAACCAAAGTTATAGAGTTCGGAACAGAAGCCAAAAACAGTGATGATGCACTGAAGATATAAGCGAAGAAGTGGAAGGCAATCCCATGAAGCGAAAGGCTTATTCTGGGCAAATGTACTGTCTTTTTCGAATCATGTTTTAGGAATTAAATCACGGAAAAAAGAAAACTCCACTACACATGATGATTGCCCATGCAATCTATGACAACAGAAAAAGTAGAGCGCTAATTACTTCAATGAATAAGATTGGTGTATCAACAAGTTATAATGATATAGTACAGAGCAGGGACTTGTTAACAGCTCATGCTGTAAAATATTGTGACTCACACAACTTCCAAGTCACTTTACCAGGAAAGGATCTACAATTGCTTCTCTTGATAATTTTGATTTTGAAGACAGCTCTTCTTTGTCTGGAACATCCAGCACATAAGATACTGCTATCGTGCTTTTTCAAGACTGTACCAATTATGTAGCTGCTGGAAAACAAGCTGTGTCAGCTGTAGCAATAAACAAAGTTGAAAAGTTATAACCCAACTGCCTTGCCAATGTTTGCAAAATCACTACAAGCCATCAACATGTCCCAGTCTACCAGAAAGTTTCAAAGTGGCTGAAGACATGGATCATCTGCTACTTGATGCTGCGGTCCACAAGTTATTTAACAGAATTTATCATATCACTTATTCAGTGCAGACTGAAGGATGAAGAAAAAACAGTTCCTCTGTGGGCTGGATTTCATGCTCTGTTCTCCCAGAATACCATCCCGCTGAAGAAGGTTGGGTTTTTACCAGTAATACCATCTCCAGTCACAATCTACGCAACAGTATACACAGCTCTAAAAATTTTCCAAAATGTGCACGCTCAGCTTGAAGACAAGCCTATCCTGCCAATTTTCTGCGATGGTGATTTCTGTATTCTAGTTGACATTTTTATGAGCAATCCAGCAGAATTTGATGATCTTTATCCAATGATGGACATTTTCTACATTACAAAAGTTGCGTTGTGGTGTACAGGACGTTATCTCAGTGGGTGTGGCATAGACGATGCACTTATTGAGGCTGAAATCTTTGGAAGCAAAACTGTCCAGTCAGTATTGAGAGGAACTCAGTATGTTTGTTTGTTTCAAAGTATGCTCATCATATCTGAGGCTATAGAAACATTGCGTTGGAATGCTTTCTGGAACAAGAATGACAAAATAAGTTTTGCATATCTTATCTCAGAAGTGAACAAGGCACAGGGTGCACTTCATTCAAAAGATGTAATGCAAAGCCAAACAATGTTCAATACACTCAGTTCAAAATCAGAAGTTTGTTGAAGAATGTGAAGGAAAATCAAAACTTTGCAAGTACTGGGGATCTGTTTTACACATGATAGCTCTAGTGAAAACTTGGTACATGCTGATCAGGAAGGTGATTGGGAGCTGCACATGAAGACCGTGGAGTCACTGATAACTGTGTTTCGTGAATATGATTTTATAAACTACCTGATATATGGGTCCTGGTATTTGGAAAGAGTGAATAAGCTAGAGGTGGAAAAAACATTCCTCTGCAGAAAATTCATCCAGAGCCATTTTGTGGTGAAAGGCAGAGAGGGAAGGTTGAATGCTATGACTCCAAATATGAAACTGGAACAGACTCAGCGATCAAAGATAAGCTCCAAGGGAATTGTTGGTCAGACACGTAAAAATGAATATGTTGCTCAATGGAAGCTAGTTCACCATGAAGTCCTTTCTATTTGCAATGTTTTCAGAGAGATGACAAATTCAAAATTAATGGACCATCGTGAAACTGTTCCTCACCACGAACTTGTGGGAAAGAGAGGGGAACATTTTATTAAACATGTTGATAGCCTTCTTTATTTCAGCAGCAGCAAGAAAACCCCTTTGAAATGACCGAGCCTGTGCAATTACACAACTTCATTACCAAACAATATGTGGATAATGATATAAAGACACATCTACTAGATGTCCTGGAACATTTATTGAAACTACACGCAGAATTGAAGCAGGAGAGATTTGTATTGAAAGAAAAAAAGCTGTTTGACAAAATCACTAAAGCTAAACTTCCACGCTTTAATTGCCAATGTAAGAGTTTTATCCAACCAGCCACTACAAAACAGGTCACAAAAAAAACAACTTTTGCAAGCACATAGAGACATGAAAGTAGCAAACGAAAGGAGTGAATTTATCAAGGACATTCTAGCCCTCATTATAACTATTGAGCTATTGTGGCGGTAGTACCGCCAACAGGCTAGCGGTACTGCCTGCCTCATTTTGACCGCTGCGGTACCGCTGCGGTAACACCGCTGGGACTGGTGGTATACCGCCATGGCCGTCCCGGTGGTCATAATCTGGCAGGGCAGCGCTGCCCTGGGGATTTCGACTCCCCTTACCGCCATGGAAAGGCTGACGGTAAGGGGAATCGGGGTGCCCCTGGGGGCCCCTGCACTGCCCATGCGCTTGGCATGGGAAGTTCAGGGGCCCCCAGGCATAGCCCCATCGTGCATTTCACTGCCCGAATTTTGGGCAGTGAAATGCGTGACGGGTGCTACTGCAACCGCTGCACATCAGCATTGCCGCCGGCTCTATTACGAGCCGGCAGCAATGTTGATGTGACTTTTCCGCTGGGCCAGCCGACGGTAACACTGTTACCGTTCACTGGCCCAGCCGAAAAGTCAAAATAGGGAGCCAGAACTCCCGGGTTCCAGCACTGGCGGTATGCTGGCGCCCGCAGCCTCGGCGGTCTTTTCAGAAGACCGCCGAGGTTGTAATGAAGGCCTCTGTCTCATGATCTTCTTCCAACAAACGCATTATTTGATGGAGATGCTGCAACCAAACCAGTGAAGCACAGATTCGTACAACAGCTCGAAAAAAAACTTTCACCTGAAGAATTTCAATTCGAAAAGGTGTCCTCATTGAAAAATGTTGCTGGTGTGGACTATATGTCACAATTGTGAATGGTCAAGATTGTATTCATGCAGAGAGGTCGTTCAGACTGTTCTACAGATATCAAAGTCAGTGTGCACCTTGCAAGAACTGCACATTGTCTTTGACAGTTATCTTGAACTATCTGCCAAAGAATGTGAGAGAATCAAACCAATGTCTACAAGTGGAACAATTGACCTTGCCTGCATCAAAAATTCAACACCTATACCTGTGCAACTTGATAAACTCTGGTCAACAACATCGAACCAGATGAACTTGGAGATGTTAACTCACCAAAACATTGCTAATGCTTCAGTGAACACTGAAGTGCCAATTATTGCAAGTAGAATGATTGTCAATGAGGAGTTGGTGCCTGAAGAGATATATTCAGAAGGTATGGGCCATATTGTTCAAGAACTTAACAGCAAATTGGATGAAGCTGACCTTCGTGTTATGCCACATGTTGAGTGGGCTGTTCAAAATGGTTCCAATTGAGTCATTGTACCTGTCAAGTGACACAGATGTTATTATTGTGCTTCTTAGATTTGTTGCAATATTCATAAGTCGAGAATTGTCAGAGTTATGGATACATTATGGAACAGGTGAGATAAGACATTTAATCCTGCTTCATATTCTGTACAAGAAACTTGACCCAGAGATGCCCAGTTTTGTTATCAAGGAACATATTCTTAGGGGTGATGACACTATGAGCAAAACTGGACCAAAGCTTGGAGCTTTAATTGCCGAACCTGTGACGTTTCTAAAAGGATCTGCTGAGAAAAAAGAAGAATGTGATTTAAAGACTTAGAAAAATACCTTTTGCATGTCTTGAAAACGAGTTCTGACTGTGACAGACTTTGATGATCTTCGGTGCAGTGAGTTCAAGAGATCAGTCCTGCTAAGTGACATTCCACTGACATATTCTGTGTGGACACATTAATTGAGTGTTCTACTTGATCAGAAGATGTGTAAATGATTTGGATCATGAATATGTAGAGAAAGATCCCTGTGAATTTGGTTAGGAAGATATTGGTGGGGTGCTAAAACCTACAAAATGTCTAAAGCCTCTACCCACAGAACTTACACATACATGTACTTGCAAAACATGTGTTACAAAAAGATGTCCCTGTCGATATGTTTTTCTCAAATGTTCAACATTCTGCAAATGTACCACGAGCGATTGCCCAAACAAATAAATACAGTGAACTATTTAAATGTGTCTAAAACAGGAGTGATAAACATATTTATTTTCATATTCAGATAATAAACATAGTTTGGTGTGTACATAAAAGGATTAAAAACCATTATTATTTGTTTCATGTCCATATATGTCTCTTCTTCCTCTATTATAGCCGCCATTTTGGAAAATGATGGAAGGGTTACTCTGAGGAGTTATTTTCTGTCTCTATCCTACTTGACCCTCAAAACCTATGTTTTGACACCAAAATGAAGTATATAGGTCTTGTGGTTCCTGAATTATTACATCATCACTGCTACACATCTGCCATTTTTAGAGATGTCGTACAGAAAAATAGAGCCTGGATCAGCAATGTCTACCCAAGCTAAATTACTTCTCCAATGATCCAAAAGCACAAATCAAAAGTGAAAATCTCTGGACAACAATTTTTTATGCAGGTATAGCAGGGGTGATAAGTGTGTGTTTTGTTTTCTTTGCCCTCGTGAACTTCTAGTAGTTTTTGTGAGTTCTGAGTTCTTGATCCATAGCTGCTCTCCACACTTTCTCAGTGTTCTTCCATGTTTGTATTAGGAAAAGGTGGCATTAGGTGACAGATCAGGGAGATTTGATAAATTATGGTTCTCTGGCTGGGGCAAAGTGAAATACCATCTTCAGTGCATCCAAACATATCACACAACATCCAACCATTGTAACAGAGAACACATGATATCATGAGAGCACATAATACAAGACGGGACTTTGCCAGTGCCTGTTTTCTTTTGTACTTAATACTGGGAGTTACACTGTTTCAAAGTGTGCGTCTTATGGAAGATAGGTGAATTAAAGCACAATTTGGCCACATGGAGAGGTCAGTATTAGAACAGAGGTCCGTCTCCTGGTGCCACAGTCAACAATCTTGAATCCTCCATTTATGAAATAACAAAACACTTTGGATTTTGCTGTTTTGTCACTGTACGATGCAATTCAACCACCACTCTGCAAACTCAGGTCATATGCACAAAACCTTTTCCTAATTTTCGCTCTGCTTATTCCTGAAAAAAGTATTTATCTGTGCATTGGTGCCTGAAGCATGAAACATGTAAATCTACACACGCATGAGAAACCTATGTCCTCATACTTTATACAACCTGCGCCTACACTGCCAAACATAGCTCATTAGGTGAAAAGCATAGTTGTTCTTTCCAAGGTAGCATCAGAGAAGGGGTCGTTGTAACGTTAAGCAAATGAGATGTACTCACACAAAGTTATACCTAAGTTGATATTTACAAACATCTTTCTTTCAGTGTTTTTTTCCATACTAAACTCAATATATTTTATGCAGAGGAACAGCCAATACATAAGTTGAAATGTACACCAATTACCCATTCCAACAGTAAGTTGCAGCATCTGTGCAACGAAAAGGTATATAATTTTAGAATTTTACAGTGAAAAAAGTGAAAAAATGAAAACATAACTCTTTTTTCCTAACCCTACACAGTAGGTGGCGTAAACACGAGTAGGATAAGGAAAACGGTCTTATGTTAGCAATGTATGTCAATTCCTTCCATTCCCACCCACACTTTATGGCATGAGGACTTACTGCATGCATAAAACAGACATGTTTGTGGTTAAATAGAAGTCACTACAAATAAAACATTTCCTGAAGAGAAGCTACTATAGGTGAGTATTTACAGAGAATTCTTTTTACAAAAAAACCATAACATAGAAACCTCTGAAATCATGTTTTGTTTGAGTATTTCCGAAAGTAAATTTTCTACATTTAATTCCTATAGAATTATTTTTTCTACGCTCTCCCAAACGTAGGCTAACTTTATGCCTAGCTATAAAAGGAGCTCTACTTAATCTTGTCCCAATACTCACCCGGATCCATGACTCTAAACTTCTTCCTAAATCCAACTCTGATCTAACCCTGATCCTCACCCAAATCCTGACCTTGATCCTTTCTCTAAACCGCAACCCAGTTCTTTAATCTGTCTCAGATCATGTTCCTTTGCAGGGTCTTTAACTGCTTCATTTAAATATCTAATTCTAACTAATTTAAAATAAAATGCGTCCATAAATGTGTTTTATTTTCTTTGTAGTTACCTATTTTTTGGCAGCAACTTGTCTCTTTAAATATTTCTCTGTAACAATGCCACTCTGTAGGAGTTGCTGTTTTCAGGTTCCTCTGTAATGACATAATCCTTTGTGGGATGTTTAAAACTCTCGTAAACTCAGCCCATTCATGGGGTTAAACGATGCATGTCAAAGTCTACATGTGTTTCCTAACCTTTGTTAATCCGCTCCCCTGAGCTTCCTGTAGCCTCTGACCAGCATTCCATCTCTTAGAAATGAAATCAGCATAGATAAACTAGAAACTGTAACACATACACACACAAAGTAAAACACACTACCAAATCACCCTCTCAAGTGTTAAAATACCAATTGTGCAATGTTGACATTGCACCACCAAATCTCCATCGCAAGCACTAAATTATTTATGATCTTCCGAACTGCGTGTGTGCATGCGTTCTAAGGCTTAATATACACACACACAAACACACTATACACACACACAAACACACACACGTGTTACCATCCTTGTGGGGACTATGTGTGAATACCTGCCTTGTGGGGACCAGCCATTCCCAATGTTTTTAAAGTATACTAATAACAAAAATATGTTAAGAAAAAAACCATGATACCGGATACTGCTTCAAATTTACAAATATATTGTTATTTAACTGTGCAGACATTACCATCCTTCTGGGGACCAGAACGTGGGCTACCAACCTTGTGAGGATCTACTCATAATTACCCTTTGCTATGTAACAGGCAAAGGCAAATGGTTAAATATTTATTCTTATACCAATATATGCAAATAACATAACAATCTATTCATATATTAATTGTTTCACATAGCCTAGGGGTATACAAAATATGGATTATGCTAAGAATTTTTTATAAAATATCATATATAATGATTACAGAAAGGCACATAAAACTGTATTTAACCCTTTGCTTAGCGCTCAAAATCGTGACAGAGGAAATAAGGCTTAAAGTAATTAACAGATAGAATCAAGTGACATGGTTAAGTAGAATCCGTAGTTTGAATAATTGCGTGTGTTACTATCAAAGTAGCTATTAGGCTGCATCTCCCTAGGACTTCATGCAATCTTAATATCTACAAATAAATTGTGTATGATGATGCCCACAGACGTGGTATGTGGCCACTGAAATTGCAAAGCAGACACTGAAATACGCGACGGGTGCAACTGCACCCGTCGCACCCCTGCAACTACGCCGGCTCAATTCTGAGCCGGCGTCCTCGTTGCAGGGGCATTTCCTCTGGGCCGGCGGGCGCTCTTTTGGAGAGTGCCCGCCGGCCCAGAAGAAATGTCTGAATGGCCGCCGCGGTCTTCTGACTGCGGTGCGGTCATTTGGCGGCGGTACCTTGGCGGACGGCCTCCGCCGTCCGCCAAGGTCATAATCAGGGCCAGAGTGTTAATATGTTTGGGTTTGAGTCTCCACTGAAATGGCGTGTGAAGACTATTCTCAAGTCCCCTCTCAGAGAGTGTGAAGATCATGGTGTTAAAGTCCAAACAGAGAATGTGTAATTATAAGAATGTTCAAGTCCCAAATGAGATGGTATGATTTTATACAGATTTTCAAGTCCCCACAGAGATGGTGTGTTGTTATAGTGATATTCAAGTCCCCACAAAGATAGTGGGGGTCATTCTGACCCCGGCCGGCGGCGGTAGCCGCCGGCCTGGCTGGGCCCGCCAGAATACCGCTGCGCTGTCAATAGACCGCCGCGGGTATTCTGGGTTTCCCGCTGGGCTGGCGGGCGACCGCCAGAAGGCCGCCCGCCAGCCCAGCGGGAAACACCCTTCCATGAGGATGCCGGCTCCGAATGGAGCCGGCGGAGTGGAAGGGGTGCGACGGGTGCAGTTGCACCCGTCGCGATTTTCAGTGTCTGCATGGCAGACACTGAAAATCTTTGTGGGGCCCTGTTACGGGGGCCCCTGCAGTGCCCATGCCATTGGCATGACAATGTTCAAGTCTCCTCACAAATGAAGTTAGAAGATAAGAATGTTCAAGTCCAAACACAGGCAGTGTGTGATTATATGAACATTCAGTTGCCTACAGCGATGGTATGTAAGGGTAATCATCTTCAAGTCCCCGCAATGATAGTGATTGAGCAATGTGATGTTGAAGTCTTCACAGTGGTATTGTGTGGTTAGAGGGATGTTCAGGACCCCACACATATACTGTGTAGTTACAGGGATGTTAAAGTCTCCAAATAGATAGTGCTTGAAGATATAGGTAAAGATAATTTTTTGTTCAAGTCCCCACTGAAATAGAGTTTAAAGGCAATGTTCACCTCCTCACAAAGTTAATGTGTAAAATAATGATGTTCAAATCCCCACAGAGATAATGTTCGAACATAATGATGTTCAGGTCCCCACAGAGATGTGTGTGATTATAGCGATATTGAAGTCCCAAGAAAACAATGTGTGGTTTGATAGATGTGTGATGATAATGTCCAAGTCGCAGACAGCTAGTATGTGAAATCCAGAGGCAATGTGTGATTATAAACACGTTCATGTATCACAAAGATAGTGTGTGTTTATAAGGGTGTTTTTCAAATCATCACAGATGTATAAGTCCCACAAAAATCAGTGAGTGAGGTACCAAGCCTTTACTCTGCATTCTTTAAACAGCAGGACATTACCACACATTACTTTATCATGCAGGTAAGGACCAAGCAGGCCTTTTTTTGCACTTTACTATGCGAATAAGTACTTTTCTTCAACTAACATAATTATATAATTATTATGTCATTCAAAAAAGAAGATTTAAGGGTTATGGGATTGATATGGGTTCAGGGTAGAAAGGACATTAACAATGCTTTTAGGGTTCAGGATTGGGTTAGAATAGTGGGTAGTAAGGGTATTAAAGTTTCTTTATATATAATATATATATACATATATATATATATATATATATATACACACGCACACACATGTATATAGGTATATAGGTGTAGCTGACAGTTGTGCTTTGTGTGACTAGATGGGCCATCCCTGGCAGGATGGGAGGAAGGAGCTGGGCACAGCCCCCATCTACACTTGATTAGGCTGTGTCCTGTCTCCACACAAAGGGCTGCATACCCCTGCATGATTAGTCTGGAGCCAGGCAAGGCATCTGTGCACTTCCAAGGCATGCCTCTAGAATCTTCAAAGGCACAACTGTGTATAAACAAAGAACCTTAGACAGTAACGCTTCAGTACACTTCTGAACCTGTGGATACTCTGCCAGGAAGGACTGCTGTACTGTTACAAGGATTGCCACTCTGCTGGATTGCTGTTCTACAGGAACTGTAGCCCTGCTGTGTTGGCCTGCTGTCATCTTGCCTGGGGAAGAAGACCTGGGTTTGCAACTCATCTTAAACCCAGGACCCCAGAGTGACTCAAAGAGTTAGCCTGCTGGCCTCCTGATCTGAGCCTCAGGGACATGAAAGTTTCCCCAACAGATTCTGAACCCATTGTCAGTTAGTCCCTGACCCCTAAATGATGCCCCTCAGGTCCTGGACTCTTGGTGTTGCTCACAAGCTCTTGCAAACAAGATTTTGGGCTCTTCGGGACTGCTTGCACAATCTGTACGAGCAGCTGCTAGCCCATCTCTTTGCACCATGTGCATCAATCCAGTCTGCCTGTCTGTGACACCTGAGCTGCTCTTCGTGCCACGCCGACTACTGCCAGCAACACTCTCCTTGCTCCCGCAACCCTCTCTACTGCAAATGGGACCCTTGGCACAAAACTTGAGAAGATAAAACTTCTGCAGGACTAATCTGGGACTGTATCCAACCCCACTCAATCGCGGTCAGCCTGAACTTTGGATGTTGATGCAGTCCAGCGCAGCCATACATCCCAGGTTGACGCTTTATGCTTTTAAGTAGTATTTTACAGTTTGTTCTTTAGAAATTCATAACTTCGGTTGTACTGATTCGATTTTTGCTGTTTTGGTCCTGTTTTATTTGTTACAAATTAGTCTATTTTTCTAACCTGGTGTGACATCTTTATGTGTGGTATATTCACTGTTCTACTGTTTGAAGTGTTTCACAAATACTTTATGCATTGCCTCAAGGTTAAACCTGCCTTCTCTTGTCCAAGCTATCAGGGGTTGAGCACAGGTTAATTTCATGTTTGCTTTTGCCTTACCCTGACTAGGAGTGTGGTTGCTGCTTGACCAAGGCTCACACCCCAGTCGACCAGTAACCCAATTTCTAACACCTATTGACAAAATTCAAACTGGTTATTGACCAAGAATCTTGAAGTATATGTAAGGACATATAGTGATGCCTAATTCCAGACTGAAGGCCACATTTGCTTTTGGTGGTGCTTGCAAGAGGGTCATAACATGTCTCAATCTTAGCGTCATAATGCTAGAGGCAAACCATGACTCAGATATCACATCATTTCAGGCTAGGCTTGACCTGACAGAGAAGAAATTGCAAGTTTCTAGGGGCCATCTGAAACCCATCCCTGGCTGGGAATGTTTGGTGAGATGTACTGTGAGGGGAGACACATCTTTATTAAAATCATTACCATGGACTCCATGATTACTGAGGTCTCAGTCTAGGCACAGTATGGTACTAAAGCCTTCTTTCTCTTCAGGCTATCTAAATTGTATTTAGAATTCAGCAGGAATTGTCCACTGGTAAGAGGTGATTGGAAGATGCATCTACATCCCATACTTGGCACGTGTGTTGCTGATACCTCTAACAGAAATAATGATAGGGCACTACTTACGACTTCAATCTGTTGGACCCTTGGGAATTGCCCCACCCCTTTAGGGAAAGAGTACACTGTTTGACCCTCAAGCTCAAAACGTGCCGAGCTTTTATGTGGCTCCTGTCTGCCTTCCTCCCTATGACTAGGATGTGGTGTTATGGTCAGAGCTGTAGACTGTGGAACCGGGGAACTAGATTTGAGTCTGGGCATTGGATCACCATCTTGTGTTTCTGGATAAATCACTTAATCTCCTCATGCCTATAAACAATGCATGTGACCGTGTGTAATGTAACTGGTGCTCCTGAGAAGCACTCCAAAACCTTTGGGTCGAGTTTATGTTATTTTGAAAAATAAACTACAAAAATGCACTAGGAGGCACAAACAAAACTTTAACATAAGGGAAGACAAATAGATGCCCATTTACTGGCTGATTTAAACAAAATGAAATCATAAAACCTGAATGAATCACTGCTGCATGCTTAAATTATGTGATTTTAGGCATATATGATTTATTTTACAAAAAGTATTTTTTCTCCATTGTCGTCCATGAAAGCATATATGTCAGTTCAGACTGTCATTTGTACAAAATGATCACTTTTAATAAGTACTTGTCACTGCTATGATATAAAGCGCTCTCTTAATGTCAAAACTTCCACATGTTAAAGAAACACACTTTTTTGATTTTTGAAGAGACTTTATCATATTTTATGTCACGTTGTTTACACAATAAATATTTGCTCGGCTCTCCCTGTTACATTGTTGGTTCACACACCTCTAAGCCAAACTACCCTAGGCAGGGCTAGGCACCCACATCTGCTCACAGCCCAGATACCCTCGGGGTAATAGTGCACTTTACAAATACACATAACATAACATGATAAGATTTGACAAGACAATCCCGGTGAGAATGTCCAATGTCACCAAATGGAGCTATACATATGTAATGCTTACTGGAATTTTAAGCTGAAAGTTGAATAATTAGTTAAGCGAGCATGTTTATCCCAGAGATCACGTTATCCAATATTGATAGGGTAAACAGGTGTCTTGAATTTGCCTGGACTGTCCTGGTTATTCACCATCTGCCCCATCACATTTCAATAAATTTAGCAGTTGCCCAGTTTTCAGAGAAGGCCAAGACAAGGAATGCAAGTGTTCATGTGTTCTAGTGCAGAATTAGTGAGCCCCTGGTATAAAAAAATGTGTTAAAACATAGAAGTGCCAAATCGCCATAATAGATTGTTTATGTGCAGGAAGGGACACCTCCCTGCACATAAACAATCTATCCCTTCAATGCAGACAACCTTGCACCATGGTGCAATGATGCTTGCGTTGGCAGCTTAATTTAGCGCCGCCTCTGGGGGAAACGCAAAGGTATGCCGTATTTCTGTAAATGCAGTGCAACCCTGTGTTTCAAAAGTGGCTCAGCGCTGCTATTTTTGGCGCGGCAACAGGCCTCACCACTTTGGCTTGTACCAGGGCCCGTGTGTGTTTGAAAGGAGAGTATGCATAAAGCAGTGTGCAGATAAAAGTGCAGTTCGCTTGAAATGTCTTTGGGACAAAGGAGTTTGTGTACAAATCCAGTGTGCGTGCATGCAGTGTGTGTGAATAAAATAAGTATGCTCGTAAAACAATTGTGTGTGTCATGAAGTGGATGTGTGTGGCTGAATGGAGTGTGCCAAAGATTCGAATGTGCACATTATTGATGTGCAGTTATGATGGGAGTATGTGTATGAAGGAAGTGTATATATCTACACCGTCAGTGCACGACAGGTGTTTGCATAAAACCAGTGTGCACAAAAGTAATGCATGCATGAAAACAGCCATGAAACACGTGTGTGCAGTGCATTTAGACTAGTGTATGCATGAAACAAGTATGTGACCTTCTGATCCAAACAATAACAACAAACACTCAACACAGTTTTCTGGAGAGAACCCTGCAAATCCATCTATCGCTGCCCAGATATTCTATATACTTGCGCATCAATGAGCTAAAAACAGAAAGCACAATACTAAACACCGATAACCATGCCCTCTTAATGAGTGCTTTAGATGACTAAAACGGGCATCTATCATTTAATCCCACAGACTCTGCTCCCTATTGACTCTTAACCAATACTTTACCAACTACATATAAGCATACATTGCCAATGGATAATACCATTCTAATAGAAGTCTGCTACCATCCAGAGTTTGATCTATTCTCCCCTCTATGTATCTTACCCAAGGAGCTTTGAGGCTACTGCAAGATCGTTAGCAGTGCTTTACAAAAACAGCTAATTAATGAATAAATAAATAAATAAAATTGATGGAGAGCTCTGTCAATGTATTGTCAAGATGGACTGGCAATCAGCCAGTGAAGTGATCCATCACCTAAAATGCCGAGGGTACAACATTAACGCCTTATGCAGTAGAGCAATATACTTGGAAGTCTGGGATGAAGAGGGTGTGTGAACAGCCATAGGTGTCTGTTTGAAATTACAACTTAACGTGTCAGTCAGCTTTGTAGGAGGACAATTGGGTCATCGCTTTAGATGGGCTGCTCCATGGTAATGCTCTTGGGTAATGGTGTGATTTATCTGGTTTGTAGAGTTAGGAGCTAATTGATAGCTGACAGCAAGGCAAATTTGATCAGCATGAGAAATATATCAGGGAGCAGATCTACTTTCATTTCACACAATGCAGCGCTATGTTGCATGAAAGGAAGGCAGGAGAAATACGCCATATTTACAAAGATATGGCACATTCCTGCTGTTTCCTAATGCTGGCTCACTGTGTGCTGCCTAGCACCAACACAGGCAACCTTGCACTATGGTGCATGAGTGTCTGTGTTATGGGCAGGATTGTTTTTGTGCAGGAAGGATACCTTCCTGCACAACTAAAATCCTTAGAGGCATGTTCCGCTTTTTATGGATGCTGCAGAATGCCATACAGTGTAAGTTTTCACGAGCTACAGTTTGCAAACATTATTTGACAGTAAATCCAGATACATTGACTTGCAGTAGTCCAGGCAATCTGAGCTGAAGGCATTAAGAATCTGTACTTTATGCTGGAAGGAGAGGAACTGGAATCAGTGCTTCAGTGTACAAATTTGGCTACAGGGTTAACTTGATTGGTTACACAAGAAAAATAGTTCCTAAAAAGGGGAGAGTCTTGTGAGCCATGGGATCTCAGTCCTGTCTGCATTTTGTCTCAGATGGTTGAAGCATATCCATGTATCAACCTCAGGGGTGTAGTTTCAGTGGGGTTATTTGGGGTGTGACTTCCTCCAAATAAATGCATACATGGCTTAGTAGTGGGACTGGGGGCCTGAGGTCAGGTCTGCTATGTCTGTTTTGGTTTTTCTATTTTTTCTGATTTCACTAACACGTTTTAACTAGTTTATTTTGGGGATCAGGAACTTAAAGTGACCAGTTTACAAAAGAACAGTAGCAGATCTGTACTCATAGAAGTACTCCTTGAATTGATGCAAATGTACTACTTTTTAGAATTCACAAACATCGACAGTAGTAGACTTTGTAAGCTGCGCCAGTCTCAGGTTTCCAGGCATACTATTGGCAATCAAACCCCCAACAGATGATGGAACAAGTGTTTACAAATAGTCCAATCACTAGTCATCTCTGGGTAGCATTGCAAACCATCATTTTTTGCCCACTGTGCCAGTCTAGACAGAGGAACTGATTTGCCAGAAGGAGTAAAGACAAATGCGGTGGCGGAGGACTTTGCCTACTCCACCCACTAAATTTAGAGATATTCACCGATCCTGTGGACATCCGTACAAATGGCAAGCACCACAATCATGGCAGCTCCGGTCAGTGTAGGAAACATTTAAAGAAGAGCTCTGTCAAACATGATGGCTTGCAGTCAAACAATTCCGAAGTGTTTTGGTTTTTTCTAACGCAAACACCCATAGTGGTATTTGCTTTTAAAAAAAATAAAACAACTAATGACCCCCACCCTATGGGAGGGTAATTTTTTTTCTTCACTGCCAGGATATACCCGGGAAAGATGGGCAGTAAAAAAAGCATACTCTGTTGGGCCGTCAGAGAGAGTTTTACACTGATGTAGTACATTTCACTCCACCAAAGTATTATTTGCTGTCTGTGTGACACAAAATCGTGTGGGCAGACCTTTAGTTTGATAGACAGGGTACTCCATCGGTATTGCAATCAAGTACCTGTCTACCATACTCAAATTCAGCCTCCGAGGCCCACCCAATGCAAATCTGTACTGACACTGCATTTCCTGGGAGCAGTCCATCCCAAATCTTGGTCATTCACCTCGCAGCCCACTGATATTTTAGTTGAGAAATTGGAGATTCAATCCATCAATCAATCAGTTTTTTTCAAGCGCAGCTACTCACCAGTGAGGGTCTCAAAGCACTGGGGGGAAGGGGCCTCATCCAAAGAGCCACATCTTGAGGTTCTTCCTGATGATGGTGAGCGACGAGCCTTGTCTGAGGTGCAGGGGGAGGTTGTCCAGCTCTTTGTTGCAATGTAGGTGAAGGATCATCCTCCAGCGGTGGTTTAGCAGATGTGAGGGAAGGTTGGCCAGGGCCATCTGGGCAGAGCAGAGGGATCTTGTTGGGGTGTACCAGGAGACGCAGTGGTTCAGGTAGGCTGGTCCTGCGATGTGTATGGCCTTGTACGTGTAGGTGAGTAGCTTGAAGGTGATTCGCTTCTCGACCGGTAGCCAGTGAAGGGTCCACAGGTGTTGGGAGAATGAGTCTAGCGGCAGCATTCTGGATGAGTTGTAGTTTTTTGATGTTTTTTTATTCACACCCCTAATCTCACCGACTAAGCTATGCCCCAGATCAACCTTGTACAAATAATAAGGCAGTCAGAGGGTGCAACAAGTGATGTCCCATGAGATTTTCAATATAATTTATGTATTGTCTGCATACATGAAAAGGCTAAATTCGAAAGATTGGATGAAATGGGTTGAAGGAGTTATATAAAGTATTGAAAGGCATTAGAAATAGCATTGAGCCCATATGGACTCCACAAGTCATTTCTCTAACCAATGAAGAAACAGGGGAGAGAACTACTTGTTCAAAGCATGCTTCCAGCGCGATTGGAGGTGACCTCTGATGAGGTCAGCACGCGATTTGCACACTTGAAGAAACACAGGTTCCTACAAAGCAATTTTTAAAAAAGTTGGAAAAATTGACACAGATGTTCCTGAAGTCATTTTTAATTATTTAGAAGACGGTCCCCACAGTGCAAACAAGTACTTACAGAATGAGTGTGTCATCACACCTAAGTCCCCACAAAGATAGTAACACAACCCCCCCCACCCACACACACACATATATATGCTTACCCGTGGAAAAAAGCTTGTGCTGAACTGCCTCAGAGTTTATAGCTGTCTTTAATTAAATTACGTAAAGCACAGCGTATGTATTGCTTTCTTTCAGTGACTTGAAAAGAGCATATTTTATGCATACATATGTATACATATATATACACATATATTTGTATATATGTATATATATATATATATATATATATATATATATATATATATATATATATATATATATATATATATATAAATAAATATATACACACACACATATATATATATACGTATATATATATATTTTTTTTTTTAATTTAAAGGAAAAAACAAAGGTTAGCCCTTAGGGTAGGAAAGCTTTCCTTAGTCATTCAATACTCACCAAACTTAAAATATACAAACCTTACAAGATAGATAGATAGATAGATAGATAGATAGATAGACATCTCAATTGCTCACTGTCGGTCGCCACTGGGTAGTGATAGTTACAACAAAGTTTCCATAAGAAATTGTTTTGTGTGCATAGAACTTTGTCACCATTTTAAGGATCTGTCAAATGGGAGGGTGGGAGTTTCTCAAATCATTTTCCATAGGAAAATTAGACTCAGCACAGCAGATCTTGGTCCAGAGAGCATGCTTTTTGTGGTTTATTGTAAACACATTCAGTAGTTTTTGAGAAATTAAAGTTTAAAATGTATACATACATATCATGCCGCAGAGGATCTGACAGATCTAATAATAAGATCTGATTGGCTGCTACCACATCAGCAAAGATGTGATGGCATACATTGTGGGACTCTGGGACTCACTCCCCAGTCCTGAAAAAATAGGCTAGAAAAGAAACAGGTGGGCAAAGTAGGGATAACCAGCGCCTCTAGGCGTGTAGTAGTGTCATCAATCAATTAATCAGGATTTTAAAAGTGTGGCTAATCACCCGATAGGGTATCCAGGTGCTTGCAGGTCCCGGAGGCTTATTCGAACAGCCAGGTCTTGAGGGCCATTTGGAATTCCGAAAAAGTGAGGTGATGGTCAGGAGGTGTGTGGGGAGGTTGCTCCAGGTTTTTGCTGCAACGTGAGAGAAGGATCGCCCTCCACTTCTGCTTTGGTAGCTGCAGGGAGTGTAGGCAGGTGAAAAGGAGGAGCGCATAGTCTTCTCGACGGTTGGTGGAAGTTCAGGAGGTGGTTAATGTACGCTAGTCCTTGGATGTGTAAGCCCTGTGTGCTCTGGTCAGCAGCTTGAATTGGCATCTGTTGGAAAGTGGTTTATTGATAAGGGCAGGTAAGTACCTACGCTTAGCAATAGGACACTAACCTCCACTTAGGTATAGTTAGGTCTCAATAGATTAAACCCAGCTCAACCCTTGGTAGCTTGGCAACAAGCGACAAGGCTTAACTCAAGAGACAGGTGTGTAAAACATTTAAAACTCACAAAACAGTAAATAAGTAAAACACAAAACATATTACAAATACAGCACCAATTTATAAAAATAGATTATATTTTTATCTTTAAAATGACACCAAAACGATTAAAATCTGATAAGGGGAACTGGAGATATGAATTTTTAAAGAATTAATGTTTTCTAGTGCATAGAAACTCAAAGCGCTAATCTGGTCATTTGGCCGCACTAGACTGGGGCAAAGTCAAAGTTTGAGACTGACCGCAATGGAATCCTGCTCGGCTACAGCAAGCAGGAGGTCTCGGTCAAAAGTTTAACTTTGGACTTAAGGAGTCATTATGACCCTGGCGGTCCTGCCCTACCACGCCGGTGGGGGCGGCCAGACCGCCGACAGCATGGCGGTGCAGGACCGACAAATTATGGCATCGCTAGTGAACTGGCTGCATCACAACCAGTTCACCACCTGTACCACTAGGGGGTGGGACCGCCTGGCCGAAGGTTGACCACCTTTGATCCGGCGGTCCAACTATCACCACCCGCGGTATTTGGAGAATCCTTACCGCCAGGGATTCGGTGGCGGCAGCCTCGCCACAAAATCCCTGGCGGTAAGGATACTGGCAACATGTGGCGGGCGTGACTTTGGCGATCTAAGAAATAGACTGCTGAAGTCATAATGAGGGCCTTAGTCTTTTTCTTGAAGATTTTCTTCAGCAGGATGAAGTTACCAATACGGTGCCACCTCCCTGGAGCCCTCTTCAGTTACACGTCGCAGGAGACCTCAGTGAAGAATTCTACCTTCGGACTTAGATAATTTTTCAGGACGGAAATCCTTGTCCGGTCCAAAGCTGAATCTTGATCCGACATCCCTGGAACCCTCCTCAGATACGCTGTGCAGGAAGTCCCAGTCAACTTTTTACTTTCAGACTTTGTCACTTTTTTGGAGCTTTTTCTCTCTGACGTCGCTCAACCCTCCACAGCAAGCCTATTTTGAGCCGACGTCGTCGGATTGCCTTTCCAGGAGCCCCCGGTGAAATGCTGGAAGTCCGGGGCTCCAGAGCTTTTCAGCGGGACGTACCTACTAGTCCGGCCCGGTCACAGTCGACGTAAGCCGTCTTCACTCTCAACAGCGGGTCGGTCCCTTTATGGAACTTTTTACCAAAAGTCCTCCAATCTTTTCCAAACTTCTGGATCTTCTTCCAGAAGGTCTTTGAAGGTCCTTTAGGAGTCCACAGCTCACCCCAAGGTTCCATAAGCTCTGAGTTGCTCCTTGAGGGTTAGGACTCCAACTCACAGAATGCACTTGGTCCAAATCCAAACATTTCCACTAGCCACTGGTCGGCTGGTCAGTTCCTTCAGGTTTTGATGCAGGGGACTTTGGTTAGCTATGTTTCACTTGTAGCAAGCAGAGAGTCACTTCTTGAACCAGTTCAGGACAGGCAAAGTCCTTGTAGTGGTAAAGCCACAAAAGTGTGCAGCTGGTTCAGTCTTTCAGAGTACAGTGTCCCAGTGCGGGTCAGGGGTCCAGCAGGGCAGTTCTTCTTTTTATGATGTTGTTCCTTGTAGGGATCTGAGGTGTTGACCCAGATCTGCCTTATTTATCCTTACTCCTGGGGTGAAAAGCAGGGGTGACAACTGTCCAATCACAGGGATGCCACTACCGCCTTGGATGACCACTTCCTGGGAAGTGTGGCAAAGGTCAGTCCCAAGGAGCAACATTCTTCAAAAATCCATCATGTTTGAAACTGATTCTTGGAGGTTAGGTCTGGCTGAGCCCACCCGCTAGTGTGGCTAAAAATCCTTAATACAGCCCTCCCCTGCCCTCTCCTAATCTAATCAAGAGGGCACCTAGTTGTCTGGGGTTGCAGGAAATTGGGGAGGTCCTGAACTGCTCCAAATGTCCTTCCCTTCTTTGAAGACAAGTTTGGCTGCTCTCCCCCTATTCTGTTACACCATCTGCTCAGGCAGATCTCCTCCCCCATGCACTTCCTTTGTCTTCAGCCCAGGCCACTTTACACCTCATCAAGGCAGCCTGGCCAGGATGCCCGAGGCTGGCCAGTCAGAGAAGGGCGCTACAGAGCTGAAGTTGACAACTTTCAGGTAGAGTTCTAAAACTCTTTCCCTGAACTAGTTATTTTAAATCCAACAATGGCAAGTTGTGGGATTTATTATAGCAATCGGTTTGATACCAAACTCGAAATATCTGGTTCCTATGGGGACTCTAGTCATTAAAATAACATCTCCCCATGTTAGCCTATGGAAGCCATTCACTACAGTGAGGGAAAACAAATTTGGCTATTTTACCTTACCAACAAGTTTTATAAGGTCCCTGCTTATAGTTACACGACACCCAACCCTAGGGGCACTTAGGGCACACCTTATATGTAAAAATAAGGTATTTTAAGACTTTGGAAGCACTTTTAATTCCAAAGTCTGATTTGCATATAACTTTAGTTTGAAAGCAGCCATCAAGGCAGGCCTGTTTTTAAAATTACACTGGGCACCTCAGTAGTGCATCTATGGGTGCACCTCTTATGCTGGGGTCCCTAAACCTACATGCCCCACCATATACTAGGGACTTATAGGTAGGTTGACATAGCCAATTAGCGTAATTTGCATACTCATTTTACACAGAGCACAGGCCGTGAGACTGGTTAGCAGTACCCAGGGCACCATCAGTCAGGAAAACAACAGCAAAAAGTGAAAAAGGGGGGCAAAACGTTAGGGGGCCTCTGCAATCAGCCCTGTTTTCTCACAGCATCTCTTTTGTATGGGGAGCCAGTGGAGCTGCCTGGGGTGGGGTGTGATGAGGATCTGTCAGGGAAGGCCGAGGATGAGTCTGGCTGCGGCAATCTGTACGGTGTGAAGTCTCTGTAGGAGGTGCGTGGTGATTCTTACGTAGAGGGCGTTGCCGTAGTCCAGTAGGCTGGTGTCATAGTATGGAGACTGCTATAATCCGGGGAAAGTCAGTATTAGAACACAGGTTTCCTAGAGCCACAATCAACAATCTTGATTCCTCCATCTAGGACCTGAAACAAATACTTTACCATGTGACTCTAACACCACTGTACAAACTTGGATCTTGAGTCTAATAAGACAATCACATAGTAATATTTTATGAAAACTAGATTTAAAAAAGTAAAACCATTAAAATAGGAAGTAAGAAAAGTATAATTATAAAAATCGTGGCTACTCAAACGTGTATACTCAGATATATTAGACCTTCAAGAGCAGAAAGGACTGAACTATGAAAAACTGAACACTGGAAAACCACAGGCGTTCTTTAGAAAGTGTTACTGTCTCTAGCTTTGAATCAGCACTTGAGCTGGTATGTATATTTATTTTGTTGGACTCATGAGATTGACTCAAAACAAAAGTACATTGTGTAATTCATATGGGAAAAATGTGCACAGGCAATCCATTACAAAACCAGTAGGAACCACTGGACCTTTCCATAGTCTTTAACTGACTTTTTCTGTATGACATATAGAAGAGTGACAGAGACGTCAACAACAAAGCAGAAACTGGAAAGCATGTCATTAAATCTTAGTGGGCTGGAAGAGGTGAGTGGGCTGCACAGGAAAAAGACAGCGGGAAGAGTGCTGCATGCTACAAAGAAAGTTAACAAAAATAAATAAACAGGACATAAAAGGCAGGTGTGCATGTGGCCAGCACGATAAAAATCCAGAATCAAACAGCATCCCAGGAAAGCTCCAGGCAGTGAAACACCAAGGAAAAAAAGTTGAATCACATCATGGTTTTTCACTCCTTTGTTAGTACTGCCAAGGCACTGGGACTGTAGGGGGCGGGACTCCACTGGGCTAGGGAGGCCTTGGACAGCAACTCCAAAATCATGTGGCTTGATTGCTATGAGTTCAATGGGAGCATGGTAATGAAGGACCTGGGATATGGTGAAGGCTTCTGGGGTTTGCCCGGGTGAATAATGAATTGCCCACTGTATGTGTGATGGGAGCTTGGTAGACTGATCAGTGTTCAAAAATACAGTCATAGCTCCTTGTTGTTGACACCTACCACTCCTGGGGCAGCAAAGGGCAGTGGGAGACACAGGGACTCAACTGCCCCTGCTTACTCCTCATCGAGCTCAAGCCATTTCCCATGAGTCCAGCCGCCACAGTCATGGACTTGCCAAGGGTGAGGCTGCGTTGTTATCGGTGATGCACACGAAAGTATACTATCTCCTTAGGCAACCTCCATTGCCTCTTAATGTCCACCCCGTTCCAGTACAGATTCTGATATAAAGTTACAAAATATTCATAGCCAACATTCTAATCATCAAATGGCTGCCCTTTGGACTGCTCCAAAATGTCAAAGGCGCTAGCAACAAACTAACGGCTGTAGGGGGCTGTCCAAATGCCCCACTTAATATATGCTATGCTGTGAGTTGATATAAAATGTAAATGGCACTCTAACAAACAAAACAAATGGAGGGGGCTGACCAAAGTCTTTCTCTGCATATTGTGTTTTTTGTTGAATACAAGAGAACTGGCAACAGGCTAAAGCTGACTCTAGGCCAGCCCTAACAAGTGATGCATGGCAGTTGAGCAGGGAAAAGGAGGGGAAGAGCCACCCTTTTTCTGAGGATAAAATTATTTATGGTAAAAAAATTAAACAATACTAAGAAATATGGTGCTATTTACAATGAAAACGCCATGCAGAAGCATTCACAAGGCGTATGGCAATCAGTACAGCAACATACTATTTGTTATAATGTCTAAAGGTTGTATTTCAGCCGAAGATGCTTCAGCTCATCTGCTTTCTTTGAGACTTACCTCACACTTAAAAGAGTCCCTGAGAATAGTTTCCACCAATTGGAAGTCTCAAGAACTAGATGCTCCTACACTATCTTCTCTATACATAGACTCCAGTTTGATGAATCTCCACAAAACTTTAGAAACTTATCGCTTTTTCTACATTGGCGGATGGTGCAATGTTTTTGTGGTTAATAGTTAGGGGGTGCAAAGAAAAAAGGGAGTCCCAAAACATGTTTTTCCACCTACACAGTTTCCATAGACTTTTTATACAGACATAGCGACAACAAATTAATTTTTATGAAATTTGACAGGAGTATAGATTATGGTCTGAAAAGGATCCATCCATTTAGTAGTTTAGTAGTTAAAAGGCACAGAAACTTAGTGATATATGAGGCTGCAGTATACTGTGGCACTTTCAAGGTATAGTGCGGTACTTGCCGATGAGAAGGCAGTACACGGTTGGTTAATGATTGCCTTTAGAAAAGTTAAAGGCAGCCATATTTTTTAGACTACATTTTGGCTGTGTTCTGGCCTAATGCCACTTTTTTAAAGTGGCAATAGTTAGGGGAAATTATTTATATTTGTATATATTTTTTTAAGAAAGTAACAGAGTACACTGGTACTACCTAGGGAGTACTGTGGTATGTAAAAGTATTAACAGCAAAATTAAATATGTAAAAAATTAACAAACACTATTACATTATGTTAAAGGACTTTAATTTTTTACATTTCCTTTGTATTTTACAATATATAATACAGTGTACTGAAAAAATGAAACAAAAGAATTAAATATGTAAAAAATTTATAAAACATTGTACTACAATATATGTCCCCAAAACACCTAAAGCACAAACTAAGGCCTTCATTACGACTGTGACGGTCTTTAGACCGCCACACTCGCGGTGGCGGTGGGACCGCCGCCAAAGTGGAGGTCCAACCTCCACATTACGTCCGTGGCAAAAGCGCCACGTCGGACCGCCGGCACCACCACTTTTAGGCTGACCGAGAGCCTGTCAGTGGCAGCGGTCTTAATTCATCAGGGCAGCGCTGCTAGCAGCGCTACCCTGGGAATTACGACCCCGTGTACGCCAGCTGTTGCATGGCGGTTGCTGTCGGAGCCTGGGACCCGGGGGACCCATGGGGGCCCCTGCACTGACCATGCATTTGGCATTTGGCATTACACCCGACGCACTATACACTATGCACCTGACGCATGCAACACTGCTGCTGGTTCGATTACGAGCCGGCGCCAATGTTATGGTGAATTTCCTGCTGGGCCCGCCAAACTCATAATGAGGCCCTAAGTGTGGTCTCATGTATAGTTCACACTTTCAATTTTAAAAGGGCAAAATATTGTTTAGACCACACTTAGTCTGCATTCTAAGTTCTGCTTTCTGGGCTTTAAGGGGAAATATTGTGTAGTGTAGTGAAATGTAACAAATTAAAAAAGAATCAAATATGTAAAACATTTAAAAAAACACTGTACTACACAGAATTTCCTCTAAAACCCAAAACACAGACTTACTGCCTGATTACAACCTTGGAGGATGGAATACTCCATCACAAACGTGCCGTATATCCCGCCTGCTATTTTACAAGTTCCATACAATATACTGGAACTTGGAATACTGTGGACAGGATATCTGTTACGTTTGTGACGGAGTATGCCATCGGCCAAGGTCATAATCAGGCCCTAAGTGTGGCCTAGACTATGTTTCACGCTTTCAGTTTTGGAAGGGCAAAATATTGCTTCTACCACACCTAGTTTGCGTTCTGGGTTATAAGGGGAAATTTAGTGTATTACAGTGTACTTAAAAAAATAGTGCAAAAAATTAAATATGTAAAAATTAATACAAAAATCTACTACACTATATTTACCAGAACTCACCTAAACAATATAGAACTACTGTGGTACTGTGCAAGCTTTTTCTAAAATATATTAAGTAATAAAACAACTTTTACTGACCTTTACTCACTTAAATAAACTGACTCACCCCTTTCTATACACTTATAAATCAGTAGAGCATGATATTTACATTTAAAAGCCAGAATACAGCATAAGTGTGGTCTAAACAATATGGCTGACTTTTGTAAGTGCAGTCATTAGCCAATGATATACTGTTTTGTCATCATCATGTACGACGTTATACTGCAAAATGACTGTGGGATACTGCGGCCCAATATATCACTAAGTTTTTGTTTCTTATGGGCGTGATTCACCATGGTAACCTTATTAAGTTTGCAATTGTTTGCTATTTACAAAGCCATTTTATTAATAGTATCCTTACAACTTCTAGGTCTCCTTACATAAAAATACTGCCCTATCTTATTATGTGCAGAAAATCTGCAGTCATAAATTTACTACTCGTAAAATAGCTTTGTCAATAGCAAACAATCGTAAACCTTCACAAAAATGTAAGTTTACCTTTGTGAATCAGGCCCGATAACTTTCAAACTGCTCTAAATAATTTAGATCTACTAAATTAGGACCTGTTATACCTAAAAATATATATTTCTGGCACATGATATCTAAACCTTTTCAACCATTTTACGCTACCTCTGCTTAAACAATATTCAACTACACAACATGCCACTCCACACCTCTGTATGACATGTCATTCCACTCTATGACACATCACTCCATTCTATGACACCTCACTCCGCTCTATGGCAGTCACCTTTACTCTATGACACTCTCTGACACTCCATGCCACTCCACTCTATGACACGCCACTCCCTCACACGCCCCTTCACTCAACAACATGTCACTCCACTCTATGACACTGCACACTACTCCACTCAACAACACACCACTCCACTCTACTACACACCAGTCCACTCCACTACAAGCCACTCTACTGTAGGACATGCCACTCCCCTCTACGCCAATATATGATATCCTAGTTTACTCTATGCCACTCTAATCTATGTTCCTCCTCTCTAAGACACTATACCACATACCACTCTATGACATGCCACCCCTCTCTACTGTATGGTACGGCACACCACTCGACTCTATGCTACTCCAATGTACAACACATTACTCCACTTTATGCCATTCCAATTTACACCACTCCACGCCACTCTACTCTTTGCCACCCTACTCTACCCTATTCCAGTCTGTGCCTCTTCTCTGTTACCTCTCCATTGTACGTCACACCACTGTATGCAGTTCCGCTCTACGCCACTCCATTCTACACCACTCTACTTTATGCCACTCCACTGTATGCCACTCCACTCTACACCACTCTATTCTACAGTTTTCCATTGTATGCCATTCCACTCTATGTCACTCCACTCTATGCTATTCCAATCTATACCACTCCACTCTACCCCAATATACGGTGCACCACTCCACACCACTCTATGCCACTCAACTCTACACCACTCTACACCAGTCCATTCTATGCCACTTTACGCCACTCCACTCTATGCTATTCACTGTATGCCATTCCACTCTATGCCACTCTACTTCATTCTATTCCACTCTAAGCCACTCCACTCTTTGCCACTCTATGCCACCCTACCGTACACTATTCCACAGTACACCACTCCACTCTATGTAACTTCACTGTACACTCTACATCACTTCACTGTATGTCACTACACAGTGTGCCACTCCACCCTAGGGGACAACACTCTACATGGCTCCACTCTATGCCACTCCACTCTACCCTATTCGACTCCATGGCACTCGACTCTGCACCACTGTACTATATGCCACTCCACTCTATGCCACTCCACTCTATGCTATTCGACTCCATGCAACTCGACTCTGCACCACTGTACAATACGCCACTCCACTCAACACCACTTGACCGTACACCACTCTTTGTCACTCCACTCTACAGTATTCTACTCTACACCACTCTATTGTATGCCCCTCCACTGTACGCTATTCCACTTTATGTCACTCTATTGTCGGGCCTGCAAACCCGAATATGCTCCAGAACCCACATATGGCATTTAGTAAAGAGTGCCCGTAAGCAAATCACCTGCCCTTGCATGGGCCAATGATTGTTGTTACCTTTGAGAAATGTTTTCTTGAGCCAATGCCTGTTTTAGAACTTGTACAGGAATATGGGGCATGTGTCAACTTGTTGCCTGAGCTTGTGGCATTGTCCTGACTCAGACTGGGTGTGGCCAGGTACAGAAGCCTCATGACTCAGACTGGGTGTGGCCAGGTGACTCATACTTGGTGTGGTCAGGTGTAGCAAGTATTTAAAGCCACACCCGTCTTGAGGTGATTGTTTGCTGTCAGAGGTTTTCAGATGCAGAGTGGGATTCTTTGCTCCTTTGCGCTTGTTACGGGATAGTCTATTCTGCAGCCCAGCACTGCGGATGCCGATCCTAGAAAAGAAGCGATCAAAAAGATTAGCATCATAAAAGGTGGTAATGCGCTGCACTTGCGTGAACGGCTTCTTACCGGTTACCTTTGATAGTTGATTGCCAGATGTTCAGACGGGCAGCGCGCACGAGAAGGGCATATTATCAGTGTCCTTGGTTACTTGAAAATTTTCTGTCTGCTGAATAATAACGCTCATTGTCGTTAGCTTGCAATGACAGTACAGATTTGAGCGCGCGTTGGACAATTGTTATTTTAACTATGTACTATGAACATGTTTGTTATAGTTGAGTTTTAAGTAGCATTTTCGCAATACCAATCATTGCCTATGATTAAGAACACTCAGTGCTTGGCACACACTAGTTTCAAAACGTGAATCAAAGGTCTGGCCAGGTGCAGCATGTATTTAAAGCCACACTAGTCTTGAGGTGGTTACTTGCTGTCAGAGGTCTTCAGATGCAGAGTGGGATTCTCTGCTCCTTTGCGCTTGTTCCTGGAGCATCTATTCCACAGCCCAGCATCGCAGAAGCTGATCCTAGAAAAAAAGAGATCAAGAAGATTAGCATCATAAAAGGCGGTAACGCCCTACATGTGCTTGAAAGGCTTATTACTGGTTACCTTTGATAGTTGATTGCCGGATGTTCAGATGGGCAGCACGCTCTAGAAGGGCATGTTATTCTCAGAGTCCTTGGTTTCTTGAATACTTGCTGTCTGCCAGACAATAACTCTCATTGTTGTTAGCTTGCAATGATAGTACAGATCTGAGCCCATGTTGGACAATTGTTATTTTAACAATGTACTATGAACATGTTTGTTATAGTTGAGTTTTATGTACCATTTGTGTGATACCAATCATTGCCTATGGTAAAGAACACTCAGTGCTTGGCACACGCTAGTTTCAAAATGTGAATCAAAGGTCTGTTAATTCCATATTCAATTGTCACATTGTCACTGTGATGTAACAGTGATGACACCAATTACATACCAAAGTGAGCTTTAATATATTAATCCTATGCTCTCAGTGTGGTTAAAGCACTGAACTGTGTTCTATGCAATACTAACACGCTGCGCTGATTAATCCCTGAATATTTGAGAAATCTAAATACTTAAGAATGGATTTTCATTCTTTATTGCCTGTTATATGTCTATGATTGTGAGTGTGACTGTGTTTGAGAAAGTCTCATCAAGACCCAACGAGCAAGACGTACACTGAATTTCTGGAACATTTTAGCTAGGTCTTCCAGTGGGGCCACATTGACTTTGAACAAGGTGTGACTGCATGTAGATAGTATAGAAGGCTAAACATTGTATCTGGTTGCAGGCTCCATACTGTTACTTGAAGATCTCTAGAGAGAGGGCGGAGCCTTTCAAAACAGGAAAGGGGTCCCTGACAGGTATTTGCGTAGAGTCATTTTAGTATATCGGTTACATGAAAAGTGTTATTTGACTCAATTTATAATTCATTCTACGACATATCTGCTCTTCATAAATGAATGCTAGTCCCCCTGGTCCTCCCAGGTGACGTCCATGTTTCTCTCTCTCTCTCTCTCAACCATCCCCTTTCCTCCGGAACATTCATGTGCTGATCATGTACAAGTGGGAGGCATGCAATGTCTAGGTGGAGTTGGGAACAAGCAACTTGTGTCAGCATTGTGTCTCCGTGGGCCGAAAAGGTTAGTGCTTGGCATCTAGTCTATGCCACTGCACTATACGGCACTTCACTTTACTCCACTCTACTCCAGTCTACGCCACTCCAGTATATGCTATTCCACTCTATGCTACTACAATCTACGCTACTCTACTGTAAGTCACTCCACTCTCTGCCACTCCACTCTACGCTATTCCACGCTATCTCCCTCTATATCATTCCATTCTATGCCATTCCACTCTACATCCCTCCGCGCTATGCTATTTGACTCTACTCCACTCTACCGAACGCCACTCCTCACCACTCCACTCTACACTATTCTTCTGTACACCACTCCACTATACGCCACTCTACAACACTCCACTCTATGATAGTCCACTTTACACCACTACACTCTATGGTATTCCACTCTATGCCTCTCCAGTCTATGCTATTTGAACCTATGACACTCCACTCTACACCATTCTACTGTACACCACTCCACTCTAGGCCACTCCACAATACATGGCTCTACGTCACTCCACTCTATGGTATTCCACTCTATGCTACTCCACTTTCTGCCACTCCACTGTACGCCACTCCACTCAACTTCATTGTCACTGTGTGACACTACACTCTATGTTACTTAACTCTTCTGTACTCTATGACAGTCCACTTAATGACACTCCACACAGCGACACTCTAAGATTTCAAACACTTTTTTATTAAATAATAAAAAACATTGAAATATAACTTTAAAAAACAGAGGTTGAAGATTAGTTATAGTTAGGGAAACTCAATTTATTCTTTTCATAGAAAGAAAACTTAAACTACACAAACATTGGAAAATCAAATGCTAAAGTTATACCTTAAATTTATAATTTACACACCACCTTCAGATTGCTATAACTGTATTTATTTGATATATACAAACTAAACTTAAACTACACAAGCGTTTGAAATTCTAAAGTAATAGTTATACCTTAAACATAATAATTTACGCATTACCCTAAAAAACTGTGACTCGTCCACCTCCAAATACACTGTTGGCAACTTGCTAGTCTCACTAATTTAACTATAACTTCCTACTCTCCCAAGCACACTGTTTTAAAATGATTTCAATAGACGTCCTGAGTCTTGTTAGGAATGCTATGATTTAATGTGCTACATGTGATGAAATTTTAAAGGATATAAACAGTGTATGAAGAAGGTGTGGTTACACCATATAGCATCTGTGTGCCATGTAGGTGCTTTCTGCCTCATGCTGAGGCCGGTAAGCTCTGTACACCGTACGTACCGTATGCACGATATGTGGACAGGACCTAACTTAAAAAATGTTGCTGTGTGGGGAGGGGGAGGAGGAGCGGGTTTGGAGTGGGCAGGGCCTCATGCCCAGAGCTAAGAAGCACTTCTGCCTCTCCACCACCAAACCCCTTCCTCCAGAAAACAAGCTTGGTGAGAGTGGTGCCGATGTTCTGTGGAATTTTCACACCCTTAACAGATGTCAGCTGTGAAAAGCCTCCAAAAACAAGCTGGAAATCCACTCCTTACAGTGGCTTCCAGCTAATTTTTTGTGTAACCCCTTGTTATCGGTTGCTCACTTGGTAACCGTGTGAAGGAAGCCGATATCATGCGATACTTGCTGGCACCGTGTGATTTGGCATGTCTGGTGGACCCTTCTGGCCATAACAAGGATATGAAATCATCAGTGCAAGCGTGGTAAATCAGAATGTTTGAACATGACGACAGCATGTTTTGTTACCCATTTTACTTCTCCTAGAGAGGATGATTATAATCATGCATTGCACTGTTCTACAAAGCTATAATAGGAGCAGTAAAAGCTGCCTTGATCATTACTAGAGCCCTTCCAAAGTGCACTGAAAGTGAGTATGGACACCTAGCATCACAGCTCAGAGGTAGGATGCACAGTCCACACTTCTGCACTCTGTATACTACAGGGGCTCTCTTTGAAATACATATTTGGGGCCAGTGCTCGGTCGTGCATTAAGTACTTTAAATATCTGTTGCTCTGTGCCACTGTTAGCCAGGTCTGATGAACCTGTGTAGTGTGTCTGTGGCACTGTGTAATCAGCCACTGTTGCTTACTGTTTTGTTCCCAGTTCACCACACCAGTGCACTCACTCTCCCGCCACCAGCAACTGATCACCTATACATAACTGCATTGCAACTTCTGGCACACAAAAGACACACGTATTAGTACTACAGGAGTACTTTTTTTACATACTCTTACAGAACTTTGTGGGTTGCCTCAAAACAGCCATCTCCCTTTTGTGAAAAGGCAGCACTATACTAATGTACATAAATATTCCCTGAATATTCCCATTTTATGCCCATGTTAGATTTTGGGGACCTTGACGAGAAGGGGAATATGGGAGGCCCCTCTAATTTGCATACAACGTGACACATTCAGGACTGTTTGCATCTCTATAGATGACCTTGCTCCTGAGTTAGCTTTGTGCAAAGTCCTCCTGAGCCGCAGGCCCTCCCTCTCAGTCATCTAAAAACACTTTTTGTACAGCTCCCAAGGGGCTGAAGGTGTGAGAGTTGCTCATCATCTGAGAGGGTTAAAACTAAGGAGGAGCAAATCTGCGGATCATTGGGTGTCCCATGGTGCATCTATATGGCCAGCATGACTGACTGCAGGACAAACCCTCGGAATGTGTCTCCTTGCAACTGCAACCACAGGAAGGGTCCCCTCCCCAAGTCCTTGCCAGACTACACCATGGCTGCGAGGCCCACTTAAGGGGGTCCCTACCTGTAGATCCAATTCCAGTGACACACCTTTCTCTCAGTTGGATCAGAGGGGGGCACAAGAGGACTGGTGTGGTACCATGGCCTGGCAGTGTCGCCCTGGTGAGGAGCCCCATGTTGGTGGGCTGAGTGGTGGACCTCGGGCAGCTGCCCACACTGCCCCTCCCTAATGCCGGACCTGCAGGTACCATATAATTATCGAACATTCAGGCACAGTCTGTGGCACTAAATAAATATGTAACATTGCAGAAAAAATATGATAATTGCTACCCAATTTAGTGGTATTTATTTTATCGACTTCAAAAGGATGATAGGATGAACACACCAGGATTTGAGCCTATGACCATGGGATCAAACACAGATTCCTGGAGTGGATGCCTCCAGATACGGCTGCATAATATCAGATCATGGGCCTAGCTATCTTTGGTGCGGCAGGTACCGTGGCAGCGGGACCAAGAGATTCGTACGACTGACTGAAACTCAAATGTAATAATTTACTTCGATTAAACAAGGGGCTAGAGGAGCGTGGGTGCTGGTTTCCCAAGCCTCCCACTCTCCTGCATCCTGGCCATTTCTCCATTACACAAGCCTGGATCAAAGCAAACCCAAGGGCGCCCCCTGCTGGCGGGGAGGAAACAGTGTCCTCGCTGTCCTGGTCGTCTCTAGCAACACTTTCTCTTCTGCTGTCGAGACTTGAGAGCACCATGGCCCACGCCGCGTCCTAGCCGAAGAAACTCAATGACTGAAAGATAAGCGCGGAAGATGCGCTGAAAGGGAACAAACAACTCAAAAAATACCCTCTGAGGTGATGGGGGTGGTATCAAGAGCTGCAGCATATACAGCTTTGACAACCACCCTTTGTTGCGGTCATTCGCTGCCTCGCGATTGTTCATGTCCATTGACAGTCTCTGCCTTTCAACAGGGTGTTTGACATTGCAGGTACCTGCTGTGATTGGATGTGGTTAAACTTTATAAAGCGCTTTTGTTTTGGGATTAGATGTCGCGGCGCTAGGGGGTGAGTGCAGAAGCATACATCTGATATGATCTGATATGGAAGAAAACAGAAGTTTTTTTCCAGTAGCTTATGAGAAAGAAGCAAATAATTGGTTGACGGATGTGTGGAAGACAGCCCCGGGCTTCGGAAGGGAGCTAACAAAGGTCCTGCCACAGCCCTTGTACATTTTAGAGCAGGTTCCAGGCAATCAGAGAGCGCAGACGCCTGAGAGGGTAGGAGGTCTAAAAGCAGAGCCGGGTGTAATGTGGGACAGGTAAGTCCGTCGCTCAATAACATGAACAGCGCCTTGAAGAGAGTGTGGTTTTAAATGCAGACAGGAAGGGTTCTGAGGTGAATGGAGTCTGGATTCGTTAATGAAACCAGAATCAGGCGGGCTGCGGGGTTCTGGGTGACGTGACGTGAATTGAAGATGGGATATCAGCCTCTGAGGACGTCCGAGGGAAAGGGAATTACAGCAGTGCATTCTGGGAAGGACGAGAATCTGGACCGCTGTCGTCCTAAAATACCAAGGTAAGAGAGGTGGGGGGGGGGCGGGGGGGGGGGTCCTGATCTCCCTAAAAAGTAAAAACAAAACGTGGAAGTCGCTTTGCGCTCTCGCTGATAAAGGAAAGTTTAGAGTCAACATGCGTTGATGTCTGATCATGTGTGCAGTGTCCAGAGATGGTTCAAGCCAGTTTTACACAAGTGATCTGTTCCCTCGAGGCCTCTTCTGCGCATGCCTGCTGTGGTCTGCAGGGGTCCGCCACACACATTGCAATGTTAATCAAAACAAGGCGTTTCGTGTTTACATTGCTGGGTAACTGTATGGGATGGCCGAAGGAAGAAGAGCCATGCAGTCCATGGAAAACCTTTGGCCTTGACCACGACCGCTAGAATTATGCGGCATGGGAGGACCATATGATGCGGCAGGGTTCATTAAATTATGCAACAAGGCAAATGTTGCCTCCTTACTCGGCACATTTCGTGATAGTATGACTTTATTATTTTGACATTTTTTTTAAACATAACATTGTTTGGGCAAAAGTGTTACCTCATTAGTACCAGTTAAACACCCAAATATAGCAATAAGTAACAGAAAGGTGACTTGTCATCCTTTTCAAAGGGTCTCCCACTTTGCGGCAACAGGGATAGCACCGTTTTTATTAACTTCTGATCCTTTTAAGTGAGAAACCATTGCTTTTGTTAAAATCTGCAGATTATGCAGCAGATGCTGAATTATGTGGCAAATGTGGACAACCCTTAAGTAAGCGGGAAACGTGCCCGAAAATCGCATAATTCCAGTGGCAATGGCCTTCGCTGAATTCTCAGTTGCATTTTTGGAAATCCCTTTCTCGACTCAACATAAAACTGCATATCGTTGCAATGTGTTTGCAAGGGCATGCATGGTGTTCTTTAAAATGAAATATGCAGTATTTAGGCAGAAATGATGGTCTCTCAAATGAAACTGTGGCGACCGAGATATATATTCCCAGAAATGAATGTGAGTCATTATTAAATAAGGTCTAGGTAAGTGAATCGAAATGAACACACACACTCACACATGCACTCAGTCATAGAATCACACCGAATATCTCGCACACACATATAGCCAAAAACCGATCATGTTGAAATTAGAGGCACCAGGTATTGGCTGCACTTCTTTTCAGGCAGCAACCTTGTTGTCTGCATCATTTTTTGACTCCAAAGCTGGAATGATTAGGGGCCAGATGTATCATTCTTCACAATAGCGCTTAGCTGATTACGATTTTTAGCGAATAGCAATTAAGTAATCGCTATTGGAATGTATGAAACTCCAGGAGTTTCATACTGCAATTCGCAAGGGCTTGCAAATGGACCTACCTCATTAATATTCATGAGGTAGGTCGCAATGTGCGAGCCATTGCGAGTGGCTATAATCACAGGGATGGTGGCCTGCTGGGCTCAGCAGACCACCATGTCTGTGATTGTTTTTCAATAAAACAATCTTTATTTTTTTTTTAAATGCAGCCCGTTTTCCCTAAAGTAAATCGGGATGCGTATAAAACTTTTAAATGAAAAGTTTTCTTTTCATTGTTTAAGAGTAGGCAGTGGTCCCTTGGACCACTGCCTGCTCTTAAAAATCATCTTTGCATGCATTCACAAAGGGGAAGGAGTCCCTTGGGGACCCCTCCCTCTTTGCAAATGGGTTACCACCAATTTGAAATTGGTGGTAACTGTGATCGTTTTGCGACCACATTCACGGTCACAAAACAATCATACATATCTCTGCGATTCAGTATTAGGCAGGGACGCCCTTGACACGCCCCTTCCTAATACCTAATTTGTATGTAGTCGCAAATCTAATTTGTGATTCGGTAACAAGTTACCGAATCACAAATTGGACTTGTTACATACCAAAATGCATTTTTTCGATCGCATTCGCAAAAATGTTTGATCCATCTGGCCCTAGATATTTTTGTATTTGCCAGTGTGCTTGTCTATCAATTTATCAACTCACACATGCACAATTTATTTACCGCATAGCATGACCCACAGAGGTGCTCTATTGCCTCCCTCTCTCACAGGCTCTGCTCTCTTTCTCTCTAACTGCCTGTTTTCTCATCTATTTCTCCTTCACTTTCGTCTCTGTGTATCTTCTCTCTGACATCTCGTGTATCATTTTCTCTGCCTCAGGGCCTGTCATCTCTCTTTCCCCTGTATTTCCATCTGCACCCCACTACTCTTTAGCCCCCCTCTCTCACAGATGTGTCATTCCTCTGCTCTGAGGTCTATGACCCACTCCCCCAACCAAGAAACGTTTTAAGGTATGGGCATAGTTAAGGCATGGGCATAGCGGGCTCTGGCCTAGGACCCCGGTCTTTCGGGGGGGGGGGGGGGGGCTGATAGAGTAAGCTCTGTTCTAATGATAGTTTTGACCCTGATGACCCCAAATAATTCTTAAACGGATTGTTGTAAATAGCATTTTCCGTTAATGTATTTTTAATGTGAATATTGTATGAGCCTATTACAGACATTTTGCAGACAAATTTGTGTTTATGTTTTGTGCAACCCATAAAAAAGTTTTTTTGAGACCAAAACAGGACCTCACATATGAGAAATGGGAGCGTGTCACAGAGACTATCTGCAGTGATATGAGTGACCTGCTGCTGTGTCACGACCTTGAAAATAAACATCACTGTCCCTGAATATTAGATGTAAACGCATTTAGAAAGTGGACGGTGGGCCTGTGCACTGTCAGTGATCTGGCCAAAGAGGGCGTGAAAGAGCTGAAAGTGGGTCATAAACTCAGAGCTGCTCCGAACAGGGCCTCCCAAAATACCTGAGGCACAGGCCCCCCCAAAATCCTTAATACGATCACGTCCCTTCTCCAACCCCCATTTTGCAGACTATCTTCCACTTTCTTCTCAATGCATCATCTCTCTTCGATGTTTCCTGTATGGTCTTCACTGCCCCAGGTCCTGCCATCTCTCTCTACGTCTCTCTCCCAGGATCTGTCATCCCTCCCTTCCATATCCCTCTGCTTTATGCTCCATCGTCCCTCTCTGACCCCGGTGTTTGCATCTGATCGGATACTCTTTAATCCCTCTCTGTCCCAGGATCTGCCACCCCTCCGTTATGTGCTCTATCATCTCTCTGACCTGTGTGTTGTCATATTTTGCCCACTTCGCTTTCATCTCTCAGTGTAACATGCATCTCTGTCTCTCTGTGCTGTCTCCTCTCTCTCAGTCCCTGCCTCACAGTCGATCCACTGCTGTCTAATCATTTCCTGTCTCTCTAGTCCTACGTCACCTTTACCGCCCCCCATGTCACCCCCTCCACGCCCTAGCACCTCTTCCTGTCCCTTGAGCAGCGCTTAATTTGATCCGGTGGTTTCCGGTGCAGAGCACCGGCACTTATTTTTGAGGGCCGGCGCTTAGTTTTCTGCATCAGGCATTTGCTGTGAGCGCAAGACACATATGGGAAAGATGGAGGTAGAGAAAAACGAAAAAGCCTCACAAAGGGAGAAAGCAGAAAGCTGCAAGAGTAAGCTGAAGGGGCGGGGAGGGGCTGTAAATGTATTAAAGAAGCCAGAGTTGGCTTTAGGCATACCCGCTCTTATTGATCTGTCTTCGCACATTTAATTGCAGCAGCCGCGTGTTTCACAGGAGAGCTGTGGGCACCGGCACGTGTTTATTTACAACTTAAGCACTGCCCTTGAGACTGCTTACACCCTCCTGTAGCAGCCCTCGCTTGTACTCACCCTCACACGTAGAATACGTGGTGCCGAGGGGTGTTGTGACATGTAGCAGCAATATAACTCTGTTAGTCAAACTATTCACCTGTGTTCACTTGGGGCATCACCAACACCGTGAAGCAAGGCCGCCCCCTCTGCCTCCCTCAAACTACCAGTGCGACTACAGCGGCTTCTCAAGTACCACCCAAGGCGTCTGGGCCGGTCTCACCTGCATCACTCGCATCACGCCGATAAGCACAAGTTAATAGCATCTTTTCCTGCATTATTGCTTCACAGTTGTTAAGAAAGTGCTCGCATGTCTCAGAAGAACTGCACTCGTGTCAATGGGGCAGAAGATGCATTTCACAGCATTATTCAGATGTAATTATTCGGGATGATAAAAGTCACAATAACGCGGCTCAACAAAACAATATAACTCACAGAAAGAGAAGAGAAATATGATGTGTGGTGCATGAATAAAGTAGCCATGAAGGGCGCATTGAACTTTAAAAACCGCATAAATCCTGCATATCTGTTGCTGACATGGGGTTGGATATAAAACTCACAGCTCGATTACCACTCATTAGGTTATAACGATGCCTCATGTTAACGAGTTCTGGGCAACGTAAAACATGTTTAAAATCACGCTCAGCTAGTTTACACAGCAGGCCGCATTCTGACCCCTCCTCGGATACCATTTAAATAGATTAGTACTCAAATGTAAACCACTGTTTTTTTCATTAGAACCAACCTGCGTAATTATGTTCCTTAAGCAATAACACATATGGTTGCGTAATTTTATGTTTTTTATTTGTGCTAGCCAACTCGTGATTAATTCTGAGAATGGGCCTATTGGAAGAGACACGAACGAACCACGTTTAACCCAAAACACATAATGCACCAGAAAGACTTCTCTTTTTTCTCGCCTAATCAGATCACATAACATTGCTGCAGTAATGATTAAAGGCCAGTACGAGCATCTCTCGGAGATGCACACACCGTGAGACCTGGAGTGAGCGCATCGCGTGTTTCCCCACTTCCGCCTCGGATTGACCTACCAAACTGCTGCAGATTCACTTTAAATGCTGTTTTTCCAGCAATTAATATAAATTAATCTACGAAGGTGCTAGTGAATCTGCCTGTTTGGCCTCACTGACCATTGCATCTGAAATATATCTATGTATCTGCAAAATTGCTGCTTTTACAGCCAAAAGCTTATCAAACACCACGGGTCAGCCCACACAACATATGGAAAATAGAAAATAAACTGACATTTGTGTTCATTAAAAACATGCATGTTTCTATGAATATTGAGATAAGTATTAGGATAATATTTGCTGTGTTATGTGATGTCATTACTTGTGATAACGAGTGCACATTATTAGCTTTTGATACCTGCATTGTGCAAGACTAAGGACAATGACATCTAAGCCGAGCAAAAAAGCAGATATCAAAATATGTTCAAATCAGCAAAGCCCACAAAAAAACCGTAGTTTTCTGAGCTCATCTTAGCATTAAGTAGTTCATGGTTGAAATTATAAATTATAAATGTTCACGTGGATGTTTCTGCGGCCCCGTTCCACTACCTCTCTGTTTGTAATGGAGGTTATTCGCGATGCAAACACAGCTCTTGCTATGTATTTGTCTGACTATCTACGGAAATGCACATTTTATGTATACATATATATGTATACATATGTATATATATAATTTATTGTACATACGTAGTTTTTTTTATCAATCAAATGATAATATATACATAAGTGATTCTATTTGCGTGTGTGTTTATGTACTGAAATAAACATTTTTTCAGTCTTTACCATTTCTAAACGTTACAAAAGCGCTTTGTAGTATAGTTTGGCAGTGTTTGGTTCGTTTTTAAGTAGAATAACCTGGAACTGATGTGTAAATATTTACAATTTCTCATCTAAGTGTTAAAACTGAGAATTACCCCCCAAAAAGTTAAAAACTCTTTTAAGTAGAGGCCCGCGAGGTGCCTGTGCTCCGAGTGAAAGGGACCCACTTGCTGTCTAGTCATGCCCCCCTCCCGGCTGGTCTCTTTGCCAGTTTCCCTCTGCACTGCAGATGCGGTCAGGTCATTTATAATACACACACAGACATAGAAAACGCCTGATTAAGGCTACTTACGTTTGACTTGCTCTGATTTGCATCCTTCAAGGAAAAGCAGGAGAAGCACAGAGGACACGATGCCTCTTGAGTAGCCCAGGGTCCACTTCTTCCTCATGTTTACCAAGCGCGGAGAGGCTGCAGGCTCACACTGTAGGCGCTGAATGCCGGCGCTGTCTGGGATGAAATATTAAAGGGGTTTACAGCACAGCTCCTGGGGCAGTATGTACGAAGGTGCAAGTCTAATTGCTGCCTGTGGCCAGGCTGCTTAAGCTGCCAGGTTAAATCCAGCCGAGGAGCCCCCTCTAGTGGAACCTTCGTGCATTGGAGGTGAAGTGGCTCCCACCTTTTATTGGGAAAGAGGTGACTGGAGTTTCACTTTCCGCGGAGACGTGCTGCGGTTCTGAAGGGGCGGTGTCAACATTTAGAGCCCATAAAAGCCTACTTTTTCAGGTTTAAACAAATACGTTTAAATAGAAAGATAGATCGAAAATGACAAGAGTTAAAAACTAATGTTTCTGGTTTCCCGATGTGCACAAGTTGCTCAAAGTAAAATGAAATATGATGTAAAAAATCGAACAAGCACATTAAGATTAGTGCATAATTTGTTTTTAAAAAAGGAACAAGTGCAGATGTACACTTTTCTTTAAGAGCCTGCTTCCAGTGCTGCTGAATACTGTGGCTGCTGAAGAACAATTTAAAGGTTTACCAGTCCTGAATCCATTTAATGTTTTTTCTTCGCCCCGACTATGCTTCCGTCCCCGTATTATCGCTGCTTTCTCCCTTTGCATCGTATTACCATCTTTATGTTTCCCCATCTTTTCCCTTTTATATCTTTTTTTCTCCTTTGCTCTGGGTTAAAGTCTGATGATGAAACGTAAGTCGTAGTCCGCAGAAATCAGTGTAGGTGTCCACCACCTGCAATCACAGCACACATTATGCACCGGTTTAGATTGGTAGTTATCTAGACTGGTGGCATTCGTAAAACAAGTATTTTCAATGCCAATAGGTCTGGCTTTAATGTGCTTCACTGTGCAATCTAATGAGAACATGTCTCATCCTACTGTTTCATGGATCTTTTACAATTTTCTGTTTTGGTGCACAACTAGGTGAGCGTGAGAAGGGGAACGAAGCCCGTGAGAGGGTGTTTGGTACTGAAGTTGAGAATCAAGATGCTCAGGACAAGACCACTAATAGTCTTGTGCACCATGCAAAGTGTCCTCCACCAGGTCGGTTTATTCACTCATATTCTGCATCTCCAAGCGGTGATCCAGGTCTAAGTATGAATCCCTAGAACCTGATACCTCTGTTCTATCTGCATTCAACTTCAACAAGTTGAGCAATACAAAAGCGTGTAAGAGCATGTAAAAGACTACTGTAGGATTACTGGTTTTGGTACCCATAAATGCTTTTTGCAGTCTGCTGGAGGTGGATTTAATGCAACATGTGTAAAGGAGAAATTGGCTACGGCATTATCACCTCTGTGCCATACTTGGCCGTCCTGCTCGGATGTGGAATGGGGATGTACAGCTGCTCTCTATTGTGAAGGCAGCACTGGTCTCGATGCAAGCTGAGCAAGAATCCTGCTGTGATTCCAATAATCCTCTCAAGGAAATTAGTTGCCTCACATTGGAATGCCTTAGGGCTGGTTAATTAAGTCCATTAACAAGTGATGGAATGAGAGTCACCAGTTTGTGCTGTTAATTCAACCTCCCATTCCCCCACGTGTCCATATCTAGAGAAGCAATATTTCCCAAAGAGAGTATTCCTTCCTCTGGGTATCCTCTCTTTCTGAGCATCCTCCCCTTGATGGCCACGAACAGGTCATACACGTGCCTGGCATTTTGGTGGAAGAGTTTATTAGTGTGGCATGACTTCTTATGGTGTCCACCAGTGTGGAACTGGTCGAGTGAAATGTGTGCAAGGCTTTATGTGTTTATGAAGCCAATGAGCTGGATAGAGTTCGTCGATTTTAGATATAGATGGTAATAAAGACATCTGCTGATTATTGGACTCTATGCTCACGCCCAGGATGCGGCTTTATTAATAGAGTCTTACCAACCTCTCTTCTCATGACTCAGAAGTATCATGGTAGGAAAAAGGTGGTATTCATCAGTACACTCTGGGCTGCAAACACTGGAGAGGGGAACATCTGTTGAATCATCTCCACAAAACTAGGTGAAGAGTTTGTCAGAGAAATTAAGAGGGAGGAATATAATTGATGATGTAGCTAAGGATAGGAAGAATCCTGACAACCCTGACCTGTATCCTGGCACAATCAGATCTTTGCATGGATGAGTTCTTTGTTGACACTGGTGTATTAAGTAATAGCAAAGCTCCGTCCAGAAAAAAAGATGGCCTCCTATACTTAACCAATGTATCAAAGTCAAAAATATCCCTGTCAAAACTATTTAAAAATATATAATACACAAATACCGAAAGAAGACAGAATATTTTCTACTAGTTAAATGCATACAGAATATCAAAAATATTAAAATTCGCAGTATCGACTACAACGATATCACAGAAGATATAGAAAACATTATATTTTATATCATAAACTATTTTTAAAATAAAATAAATATGAAAAATAAAAAATAAACATACTTCATAAAAATAATACTACACTAACACAACAAGCAAAATATTAGCATAAATAAGCATATCCACAATGCATATTCTATTCAAAATAAACACATTAAAAAAAAACTAAGCAATTAATCTAAAAACAATATTACAACACACCTCCAAAAAATAAAATACATTTAACATTTATAATATATTAATAGTGCAACACTCAAAGACACGTAATGTAGCCAATACATTTTACAATACAAATATAAAACTAATTAAGAAATGTAAATATATATCTATCTATCTATCTATCTATCTATCTATATATATATATATATATAAATATATATATATATATATATATATATTAATATTAATTACTGCTAACAGAATATAGGTAGGCGTACTGCATTAAACTTTCTTAACAGCAAAACACACACTGCCACTAAACAGAGAAGCAGCCTTTACAATGTGGCTGTTACCGCGCAATACCTTTACCATTTATATATATATACAGTATATATATATATATATACATACACACACACACACATATATATATATATATATTTATATATATATATATATATATATATATATTTATATATATATATATATATATATTTATATATATATATATATATATATATATATATATATATATATATATATATATATATCTCAAAGAAACCTTTGTTTCCCACAATTATCACTGCCACAACACTCAAGTCTTCATGGTGAGTAATTGTTTTTCTTTTCTTCATAAAGTCCAGGTTTGGCCAATGCATTTCGGCAACAGCCTCTCTCAGGACCATAGGCTCATAGCATGCAGTGTCATTTTAAATGGACAATCCTCTCCCCTACCCTCAGCAAGTTAAAACAACTAGGTGACCCAGATTACACCAATTGGTTTACATTTATTTCTGACATTTTATAGCTTTTTTTGTATGTTTCTTTTACATATTTATAATACAAAAATACAATAAAAACCACGTTCATGGCATGTTTTCAGGTCTATTCAGTTAAATCATTCTTAACTTATAATGACTTTCCGGTAAAGTATCATTAAATATTTTTAAATCATGCTTGGAAAATATAACAGAATTACATCTATAAATTCCATATGTTTGATCTCTGATTACCATGTATACCTGTGCTACTTCCACAGCCTGAATGCTCTTCTGTTCTGCATCATGTTACTACTAAATCTATTGACATAAAAAATTTCCAAGGATGACTGTTAGTACAACGTGCAATTAGGTGTCTAATTTCCAGAGAATCAATCCATCCCAATAATAATATGTAATCTCAGGCTTTTAGGCACATAGGAACATAAAATTGTAGTCCATCAAGAGCGGGAGTTAGAAAACCTGAACTTATTTTGAATCAAACTCCATCCGAAAAAGGTGCTTTAATGTAAAGTGTTTCTATACTATCATAATATTACAATCCTAGAAAAGATATCTAAGTTTAAGTGCATATGATTCCGATAAAAGAGCCTTTATCGACTATGCTACCAATCAAACGCCTGTATAAAGTGCATAATTTAGATAAAAGGGGCATTATCAACTCTGAAACTGGTAAAAAGGTACATATAAGGTGCATATGCCTTCAATGATGGTAAAAGTGCCTTATTTTAATGAAGTGCATATAACTTTTGAGATCAAGTTGACATTGCCTATGCTAGTGACTAAATATCAATCTATATATTACCTTAGACTTCTTAAAAAATGAAAGTGCAGTGCATGATCAGAATGGTTTCATCACTGGCCTCCTGAACCTGAATACAAACCAACTGTTTGCTTACCTGTGTAATGGTGGAATATCCTTTATCACAGAAACTCTTTAAGGGGAATATCCTATTCCTTTCACTTTGAAAGCTTTTATCTGGTGCATGGTCTAAATGTGTGTTTATAACTAGGTGAAGAAGGGATATCAATGTGTCTGATATGATTGAAGTTAAACACCTTGTACATCTTCTTCATAACACTAGATGTGCCATCAACTGCTCCCAAACTATGGGTTATTCCTCGTTTTCATATATTAAGTGCCTATCATGTTGAAGTATCAACTAAAGCAGTCATTTGACAAAGAAAAAAGAATCAATGTTATTGTAATATGGTGTTACTCATATCTAAAGGTGTTATAAGTATACATAGAAACAGCGTCAGCATTTATTCACTGTTGTTACAATGTAGTATTCCTCTTATCAAGCTTCCGCATTTAATCCCCAAGGGATCTCAGTTCCTATCAAAATAATTAAGCTGGGCTCTGATCTCCTTTACATCAGTTCATGATTCCCCCTCTTGGCTTTTTCCCTATATGTTGGACTCCATAGTATTATAAGCCAGTCTAATCTCCTTCATGTCCCAAATATGTTTTGCCATTGTGTAGCGCAAGTCTTTTTTGTTCATTGTATAGTTCATACATCAGCCTATTGTCCCCAAATGTACATGCTTTACATTTCTGAGATTAAAAAAAACAAACATTTTGTTTGCTCCTTAACCAATTCGATGTATTAGTTTTAACATCTGATAATGACACAACTTTCCCATATGTTATCTGTGGATGTTCAGGAAGTACTTTTCATGGGATTCATTCATCTGTAAGATTCTCCAGTTGTAGCTTAATAGTTTTTCTTTCATGAAACAAAGTGTTATAATCAGTGATGTATCTTATAATACCTCCTCAACTTTCTTTCTTGATTGATTTTATTTTTCTCCTTTCTAATCATAAGATCATCTCCATTCATTCCTTTTACCCTTTTTAATGCAGCCATCAAACAACAACTGTCTAACCTCTTTGCCTGAACCTTTCAAACATCTCTGTGGCCTGAATTTCAAAGTCCTTTAGTTCAGAACAGTTGTACCTAGCCCTTATAAATTCACCATAGGGTACACTCCATTTAAGGGTTTTTGGATGTCCACTATGTGCATGCAGTATATTATTGCATCTTGTGGGTTTTCTGTGGATCTTAGTACACATTTTCTGATCTATGATTCTTATCTCAATATCCATATTATTGATTTTAGTCAAATAAATCTCATATGTAAGATTAAGATTTTGCTTATTATTGTTCAATGATTTAATGAATTCCTTCAGATCCTCTTTATCTACATCCCAAATAAAAAAAAATCATCAATATAGCAGACCCAATGTATCATGTGTTGCAGTAGGCCCAGCTTTTGTTCCAACAATATAATTTCTGCCTCCCACCATCCCATAATTAGATTTGCATATATAGGAGCTAATGACGTACCCCTGGCTGTGCTCTGGGTCTGTAATTAACAGCTACCACCAAAGCACATCAAAATGGTGTCAAACAAAATCTTAACATCTCTATCAGCATATTTGAGTGCTCCATCACGCTAGCAGAACTTGATCGCCAGCTGTGAGATAGATTGATGTATATAGTGACACAAAGTTTATAGTGGTCATCAGATATTCAAGTTTCTATGGGACACCATTGACTTTATTCAAGAAATCTGTAGAGTCTCTCAAATATGAGAATAGTGTTAATACACAAGGGAGCAAGAAGATATCACTGAATTGCAAAGTGTTCTCTAGGGGAGATTCTGTTGAGCTAACTATAGATCTACCCAGTGGAGTTTTGATGTTTTTATGCACTTTGGGTAAGAAATATATAGTCAGTGTTATGGGAGGATCTGTTTTAGACACCCCTTAAGTTCATGGTGATATTGTGTTGTAAATATGTTGGTCAGATAGTTTATATATATATATATATATATATATATATATATATATATATATATATATATATATATATATATATATTGAAAACAAACAGTTGAAAACAACTGCACACTTCACTCCAGGAGGAAAATAATTTTTCTCTTCTTTCTTTATTGCAGTCAAAAACAGTCACCATCCATCACCACCGACGCGTTTCGACCTACTGGTTTTGATCACAGTAACTAGTCTCATTTCCATGTCTCTTATTTATAGTGTCTCTCCTATTGCCCCTACTCATGCATTATGGGACACGTAGTCTATCAGAAATGAGAAGAATTTATCAAATTAAAAACCAGCCCCAAATAGGGTCCCATCCACCATAGGTTTACCAAATTATACAGAGTTAATTAAGTGCAGAAAATATCACAGTTCGAAATAATAATCACGTCCATCTCTAAGCCAATCACATGGGGAATATTTTTCTTATTCATTAGGATTATTCCTCCCTTTTCTTTTCCTTATTCTTCCTTGTTGGTAAGTATATGTATACACTTTTTATTCTCTTTCTACAAATTAACACGTAGTAGCATCAATCTACCTAAATTTCTCATTAGTACAATCCTGCAAGTGCACTAAGCACTCACTTAATCCATGTTTCTATCTGAAGACTATTAGGGCAATCCTTTCTACTGATAGAGCGTTCCGACCTAATAAATTACCTGTATTTGGACGCTCTTGGGTCGATGAATCTTTTGACCAAGTGGGGCTCTCTTCACCCGAGAGTAATCAATTTAATCAAATCAATAATCAATAACGTACATAGGCAATACCCTGATCAACATAACACTTCACAATTAATCCAGAAAACATTTCGGCGAACCATGACCTTTCGGCCATGAATAACCACACCAGTTTATTCAAAGTTAATGAATTTATTTCCCTATATTAACAAAGCTAGCACAATATAAATGTGTCTCAACACCAAATGATATATGTATATGAACATTAATAGCTGTCCATAACGACGAAAAAGATGCAATCTATGCAGCATTTGAATAACAATGCATTCGATAATAGCAATGCAAATCACTAAAACTATAATCTGTAATGAGCTAATTGCATACATTGGTCAGCATAACAAGGTCTCAAATTGCATCGTGCAACGAATGAATCCTCATCTAACCTCAAATTAGCATCTGCATGTGGGACTTCATGCAAAAACAATTTAGCAACATTAATTTGGAAAACTCCTAACTAGGGCTCTTATCAAAAATCAGCAGTTGGTTACCTAAAAGGAACACAATGCAATTGTACAATTTTCTTTCATATTTACCAAATTCAATCAGCATTCAAGGAAGTCTTCGTCTCACAGGTACCGGTTTCCATCAGCATGGGACGGGGCAAAGGGGCAGGGTGGACGGGGCAATTGCCTCACAGCGGCAAAATAAAAGGACAAAACTATTACTTCATGCAAAGGGGCAAATCAAAGTTAAAGTCTCTAGGGCGAGAATTACTTAAAGTCTCTTTCTCTCGATTAGAGAAAGCATCAAAGTCTCATCGAACATCAATTGGCATCGTAGAAGATGGCAAAATGACGAAGTCGGCAATAGCGGGTAATGGGCTGGTAAAGGCGCATGTCCAATAAAATGGCCACTTTCTTCTTGTGCACCAGGTTTAAATAGACAACAGTTCAAGTCCAGTAGGGTCTTCCATTGGAGAGTTCATAGGTTGTCTTCAAATTGTCCAATCAAAAAATACAGTTCACAAGCTTCTACCTAAGCATACATTATCCTTGGAGTCGGGAACGTAAGTTGCAACATATTTTACCAATTAACTCACTTTCAGAGCGTCCATTGTCTGCACCTGCAGATTGACCTTGGAGCAAAGAAGAAGATGACAGGCTGGCACGAAACCTTAAAGATAAGCATGTGAACCGATCTCACTGGAAAAGTACAGCTTCAAGCAAGAATACACGTTTTATTAGCACATTGGAAAAACACGAGCATCTAAACCGTGAGACAGGCAAACTAGGCCAAAGCCTCCACTCAAGTTATGCTAAGCTAAAACATTTCTAACAAGCAAATCATGGCACATGTTTACGATTATGTCAGATTCGTACAATTCTAATACATCACGTTATATAAAGCACGCTTATAAATGTTGGCAAACTACTCTGGGGGCACATTTGTCCCCGTACAATCTTTATTAGTTCGGTTAAAGTCACACTTGATTATTGCGGCACTGCGTTTATGCGCTAATAAATGTAAAACCTTCATTTCTGCGTCATCAATCCCTCCTCTGATGACTACTTGTCATCACACAAAACTATTCCCACAAATTTTATTCCATTAAAATTCTGTCAGTTCTCTCTGCCTTTTAGTTCCCCTTGTTCTTGCTTTGTATTCTTCTGCCATTCTTTTCATCATTTTCTCTTCCTTCCTTCTTTTAATTCTTGCCATAATCATTATTATTCCCCTTTTTATTCCCCAAATTCCAAAGATGCAAATTAATACTATTAGTATTCCCTGTATTATTTTTAGTAATATTCCATTCCAAATGCCACCAAGCCAATTTCCCACTGAAGCAATTCCCTTTCCAACCTTCTCCCACACTCCTGGTTCTTTCAATTCCTTCAAGTCTGCACTCTCTTTTGTTAGATTTGCAAGCATTGTTTTAATTTTCACACTGTTGTCTGGAATATACGTGCAACAGTGATGCGCACCAAGCATTTTGCAAATGCCGCCATCCTTTGCTAAAAGAATGTCTAAGGCAAGCCTGTTTTGAAGAGTCATAGCTCTTTCCGCTGCAAGTTCAGCATCCATCAGGATTATAGCACCTGAAAACTTTGTCAACATGTTATCCACTATAGTAGACAACTTTCTTATTTTGATGGAATTCAACACAACTCCCAATGAAGGAATCATGGCTCCAAATATATCTCCTACCACAGCAGCTGCGGTCTCTCTTTTCTGGATACGATGAGATCCAGACGTCTTTGGAATCACCGATAGGTCATCCAGTTGATAAACCTTTGGGAACACTATACCCAAATAACATCTCCCCCACCATCCTTTTGGAAGACGATAATAGGCATTATGCCCGCAAATGTAATATACACCCGGTATGACAGGGTCAAGTCCGTTCAGCATGAATGTCCATTTGGCCTTAAAGATAAACGTATGTTTACATTCACTCGCTCCCACGAAAATGTTATCATAATAAGATTCACCACGATATATACAAAACTTCCCTACATGCCAAGCATCTAAAGCTATTCTTCCTTGTGTCTTTATTGCGGCAAAAGCATAATGATCTACTGAAGTCCTCTTACTTAGCTCTTTTTCTAATTTCGCATTCATTTGTGCCCTTCTATCATCTGTGCGATCTAAAAAGCTTATTTCTACTGCAGAGAGCGAGCAGGTAAGATTTTCCCTATGAGCGTGAGCTGTTTCAAAAGGTTGCATTGGCTCGAAAAATTCCCTCATTATTTTAGCATCCCAATCTTTAGCAATCTGGCTTAGCTGCGTGATTATAGGAACATATGCAAAGGTAACATCATAATTTGAGTAAAAATACTGTATGTGAGTTTGACCATAAAATCTAGAAGTTACTAAACTACATGTAATCCCATATGTAAGAGGCATGTGGTGATAAGTCACCCCTTCCTTTACCGATGTCGGTATCTGTGTACACACATAACAATCTTTCGCATCCATAGTCTCAACATATTCTGTTAGTAAGCGATAGAAAACATTATACGAAAGTTCCTTCTTATCATGCAAGTGTCTCTCATCTAATTCTAGTCTTTTCAATGCGGTTAGTTCAGTGACAGTAACAGGAGCAAAAGTAGAAGCATCAATTTTCTCATTCTCACCCTTACCACGCGTTGCAAGCACTATTGCCATTATTATTAGTACACATGCAGCTATCAAGCCTATACACGCATATTTACAATATTTCACTCTACTGTTTTGTGTCATGATCTGTATAGAATCAGAGAGCTAGAAGCACTTATAAAAAAACGATTTAGCAATTTGTTACAAAGCTTGAACGAGCGCAATGTTCACACAGTTTTCTTCAGGAGCCCAGTCACTTATCGGTTAGCAGCATTTGTCTCAATTCGGCAATAACTCAGTCTCTTTTTTTTTTTTTTTTTTTTTTTTTTTTTTTTTCAGTTAGCAACGTTGTCTTAAATCGGGTTTAAGAGTCAATCAGGTTATCAAAGTCTTATCAAGTTAGCAAATGTCTCATCCGGTTTAGCAATGTCTCAGCTGGTTGTATCACGTTAGATTATAGTAAGCAATGTCATTTATCAGTTTTTTTTTCAGTCAATAGTGTCCATAAAACTTTTCTTTTCTATTGGTATCTCTTCTTCTTCGTTCTCGAGGCTAAGAGATACAAATTCGTCGGTCCAATCGTCATTGACCACATATGCCCATTCTGGACCGGAATATCTCCTGTTCGGTATCCTTTTCCTTTTCAATTTTGCATCTCTCTTTGATTCTGCCTCACTGGTACTTTCCTCTTTGGCAAAGTCTTTTTCTTCACTTGATGTTGGTACCACGACAGACACTTCCTTTCTTTTCTCTTTCACTCTTGGCCCTTCACCGTCGTTCAACTTTTCTCTAGTCTTTACTTTTACTGGTGATATACTTGGTCTTTTCTTTGCACTGTGTCCATTTGATGGACCTGCAATCTCCTCTGAAGAAGTTTGAACAGTCTCGTTCCGTTCTGCCTTGTCCCCTCCTCCTGGGGAGTCAATCAGGTTTTTCTTTTCTTTTTCTGTACCGTCTGCTTCTGGGAAAGCCCTCCTCTGATCAGGCTCTCCTGCGTCTTCACCTCTTTCGAGCCCTTTGTCACTGTTACTTTCTTCAGGCTCTTTGTCACTTTCAGCTGCTTCAGGCTCTTGGTTACCTTCAGCTGCTTCAGGCTCTTTGTTACCTTCAGCTGCTTCAGGCTCTTTGTTACCTTCAGCTGCTTCAGGCTCTTTGTTGCCTTCAGCTGCTTCGTCGCTGTCTGAGGTTTCTCCTTGGTCTTCCCCAAGTGAATCGGTTGCTTCGTCCTCAGAGAATATTTCTCTCTCCTCTATTTCTGCCTGTTCGCTTCTAGTTCTGTTTTGCTCTGTCTCAGCGCTTGGCACTTTGTTATCAGGTACTGGCAGTTTCAGCGCTTCAACTTCCTCATCTGTGGGACACAACACTTTCTTTGTATGACTGGCGTGAATCCAGTTGGGAACTCCCGCACACTTCACAGCGGTAGTTGTCGTCAGGATCACTTGGAAAGGGCCTTTCCAACGGGGTTCCAAACACGACTTCCACCTGCTTTCAGTGTGTGTCCTGGACCTTGGATCGGTGGCAAGGTGGTTGCTTCCACCTGGTGAGAGAAAGAGCGAACCACGTCAGCCAGACCTTTGCAGTAGTCTAACACCATATCATCTGTAATATTCAAAAGCGCGTTTGCGGGAACTGCAGGAAGTCTCATGGCCCTGCCCATGAGAATTTCGTGCGGGGACAATCCAGTCTTTCTGTCAGGGGTGTTTCTCATTGACATTAACACCAAAGGCAATGCGTCAGGCCATTTCAAATTTGTCGATGCACATATTTTCGCCATTCTTGATTTCAGTGTACCATTCATTTGCTCCACCAGTCCTGAGGCCTCTGGGCGATAGCTACAATGCAGTTTTTGCTCAATGTTCAGCGCTGCGCAAAGTAACTTTATCACCTCGTTATTGAAGTGACTTCCCGTATCTGATTCTAAAGAGATCGGGAATCCGAAACGTGGTATTAACTCCCTCAACAATAGTTTTGCAACTGTAAGGCTGTCATTCCTACGTGTGGGGTATGCTTCAATCCAGTGACTAAAAATGCACACAATCACCAACACATACTTCAGACCTCCATGCACAGGCATCTCAATAAAGTCCATCTGCATTCTGCTGAATGGGCCACCTGCCCTACCGATGTGGCTCACGTTCACAACCGTTCCCTTTCCTGGGTTCATTTGCTGACAAATGACACATCGATGGCAGACTGCTTCTGCAACTTGACGGAATCTGGGGTTAAACCAATCAGTTTTAAACAATCTTATCATGGCATCTCTCCCTAGGTGAGCCTGCCCATGATAGAACCGCGCTACCTGCGATAAGAGACAATTTGGTAAGACAAATTTTCCCTCATTTGAAACCCATAACTCATCTGGTCTCTTTGTACATTGTGCCTTAATCCAGGAAACTCTTTCATCCTCCCTGACGCTATTCTGTAATGCTTTTAGTTCATCCATTGTATCCACGACCTTCAGGGCAAAAGCTTCAACTGGTTCGAGCTCTGGCTCATTTATCGAATTCCATTCATCCCTGAGCAATATACAGTTCAAGGCACAAAATCTTGCGACTTGATCCGCATATGCATTTCCCAGGGAAACATAGTCCTGTCCTTTTGTATGAGCACTACAGTTTACCACTGCAATTTCGGCTGGCCTATGAATGGCATGTAACAATTCCCTTATTCTCTCCCCGTTTTTCACTGGGGACCCTGAAGAGGTCAGGAAACCTCTCTGTGACCATAGTTGCCCAAAGTCGTGCACAATTCCAAACCCGTGCTGACTGTCAGTGTAAATGGTAACCTTCATCAATGTAGACAGTTGACATGCTCTTGTAAGGGCTACAAGCTCTGCTACTTGTGCGGAATAGACTCCTTGAAGCCAGGACGCTTCCAAGACACCTGTGACAGTACATACAGCATATCCTGCTTTCAGTATTCCCAATGCATCTCTTAAACATGACCCATCAACAAAAACAATTTGGTCATTTTCATCAAGCTTAGTATCCTTAATGTCAGGTTAGGGTTTTGTGCAAAATTCAGTCACCTGAAGGCAGTCATGCTCGACGTCCTCAGCGTTCTCAATTTCAGCATTTTCACCGGTAAGCAAGGTTGCTGGATTCAACGTAGTGCACCTTTTCAGCTGCACATTCGGTGAGCCCAGAATTATTGTTTCATACCTTGTAAGTCTTGCTCCAGTCATGTGTTGCGTTCGGGAGCGGGTCAAAAGTATCTCAACTGAGTGAGGGACCATGACTGTTAATGGGTGTCCCATCACTATTCCTTCACTCTGAGTGAGGCTGATACCAACTGCTGCTACGGCACGCAAACACCCAGGAAGTGCTGCTGCGACCGGATCCAAAGTAGCTGAAAAATACGCTACTGGTCTGTTTATGCCACCATGGGCTTGGGTCAAGACAGACAAAGAACATGCATCACGTTCATGACAAAACAATGTGAAAGGCTTTGCGTAATCAGGCATACCTAAAGCTGGAGCCCTGCACATGCATTCTTTCAATCCAATAAAAGCATCCATCTCATCTCCTTTCAGCTCAATTTCATCCAAGGCATCCTTCTGGGTCAGTTTCAGTAAAGGCTTTGCTAGAGTTGAGAAGTTGGGAATCCACTGGCGACAGTAGCTCACCATCCCCAAAAACTTCCTCACCTCCCTCCTCGTCTTTGGTGGACTCATTTGAAGTACACTTGTTATTCTTTCCTTCATTATTCTCCGTGACCCTTTCTCTATTTGATGACCCAAGTATTTTACTTTCTTCTGACAGAACTGCAACTTTGAAGGAGACACCTTGTGTCCATTCCTTCCCAAATGGTTCAGTAGAGCAATGGCGTCGGCTGTGCAGCCACTTTCTGTCTTAGATGCAATCAGTAAGTCATCGATGTACTGTACTAGGGTTGACTCGAATGGCAATTCTAACGCTTCCAAGTCTTTCTTTAGAATCTGATTGAAAATCGACGGTGACTCAGAAAACCCTTGAGGAATTCGACACCAACTGTAAACTCTGTCTAAGAATTTAAAACAAAAGAGAAATTGGCTGTCCTCATGAAGAGGCACCGAAAAGAATGCTTGTGACAAGTCGATGACTGAGAACCACTCGGCATCGCAAGGGATCTGAAACATTATCACAGCTGGATTCGGTACTACAGGGCAACATTTAACTACGATGTCATTTATTTTTCTCAAGTCCTGCACAATTCGGACCTTTCCACTCGGCTTTATTAGTCCCATGATTGGTGAATTACATGGACTGCTTAACACTTCTTTCAGTACTCCCTGTTTTACAAACTCGTCAATGAGTTGGGCGACTTTCATGAGGGTGTCTTGTGCCATGTGGTATTGTGGGGTCTGGGGAAAGGTTACATTGGGTTTTACAGTCACTTTCACTGGTTCCACTCCTTTCACCAATCCCACCTCTTTTCCTGTCATATCCCACACTTCCTTTCCGACTGTTTCCCGTAATTCAGCTGGAATATCCTCTTCAGTTATCATCGGAAAAAGGTTAATCAGAGGATATTCTTCATCGATAGTTTCCATCTCATCCCCTTCTACACTGTCCTCTTCTTCCCCATCACTGCTCGTCTGAATTCTGATTCCATCGTGTGAACACATAATCGAACATCCCAATTTGCACAACAGGTCTCTCCCTAACAGTGCTATCGGGCTTGAGTCACATACCACAAAATTATGTAACCCTTGATAGTTACCAATGCTGACTGGTACTGGATCTGTGATTGGGTTCGTCAGGTGCCTGTTTGCTACTCCCACTACTTGAACTGTTCTCCCTGAGAGTGGCAAATTTGGTACTTCAGTGCTCCTAACGGTTGAACGTGTGGCTCCTGTGTCAACCAAGAATGAAACACGATGACCCATGACTCTTCCCTCCACATATGGACCCTTTTGATCAACTTCCAAGGATGCTGCAAGCACACAATTTCCCTCCTCATCTGAACTTTCACTCTCCCATACATTGTTTATTCCATTCTCACTGTGTAATGGGAACTGTTGTACGGTGCCCTTTGTATTCATCACCTGACCCGAGACCTGTGGAGGAACCATCACTTGCTGCTGACTCACTGGTGCCAAAGGTATTTGCATTTGCTGATTAGGTACCATGGGAAACTGCTGTTGCATTGGCTGCATTTGCGTCATCTGCATACGGGGCATCTGCATCTGCTGCGGCTGCATAGGCTGTAATCCCTGCAGCTGATTTATGGTCTGAAAATTTGGGTTTGGACCTCTCATTTTCGGTCCCCTCATTGTCTGGAATGCATTGACATCATTGTTCTGCTGACCAACACCTGCACCTTCCTGCACCACCATCGGGCACTCGCGTTTCCAATGTCCGACGATTCCGCACACGTGACACGGCATCACCCTTTTCATTGCCTGTACACCATTCGGAATCGCAACAGTGTTCAAATCCGGACCATTACTCCCAAAACCTCCTCTGCCTCTCGCCTGTGGCTGAAACACCATATTTCCCTGCGGCTGCGGCTGCGGTATCTGCTGTTGGAACCCTTGCAACCCTTGCAAACCTTGCAGACCTGTCTGAGCTGCCTTAAGTTGCATCACCATCACTTTCTCTTTCAACCTTTTCTGTTTCACCTCAATTTCGTCGCTACAGTATTTCGCATAATTCAACACCTCATCAATCGGTTTCGACTGCCAACAAATCAAATGCGTCTTTATCATCTGACTTATCTCTGGTCTCAGCCCTTCCACAAATCTAAACACAAAATGAAGCATGTCCTTCGCCTCTATTGTTGCCGTGCCACTGTAGTTCTTGAACGCCTTCAACAACCTCTCATAGTAACCATGAATCGACTCTTTAGCCTCTTGGGCAGTTCGATCAATCTTCTGCCAATCCACATTTTTCGCGGCAACCTTCGTCTTCAAATGCTCAATCACCTTATAGTACAAGCTCATTACCATAGGTGATGGTGCACCCGTATCCCTGTCTCACTCTGGTTCACAACCTACAGCCCTTTTGCAATCTTCCCACAAATCTGCCGGAACCACAATCTCAAAGAGGGTGTTCAGGTCTTCCCAAAGACATTTTGCAAGCTTCACAAACCTATCAGTCTGTTGATACCATTCAATCGGTTTCTCTCTCAGTTTGGGAAAATCATCCGTAAAGGACTGAATGTCACTTCTATGCCACGGTACATGTATTAATTTTCCCCCTGCTGTCTCCCTCATTGGTAACATGGTTATTGCATCACTACTCTGTGGTCTTTTCTCGTTGTGCTCTGGGACACTGTCTTTCTTCTTTTCCTTTTTCTTTGCCCACCTGCTTTCCCATTTGTCTAAGCACCTCCACACTTGGGCACTCTGCAGCAATTCTCTAAGGTGCGTTTTCATGCCTGCTGACCTCATGTGTTCAAAGTCTGTGGTCCTGAAATCCAATCTATAGCTCCTGCTCAAGTGTTTTGTCTTGTCTATCTCAACCCCGTTTTTGTCAGCTATTTCTTGCAAGCTTCTATGTACCTTGTTCACTTCTCTCGTAATCCTGGGACATAGATACCTCAGCTCTTCTTCCGAGTAGGACTCTAACCTATTCACACCCATAGTCCCTTCCACCAATTCTTCTGCTTCCATGTTCAACCTGACCCTATTCAGATAGTCCTCTTCTCCCTTCCCACTGGCTGAGCTTTGTGTGGAATTTAGACTGTTGAACCACTGTGTCAGCTGTTGCGCATTCAACCCCATCAGTGTAGCATTCACATCGACTGCCATTGATGGTTGCGGCAACTTTTCAGTGTTCGATGATAGCGGTATCATCAGTGGGGGACTCGACCTCACCACTGTTGACTGAGCACATATGGGACTAAACTCCATCAAGGACCCAGATCCAGTTGGCTGAGCCGCTATCGGAGTTGTCTCTGGAGTGTTTTCTATGCACCTCCTTTCCGTTCCATTCTGCACCATTGATCCCTGACCGCTCATACCTGAGTTAGGCTGAACGTACAAAGGTACCGGTGGACCTACAGTAATGGGTAGGGATATCGCATCTGGGTTCTGTCCATTCCCCAGGTTCTGAGGCATGTTCATTCCTACACTATGGGTCATCATTGCCGGCATGCCCGTCTGACTCCCCGTCATCTGAGCATGTGCGGTTCCCCCCTGCATCTGCTTTTGAGGCATCAAAAACTGTGTTGATTCAGCTTGTGCCAATGTTGGGTTGCGACCATTCTGTACTCCCATTACGGTTGGATCTAGAATCATTCCCGTACCGTTGTCACTGCTGTAGTACCTTGGGACCTGCGGCTGATAATTTTCTGCTGTTTTCAATATAGGCACATCTGGATATATTCTCCTCACCTGCGGTATCTGCGGGGTAAACAGTAAACTCGGGTCCTTAGATCCCGATGGCGTTTCTGAACTCTGAGTTTCATTATTCTGTACCGGTGCCGGAGGGGCAGAACTGGTACTTGGACCTTGTTCACTCTCTACATAAGGTGGTGGACGGTCGTTCAGCAATTGCATGATGAACTCCTCATCATCTGACTCGTCTTCTCTATCTTTGGAACACCTCCTGTTTGTCTTACAGGTAGCTTTCTTGCCTGTCGCCTCTTCTTCCTTAGCAATTGCGGGAAACAGTTTTATCCCCTGCAATATATCTGACCTCCACACCTTCTGTGCATTATCCCACCTAGCGTCCGCTAGTGTCTTTTCTGCCTTTCTTATCCTGGTCTCGAACTTCTTTTGCTGTTGCTGTCTAGCCATTAGCTCCCAAATCGCTAGAGCCTCAAACTGTGCTGGCCTTGGAGGTACCTTCATGTCGTACATCGCGAATCTCAGATTCTCTAGGATCCTTATATTGAATGTCCCATGGATCGGGAACGCTACGCTCCCATGTTTCTCTGTCAGCTTGTGCCATTGCTTTAGCCAAAGGCACGGAGCTACCCCCCTTTCCTCCATTACAATGTAAGCTGGTGTACCTTCGGGTGGCGTCTCCTCTCCTACGCTCGCTTTAATGTAAGACTCCCCCTTCATCGCACTCTTTAATGCTTTCAAAAATTTCATTTTCTCGTCTTTTATTTCACAAAGTTTGTAATCAATAAATGACTTTAATTCCCGGAATACTCTTCGCTTGCCTTTCCCCTTCCAATCGAGCCCCACGGACTGCGTCCAATCCGTGCGCGACCCTTCTCTGCAACCAACCTATCCCAGCGCGGCTCCTAGTGACGTCACACTCACACACACTGCGGCTGACAAAGCCTCACAGCTTGTCCTCCTTCACTCAGCTCCTCTCGTAACAACTTCTAGCATGTATCGCGAGCAACCAAATAATAATAAAACAGATCTGTCGGTTTACTACAGGAAGGGTAACACAATCGCTTCAGGACCTTAGGGATTTTTCACTAGCCTCGGCAGTTATTCCATCTTTCTCGGTCCCCACTTTCGCAAGCAAATCTGACCCGCAGACTCTGCTCTCAACTTGTCAATGATCTATTCTAGTGCACTTAGAATTTGTCAAAGCCCGAAGTCGAAGTTTTCTTTCACTCCCTTAACACACGTACCGACTCGTTGACCACGCCCGGTCAACCTATTAAACCGATCAGACCACAACATAAAACAAGTGTCTCATACACTTTTCAACATACTCCGGAGTCTCTTGACCTCGCAGGGCCCGTCTCAACAACAACAACCACGTGGACCTTTTTCTGCACAAAGCGCCACATACACATGAAGTTCGACGACTTCCCTACTCTCACACTCGGAGTCGCACCTCCGCTATTCTCTAAAATCCTCGCAACCTTTTCAAACAATCTGCGGCAATAAGCTGTGCAAGCACAAAACCCTAACTTCACTCATACCGTCACTAGTACCGCCAACGCCGATTCCACACCTCCATTCTCTCCATTCGCAAGCTCCGAGATCCCGGGAAAGTCGCGGGGGACTTAGCCCATCATCATTCTCTCAATCTGTTTTACCCAAGAAAAAATCTAATTCAACTTCTCGAGTGGGGTCCCAAAGGGCGAAACCGTTAATTCAACACCATATACCTCTCGAATGGGGTCCCAAAGGGCGAAACCATTAATTCAACACCATATACCTCTCGAATGGGGTCCCAAAGGGCGAAACCGTCCTCTGCTACCATCTACTGATAGAGCGTTCCGACCTAATAAATTACCTGTATTTGGACGCTCTTGGGTCGATGAATCTTTTGACCAAGTGGGGCTCTCTTCACCCGAGAGTAATCAATTTAATCAAATCAATAATCAATAACGTACATAGGCAATACCCTGATCAACATAACACTTCACAATTAATCCAGAAAACATTTCGGCGAACCATGACCTTTCGGCCATGAATAACCACACCAGTTTATTCAAAGTTAATGAATTTATTTCCCTATATTAACAAAGCTAGCACAATATAAATGTGTCTCAACACCAAATGATATATGTATATGAACATTAATAGCTGTCCATAACGACGAAAAAGATGCAATCTATGCAGCATTTGAATAACAATGCATTCGATAATAGCAATGCAAATCACTAAAACTATAATCTGTAATGAGCTAATTGCATACATTGGTCAGCATAACAAGGTCTCAAATTGCATTGTGCAATGAATGAATCCTCATCTAACCTCAAATTAGCATCTGCATGTGGGACTTCATGCAAAAACAATTTAGCAACATTAATTTGGAAAACTCCTAACTAGGGCTCTTATCAAAAATCAGCAGTTGGTTACCTAAAAGGAACACAATGCAATTGTACAATTTTCTTTCATATTTACCAAATTCAATCAGCATTCAAGGAAGTCTTCGTCTCACAGGTACCGGTTTCCATCAGCATGGGACGGGGCAAAGGGGCAGGGTGGACGGGGCAATTGCCTCACAGCGGCAAAATAAAAGGACAAAACTATTACTTCATGCAAAGGGGCAAATCAAAGTTAAAGTCTCTAGGGCGAGAATTACTTAAAGTCTCTTTCTCTCGATTAGAGAAAGCATCAAAGTCTCATCGAACATCAATTGGCATCGTAGAAGATGGCAAAATGACGAAGTCGGCAATAGCGGGTAATGGGCTGGTAAAGGCGCATGTCCAATAATGGCTGCTAAAATGGCCACTTTCTTCTTGTGCACCAGGTTTAAATAGACAACAGTTCAAGTCCAGTAGGGTCTTCCATTGGAGAGTTCATAGGTTGGCTTCAAATTGTCCAATCAAAAACTACAGTTCACAAGCTTCTACCTAAGCATACATTATCCTTGGAGTCGGGAACGTAAGTTGCAACATATTTTACCAATTAACTCACTTTCAGAGCGTCCATTGTCTGCACCTGCAGATTGACCTTGGAGCAAAGAAGAAGATGCCAGGCTGGCACGAAACCTTAAAGATAAGCATGTGAACCGATCTCACTGGAAAAGTACAGCTTCAAGCAAGAATACACGTTTTTTTAGCACATTGGAAAAACACGAGCATCTAAACCGTGAGACAGGCAAACTAGGCCAAAGCCTCCCCTCAAGTTATGCTAAGCTAAAACATTTCTAACAAGCAAATCATGGCACATGTTTACGATTATGTCAGATTCGTACAATTCTAATACATCACGTTATATAAAGCACGCTTATAAATGTTGGCAAACTACTCTGGGGGCACATTTGTCCCCGTACAATCTTTATTAGTTCGGTTAAAGTCACACTTGATTGTTGCGGCACTGCGTTTATGCGCTAATAAATGTAAAACCTTCATTTCTGCGTCATCACTACTCCTCAAATTACAGGTGATAATGTAATTATTCATCCCCATTAAGGCCCCTCGGACTCTTAGTTTTAAGCTGTATTATGAAATCCTATATATGACTGACAGAATGATGTTGGTCTGTTAAACTTGGAGTATATTCGTCGTTACTTATAATATGCTGATATAAGGTAAAACGAATTAAGAACGGATGGGCATTTTGAAAAGCATTTATTTATAACTATACTAATTCATAAATGAACGCTTGAAATTAATACCACCATTTTTGGATATTTGTGATTTTGGTTTTGGATAATGATAGGCAATATAGAATGAAAAGATAACCCAACGGGGTTCTATGATTTGCCTATTTGAATGTGTATATGGAATGTCGTTGTGGTCCAATAAGGGAATGTTTAATTATATATGAAGTGTTTTTTGATTTTCCCTTATGAAGGATTGAGAGGAATATCTCTTAGATTAATAAGAAGCAAGTCATTTTAGATAATAAAAAAGAACTGTCAATTATCCGTTCACTTTGGAGTATTTAGTCCATATAGGACCCACCTCCACATATAAGTAGGAACTTAGGCTTGGGAGCAGGCCTCAACGTGCAGGAATATGGAAGTGAGAGCAGCAAAAAGGGCACAAAGAGAAGAATGCATATTTGGTAGAGACAAAGTCTATAATGAAACCACTACAAATTTAATGGGAACTACACACATGGAGAATAACTTGAAATAGCTATATGTCAAGTTAGAACGGTTATTGAAAAAGGAGATTTCAAAGAGTTGGGAATGCCTCACATTGGAGAAATATATAGAAGTGGGGAGAGTACCTGGGGGTTTGAGGATTGTTACATTGCCTAACCAACCACATACAAAATTAGAAATGCTTGAGGAATGGGGAGGTAATACCATGGAATGTTCTAAAAATATGATGCGTATTATTATTAAATATGCAAAGAAGGATATTGAGGAGATCCTAAAAAACATACAGGAAATAGAAGAAAAGATTATGCTGTTAAATAAGGAAGATGAAAGTAAGAAATTGAGAACTACGATGGAAAACAATTTGGAGAAATATGAAAGTATAATAGAAGAACGAAAACAGAGGAAGTTTAGAAGAGATTAAATTGATTATGAAACTGGCAGAATCCTAACATTTGCTAAAAGGTTTGATGTATTGCAACAACAAACAAATATGGGGGCTGAAAAGATGATTTGTTCCCCGGAGACATCATTAAGTGAATTGGATGTGGAATTGAGTGAAGGAGAAGGAATGCCCACAACTGTAAACAAAGTAACTTTTTTAGACGAAATGAAACTGATCTATATGGATCAGAGAACACCAAGGGGCAGAGGCAGAGGTCAGACACGAGGAAGAGGGAAAAGATTTGGAACAGAATGAGGAAATGTCGGAAAACAAGGAGGGGACCTAGAAAAAACAAAAGGGTACCCACTGAGAAGCAAACAAAAAAACAAAATGGACCAACCGAAGAGGAACAGGATGTAAACTTGATAGTCAATCTTTCCAATCATGAATTGACAAAAGAAGAAAGAACTCTTCTAAATAAAGGGTTAACGTTCTGTCCTGAGAAGCACTATGATTATGTAGAAACTAGAGTGGATTTATATAAATATGTGCGGAAATTAAAATTGGCAACATTCTTTGCTAAAAGTGTGCCCAAGAAAGTTATGAACAATGACAGCGGTTCGACCAGTTCAAGTTTGATTATTAAAAAAAAATCAGATATTAAGACTATGGGGGTCATTCTGACTCCCGCCGGGCGCGGTCACCGCGCACCCGGCGGGAGCCGCCAAAATACCGTACCGCGGTCGGAAGACCGCGGTGGGTATTTTGAGGTTTCCCCTGGGCTGGCGGGCGGCCTCCAAAAGGCCGCCCGCCAGCCCAGGGGAAACCGTCCTTCCCACGATGAAGCCGGCTCGTAATCGAGCTGGCGGAGTAGGAAGGTGCGACGGGTGCTACTGCACCCGTCGCATATTTCACTGTCTGCTAAGCAGACAGTGAAATACAAGCGGGGCCCTCTTACAGGGGCCCCTGCCCCGCGACACTCCCTACCGCCATCCTGTTCCTGGCGGGCGAACCACCAGGAACAGGATGGCGGTAGGGGGTGTCAGAATCCCCTCGGCGGCGCAGCAAGCTGCGCCGCCTTGGAGGATTCCAACGGGCAGTGGTAAACCGGCGGGAGACCGCCGGTTTACCCTTTCTGACCGCGGCTGAACCGCCGCGGTCAGAATGCCCTCGGGAGCACCGCCAGCCTGTTGGCGGTGCTCCCGTGGTCGGTGGCCAATGACCCCCTATGTTTGATTTAATGCATAATCTTGAAGATGATCAGTTTACAGAGACACAGGTTTTGGAGGAATTGCAAATTGAAACATCAGGACATTGCGGCACAGATTTCAAGCCCAAATCAAAATTGTGTCCTGTATTGTCACCAGGAAATAGAATAGATATATTCCATGATATGGTGATTGAGGACCTTGATAAGATGACTAAGACTAAAAACAAGAAAAGTGAAAATATCACTCTACAGGAACGCCAGGCACTTAAGAGACAAATGGAAAATAACAACTTGGAAATTAAACCAGCTGATAAGGGTGGTAACATAGTGATTATGGAGAAGCAACAGTATGTGCAGGAGGCGTATCGTCAGCTGAATGACAAAAATCCCTATTGTAAATTGCAAAGAAATCCCATAAATGAATTGATTATAGAATTGAATGAATATTTGGATTCATGGTATGGGGAAGGCCTGCCTAATGATGATGAGAGAGCGTTCCTTAAAAATGAGAACCCCACTCTCCCCACAATATATTTTCTCCCAAAGACACATAAAAGCTTGCAAAATCCGTCAGGACGTCCAATTGTTTCGAGCTGCGGGGCACTATATGAAAACGTCTCCACTTATGTGGATTATTTTTTATACACCGCTAGTACAAAATTTAAGCTCCTACATCAAGGATACATGTGATTTCTTGAGGATACTTGCAGATATTGGATGGGAAGAAGGTTACAAACTGGTTACCATTGATGAGGTATCTCTCTATACATCTATTAACCATGAAATAGGATTGAAAGCGGTGCAGTACTTTTTACAACAACGTGATATTAGTCAATTGAAACATTCACAAATGCTATTGAAAATGATAGGTTTTTGTTTGAACAACAACATATTCCTATTCAATCATCAAATTTTTGCCCAGATCTGCGGGACAGCAATGGGTGTTTCCTTTTCACCGAGCTACGCCAACCTCACTATGGGTTGGTGGGAAAAACATGTAGCCTGGGGAGGAAGCAATGAAGAATCAGCGGAGAAGGCTGTTATCTGGTTAAGATATATAGACGATCTTTTCATCATTTGGAATGGTACAGAAAAAGAGTTCATGCAATATTTTGAAAAACGTAATGAAAATGACATGGGCTTCCAATTCACGTATAACATGAGTTATGAGTGTGTCCAATTTTTGGATGTGATGGTATATGTAGAGAATAATCAAAATGAGACGACCCTATTTCGGAAGGGTCGTCTCAATTACTACCAATAGTATCTTGCAATGGGGATAGCTTCCATCCGGTATCACCGAAAAAGAGTATACCTATTGGAGCATTTGTCAGGATGAAACGGAATTTCTCTACGGAGCAAGAAATGGAACAAAAATTCACTGAGACGAGACAGAGATTTCTTCAGAGAAAATACAAATACAAGGATATCAGATCGGGGGAACTGAAAGCAAGAGCTCGAACCAGAGAGAATATATTGAACAAACCTACAAAGGCGAGATCTCAGAAAGATTCAACTATAATATTCATAATGACATATAGAAGGAGAGCCATCTGACCCTGAAAATCTTGAATAAATATTGGGATATCATAAGGAGAGTCCCTGATGTGGGTAAGCTGGTGGGTGAAAGACCAATGATCACCTATAAGAAAGTACCATCTCTACAAGATCTTTTGGTAACAGTCACTTTCAGCTTAAAAAACAATAAAATTGGCTCCCGATTCAAACAACTGGCTTAGTGTGTTGCAATAAATGTAAAGCATGCCGCATAGGGATAAATGTAAAAGAGTTTGAGGATATTGGTGGTAAGAAGTTGACTATTAACAAATTACGTGTAACTCCAACTATGTGGTATATATAATTCAATGCATGTGTGGCTTACGTTAGGTGGGCAGCACAATTTGTCCTTTAAAAAAATGCATTTTAGAGCATATTAGAGCTGTTCAAAATAAGGACCTAACCTATGCCATTGCCAAACACCTAATGACTCATGATGGAGCTGAATGGACAGACATGAGATTTTTTGGAATTGCAAGTGTTGATAGCAATGAGAGAGGAGGCAATAGAGAGTTACAACTGAGACGTTTGGAGTCACGTTCCATAATACAGTTTAAAACTAAGAGTCCGAGGGGCCTTAATGGGGATGAAGAATTACATTATCACCTGTAATTTGAGGAGTAGTAAGTCTTGTCCTAATAGTCTTCAGATAGAAACATGGATTAAGTGAGTGCTTAGTGCACTTGCAGGATTGTACTAATGAGAAATTTAGGTAGACTGATGCTACTACGTGTTACTTTGTAGAAAGAGAATAAAAAGTGTATACATATACTTACCAACAAAGAAGAATAAAGAAAAGAAAAGGGAGGAATAATCATAATGAATAAGAAAAATATTCCCCATGTGATTGGCTTAGAGATGGACGTGATTAATATTTCAAACTGTGATATTTTCTGCACTTAATTAACTTTGTATAATTTGGTAAACCTATGGTGGATGGGACCCTTTTTGGGGCTGGTTTTTAATTTGATAAATTCTTCTCATTTTTGATAGACTACATGTCCCATAATGCATGAGTAGGGGCAATAGGAGAGACACTATAAATAAGAGACATGGAAATGAGACTAGTTACTGTGATCAAGACCAGTAGGTCGACACGCGTCGGTGGTGATGGAGGGTGACTATTTTTGACTGCAATAAAGAAAGCAGAAACAATCTTTTCCTCCTGGAGTGCAGTGTGCAGTTGTTTTCAACTGTTTGTTTTCAAAGTGTGGGAGGAAAGTTCCATTCCTCAGATCTGCACCAGCATGACAAAGCGCCCCATAAGGAGGACCAATTTGTTTACATTTTATATATATATATATATATATATACATATATATATATATATATATATATATATTTGGGCAAGGGCATTATAAGGGTTGGTGTGTGTGGGTATTGGGTGGAGAAGGGGGTTTTTAGGTTTCATGGCGGGTTATGGTGTTAGGGTGGCAAGGACATTTTTAGGGTAGGTAAGGGTAGTTGGGTGGCAAGGGTATTTTTAGGCCTTAGGGTGAGTAACAGTGTTAGGGTAGCCAGGGTATTTTCAAGGTTTAGGGTGACTAAGGGTGTTTGGGTGGCAAGGGCATTTTTAGGGCTTAGAGTGAGGGAGTCTATTTGGAAGGCAAGGGTATTTTTAGGATTTAGGGTTGGTAAGGGTATTTGTGTTGCAAGGGTATTTTTAAGGGTTAGGGTGGGTTTGGGTATTTGGATAGCAAGGGTATGTTTAGGGTGGGTCTGAGTATTTGGGTAGCAAGGGTATTTTTAGGGTTTAGGGTGGGTAGGGGTAGATCTCTATTTATATATATATAAATATGCACATCTAGATAGATAGATAGATAGATAGATAGATAGATAGATAGATAGATAGATAGATAGATAGATAGATAGATAGATAGATAGATAGATAGATAGATAGATAGATAGCGTTAGATCTGTCCCTTTCTGGAGAGTCATCCCCAAACATTTAGCTTTCCTCCTCCTTTTCTGACCTTGTTGACTTTAGGAGTCTGGGCACTTTACCACTGTTAACCAGTGCCAAAGTACTTATGATCTGTACTCTAAACATGGTAACGTTGGCTTATCCACAATTGGCATATTTAATTTACTTGTAAGTCCCCAGTAAAGTGCACTATGTCTGCCCAGGACCTTTAAATTACATGCTGCTAGTGAGCCTACAGCACTGATTGTGACACCCACTACAGTATCCCTTTAAAAATGTCTCAGGCTTGCCACTGCAGAGCCTGTATGTGCAGTTTTAACTCCCATTCTGACCTGGCAAGTGCATCCACTTTCCAGGACCAAACCCGCCATTTTACTACATATAAGTTAAACCTAGGGTAGGCTCTAGTTAGCCCCAAGGCCAGGGTACAGTCTATTTAAAAAGTTTTACATGTACTTTCAAGTTTAACATATCCTGGTGGTGAAAAACTGCTAAATTTGTTTTCACTGCTGCAAGGCCTTTCCCATAAGTTAACATTAGGATTGCCTTAAAACATCCTTTAAGTGTAACTTCCAATTGGGAAAAAATAGAGATTTGGAGTTTGGTGCCTCTGGACCCACAATTTAAAATCACAATTTATGGTAAAGTCGGATTTTAAATTGTAAGTCTTGAAAATGTCACTTTTAGAAAGTTGAAAATTTCTTATTTTAATCATTTTGTGCCTCTGTCTATCTCTGAATAAACGTCTGGGGTGTGGTAACAACTGAACTTGTGCATTCCCTCTAGACATCCATACACAATGAAGATTAGTTGTGGTTTTTTGGGCCTTAGTGGGCCATTAACTGGCCTTGATGGGGTGGTGGGGCTTAGCACTGCCTCAGTAGGGTTGCCCTGTCCACTCACAGTAAGGCTTAACAACCCTTTATAGTCACTCCAGTCAGCTTGGAGCTAGGACAGGGGAGGTAGGAAGTCTGTGCCCTTGAAAGGAATGCCTCTAGAATCTTATCCCACCTACCTGAACCAGGGCACCAAAGTATAAATGCATGACCGCAGACACCACCAAATCAGAACTCTATTTGAACCAAAGACATTCTGTCACAAGGACTGCTGTGCTGCTCAGAAGGACTGCCATTCTGCAACTGCATTGTTGTGTTGGCCTACTGTCTGCTGCTTCTTGCCTGGAGTGAGAAGGACTGGACCTATTCTCTACATCTTTGAACCCATGACTTGTCCCGTGTTCTCCGCAGTCTCAGAGACATGAAAAACTGCCTGCAACTCTTCTGATGCTGCTGGACTCAGCCATCTGTGAGTCCTAACCTTCCCTGAGGTGACCTCTCTAGTCCTATGCCTCAGAAGTGGGTTCTGCAGCTGATTTCTGCAAAAACCGACACATCGCCTCAAGTGCGTGAGAATTTCTGCCCTATCGCTCCTTCGATAAAAACGCAGAGGCAGCCCGATGATGATGGTCTGCACAACTCGATGCTGATGCATCCCATTCACTTCAGTGGAGCCTGACGATGACGCAGTGACCCGGCTGCATGGGAAATACTGCTGCATCGAGCCCTTGATGTCATTACTTTGCTCCATCAAAGGTACTATTTCAGCAGACCCTGCGTGGGTTCTGTAGCCGGCCTATACTCCATTGCAGTCAGTCTGGATTTTGGATTTGAACTCGTCTAATGCAACCTCAAGTAATCTTTTGACCGATAGTGACTTCTAAGCACTGTTTTCACATTTAATCTTTAAAAGTTTATATCTCGACTTCTTCTGATTGGCTTTTTGTCGTTTTAGTCTTGTTTTACTCAGATATATAGTCTCTATTTTTCTCAACCGGTGTGGAGTCTCTTTCTGGTGTCCTTCACTGTGTTGCTGTAACTTAAGCATTGCACAGATACTTTACACAGTGTCTCTTAAGTTAAGCCTGACTGATCTGTGCCAAGCTACCAGAGGGTGAGCACTGGATAATTTAGGGAGTGTAACTGACTTACCCTGACTAGGATTGTGGTCCCTGCATGGACAGGGAGCATACTTCTGCCAACTAGAGACCCAACTTCTAAGATAGATAGATAGATAGATAGATAGATAGATAGATAGATAGATAGATAGATAGATAGATAGATAGATAGATAGATAGATAGATAGATAGATAGATAGATAGATAGAAAGAAACACACACAACCCTATTCATATAGGCATAAGTATGTATACATACATATATCACTAAAAAAACAAAGGTTACAGGGACTTTATAGTTTGGTTAACATTTTACACACACATAAACCATAGAAATTCAGCAGTTACAGTTACAGTTAACTCAAGGAACTATAACTCATGCCCTAAGGTAACTATAACTCACTCTCCCGCCATGCAAAGTTTTTTCATTAATAATTTTACAGCAAATGTTGCACTGATATTACCAATGATGTCATAGAAGATGGCATGAGTCATTGAATACGTGGGGAATTAGCAGTGCATGACAATGGTGCAGTTATATTTACCTTAGGGCACAAGTTATAGTTACTTGAGATAACTGTACCTAGAACTATTTAATTTCTATGGTTTTGTGCTTGTAAAATGTAAACAAAGCTATAACGTCCCTGTATCCTTTTTTTTTTTTTTAGTGAATTTCTATGTTTTTTAACGTAAAGTAATATTCCATTACCATACATTAATCCAACCTCTGCCGCGCACAGCCTTTGGCTGTGTGCGGCGGAGGTGTTGGCCGGAAACAGATGAAAGTCTGCTCCCAGTGGTCGGGAGCATTTTATATGCAGACTTACTGTTTGCTCTCGCTTGGCAGGAGCTTTCCAATAGCTCCCTCCAAGTGAGAGCAAACAGCTATGTCCCGATGGTGGTTACCTCGGGACATAGCAGGAGCTGGCCCTGGGCGGAGTGGAGCGGTGGTGGTCCCCAGAGCCATTAATGGCTCCAGGAGTGGGCCTGTACAGCCCCCCTCCTTTTAAAGTGCACAGCTGTGCCCAGGGGTGGTGGTGGTCTCTGGGGCCGATAGTTAACAGCTTGGCCCTCGGAAGGTGGTGGTCTCCGGGGCTGAAAATGCCATGGAAGGGGGGCGCGCAGCCCCCTCTCCAATGCTTAAAACAGCTTTGCCCCAGGAGAGTGGTGGTTCCTGGGTCCGAAAACGGCCCAGTGGGGGGGGGGCATGCGGTCCGTCTCTTCCTTTTTAATAAGGCCTGGACCCAGGGAGGTGATGTTCCCCAGGGCCGAAATTGTCCTGGCGAGGGGGGCCACTCGCACTCCCCTCCCCAAATTATACAAATAAATACACCCCCATTACCTGGCCCACCCTGCGGTAGGGGCATATAGAAAACAGCTGCTGCTGCCTCAGCTATTTTTTATTTTTATTTTACTGGATTCATGGATCCTCTGTGATTTTGCAGTAAAATTTTGAAAAACGTTTTTTTGTCCCAGGCAGGGTCCCTCTGGGACCCCACCACCAGGTCTAGGTGGTCAGAGTATTTCTACCCCGCGCCCTTGTTTATTTTTTAGTGTGATTTCTTGGAACTCAGCTGAGTCCAATTCCCAAGATGGCTGCCAGAACTCAGCATGAGATCTGTGAGATTCATGGACCCTCCCCGTTTCTAGATATGTATATTTCTTTTTTCTTTAATAACTTCAAAACTACTGAATGTATTTACAATAAATTACAAAAAGGGCTTTCTGCCAAATTTGGTGTAATTCCGAATAGCGATTCGAGCTGTAGTCATGTCTAAAATCCTTTTGAGAAAATGCATTGGAAAACAACATTTTGAGACCCTCCCGCCACTTTTGCCCAGCTCCCGCTTGACAGATTACCCGAAAACTTTCCAGACAGCAGTTAAAGTGACCAGTAGACTAGTTTTGAAAATTTCGTGAATATTCGTGAAACAGCGCCAAAGTTATTTGCAAAACAAAAAACGCCTCATCTATGGGAAACGGGTCCTAACTACAACTCCCTACTAAAGTCTATTTTCTTAAAGAAATCAAAAACAGTGTTACAAAAGCATTAAAAAAGTGTCAAAGATGTATGTGCAAAATGTGTTACATTTTTATAAAAATGTTAAACAATGTATTCAACAAATAGAAATGTACTTGCAAAGTAAAAAATAAATACTACTACAAAAATACAATCCTATCCTAAATAGAACTAATTAGGTTACACTAAAAAAGCAATATATAAATATAACAATGACATATGTATCCAAAAAAAAGTTTGTCCATAAGTGTTTAAATATATATGTCTTAAAAGTGTGTTAAAAAACTCCAATACATGTAATACCAAAAAGTGAATAGAAATGTTGCATCACTGTATGTGGCAAACGTTGTATTTAATTTAGTTGAAAAAACGTATGTATCAAAAAGAAACATTAAAAATCTGCATCAAATAAATGAAGTTACATATATGGATTAAAAACATGTCTAAACTAATAACCATCGTGGGGATGATGTTGGATCAGTAAAAGGGAAAGATTTACTATTCCCAATCTAATCTAAACCATTTTGGGCAGGTGCTGGATACAAAAGCATCAAGATTTACTGTTCACGCCCTAGCGAAACTGTTTCGCTAAACTGTTTTGCGAAAGGTGTTGGGCACTACATGGGTCAAATTTACCATTCTCACTCCAATTAAAACAATTTTGCAGAAGGTGTTGAGTACCAACAGTGGTCACATTTCGTATTCCCACTCCAATGTAATCCATTTTGCAGAGGATGTTATAAACTAAAGGAGTACGATTTAATATTCTTACTCCAATCTAATCAATATTGGGAAATGTGTTAGACTCTAAAGGGTTCAGATTTACTTCTTCCCACTCCAAGCTAATCCATTTTACACAGGCCACCTAGAAATAGATGTCTAGCCATGGTAGCAGAGGGAAACTGTTTCTATCTATCTATCTATCTGTCTATCTATCTATCTATCTATCTATCTATCTATCTATCTATCTATCTATCTATCTATCTATCTATCTATCTATCTATCTATCTATCTATCTATCTATCTATCCATCTATTTGTCTGCGTGCATAACTATCTACCTGTCAGTCTACCTTTCTATCTGCCTGTCTATCTATTAACCTGGCTGTCTGTCTATCTTATGTGTGTATCTAGCTATCTACCTGTCTTTCTGCGTAACTATATAACTGCCAGTGTGTCTATTTACCTGTCTGTCTATTAATCTATCTATCTATCTATCTATCTATCTATCTATCTATCTATCTATCTATCTATCTATCTATCTATCGATATCTTTGCAACTTCAAACTGTCCATCTTTGCAAGTGTATCTATCTATTTATTTATCTATGTGCAAGTTTATCTATCTGTCTTTATCTGCAAGGTCATCTATGGGTTTACCCACACGACCCTATCTATCTATCTATCTATCTATCTATCTATCTATCTATCTATCTATCTATCTATCTATCTATCTATCTATCTATCTATCTATCTATCTATCTATCTATCTATCCATGTTTTCAAACGTCCCCATCTATCTGTATTAATGATTTAAAAAACATTACCAAAGGCAATAGGATGGCAGCCAATACCAGACCAATTGGCTTGCTTAGGTCAGGCTTTAGTTTGGCCTTTTGATTTTACTAAAACCAGTGCAGAACATACTACTCACAGAGGCTTGCAGCCAGGCTTCATCTGTATGTCTGTTGTTTTTGTCATTCACATTTTTCGTATACCCACTGTACACAAGTCTATAGCATGTCTGCAAGTAAGGAGTGCACTTTGTTTTCTGGTGACACAATATTACGCCGTCCTCGCATCAAAGAAAGAGAATCTTCAGGTTATCACCAAGGCGCTGGCTTTCTTCAAATGAAAAAGTCTGTAAGACTTGTATGAATTTATTCGCGCCACTTGCTCAACGATTTTCACATGATGTCTGTCCAGAACACAGGCCACCTAGAAATATATGCCCCGCCATACACCCCGCATGCATGGAAGTGGAGTGAGGCTGTATTAAATGTAAAATAATAAATAAATTACTTGGTTAGCCAAGTGAACAAACGTGCACGTAGCACAGGAGATTCACGGCTGCGCTATTGCGCTTCCCCAAGAGAGATGAGCAGAGACAGCCTTTAAAATTACAGCTTCCAGATCTCCTGCTCCCTCCTCCCACCTCGTGCACAATCCCGTCTCTGTGAAGAAATAAAATCAAATATTTATAAATTATATATAAAAACGTTAATAATAACATAAGTAAAATATTTATAACCTACATTTTCATTTTCTGAAACAATATACCGATGATATCAATATTGTAAAAATGAAAAGCGAATAATTTTAAAATAGACATTTACTTTTTATGAAAAAATGTAAATTAAATTAATTTTTTTTAAAATACCTTAATAAATGTATCAGATAATATAATTTAATGACAAATTAACTGAATATATATGATGACTACGTGTATACACCCAATTAAAATCTATTTTAGATACATTGAAACTGTTTATGTTTATTTAATTTTTAAAAATGAATAAATGTATTGATGATGAAACAAAAAAATAATATATTTTTCAGTATTAAGGGCCCGATTACGAGACTGGCAGACTTAGAACCGCCAGCCTCCTAGTGGCAGCCGGACCGCAGCGGCTGTGGTGATCCGACCACCACATTACAAGATTGGCAGGTGGACCCACCAACTGACCGCCATCCCTGCCAGGATCCAGCCAATGGAGTGACTGCGGTCTTGGGTGAAATCAATCAGGGAGGAGCTGAACTCAGTGCCGCCCTCCTGATTACAACCTTATTCTCCGCCATGAAAAGGCTGGTGGAGAACAAGTGCAGGGGTACACGGGGGGGCATGGGCAGTGCTGGGGCACCCCTGCCCAGTACCCTTGCAATGCACAGTATGCTGTGCAGACAGTGCGCATTTCAAAGGTGCTGTTGCACCCTGCATGGGGCAGCATTGCAGTCGGCTCAATTATGAGCCAGGAACAATGCTGCCACACCTTCCCCACTGGGCTGACCAGTGGGAACCTTGGTTACTGCCAGTGAGCCCAGCTGGAAAGTTGTAATAGGCCTGGTGGGAAGACCTCCGGGACCACGGCGGTCTTAAAACCACGGTGCTGACGGGCCGAAGGTAGGTCCCCCAGCCTCGTAATGAGGCCCTAAATCTTAAATTTCAAAATATGATATTTGTAAAACAAAAATCTATAAGTTCAATACTTACACTAAATAAAATATAAATATACAAACTGATACTTAAATATCTCCCCACCATGTTGCCCAATGTAAACATCATATTAATACAAAATAAAACATATTATTATTAAAAACGTTTTAAACCATTACAAAATTAAATTGCATGAAATAAAATTCTAACTTTAATATTTAATGAATACCCATTTTTAATTATCAAAACATTACATTTATGAAAAGTACAGAGAAAAAAAATTAAGCTGGGATTCATTTATAATATAAAATATAACTTAAATAAAAATTGCAATAATATTGCAATAATACATAAGTGCATTTATAGAATGTTAGAATTGTATTAAACACTGACACTATAAATATATATATATATATATATATATATATATATATATATATAACATAAACACAAGAGGTACATTAAAAAAAGTAAGAAAAAATTAAATTTAAAACGCGTGTACTTTAAATTAAATCATTACAAAAATTAAGAAATTACGACATTATCAAAACCACAAAAACTGTTTTAAGATTTACATAGAAATCCGTAAAAGTTACAATACGGTAAATATAAAATTACTATTTAAATAATTAAAATCTAAAAAATAAAATCCTTATTTATACAAACACATTTTAGAAATCTTCCCATCTGTTTCCTCTATAAAACCAAAATCTTGCTACTAAAATGTTATCAACCAAATAATTGTGCTTTTAGCCAATTATTTTTTTTAATATTGGTGAGGGCCCAGAAGCTCCTCCCAACAGTAAAGTTTTGGAAAAATAAGTTTGTCAAAACAAACCAAGCAGTGGCAAAGGCAAAACGTTGGCAGTCAACGGGACACATCTATTCCCCATTTCATGAAACCCATTTCACATTACTACTGATAACCTTCATCTTTCCTCCATGCTTTGCGACTGCAGAAATGGCCTGCAGTCGCACTGAATTGCGAATGGCAAGGCCCCTTGGCCGCCACTTTCCCTTGCAGCATCACCCAAAATGCCATTGACTTTGCAAATGTAAAGTGTTTCGCGCATTAGCTCCAGGCCCATTATCCTGGCATTTATTGCTTATATTTGAAAACTCCTGCTTGACTGTGAAAAATTGCTATAACTGATCACCAAAATGAGCCATAATGAGCTTGCCAAATCCTCTGTGTAGTTCATGACGCTTTAATTCCCAGCTGCAATTTATTTTACAGTTTGGTCTTGGAATACAGCTAGTACTGTGTTTTTTGCTTCTTGACACTTTTTCTGAACCCTCAGTGAAAGTGCAAAAGTGACTGACGTTTCCATTGTGGAAATGGTCGACCCTCTAGTCAGAGTTATTTAAATTCTTAGCAGACTTCAAAGTCATTTAGTGGAAGGAAATTAAACCCGTGACTCACCGCATTATGTGCTTGGTCAGACACTATAATTCACTCTTGCTGAAATGCCACTAATCAGACATGATCAGCCCAGCCCTGCAGCAGAGATCTATGAACAAGCATCATACAGTGATACCAGACCCAGATAAGTGCATCAACTGTGTATCAGAAAATAACAATAGCTGCATCCTAGATGTAAATTCTGCAAAAGATTACCCGGTCTCCTCAGGGTTTCCACCTTTCTCAAACTCTGGCCCTTTGTTTATGTCTGAGGTCGTGGAAGTAGCAAGAGCTAGTACTTCAAGAGAATTTTGAGTGAAGTACCCTGTATTTATTAAAATTGTAATTCCATCACTGTTTTTATTAATAATCATTTGATCGAATAAGTTTGTCAGTTTCTTTTACCTTACATTTCCTTTTTCCTATTTTTTATTTTCCTATTGTCCTTACTGCTTTTAGATAGAAACTCTGGCCACGACGGTAAACCACTGACCAGCTTGCAACTCTGCCTCTAAACATCATCAAACCCCCTACTTTAATGTATTTATGTTTTTTGAGGTTTTACAGAAAATAGCAATAACTCCATTCACAGAGAGGAAGTAGTGAGATTAGATGAACAAAATATATTTTGTTACAAGGCGGTCTGTGGTGGCAAAGAGGTAAGACAATGTTCAAAAAGACATAGGCCACCGAGAAAGAGGATGTAATAGAAATCATATAAGCATAACACTGGCTTAGGCCTGGTGGCAGGTGACTAGATGTGGGGCATTTGTTCCCTATCAGCCTAGGAGGGACAAATGGCGTAGGCCCGGGAACTTCATTCACTTGAAAGGGACAGAGGTGATGGCTGCTCAGTCATGGTTTAGTGTAAGGAGATGCCTGAACAAGGGAAAGGCCATGGCCCCAAGGCCTGCTCTAGCTGGTCCGGCACCAAAACCATTGGGAAGGAGGCCACCTCAAACACATAAAAGGTGATGGGAGGATGCTTGCAATAAGTCTGAACACTGCCAATCGGCCATGGTAGCATTCCAACCCATTGTTCTTTTTTCTCACCATGCCACCTCGGATTAGACCAAGCCATATGCAAATCGTTCTGCTCTATAATAATAACGATAAGAACAGTCCAGCCTGAACTGCCAAGCCAGGTCTTCTCTGACCTGGAACTCAAGCAACCCAAGACTGGTTTCACCCTGATTAGAGCTTTTCAGTTGGGTGTAGACAAAAGAGCTCTGCACAAGGGAGAATGGTTTATATCTTCTTGAATTTTAGGACTGGGGGATCTATGGGATTGTAAATCATGGCAAACATGAACACATAGGGGGTCATTACGACCCTGGCGGTCGGTGGTAAAGCGGCGGTAAGACCGCAAACAGGCCGGCGGAAAAAAAAAATGGAATTATGACTTCAGTGGTTACCGCCGCGGTCATCTGCCACTTCACCATTCCGACCGCCATGGCGGTGAAGACCGCTGGGCTGGAGATTGCGGTCTCCAGCCCGGCGGTCGTCACTAGACTGCCAACGGTATCAGGACCCTGCATACCGCCATGTATCTCGGGTGGTTGGGAACCGTCATGAGATCCATGGCGGTAGGCACTATCAGTGCCAGGGAATTCTTTCCCTGACACTGATAGGGGTTTCCCCCACCCCCCGCTACTCCCCACGAATCCTCCCCTCACCCCCCCGCCCACCTGCCACCCCCCAAAGGTGGTACAACCCCCCTACCCACCCCGACCCCGAACATGCATGCACATATACACACCCCTACATGCACACACCCCAACATGCACATATACACAGCCCTACACGCACACATAGACCCCGACAACACATACCCGCACACATACAAACAGACATGCACACCGTCTGACCCGCACACATTTCCCATACACACAACACCCCCGCACGCATACACTCACTCACTCACCCCCTCTACACTCTCACACGCACACCCCATGCACGCACACAACACACAATGCCCCCCCCCACCTCCTTTTCTAACGGACGATCAACTTACCTTGTCCGTTGATCCTCCGGGAGGGGACGGGATCCATGGGGGCAGCTCCGCCACCAGCACACTGTCACCAGAACACCGCCACACCGAATCATGGGACGTGATTCAGTGGGCGGTGTTCTGTTGACGTGGCGGACCTCCACTTTCCCACCGTCCGCCAGTATGGCTGCTGGTGGCTTTCCGTACGAAAAAGCACGGCGGGCTGCCAGCGGTCATAATACGCTGCCGTCTTCAGCACGGTGGTACCTCGGTAGTCTTGCGAAAAGACCGCTGAGGTCATAATGACCCCCATAGTGTGTAGGGTTGCTACCAGGAACTTTTCCCCATTGGTTAAGGGGCATCCAGGCGTCACCACCACCCATTGGTTATTGCCAAACATAAATGTGACAATCCAAGGAACCCTCCAAAGAAAACCTTCTGGACCTCCTAAAGAACAGAAGGGGACTGGGCACTGATTGCTGTGATCTGAGAGAAGCCCTGAAGGAACAGACCTGCTCCCTCTTGTACCCAGACAAAGAAGTGGAGGCCAAAGGTCAGTGGGTTGGCCTCCTCTGTGGCTATAGGGATAGAAGAAGCTGCAGGAGGGCTTTTTCTTGAAGTGACCAGTGATCAGCCACACTATGAAAGGTATACCACACTACATCACAGAGTTGCTGAGGTGCTCACTGTGGTCATTGAATAGTACAGGGTAGTACTGAGCACCAAGGGACTCAGGACTCCAGTTGGATTTTTCTTCACGCAAAATTGTTTATGTTTTCCACATTGAGTTCTGTTTCAGAGCTAGGATTGAAACATCTGACGAAATTTCTCTCTACATATTTTCTTTTATTTAATGTTTGCATAATAATATCATGGTTGACAGTATAAACTATTAATGAAAAGTCTAAAAGCTTTAGGAAGTAGTTTAAATTGTTATTGAACATGCATAGTATATCATCTGAAAGTTTTAGGATGGCGATGTCCTTGCTATGTCATGTGTGGAAGGGAGATTGGTGTTCACTAAGTAGGTTGTTAAGATTCATGCAATTTTTTCTACCTAGCTGCTACATCATTTTACAAAGTGTAGAAATGCTCCTCTTTGTTCACCTTCTCCTGCGGGTTTTTTGAGGAGTTTTAAGAGGCAAGTAGTTAGGAAATCTGGATTGTTCCCCTTTTGTAGTAGGAGATCAGTATTTCCACTCAGGTCGCGACTGTCATCATTTGATTTCTTTTTCTAGGTAGACCGGGAGGCATTTTAATGTAAACTATTTGAAAAGTTTTCTTTTAGTGATTATCTTCTCAAAAGTAAAGACCAAGATGGACTTGAATTCTGACTAAGCAGCTCAAACATTTACTGGCACCAATGTGAAAGTGAAATTGGGCTATCTGCAAGGATATGTTCTTCAATGTTGAGATGCAAGTGGTCAATTCCTTCCATTAGTAACAAAGTGTATATTACCCCGGTCTCCTAACTCTTTTAAGAGTTCAAACGTTTTATAGATATTTTGTTGCTAGATCATTAGATGATTTTAAAATGTCTGCTTTGGATTTGAGATTTTTTTGCAGTTGAGCCTTCCTTCATTTCAGGAGCATTGCGTAAGAGGTGGTTCCAGTTTTACTATATCTTCTTTAAAAATTCAGCCTCCCTAAGAATCAATGGATTTTATATTTTGGTTCCCCTATCTGGGTGTTCCAGCAATGTGGATGTTCATTTGAGAGTTTTGCTGTATCTTTGGTGTTACCATTGTCACTAGGGGTTTGTGTGTCAAGGTGGCTGCTGACATGATGGTAAAGCACTTCTATCTTAATTTCTGAACTCACTGGCCCAACACATGTTTCATAATGGCTGTTTCTTCTCAGTGAGTCATGGGGGAAGAGATGGTAAAGGGCATAAGTGAGTGTTCCTACCAGTTTACTGGTATGGACTTGCTTAACTTAATTATATATTTCTAGAGGTAATAAGGTCCATAATACTTTCTTTCTTTTGAGTGGGGACAGCCAAGTGTCAGGCGAGGTGTGGTTTTCCACGTCAAGCAAGGCACAGAGGAGTTATGTGACTTAGCATGTTGGAAACTGTACTTCAAATTAAAATCCTCTAGGAAGATGCTCACTGAGCACGAAAGAAGATGATTGGCAAGGGACCCAATGTAGTCATCAGAAAAAAATGGTTATTCTGAAGAGGGTGGTATAAGAGATGGTATCTAGTGGAGTTTGCTGTGCTAACGTCACAAAGAAAGCAATGGAAAGCCTAATGAGAGTGGTTCTGGGAGAAAATAAAAGACACATATCATGTTGATAAAAGCCACTCATCTGACCTTCTTGCCCATTCTGTTTTTTAGTTGTAATTGATAGCCCTCTGTGACAAGGATGTCCAAGTAGAGTTGAGAATTCTAGGTAATCCAGGTCTTTAAAAGCACAAGAAGATCCAACTTGCCTTTACAACCAATATGGCATTGGAGATGGCCAGTCTACATTTGAGAAGGGCATATTTCAGGTGGCTGAGGTCTTTTGGTTTAAGAACAGTTGGAATCATTGAAATGTAAATAGCATTGGTGATACATAAATCTTTGCTTAATAAAAGTAATTGTAAGGGCATTTGGGTTTGATCTGAGTCTGATGACAGGATATCCGAGAGAGATGAGGCTATGAGACTGGTTAGCAAGTTTGTTTCGAGTTAATCAAGGGAGTTATCCTGCAGTTGGTGTTCTTAAGGGAGTGGGTCTCTAGCACTGTGTGGGGTGTTTTTCGAGGTTTCTCTCTTCAGATTCAGGGGATGCAGCAAGAATTTTGGATGCCTTGAGTACTGTGGTATTGTCAGCAGGTGTGAAGATCTGAAGGCAGCATTTGTGCTTGCTCTGGAGCTTGACGCCTCTTTAAGGATTCAGTGACTGGCAATCGTTTAGATGCTCTTAATGTTGCTCTGAAAATTAGTTTGATACAGAAGGGTTCTGTTACATTTGAAATTTGATGGCAGGTAAGGTGCAGAGGAGGATGGGGGCTGTGAATCTTAGGTGATGCTACTGCTCACTGTGGCGGTGACAGGTGGGCTAAGTGTGCTCATGGTATCACCGGTCAGTAATTGTGAAGCTTAAGGATGGCCTCCTGGCCAGTGCTAAGCCTTTTTGATGATTCTTTGGTAGGATTCTTTAGTGTGGTATTAGTATCAGGTTTGGCATGGTATCAATTTTTGAGAGTTGATGGAATTGAAAAGTCCTGCTGATGTGGCAGCATCAAGGCTGTGAGAGACAACGGGGAGAATATTGTAAATTGGATGGAGGCGTAATAATGAGTCTCTGAAGCCATATTGGCACCTACATATGGTGTTTTCAACAGTCCATTTGTGAATCCCGTTGTGCTGGAAAGAACCAACAGTTTTTCCTACCTGTGAATTAGTTTTGATTCCTATGGCTTTTGGCCGCCCAATATAGCGTCTCTTAGGCCAAAGTTTTCTCGAGCAGTCTGTGCTTACCAGGAGGGAGTTTCTTGCTGCTGCTCTTACAAATTTATAAAACACAATGTGCCCCGGTTGCAATCTATGGTGCTGAGATTTGGGGTATCTCAAACAGTGCTGCTATTCAGATTATCCATGTATGATATAGGTGTTGTAATGATGTATTGCTTTAAAATCTTAATCCCTGTATACTTTGCCATGTGTTTTAATTGTGTCGTATGCACTTTTATGGATATTTTATGCTTCAGAATAAAGGATTTATTGATTGATTTATAGATAATGAGTCTCTGTTGGGACGGCTGACTAATGATGTCAGGTGGTGGCAAGAATTCAAGCATTTGGGTTGATGTGGTGGCATCTGGGGTAGGTAACATTTTAGCTTTCAGGGTGTCTGAACCCCTTTCATAGGGCCAAGGGGCATGTACGGGCTACTGGAACAACTGTGGTGGTTGAGGCATTTTACTTCTGTTGTCACCGGGCCCAGAATACTATGGGTCCTGATCAACCAAGTAACCCTTTTGCACTTGACTCTCAGTTGTAGCCGTCGTCGAGCAGTCAAGGTTCCCTCAGAGGAATATCCATACAGATCAGTGAACACGACTTATAGCTCAAAATGTAAACAGTACACACAATAACTCAATGCCCAGTCCAATACTCACTTTTCTAACTTGCAAAGGTATACAACATTCAGAAGCAAAATTCAGAGCAGTTATCAGGCAAACCCCTGCCCCACTCTCCATCTTGTAACGTGCTCAGGGTTATTCCCCATTGTTAGACCTGACAGAACGTAGGGTGGTCATACCCCAACTTTTTGCCTGTCTCACTCCACTTTTCTGACACTACTGTTGCTGGTTTTAAGACTGCACACTTTACCACTGCTAACCAGTGCTAAAGTGCCTATGCTCTCTCCTTTAAACATGGTAACATTGGTCCATCCCCAACTGGCATATTTGATTTACCTATAAGTCCCTAGTAAAGTGCACTACATGGGCCCAGGGGCTGTAAATTAAATGCTACCACTGAGCCTGCAGCACTGATTGTGCCACCCACCAAAGTAGCCCCTTAACCATGACTCAGACCTGCCATTGTGTGCAGTTTCACTGCCACTTCGACTTGGCATTTAAAAGTACTTGCCAAGCCTTAAACTCCCCCTTTTCTACATATAAGTCACCCCTTGAGTGGGCCCTAGGTAACCCATAGGGCAGGGTGCAATGTAGGTAAAAGGCAAGACATGTACCTATGTGTTTTATATGTCCTGGTAGTGAAAAACCCCTTAATTCGTTTTTCACTAATGTGAGGCCTGCTCCTTTTACAGACTAGCATTAGGACTGCCCTCATCTACTTTTTGAGTGGTAGATTATGACATGAAAGGGGTAACCAGGTTATACTTAGTATGGTCAGAATGGTGAGGTTGAATTTTATATTACTATTTTAGAAATGCCACTTTTAGAAAGTGAGCATTTCTCTACACTTAAAAAGCATCTGTGTCTTGCAGCCTGTCTTCAATCAACGTCTGGGCTGAGCTGGTTGACAGATCCCTTGTGCATTTCACCTAAACAACCATAAACACAGGAAACTCAGCTGCACTCATCTGCATATTGAATGGGCATTCCTGGGCTGGAAGGGGGGGGGAGCCTGACACTTACATTAAGAAGGCCAGTGGCCTGCCCTCACACAATGGACTGCCAAACCCCCTACTGGGAACCTGGAAGACAGGATTGCAATGAAAGGGGAACCTGTGCATTTCAAAACCACTCTTTGAAGTCTCCCCCACTTTAAAGGCATTTTTGGGTATAGAAGCTGGGTCTCGGACCCCAACAACTCAGACACGTCTGGATCTACTTCTGCATCCTGTCAAAAGGGACTGCCTGGCTGCCCAAAGGACTCGTCTCGACTGCTTTGCTGAGAAGGACTGCTGCCATGCTGTTGCCCTGCTGGCCGCTGACGTCACTGAGAAGGACTCTGCCGTCTCCAAACGTGCTCTCCAAGGGCTTGTATTGAGTTTGCCTCCTGTTTTCTGAAGTCTTAGGGCCAAAAAACACTTAGGCCCTCATTACAACCCTGGCGGTCGGTGTTAAAGCGGCGGTAATACCGCCAACAGGCCGGCGGAAAAAAAATGGGATCACGACCATGGCGTAAACCGCCAACATAGACAGCCACTTTAACACTCCGACCGCCACAGCGGTAGAAACAAACACCGCGGCGGTAACCGCCAACAGACAGGCGGAGGACAAAGTACCGCCCACTGTATTTCAAGACGCCTATCCGCCACCTTTTCCGGGGCGGAACCAACGCGATCAAAAGCACGGCGGAAACAGTACACAGAAGGGAAAACACTCACCTCTCGACACCCAACGAGGAACCAGGACGCCATGGAGCCCGAGTTACAGGTCCTGCCCATGATGGTGTATCTTCTCATCTACCAGGAGTACGAACGGCGGCAGCGACGACCGCGTGAGTACTGCACCTACAGCACAGGGGAGGCGGGGGAAAGAGAGTGACACACACACGCAACACGCAATACCCCCACCCTCACCCACAACAACATACACACAAATACATGCAGCAACATTACATATACACCTCCCCACCCCCTGAAAGAACGCAAGGACAAAAGGACATGATTGTAACCAGTGTAATCATGAAAAATCAGATAGTCAAAATTCAAAATTCAGTATATACAAATATGTACACCAACTACACAAGTCCGGATAGTGTACCAATCATTGTCCGTGGACCACTGGGCCCAAAATGCATGGGTGAAGCCCACACTAGATACCTGACTGAAAACGGAGAGAACACTGCTGGGGCATCAGATCGAAAATATCCAGGCACCTCAGGGTGAGTGGGAGGGGGGCACCTCAGCCAGATGACCGCACGACGCCACTGCTGCACGAGGGGGTTCCATGCCCATTGCTGTATCCTGGGGAGTACAAAACCACAGTCTCTCAAGTCTCTCCAGTGGGTGGTTTGCCCACTGCATTATCCTGGGGAGTGCAAAGCCACAGTCTCTCAAGTCTCTCCAGTGGGTGGTTTGCCCACTGCTGTATCCTGGGGAGTGCAAAGCCACAGTCTCTCAAGTCTCTCCAGTGGGTGGTTTGCCCACTGCTGTATCCTGGGGAGTGCAAAGCCACAGTCTCTCAAGTCTCTCCAGTGGGTGGTTTGCCCACTGCATTATCCAGGGGAGTGCAAAGCCACAGTCTCTCAAATGGATGTCATTCTCCACTGTTTCTAGAGGGGGCCTTGTGCCCAGAGTGCTTCATCCTGCCAAGAACTGAGGTAGTGGATGTCATTCTCCACTGGTTCTGGAGGAGGCATGGTGCCCAGAGTGCTTCATCCTGCCAAGGACTGAGGTAGTGGATGTCATTCTCCACTGGTTCTGGAGGGGGCCTTGTGCCCAGAGTGCTTCATCCTGCCAAGGACTGAGGTAGTGGATGTCATTCTCCACTGGTTCTGGAGGGGGCATGGTGCCCAGAATGCTTCATCCTGCCAAGGACTGAGGTTGTGGATGTCATTCTCCACTGGTTCTGGAGGGGGCATGGTGCCCAGAGTGCTTCATCCTGCCAAGGACTGAGGTAGTGGATGTCATTCTCCACTGGTTCTGGAGGGGGCATGGTGCCCAGAGTGCTCCACATGCAGTGTGGACGGTACAATTCCCTCACCTGGGTGTGCGTGCCACGAGATTGGCGAGGTACAGGTAGCATGATACGCCATGGAGGCAGCGACACACCCCACACTGCTGCGGCTTCGCCTTCCACCTGCAGGTGCAAACAGTGATGGAAGTCATGCCTCATGGAAGCTGCCCATGGCGGCTGTACCTGTTGATGCGGTGGGCACAGAGGTGCCCGCCACCGCAAGGGAGCTCCCATCAGAGGAGGAGTCGCTGTCACTGGTGTATGCTCCTGTCCCCGCCGTGGAGCTCCCCTCGCCCTCCATCCCACTGGTGGCTTCAGACTACGTTGCTTCACCCTTCAGGGCCAAGTGGGTTGCAGCTCCCTCCTGCTCCGGTGCCAATGCTCCTCCGCCTGATGATGCTATTGAACACAAGAACAGGGAGACCACAAAAAGGGGGGGGAAGACAGAAGAAAAACATGTTCAGTGTATGCAACACCACTACCGTTGGCGGACACAACACACATGGAGCAGCCCTCTGCACTACGCAATGCACTAACAGTTCGTAGAAATTTCACCTGACCATGGGGTGCGAGGCCTAAGCCCATTTGCTGCACACCTGGAAGTCACAGGAGCCTGACTAGGTGTAGATGGCTCTTACCACTAGTGGGGTTGGGGTGCCACATAGCCTGCATCACAAGGGACCTTGTCTACCAAGTTCGCCCTGGCCTAGGGGAACCCACTGCCTAGCTCCCCTACCCAGACACCTTGTTATGCGCGCAGAGACAGCTGAATGAGAGTGTACTCACCCCCTTGTGGCTGCTGTGATGCCCTCAAGCGCCCATCCAACTCCGGATATGCCACCGCCAGGATCCGGGACATCAGAGGGGTCATGGTGCGACGGGCACCCCTTCCACGTTGGGATGCCATCCCCAGCTGGGCCTCCGCCGTCTTCTTGCTCCAGCGACACAGGTCCTCCCATCTTTTACGGCAGTGGGTGTTCCGTCTGTGGTAGACCCCGAGGGTCTGGATGTCCTTGGAGATGGCACGCCAAATACCCTTCTTCTGGTGGCCACTGACCTAGAAGAATGGCACAGGGGGAAAGGAAATTACTCACCCGTCCGGACCGTCATACTCATTGCCCACCAGTTCCCACCCATGCCCTGACGCACATACACTCACCATCCGCACATGCAGGCCTCAGCCCCCCCCATGTATCTTCAATCCACACCACTCAAAGCAGGCATGCTCACAGTGTACTCACCTGTTTGTCTGGAGGACCGTACAGTAGCGTGTACTGGGGGAGGACCCCATCATCTAGTTCTCCAACTCCTCCGAAGTGAAGGCAGGGGTCGTTTCCCCAGGCACTGTAGCCATTGTCGCTTCCAGACACAGGTCACAGCAGCACTTGCAGTGTAGGTCCTCTCCTGTTGAAGGTCAGGTATCAAGTGAGTGAACAGACAGATAATGGCGGTCACGTCCGCGGCGGTGTGTACCGTCACCGCCGGCGTACATCGTCATTGGCTCCTGGGACCCAGAGGGCCCAATGTTAACCAATGTAAAATTGCGCCACGGTCTTCGACCGCCCACCGCAACGGTGTACAACACCAGCACAGTTACCTCATATCCCCTTGTCCCACCTTACAGGTCAGGCAGCCACCATTTCAGGGGGCCACATGGGATGGATAATAACTGTCTAGGCCGGGAATACAGACAGATACCGGCACATTGCGGATTAATAACGTTTCTGCAAATAACACATTGTGATACCTCAGTGTTGGATGACTCTCTGCTCGCTTTTCTCCTCCATAGGGCACGTCTGCTGGGGCAGGTGATGAGATGGCGGCATCCTCCGGTGTACAGACCCCTGGTGGACCTGTCGACAATGGAAGAGAGACACATCATAATCACATACAGACTTGATCGTGCAACAATCCTGGAACTGTTTGCCCAGTTGAAGCCAGACCTGATGTCAGCTATCAGCCATCCCACAGGGATACCCCCTCTAGTGCAGGTCCTGTCTGTACTCCATTTCCTGGCCAGTGGGTCTTTTCAAACAACAGTGGCCATGGCATCAGCAATGTCCCAGCCAATGTTTTCTAACGTGTTGTCCAGAGTGTTGTCTGCCCTGCTGAAACACATGCGCAGCTACATCGTTTTCCCTCAGGTGGAGGATTTGCCCACATTGAAAGGTGACTTCTATGCCCTGGGACATATCCCCAACATCATTGATGCCATTGATGGGACACATATGGCATTTGTCCCCCCCGCAGGAATGAACAGGTGTACAGAAACCGGAAGAGCTACCATTCCATGAATGTGCAGATGGTGTGTTTGGCAGACCAGTACATCTCCCATGTCAATGACAAGTATCCTGGCTCTGTGCATGACGCTTACATTTTGAGAAATAGCAGCATCCCTTATGTGATGGGGCAACTCCTGAGGCACCGTGTGTGGCTAATGGGTGAGGCCAAGATCCCAATATAGTTGACATAGGTGTCTGGGGTTGTCCCTAAGGGTTAGTGTGTGTCTAACAGTTGTCCCTCGACATTTGCAGGTGACTCTGGTTACCCCAACCTGTCATGGCTTCTGACCTCAATGGGGAATCTCAGGACAAGGGCAGAGGAATGCTACAATGAGGCACATGGGCGAACTAGGAGGATAATCAAACCCACCTTCGGCCTCCTGAAGCCCAGATTCCGGTGCCTCCATCTGACAGGTGGTCCCTATACTACTCACCAAAGAAGGTGTGTCAGATAATCGTGGCCTGCTGTATGCTGCACAACCTGGCTTTGCGACGCCAGGTGCCTTTTCTGCTTTTCTGATCTTGTGGCAGCTGTGGAGCCGGTAGGCAGTGAAGAAGAGGAGGCAGAAGAAGAAGATATCGACAATCGAAACAACATCATCATGCAATACTTCCTGTGAGACACAGGTAAGAAGATGTCACTGCTTCCCACATCTCATACTATTGTTGGAGCTAGCATAAATCTTTCATTTTCACTCAGTGTATGGACACTGACTTGTCACTTTGACCTTCCATTTCACAGATCTGGGTCCCACTTTGTGCCCTCTGCTATGCTTACTCCTGGCCTACAGCTGTGTAACATTGGTATGTGCACAAGTACATTGACATTGCTATATTTCAGAAATGTTGCAATTACACATTAGTGAAAGCACAGACTGACTCCAGATTGTTTTGCAAATTAAGTGTGTTTATTCCTGTGTAAATAAGTGGAGTGGGTTGTAAAATGGGCTGGGGTGATGGTGGAGGTATGTCCATGGCAGAGTCCAGTCTATTTGTTTCACAGGTGCATTGTCCAAAGGGGCATAGGAAGTGGAGCAATAGCAGTTTAAGGATGGACAGGGTGACATAGTGGGACAGAAGGGTGACATTCAGGGGGGTCTTATTTCCTGGCGGGGTTCTTGGCAATGTTCTCTGTCTTGTTCCTGGATCTCAGGGACCATTTGCGGGTTGGTACTCCATGTGCAGGGGGTGGGGTGCTGGTGTCGTGGTCCTGTGGCGGTGCCTCCTGTCCACTAGCGCCGGCAGAGGTGGAGGGCTGTTCATCATCCAGGCTAGTGTCAGGGGCCCGTTGGTGTGCCACTGGGTCCCTCCTGGTGTTGAGAAGGTCTGCCAGCACCCCTGCAATGGTGACCAGGGTAGTGTTGATGGACTTCAAGTCCTCACTGATCCCCAGGTAGTGTTCCTCCTGCAGCTGCTGGGTCTCCTGAAACTTGGCCAGTACAGTGCCCATAGTCTCCTGGGAATGGTGGTATGCTCCTATGATGTTGGAGAGTGCCTTGTGGATAGTGGCTTCCCTGGGCCTGTCCTCCCCCTGTCGCACAGCAGTTCTCCCAGCTTCCCTGTTATCCTGTGCCTCTGTCCCCTGAACTGTGTGCCCACTGCCACTGCTCCCAGGTCCCTGATCATCCTGTGTTAATGGGGTTGCCTGGGTTCCCAGAAGTGGTGGACACACTGCTGATTGACTTGTCCTGGGGACAGAGGGATGGGGCTGCTGGGTGGGTGCGACCTCTGACCTGTTTCAGGTCCTGAGCTCGCCCCCCACGACCGCAGCACCAACCTGCTGCCTCCTGCCTCGGTCCCCTGACCACGCTGCTGTTTGCGTGTTCGAGGCCCTCCTCCACCCGCAGGCATCCTCCTGCGCCTCATCCCTGGGGTCTAGTGGGCTCTGACTAGCTTCACTTGACCCGTGTGCCGCTTTCCGCCGTCCCGTAAGTGTTTTTCGTTTTTCTCGCTTTTTTTCAGCGCCTCGCCGCCGGCGCTTCTGCCCCCTTTGTGCCCCCCTGATTGCTGTCTCCCCGATCGTATATTGTGCCATTTTGTTTTTTTCTGATTGTGTGCTTTTCTTATTGTAACTGCTGTTTTTTGCTCGTTTTCAGTGTTTTTGCCCCTTGTGCGCTCCCCGTTCCCTGCCGCTGCCTCCCTGCGGCCCCGCCCCCCTCGCGCCCCCCATTTGCCGCTCCCTCCCGCCTCCCAGCTGCTCCTCCCTCCCCCCTCCCTTCTTAATGGCTGGCGCTGCGCGTCGCGAGTGAGCGACCTCTGACCTGTTTCAGGTCCTGAGCTCGCCCCCCACGACCGCAGCACCAACCTGCTGCCTCCTGCCTCGGTCCCCTGACCACGCTGCTGTTTGCGTGTTCGAGGCCCTCCTCCACCCGCAGGCATCCTCCTGCGCCTCATCCCTGGGGTCTAGTGGGCTCTGACTAGCTTCACTTGACCCGTGTGCCGCTTTCCGCCGTCCCGTAAGTGTTTTTCGTTTTTCTCGCTTTTTTTCAGCGCCTCGCCGCCGGCGCTTCTGCCCCCTTTGTGCCCCCCTGATTGCTGTCTCCCCGATCGTATATTGTGCCATTTTGTTTTTTCTGATTGTGTGCTTTTCTTATTGTAACTGCTGTTTTTTGCTTGTTTTCAGTGTTTTTGCCCCTTGTGCGCTCCCCGTTCCCTGCCGCTGTCTCCCTGCGGCCCCGCCCCCCTCGCGCCCCCATTTGCCGCTCCCTCCCACCTCCCAGCTGCTCCTCCCTCCCCCCTCCCTTCTTAATGGCTGGCGCTGCGCGTCGCGAGTGAGCGACCTCTGACCTGTTTCAGGTCCTGAGCTCGCCCCCCACGACCGCAGCACCAACCTGCTGCCTCCTGCCTCGGTCCCCTGACCACGCTGCTGTTTGCGTGTTCGAGGCCCTCCTCCACCCGCAGGCATCCTCCTGCGCCTCATCCCTGGGGTCTAGTGGGCTCTGACTAGCTTCACTTGATCCGTGTGCCGCTTTCCGCCGTCCCGTAAGTGTTTTTCGTTTTTCTCGCTTTTTTTCAGCGCCTCGCCGCCGGCGCTTCTGCCCCCTTTGTGCCCCCCTGATTGCTGTCTCCCCGATCGTATATTGTGCCATTTTGTTTTTTCTGATTGTGTGCTTTTCTTATTGTAACTGCTGTTTTTTGCTCGTTTTCAGTGTTTTTGCCCCTTGTGCGCTCCCCGTTCCCTGCCGCTGCCTCCCTGCGGCCCCACCCCCCTCGTGCCCCCATTTGCCGCTCCCTCCCGCCTCCCAGCTGCTCCTCCCTCCCCCCTCCCCCCTCCCTTCTTAATGGCTGGCGCTGCGCGTCCGCGCAGCGGGCGCGCCGCTGGCGCGCCGGAGGCACGCCAGAGGCAAGCCCGTCTGCGCCCGTCCGCGCCTGGACCGCGCCCAGCGCCACACCCCCTGGCCCTTGCGCCCCCCGCATCCGCTACTCGATCAACGAACTCCGCGCCTTCAACCCCGGCCCCTCCACTGAATGCTACCGGGCATCCCCGAAGCACACTAAAGGACCTTTTTCCTGCCGTACCTGCAACTTCTCCTGTATCAGAACGACCATTCCAACTACGAAAACATCCAACCCCAACCACCTGAACTGCATCCTCATCAACACCCGCTCCGCACGGAAACACGCCATCGAGCTCTGGGATTTGCTCGACACCACTGCTCCTGACGTGGCTTTCCTGACCGAAACCTGGTGGAACGACTCCTCGTCTCCGGACATCGCCATCGCCATACCGGACGGATACAAAATCACCAGACGAGATCGAACCAACGGAATCGGCGGCGGAATAGCCATCGCTCACAAAGCTACCCTCAAAATCCACACCCACTCAGACGACACCCTCAAGACAGCCGAACACCTCCACTTCCAGATCCACACGGACCCCAACACGACCCTCAGAGGAACCCTCATTTACCGCCCTCCAGGACCAAGACCCCCCTTCAACGACACCATCGCCGACCTTGCAAGCACCCACGCCCTCGCTTCCCCGGATTACATCCTCCTGGGAGATCTGAACTACCATCTGGAAAATGCCAACGACGTCAACACGGCGTCACTGACCTCCAACCTCCTCAACCTCGGTCTCCGCCAGCTAGTCAACACACCTACCCACATCGCCGGACACACCCTTGACCCCCTCTTCACCTCTAGCAACCACATTTCCTTCAGCCACACCTCCGAACTCCACTGGACTGACCATCACTGTGTCCATTTCACCTACAAGAAAACCACAGAGCAACACCGCATCCAGCTTCCTCCCCACCGCCGCTGGGGCAAAATCACCCAAGAACAACTGACCAACACCCTCGTCAACAACCTTCCACCCGACGCAATCGACCCGAGCACAGCCGCCATCAACCTCCATCAATGGATCCTCGACTGCGCCAACACCCTTGCCCCTCTCAAGAAACCCACCACCACCCAAGGAAAGAGAAAACCAGCCTGGTTCACAGACGATCTCACCACCTCCAAAAGCAACTGCCAGAAACTCAAAAAGAAATGGATCCAAGAACGCACACCCGACAACCTCGCTGCCCTCAAAAACGCCAACCGCGAACACCACCAACGGATCCGCACCGCCAAGCGTGCCCACTTCACCGAACGCATCAACAACAACGCCCACGACTGCAAAGAACTCTTCGGCATCGTGAAGGAACTCTCCAACCCGAAAGCCAACTCCAACGACATCCCGCCCTCCCAGAAACTCTGCGACGACCTCTCCACCTTCTTCCACCAGAAAATCACCACCATCCACGACAGTTTCATCACCGGTCCACCGCCAGACCCCACCCCCGACGTCTCCTCCCGCGACTGCCGCCTCACCGCCTGGACCCACGTGGACGAGGCAGAAACCATAGCAACCATGAACACCATCCACTCAGGCTCCCCCACGGACCCCTGCCCCCATCATGTTTTCAACTCAGCAAACGCCACCATCGCCCCCGAACTCCGCAAGATCATCAACCTCTCCTTCACTTCTGCCACCTTCCCGGACAGCTGGAAACACGCAGAAATCCAACCCCTCCTCAAAAAACCCAAGGCTGACCCCAACGACCTCAAAAACTTCCGTCCGATCTCTCTCCTCCCTTTTCCAGCGAAAGTCATCGAGAAGATCGTCAACACTCAGCTCACCCACTTCCTCGAAGACAATTCCATCCTGGACCCCTCACAATCCGGATTCAGACGAAACCACAGCACTGAGACCGCCCTCCTCGCCGCCACAGATGACATCAGACATCAAATGGACAACGGCGAAACCTCAGCCCTCATCCTCCTCGACCTATCAGCCGCTTTTGACACCGTCTGCCACCGCACCCTGCTAAACCGTCTCCACGAAGCCGGCATCCAAGACAAAGCCCTCCACTGGATCTCATCCTTCCTCTCCGACAGAACGCAGAGAGTCCGTCTCTCCCCTTTCCGCTCCAAAGCCACCAACCTCATCTGCGGCGTCCCCCAAGGATCCTCCCTCAGCCCCACGTTGTTCAACATCTACATGGCCCCCCTCACTCAACTGGCCCGCCAACATCATCTCAGCATCATCTCCTACGCCGACGATACCCAGCTCGTCCTCTCCCTGACCAAAGACCCGCTCACCGCCAAAACAAACCTCCACGAGGGACTAAAATCCATCGCCGATTGGATGAACGACAGTCGCCTGAAACTCAACTCCGACAAGACGGAAGTCCTCATCCTCGGACGCACTCCCTCGGCCTGGAACGACTCATGGTGGCCCTCCGTCCTCGGACCCCCATCCACCCCTGCCAGCCACGCAAGAAACCTCGGCTTCATCCTGGACTCCGCCCTCACCATGTCCAAACAGGTCAGCGCCGTCTCCTCCTCCTGTTTCAACACCCTCCGAATGCTCCGCAGAATTTTCAAGTGGATTCCAACAGAAACCAGAAAGACGGTGACCCAGGCCCTCGTCAGCAGCAGACTTGACTACGGCAACGCACTCTACACAGGCATCCCAACCAAAGACATCAAACGCCTCCAACGTATCCAAAATGCCTCCGCTCGACTGATCCTCAACATACCCCGCCGAAGTCACATCTCCCCTCACCTAAAGGAACTCCACTGGCTCCCGGTAGACAAGAGGATCACCTTCAAACTCCTGACCCACGCTCACAAGGCACTTCACAACACCAGACCCTCCTACCTCAACACCAGACTTCACTTCTACACCCCAACACGTCAACTCCGATCCGCCAACCTCGCCCTCGCCATCGTTCCCCGAATCCAGCGCAAGACAGTCGGCGGCAGATCCTTCTCCTTCCTCGCCGCCAAGACCTGGAACTGTCTCCCCACATCTCTTCGCCAGACCCAGGACCTCCTCGCATTTAGAAGGCTCCTCAAGACCTGGCTCTTCGACCGATAAACCAGCAGCGCTCCCCTTCCCCCCCCCCCCCCCCCCCCTCAGCGCCTCGAAACCCTGACGGGTACATAGCGCGCTTTATAAATACTTTGATTGATTGATTGATTGATTGGGTGCTGTGCTGGTGTTTCCTGAGGGGGGAGGCTCTGTGGTGGTTTAGGACTGTGTCAGGGGAACCGACTGTCCTGAGGTCCCTGATAGGCCGGGATAGTCATCTTGATCTAGGCGTGCAGAGCTGCTGTCATCACTGTGGGTCTCTTCTGTGGGGGGACTGGATATGTCTGGCACCTCCTGTCCAGTGACGTTGGGTAGGGGTCCTGTTGGGGTGTAAATGCATAGTTATTGTATCTGTGTGTTCCATCTTGTGCGATGGGTGAGTGGGTGAGTGACCCTGTACTCCTGTGCTGGCATTATTGGCTTGGTCCTTGTGTGATTGGTGATTTTGGGGCATGAGTGAGTCTCTGTACTGGACATGCTTTGGTGATGGGTGTCCATGCATTGGTGTTACATGCATGGCTTGGTTTTGGGATGTGTGGGTTGTGTTAGTGGGGTATCCGTGGGTTGTTGGGGTGATGGGTGTGAGGGTAAGGGCGGGGGTATGTGATGGCATGCAGGTGGGGTGGGGGGATAGAGTAGTAAAGATATGTCTTACCAGAGTCCAGTCCTCCTGCTACTCCTGCGAGGCCCTCAGGATACATAATTGCCAAGACTTGCTCCTCCCATGTTGTTAGTTGTGGGGGAGGAGGTGGGGGTCCACTGCCAGTCCTCTGTACAGCAATCTGGTGTCTTGCAACCACAGAACGCACCTTCCCCCGTAGGTCGTTCCACCTCCTCCTGATGTCATCCCGTGTTCTTGGATGCTGTCCCACTGCGTTAACCCTGTCGACAATTCAGCGCCATAGCTCCATCTTCCTACCAATGGATGTCTGCTGCACTTGTGATCCGAATAGCTGTGGCTCTACCTGGACGATTTCCTCCACCATGACCCTGAGCTCCTCCTCAGAGAACCTGGGGTGTCTTTGAGGTGCCATGATGTGGTGTGGGTGATGTGTGAGGTGGTATCTGTTGTGATGTGTGAGGGGATGTGTTGGTGTGTGTTGTTTGATGTGCGTGGATGTTGTGTAAGTGATGGTGTTGTGTGTCTGTGGATGCTGGTGTTGTTTTAGGTAGTCTCTCTCTCTGGCCTTCTTTCTAAATTTTGGTTGTAAGGGTTTGTGGGTGATGTGGTTGTGTGCTTTATATTGGATTGGGTGTGTGGGTGTGGTGTGTGTATGTGTATCAGGTGTGTGGATTTCGAATTGTCCAATGTGGTTGTGTTTTGTAAATGTGTGTGTATTTTGAGCGCAGATGTGTGTACCGCCAATGGAATACCGCGGTTGAAAGACCGCCGCGTTGATTCGTGGGTCGTGATACTGTGGGTGTATTCCTGTGGGCGTGACGGTGTGGGTTTTGGTATTGGCAGTTTATCACTGACCTTTGGTGTGACAGACTTGTGTGGGTGTCTGTATTGTGGCAGATTCCGAGCTGTGGGTCATAATACCTGTAGCAGAATTCCGCGGCCGCAGCGGTATGTTGGCGGTCTTCTGCATGGCGGAAAGCGGGATTTACCACCAGGGTTGTAATGAGGGCCTTAATCTCTTCAGGAAACTCCTTGTGCATCAAAAATCAAGGCACCGCCTGCCAGAATCGATGCAAAGCCTGCATTGGGACCGAGAAATCGGCGCACAGCCCACCAGAACGACGCAGCCGACTTCACAAGTGGTAATTCGTTGCAGCGCCTGCCCTGCAACTGAAAATTTTACGCATTGCTTACCGGATCGAGGCTGCGCCCGTGTCTACTTCCAGCAAGTCAAGGATTTCTCCCCACATCGTCCCTGGGCGTCAAAATACCCTGCATCGCATTGAAGAACCAAGACTGCTCGCCGTAAAATGATGCAAACCCCTTGCAGCGTGGAAAGAAACAACCCATTGTCTGTGCTGCACCAGAAAATCCGACCCACAACTTATTTTTCCATGTATCTCCTCCTCTGCCATCTCTGCGCGTCATTATTTTTGACGCATACCAGGTACTGTGTGTAACAAAGAGACAACTGTTTATTTTCTAGGTTTAAGACTCTTTTACAAAAGTGATATTTCAACTTGTGCTCATTGGATCTTTGTCGTTTTGACTTTATTTTATTCAGATAAATATTATCTATTTTTCTAAACCTGTGTGGTGTATTTCTTGTGGTGTTTTCACTGTGTTACTGTATGATTTAATGCACAAATACTTTACACAATGCCTTAAGCCTGACTGCTCAGAGCCAAGATACCAGAGGGTGGACACAGGATAATTTGGCTTGTGGGTAACTTAACCTGACTAGGATTGTGGTCCCTACTTGGACAAGGGTGTATACCTCTGCCAACTAGAGACCCCATTTCTAGCACCCATTCATTGGTGGGGGAGGCAAACTATTAGGCAGCACTAAAGAGTTCTTGCTTTGACTCTTTTAGGTATTAGTCAAAAGTGTCTATGGTGCTGCAGCACCATCAGCAGAAAGTCCACCAGGGTCCCAAAGGTCCGGTTTCAGTCTTACCCGTTTCTGAAGTATGGCAGTGTTCACAAGTGCAGCAAGTGCTCTCTCCTCTGGCACTCTCAAGTCCAGATCCTGTACAGTAAAGTTGGGCCAACTGTGATGGACACAACAGCACCCTCCAGCGCAGGTTCTTCCTGTCAAAGAGTGCTGCTTGTCTGTTTCCAGTGTTTAGAGCTGCTTCCACTTGGCAGACACAAGAGGGTAAGTTGCTCATCCCCATAGCAGAGGGGTGGGGGTAGTGGAGTGATCAGCCAACTCCCGACCAGAGCTCCAACAACGGTGCAACATTCTTGGTGGCATGTTGGTGAATTCTGGGGACATTGTAAGGTGCAGATCATATAGCATGTGGGCTTGATCCACTGGTCACAGCAGTTCCCCTGTCATCGGGCAACAACCCGAACCCTAGGCCAAAGAGGTGCCGGCAACCCCTCCTGGCATAATGGGTGGCCATGAAAATCACAAGCCAGGCTCAAAGTCTCCTTATGCAGTTGCCTTTGATACAGCAGCCCCTCCTGGAATATGGGTTTGCTGATTTCAGCACTCACAATTTCTGTGCACCTGGACCAACTCATTTCCTTGGTGAAAGGGTCACCATGGCACAGTGGTGCAGCTTGGTGCTTCCTGCCCAGAGCTTCCAACACAGCTCAGACAAATGCTACCCTCTATTGGCCTATGAAGGTTGTGGAGCTAATACTGCACAGCCTCCCACCCTGCTGAGAGAATCCTCATGCATGGCTCCCTGCTGGACCTTTCTACCTCCAATGCTCTTCTCTCCATCACAGGGCACACTGGTCCTGGCAAGAAGGAAGGAGATGGAGCTCCAGGGCAGGTGATCCTGGTGTCCTTTGTGATGCCCCCTCACCCAGCAGGGAGACTGAGAGGCCCTTGTCCCTAGTTCTGGTCACAGGCAGAAGACTTCCCTTTCTCACAGAGCCCGCCTGGCTGATTGGCAGATACATTTTTGGGAACACTTATAGGGCCAGATGTATGAAGGTTTGCAATTGCGGATTCCAAATAGCAATTTTTACAGAATCGCTATTTGGGATTCGCAAAATGCGATTTTTGTATTTTGGAGCAGCATGATGACATCACAACCTGGAAGTGAGTCAGTGCATGCTGTTTCCAGAAGCCATAGTCACAGAAGCAGGCAGATAGACCCAGCACAGCACCAGGGAAGCACTCAGGGGATTCGGCGAGGACCAGGAGAACACAATGGCCACTGATGGAATTGGCAAGGACACACGAGGGAGAAAAAGAAAACTGAAATTCAGTGAGCAGGACTTGGAGGTGCTCATGGAAGAGGTAGTCAGGAACCATGACCAGTTATTTGGGAAGAACTCACTACATGTCCCTGAAAGTGAGAAAAGTAAATTGTGGACTGACATCCAGAGCAAAATCAGCGCAGTGGGTGTTGCACAGCGTACAATTGAGGAGATACGCAAGTGCTGGTACGACTTACGATCACGTGCCAAGGAGACGGTAGCAAGCAGGCTGAAGGAAGCAAGGAGCACTGGTAGTGGACCATCCACCCAGACACCGTCCACACCCTTGGAAGAGCAGTAGGTGGTGTCATTGACATAGACACCTCAGGCACACTGGGCACCAGCAAAGATAAGGGCTGTAATGAATTTAATCACCATATATGCATGTACAAATGTACCCTAGAAAATTGCAACGTCACCATGCACTGTGAGAAACAGTCCATACCACATTTTCCATTTCAACACAACAATGCCTTATGGGAGTGGAAGTCCATACCCAAAAGTGCATCTACTACATAAATAGCAGTATTGTGTGAAACCAAACAAAGGGACAACACAGCAGACAATTGGAGACACTATGCCAAGGAAAATGTTTAATACAAAAGTAACTGTGAAATGAAACATGCAAAAATAACATCATGAATGACATGCTGCGCATTGTTGTTGCAGATGTTCCCGCACCTGACACAGCAGAAACTGAAACGGAGGGAATGATGAAAGCCAGCCACAGTCTGATACCAACATCATTGAGTCCATCATACCAGCACCTCCCAGACGCAGGGCAAGAGTGGAACCACTCCCTGAGTTTACTCAGGACTCTGATGAATTACAAGAAGATGTACACACACCAAAAACCAACTAAAAGAGGGGTTTAGAAAAAGGGAGATTTGGATAAATAAAATCCTGGTCCTGTGTATAGAGCTCTGAATACATGTACAAAAACAAGGTATACACAGTTCAAAAAAATGAGTGTAATCAGGGAAACCACATTGGGTCCTAATCTAAGGAAAAGAAAGGAAAAGAACAAAAAGAAAAGAGAGAAAACAACGTCCCTGGAAAATTAATTATTTTGGAACAAGAGCCCTCACTCACCAAAGGTGAGATGCTTCATCCTTGGGCTCTGCTCCACGTCAGGCTGGCGCTGCAGTGCCTGACGGGGCCCTCAAGGGGGGCTCTTTGCCGGAGATCTTTTGAGATATGTGCCCGGTTTAGAAAGAATAGGGTATAGGATTGGAAAAAATCTTTTTTTTAAATAACTAGAGGTTAGGCAAACTTTATTGAATAATCCAACCACTGTCATGATTAAAACCAAAGAACGGGGAGAGAGAAGAACAAGGTCTAGGCTCCCCACAAAAATCACTTCCTTGCTCAGTTTGAGATTCGGAATTGTGCGTACAGGATCCCCTGTACGATTTATACTCCTGGAAACCGAGACGGGGCAGGTGATGCCGCAAACCACGGACAGGTCCCAATTTAGTAGGACCTCTGTTACTTGGTGCTTTACCTGATGCGGCCCATCCACTAGTATGAGGAGGGTCCCTGCATTACACTAACATTCCTTACTATAGGTTACATTTTCATATAGGATTAGGTAGTTTAGGTCCTGAAGAATCGCGTTTGATCCATAGGACATAAATAGCGAGAAACATGTTGAGTGACATGCTGTTAGTGGAGAAGTGTGGCTCACTGGTTAGAGTGGCAGACCCTGAAGCAGAGATCTGGCTCAAGACCAGGGTTCAAGTCCTGCTTCAGCAGGTCTTGGGCTCAATTCCCCTTGACCAGATAATTCTCGCCTCAGTGCCTAATCTAATTCATGGGTCCCACTCTGCAACTCTGGGCAATAGCTTGCTTAATCTCCACAACGGCCCCAACAGCGCTTGGATGCCCGGCTTCACCCTGGGGGTGCTCAGGAGTGGGCGCCTCACAGGGAAAAGCCAGGAGGGGTTCCATAGCGGTATGAGTACAGCGCCTTGAGACCCTAACGGGTGAGTAGTGCGCTATACAAGTGCTAATTTACATAGAGTCAAGAATAGAAAGGGAGTGCTTGGTTATCCAATTGTTGGATAAGTGTACAGGAGGCTATGGCAACAGTGGACAACATAATGGATATTACCTAGTAAGCAGTGACTGCTCTAAGAAAAGGAAACATTAGTGTGGACTGTCATTTAGGACTTCTGGAGAAAAGCGATGCCACTCAATAAAATGCACTACATTTATAGTAAGAAGCCAATTAAACGATAGCTGAAACTGGACCTTCAGAGCAGTCATTAAAATTTCTAACAATGGATGAACTCAGGAAGATGTGCAAAACATGGAATGGAATAAAGTACATTACATCACAAAAACATGAGCTCATATAGAAGACGCTAGTCTGGCAGGCAGATAAGGGTGCCCTAGAAGCCCAATTTAGCACCAGTCACGGTCATCCATGGCAGTTCCATTTTCCACATTTCCTACACCAAGTCTCCTTAAACTCCCACCTCAGTTTTGCTTGCGATTATACAATTTGAGCACAGGTTGCTCGGTGACCAAGGAAGATAACAATGCTCTGAAATTTAAATGGTAAATGCTAAGTGTGCAGCAACAGACTAAGGCAGAGGTCTTCAAACCTTTTGATGCCGGGACCCCTTCTCGAAGATTTTTAGGTGTAAGGACCCTGTCCTGACCTGGTACTCCTAATCATTGTCAATAATAAATGTCCCCATTTCCCACAGCAAATCATTTTTACGGTGAGGAAATAATATTAGTATTAAACAGTGTTTAGTAAACTAAAGGTCAGTGAGTGTGGGTGCATGGCCAAAGGTGTAGCTAAAAACAAAGATCCTCATTTATGAGGATTTAGCGTAGGACAGTGCCACAAGTCTTCATGCTACACTGCCCTTCACCAATACAAAAGGGCAGGAAAGGACCGTATTTATGAAATACAGTGCATTTCTGTCCTTTCCCCCTGCGCTGGCGCACAAATTTCTGCCTAGCACCAACGTAGCCAGGATAGTTTTTGTGCAGGAAAGGGGACGTTGCTGCACCAAAACAAATCAGAGAGGAATTGTACCTCTTTCTATATGTGCGGCAGATAGCAACACACATGGAAAGAGGAAAAACAAGGAGAAATTAAAACATTTCTCCTCATTATGCCTGCTCTGGGGAGGCCTAAGGTTTTGGCACTGCTCCAGTGTACGTTATCCTGTAAATCTGGGGCAGTGTCAAAATCCATGGGTGTTGCTTGGGAACACCCACCACAACGCCCATGGAACCTCTCTTTGACGCAAACTAAGGCAATGCAATGGCCTGCACTGCCTTGCATTACTACATATCTATGAGGCCATTCAAAGCAACGTAGGGTGGCTTTGTGTCACCTCATACGTATGATTGAGAGGCTTGTGCCGCTGGAACGTCAAAAAAGTGATACTCCAGCAGCGGAAGCCTCTCATAAATAAACCCCAAAATATTCTACGTTGTTTTAAAGTCTTTCACCGTCAGGTAGCTACATATAAAATAACAGCCAGCTTAAATAAAAAATAAAAGAAAGTTGTTACTCATTTGGAAATGCACTGTAGTGCATTGGGAAACCTCTATTAGTTAATGCACTACAGAGGTCTGTGTGTAACCGGAGAGCAACATAATTAAATCTTGGTTGGTGCAGCTGAGAATAGTGACATGTATTTTTAGTGCCACGAGGTCACAGATTGTGATAGAAAGCACTGTGACTATGTAAGGCATTATGTTTAACTTGTGTTACACGCTGTATAAGACAGGCCACTACAGAAAGGTTTAAGATAAAACTGTGTTTCCAAAACGTAGATTTAAATAATACCAGAGCATATGCAATACCTTTTTTTTAACAGCTGTCCCTTCAACACCTCCAGGTGAAGTAAGTGCTGTGTAACTACAATTAAAAGCACACACACTTCTTAACTCTTTTCACTACCACTAAAAAATAATAAATGTTTGTCATCACAAAGCTTTGAGCGATTTGATCAGCTCTCAAGCATCCTTTACAGTTGCAGATTATCCTTTACATTTGCAGATCAGCTCGTAGAGCACATTTGCATTTCATTCAGGAAGCAGGTGCCCTGGTGTGAAGGCCTCCTTAGCTGTCTGTGCGTCCTGGTATGAAGTCCCCCTTAGTTGTCTGTGGCTTTCACAGCACAGGAGACTCCCTAAATCAAAGTTAACCTGAGGCATTTTAACAATTGGCTGGGGGAATGCGGACTGCCTTTCCAGGACTCCATGGCCCCCCTGGGGGTCGCAACCCCCAGATTGAAGACCTCTGGACTAAGGAGAGTAAGCTATGGCTGAAGGAATGTTATAGAGCAAAGAGAAGGCAGATATATATGGAGAAACAGAAGCTTGCCAATGCTCTGTCTTAGAGATGGAGGAACATAAGCCTGCAAATGCCCTGTCTTAGCGATGAAGACAGAGCAACTTGCAAAGACCTGTCTTTGAGGTAGAGACAGTGAAGACAACATTGGCTCCATTTCAGATCCAGATGCTTCTAGGGCCCTCACTCTATGGTCCAATATAAAATTGAGGTGGATTATAGCATTAGCTCTACTTGGTGAGCATGGCTGAGTGACATGAAAAGATTAACTGAAAAACAAAAGCATCAGCCCTACTGGGTTAAGCTGAAAGATTGTAGCCACAGGTGTTATGTTATTTCATAAAAAATGTGGCTGCATGATGTGCAGAGGAAAGTGGCAGATTGTACGACTGAAACAAGCTTAAACCTTTGCAGAAATATTATACCTTTTATTGGCATAGTTAGAGTAAATTGGCAAGATTTAACTAGTGGAACTGTGTTAGCATCTTGCTGATCCACAGATTACTGACAATGGGCAGCTCGCTGCTACACCTGATAATATGTGTGACAAATAGTGCAGGTCAGAAGGTGTGTGGCACACAACATATTGAACCAGGTCAAAACAAACAAGACGTTGAAGCTCATTGGAAGGGCCACAGCTATTTGCAGGAATTACTGAAGGACTAACAGGTCTTCTTATCAGGACTAGGCAGTCAATGTTGCAATGATGCCCAAAACAAGAGAAGGGGCAGATGCTACGGCTGTGGAACTGTGGGCACAATTGTTACACTACACATACTGATCTTAGTTGTATAGATAACTATCCTGTTTATCACACCAAAGAAGCATAGACAATTCTGAAGGACACCTCTGCTATGACGGTGCAAAGGTTGGTACCATCTAAGCAGTAGTTAATGCGGCACCAAGTGGATGAGCTTGCAGTGTGAGAAGGGGTACCAAAACTGAGCCCAGTGGCTTAGGTAGCCCTGGAATGGAGGAGAGGGCAGTTTCCCCATGGAGAGTGGCTGTCTGACCGACTATGCTCATATATTGCATTCTTGGTCAAGAGATGTCACAGTTAGAGTATGGACCTGTGAATAGTAGCACTCACGTCGCTACTCAGAAACATTCCAAAGGTGCTCATCATGGGTATAGGTTCAGGGATGCAAGAGAAGAGTGAGAGTCAAGTTCTTACAGCTCAAGACCCTGAGGCTTGCACTAGAGTGGACACAGTTGACCTGACTGTGCTGCCTGTGCTGTCTCTGTGACAGGCAAAGAGGGCATGACTATAGCACAGATCAAATGTGCCAAAGGTTTAGTGAAACTGGAAATTGCCCTCTCCTCAAGGCCAATTTTTCCTGCACCACATATGAGAAAAGAAAAAGAAGATAATCTTTCTCCACGGCAGTAGCCTATGAAGAGAGGTGTCATTACAGAGATCCAGACCGGTGAAAGTTAGCTACATCCACAGTTTTGCAACACCGCTAATCACACAAACACTAATTGAGAGTGTTCCGATGGATGTACTATTATAAAGACTGAAAAGAAAACTCCCTGGGTTAAGTGCAAGCTGGATGGAGCTACAGTTAACCTAAAACAAATACGTATTTGAAATGTAGGAGAGCTAACTTGCCGCTAAGTGTGTAACATGGTTCTGAATAAATTATTTTCTGGTAATTCCATGACTCTGAGTCCATCCTTACTTTTTCAGTCCAGTCCATGAGGAGTGTCCACCTAGTATTGACAGGCACTCCCATACTTCAAACATCATAAATAATCAAATTTCTTAGCCCACCTCACTTCCTTTGAGCAACTTATCATGACTGCCCACCCCAATAAATCCTTTCATTATCGTACAGACTGACAATAATCCTGTAAACAGGATTACTTATATGTCCTGAGATTATTATATCCGAGTGTGGTGCAGCAGCACTAACTTTTCTCTCATCAATGCGGTGCTTGGGCAGAGGTTGAGGGGTCCTTCAGATCTAGTATGCCATAGGTTGATTATCAGGACCCAGGGAGGACAGAGTAGCATGGCGGATTAAACGGGCTGTGTTTTCACTGATGGAGATCAGTGAAAGCTCCTGCATTGAGGTTGATCACAACAAAGCTAGAGGTGGAAGAGCCACTAAAGACTCAAGCAAGGCTAGAGCAAGATGACTGGCACGAGGTCCTCTTGGGCCCTCAAGCCCAAAACTATTCAAGCTTTCATTTGGCTTCTACCTATCACCCACAATGAAATGTCATATTTCAAGAATGAAAGCCAAAGCATTATTAATCTTCAATGCAAAACAAGAGAACAAGATACCTACCTATTGATTGAATTGCGCAATGTGAAACTAGAAAAACTGGGATCAATTCCAGCTTCTCTGCTGACCAAAATGAGTGAGTCTAGGTGAAAATGTTATTTCACTGAGCCTCCTTTTTTCATTATCACATAAGAGAGCACCTTCATGCAGGGGTAGCTCCTTTGCTATGGCGGAGGAGCGTCGCATCCCTGACCAAGAGCCAGGAGGTGAAAAATAAAACAATATTACAACTATCGTTTTATTTTTCATCTGCTGTCTCAGCCAGCAGTACAGAGAGGGGTGGGGCAGGGCCATGGGAGGTGGGGGGGGAGTGTACCAAAGTGTGCATTAATGTTTGGTCGGCCGTCTCAGGCCGGCCAATCACACATGCGCACTTAGGTTTCTCCAGCCAGGCTGTGTAGAGCAGCCAGGCTTGAGAAACTGCACAGGCTCCCATGCTGTGTCTGAGCCACAGTCACTGCCACTCAGACCAGTTCTGACACTGCTTTCATGCTAAGTTTAGCATGAAACCTCCATATTTGGAGGTTTCCACAGGTCAGCCCAGAGGAAAAAATGCAGCGGCATTGCCCCCAGCTTCAGGAGGAGCCGAGGCCAATGCCGTCGAATAGAGGGGGCCTCCGGCAGGGTGCTGGGCACAGGGGCCCCTGCACTGGCCATGACATTGTCCCCCCGTTGCCCCTAGCACTGAGTTTCCACCAGCCTTTCCATTGTGGGGTCCCAGCCATGAAAAGGCTGTCAGGAACTGAATTGTGATCAGCATAGCGGTGCTGAACTCTGCGCCACTGTGGTTGACCATGAGTCTGACCGCCACCTGTCCATCGGGAACCATGTTCCTGGTGGAGACAGACGTACCCTGGCGGTCTGACCTCCAGGGTCCTAATGTGGCAGTCGGACCGCCTGGTCCAAATGCCACTGCGAGGTTGGCGGTTTCAAGACCGTCAGCCTTGCTGTGAGGCCCTTTGTTTCTATTACACTTCACAATTAAAAAAATGTGCTTCATTATTGATTTCTTAACTTCTGAATGCGTACAGTTCATTTACAGGTATTTACATTTCCATTACAAAAAATGACATCCTACAGCCTTTCCTTTCACATTCTTTCTGCCCCTGAAATACTGTCACATAATTTACATTAGATTTCTTTCTCAGACTGCAAAGTGAGAGGAGTTTGTAAACACCAATTCCCATGTTAAAAAATAAGAAGCAATTTGTCAGAAGACATAACCTGATATTTGACTTCTGTCTTTGAAATGCCAAAAATGTGACAATAATTTAAAGCCATCTTTATTTATTGCTTGGACTTTCCTAACGACCAGAAATCGCTAACCTGTTTTTCATTGATGGGTTTTGTGGCCTTAGTCCAGCAACCTAACTCTGCTCCTGGAGATGTTCCCATTTGCTCTAGAGTCATGGAAAGAAAAAGATCCCTCGGTGATGATTTACGACGATTTACTCCTGTGTGACTGTGCCATGCATACACTACCTAGGCATGGCTGTACCCGGCCGTTTGTCTAAAACCTAATAAGGGTTAAAAAATAAAATAATTCCAAATCAGCAACTCAGGTCTGGGATTCCACTCAGATTAGATTCTTGCTAAATTCTGCAAAAAAGTTACTTAACATTTCTTTTAGCACAAATGTCTTGCGAAAAATGCACACAAGTATGGAAAATCATTCCCCAGTCACTCTTGAAACATTATTGGGTCTTTACTGGGCCATGTGGTCCACTAATAAACCCAGGCCTTTAAAACGGCGCAGCAAAGAGCCTGTCTGGTATCACTTCCCACTGCACGCAGCGTTCAGACAACAAATAGAGGAGTTAAAAAACAGAAACGCAGACAAGCGCCATTGTTAGAGGTACTTCAACAGTGTTAATGGAAGCCTGCAAAACAAGCGTCTCTTTTGTATAGCATGTCACAGCTCACCGCCTGCAAGGGCCTGTGTGAATATGGAGTCATTTCCAAACTCGGGTTGTAAAATTATCAGGCCTTAGCCAGAGCCAGCGCGAGCCATTTTATAGGAGTCCAACAAAACCGAATCCTAAAAGCTTGATTAATAGTGGCATTGCACAGCAGGAAACAGGAGGATAAAACAGGCCACGACTTCACACATTCCACTTTACACGACGCGCAGCAGAGATTATTTTATATTGTATTTCATGGCACTTCATTGTTTCTGGGAGCAGCAAGTCCTTTTGACAGGAAGAAGTGTTGCTTATAAAATGGCTCTTTTTATGGAGTTAAAAGAAATGGGCCGAGGTGTCACACAAGGATGCGAAAGTGTAAAAACCAAGAGTTTCGACAGCTGATAGTCAATGAATGTGAGATAATCAACACATCACTCACAAGTTGAGCATATATGTGCAGAGCTCTCATGTTTCGTGAAATTCATGGGACAGATAATAAATTAGTACATTGAATGACATCACATGAAGTGCCATCAATGATGCCATATTAAGTGGTGAGTGAAATAATATAAAAAAATAAGAATGTAAAAAGAGTAAACCAACAGAAAAACTTCACTAAAGTAGGCTCTTAGCTTCCAAAAACTGAGTAGCACACCAATTAAATGAAGGGTTCCCTAGGAAGGCTTCTATTGTAATGTAATTCAATTCAGAGGTTTTTGCAGCTTCCAGGACTTTATAAAAATAATTAGAATTCAAATTCTAGCCCTTTTAACTAAGAGTCACATTTAGCGTGTGCCTCTCATTTATCTTACTCATATACGTCTATACTATGCGATACGGAGCTCATTGGTGAACATATACCTGTTCTCAGTCCAAAGTATGAGTCTTTAACGTTATTTTAGCAATAAAGATAAATACAAAATCGCACCAATGCTATCTCAAGTTCCAGATGGCATTTCCAGCTCCACCACCAATAATCTTCACTGTTTGAGTTTGACTCCATAAACCCTACACAAGAGACAACTAGTAGAGTTCTCGCTTACATTCTAAAATAAGTTGTTTGACTCCTCATATATATACACGCCATATCACATTAGCATACATGTGAGTAGTAGGAAGGGATACCTTTAATCACCATATTAAAAGTGACAGTTATCCCGCCCCGGATATGACGTCATATCCGGTGGCTGGGACTTCCGTTGTCCCTGAAAGCCCTCCCCGGAAGTGACGTGTGTGCATGGGGGTGTCAATTGGGCTGGGCCCTCATGGTGTCACGTGTTAGCCCTGTGTCTGGGTCCTAGCCCCTGGGTTTTGGCCTATGAGATATGTAAAAAGTATGACTTAGTGATGTGCACGTGGTTTCAGAGCTTGAGAGGGACAGGTCTGGACATGTCAGACATTCATGCCCAAGTGCCAGTTAGGGGGCCTCTGCACAGGGCTGCAAAGTGGGCGGTCTGGTCAAACCTCCACACTGTTGGCTAATCCAAAAAATAAATAAAGTGGGAATGGTCAAATGCTGCTTATGTTAGAGCCAGCCTATCAATGTAGAGAGGTAAATCTAAAACAGAGGTGGGCCTGCATTCTTTCATGGGGTCCCAGATGGTTTAAATTAGAAACTGACCCTGTAATTAAAAGTTTGAAACACCCCAGAGGTTGTTGTGGCATGGCTAATCTAAAACAGAGATGTGCCTGCATTCTTTCAGGGGGGTCACAGATGGTTTAAATTAGAAAACTGACCATGTAATTAAAAGTTTGAAACACCCCAGAGTTTGTTGTGACATGGCTAATCTAAAACAGAGATGTGCCTGCATTCTTTCAGGGGGTCCCAGAACTGACCCAGTAATTAAAAGTTTGAAACACCCCAGAGGTTGTTGTGACATGGCTAATCTAAAACAGAGATGTGCCTGCATTCTTTCAGGGGGTCCCAGAACTGACCCAGTAATTAAAAGTTTGAAACACCCCAGAGGTTGTTGTGACATGGCTAATCTAAAACAGAGATGTGCCTGCATTCTTTCCAGGGGTGACAGAGGTGGGGTTAAATTAGAAACTGACACGGTAATTAAAAGTTTGAAACACAACAGAGGTTGAGGGGCATGGCTGATCTAAAACAGAGATGGGCCTACATTCTTTCCAGGGGTGACAGATGTGGGGTTAAATTAGAAACTGACCCTGTAATTAAAAGTTTGAAACACAACAGAGGTTGTTGTGGCATGGCTAATCTAAAACAGAGATGGGCTTACATTCTTTCCAGGGGTGACAGAGGTGGGGTTAAATTAGAAAACAGACCCAGTAATTAAAAGTTGAAACACAACAAAGGCCAACTATTGCTAACATATAACAGATGTCTATTTCCAGGTCCCACCAATCATAGAGCACAGGCATAATTACCCCAGTGAGCATGGTATAAGAGCCCCCCACCTTCACAGACCTCTTTTTTCTGAACTACATACTGACAGTTGTGGCAAGCAGGGCTGTATCAGGACATCATGGCTGGAAACATGAAGGGCAGAGCTCAGACTGGTGATGCTGAACATCTTCTACTTAAGGTCTGTAACAGTGTAGTGTGTGTATGTGTTTTACTAAAGTTTAACAATGACATTAGCACCAACCTGTTTAACTATACATAGATATGTAAAATGTCTGCTTTAAAAAAAAAAAAAAAAAAAAATACAAATTTAAAAGCTATTAGTGTATTTTTGAGATACTGTAATTACTTTATGGGTTGGTTTTGTTTAATTGGTACTTGTAGGGGCTTGTGCTATGTATTTGTAGGTATTTTTGCGGGGGCGCACTTATTTTGGGGATTGTGTTGGTACTGCTTGATTTGTACATGTTAGTTCTGGGTTTGTGTATCTGTAGGTATTTTTAAAGTCTACACTTGTTTTATGGGTCGGGGCTGTTTAATTGGTACTTGTGGGGGTTATGTGCTATGCATAGGCATGTATTTCAGCGCGAGCGCACTTGCGGTGTGGGGTGTATTGGGAATGCTTAATTTGTACATGGTGGTTCTGGGACTATGTAGGGACCGGTATTTTTTAAAGTCTGCACTTATTATGTGTGATGGTCTTGTTTAAGTATTTACTTGTGGGGTCATGTGCTATGTATATGGTGGGGCTGTGTTTAATTTGTAAAGGTCTGCTGTGGGGAGCAGTATGTATATTTTTTTTCCTTAAGTGCATTTTTATTTTAAGGCCATAGTAATATGTGGCCACACATTTAATTCTGGCAGGCGTTTGTTTAAATGGCCTGCTCTAGGGTGCCCTGATATTAATTTTAGAGCGCCGCTCACCATGATGTGGAGAGCGGCGTTCTAAAATTAATAAATGGGCACCCCAGAGCTCGGGAATGCTGTGGGGAGACCTATTATCAACTTTACAGTGCGGTTTTCAGAGTCCCTCAGGGGCTCTGAAAACCGCTCTGAAATGCTGAAAATAGGTCTCCCCAGAGCTCGGGAATGCTCTGGGGAGCCCCACTATCAACTTTTCAGCGCGGTTTTCAGAGTCCCTCAGGGGCTCTGAAAACCGCGCTGCGATGTTAATAATAGGTCTCCCCAGAGCTCGGGAATGCTCTGGGGAGACCTATTATCAACTTTACAGCGCGGTTTTCAGAGCCCCCTGGGGACTCTGAAAACCGCGCTGAAATGCTGATAATAGGTCTCCCCAGAGCGCGGGAATGCTCTGGGGAGACCTATTATCAACTTTACAGCGCGGTTTTCAGAGCCCCCTGGGGACTCTGAAAACCGCGCTGAAATGCTGATAATAGGTCTCCCCAGAGCGCGGGAATGCTCTGGTGAGACCTATTATCAACTTTTCAGAGCGGTTTTCAGAGTCCCCGGGGGCCCTGAGAACCGTCCTGAAAAGTTGATAGTAGGGCTCCGGACGGCTGTAGCCGCCCGGTGCCAGCGTGTTTTTGGAGTGTTTGAGGAGGTTCTCAGAAGTCGCTGGGGAATACCCCAGAGGCTTCTGAGAATCGCCTTGAAGGTTTAATTACAGAGAATGCCGCGTGTGTTTCAGCGGCATTCTCTGTGATTAAACCTTCTTCCGACCGGCTCACAGAGGCCACGGGGAGCTCCCGAGGCCTCGGTGAGTCGGTGCTAGCCGTCGTAGTGCGGCGTTTGTTTTAAAAAAAAAAAAAAGGAGTAATGGCGCGTGGCCATGGCCTGTGGGGCCATGACCACGCGCGCTAGGGCCCTAAGGGCCCATACACATATATAAAATAATTTTAAAAAAAAGAAATAAAAATGAATAGCGTTTTGGGGGCCTTGGGATTGGGGCCCCCAAGGCCCCATAGGGCAGCGTTTAAAAAAAAAAACAACAAAAAAAATAGAAATACAAATATGAGGGCCCTGAGCACAGGGCTCAGAGACCCCCAGGCCGCCATGTGGCAGCCTTTAAAAAAAATATATATATATATATATATATGGCAAGTGTGGCCATGGGTTTAGGAGACCCTGAAGTCTAGAACATTTTAAAAATAGAAAAACACATAAATTAAAAATAAAATAAAAGCTGTTGAAATAAATTAAAATAATAATGATTAAAAAATAACTATCCCTGGTAGGGAGCCTCAGACCCCTCAAGTACCCCACACCACTCACCGTAGTTCAGGATGGCATTGGATCTGATTTTGTTGCCTTGAAAAAACCCAGGACCTCACACATGTTGCATCCACATCCGGCCATTTTCTTTTTTTTTAAAACAAAGACTGTGTGGTGTTGGAATTGGCTCAGCTAGGAGTTTAGACTGAGCTCCGCCCCCACACATGGTTCACAGCCTTGTTCAGCTAAGGTGAAAACCAGGCATGGCTCCTAGGATCCAGTTTCCTGGCTATGTCTTATAGAGACAATCTTTGAGCTCGTATTATGCAAGAGCGCCACCATGTGGAATTTGTTTATTAAACCGTGTATAGTTTTTGAGAAAAGTTTTACAGTTGTCAATATGTATTTATACTTACAGAACATAGGGATTCAACAATTTGAATCTTGATATATATATGTATATATATATAAAAAAAATTAATTATTAATTTTATTTTTTTGTATTTTCTTTTTTATTTTTTCCCCTCAAATTTAAAAAAAAAAAAAAAAAAAAATGTCAACACTCGGTGTGCTTTTATGAAGGGTTCTGCCCTAGAAGATGAATTGTGGGGTGCTTAAAGGTAAATCTGTCTCTCTTGTACACAGGACTGTCAAGAGTCTGGGGAACCCCATGTGCAAATGGAGACCGTACAGCATGGTGAGTTACAGGCCCTTGATCGTTCTGAACGACGTTGTCAGGAATGTTATTTTTATTTTACTGCTAATGGGAACCCATGTGCTTGCATAGGTTATGATGCTGAACTCAGGTGTGCGCTTGCCTCTCTCCAACAAATCCTTCATGTTCAAGAAGGGTCAAACACCTTGTCACAGGATAACGTTACTGCAGGTAAATATTAGGGTTCTTTTTGTAACCCTCTCTGAAAACCTAACAAGCCCTACAATCAGACCTATATTTGGTCATCATAGTGAGTTCGTATAGTCTATGTATTATCTTGTATGTGTAACATTATTTTTTATGTTTTTTATCCCGAGGGGTCCCTGTGGATGAAGCGATCCGGAATTTGGATGCAAAGCTTAAAAGCCAGCCCCGCAAAAGGAAGTCCCCTGGTTCTAAGGACGGCCCGCCCATTAAGAAGGGCCCCTCAAGCCGAAAAACCAAAGGTGATTTTTTAGAAAATGTAGATGCTGATGTATACTGTCCTTAGTGTGTCTAAACGTCTTTCACACCCACCGGTATACCAGCTATAACTAACCCTAATATGTATTTTGCTATCTTTACATCCTAGAATCATCACCCCAGAGCTCCGGAGACGTCGGCCCTCAGCCTAAGCAGCGGCTGTCGTCTTTAAAGGTCTGCACTGGGACTGCTCAAAACCCCACCACGTCATCGGTACACGTGAACCAACCCGAACATCAAGACCCACCCTGCAACCTCTCTACAGCCACCGATCATGGTCCAGGTACAACTCTTAACGGCCCCACACCAACTGTCATAAAGGGAATGCCTAGTACAGCGAACACTTCTGCAACAGCTATCCAGGGGATGGGGCATGGACAAACGGACAGTATCAATCGTACAACACCAAACGCCCAACTGTTTGTACCGTGTGAGGTCTCTGGAGGGTCCCCAAAACAGTGCAACAGTCCTAAAATAAATCGGTTGTCCTTAAAGAGTCGTAGGAAGAAGTTCCAGACCCCAGAGCTGCAATCTGGACCTTTAGACCTGTCTTTTAAAAATGTTGTTAAGGTACAACCGGCTCCCCCTAGGGCCCAGAGATCTAATACTGGGGTGTCTGGCCACACCCCAACCCCTACAGGGTGTACAACTATCCCCTCTGTGTTATGTGACCCCTCCATGGAAAATGATCACCCTGCAGAGGATCCCTACTCCCACTGTATAGAGCTTCTTAAGGCTCTAGCTGGTACTACCCAAAGTTCTGAAGCCCCGGCATCCCCATGTCTGATGTCCCCCGATACACCCCCGGGGGCATACGACCCCACCAGTCCTGCGCCAAGTGCCCGTGCGCAATGGTCTTCACCATCCTCATCAATATACCCTGTGAGAAGGTAGCCTCTTTCTAGCCTTGTTACCCCCACTTTTGGCCTGTTTGTGAGTGTATGTCAGGATGTTTGTCACTGTTTTCACTGTCTCACTGGGATCCTGATGGCTAGGCCCCAGTGCTCATGGTGAAAACACTATGTTTTCAGTATGTTTGTTATGTGTCACTGGGATCCTGCTGGTCAGGACCCCAGTGCTCATAGGTTTGTGGCCTATATGTATGTGTCACTGGGACCCTGTCACACAGGGCCCCAGTGCTCATAGGTGTGCATGTATATGTTCCCTGTGTGGTGCCTAACTGTCTCACTGAGGCTCTGCTAACCAGAACCTCAGTGGTTATGCTCTCTCATTACTTTCAAATTGTCACTAACAGGCTAGTGACCAATTTTACCAATTTACATTGGCTTACTGGAACACCCTTATAATTCCCTAGTATATGGTACTGAGGTACCCAGGGTATTGGGGTTCCAGGAGATCCCTATGGGCTGCAGCATTTCTTTTACCACCCATAGGGAGCTCTGACAATTCTTACACAGGCCTGCCACTGCAGCCTGAGTGAAATAACGTCCACGTTATTTCACAGCCATTTTACACTGCACTTAAGTAACTTATAAGTCACCTATATGTCTAACCTTTACCTGGTAAAGGTTAGGTGCAAAGTTACTTAGTGTGAGGGCACCCTGGCACTAGCCAAGGTGCCCCCACATTGTTCAGAGCCAATTCCCTGAACTTTGTGAGTGCGGGGACACCATTACACGCGTACACTACATATAGGTCACTACCTATATGTAGCTTCACCATGGTAACTCCGAATATGGCCATGTAACATGTCTATGATCATGGAATTGCCCCCTCTATGCCATCCTGGCATTGTTGGTACAATTCCATGATCCCAGTGGTCTGTAGCACAGACCCTGGTACTGCCAAACTGCCCTTCCTGGGGTTTCACAGCTGCTGCCAACCCCTCAGACAGGCATCTGCCCTCCTGGGGTCCAGCCAGGCCTGGCCCAGGATGGCAGAACAAAGAACTTCCTCTGAGAGAGGGTGTGACACCCTCTCCCTTTGGAAAATGGTGTGAAGCCAGGGGAGGAGTAACCTCCCCCAGCCTCTGGAAATGCTTTGTTGGGCACAGAGGTGCCCAATTCTGCATAAGCCAGTCTACACCGGTTCAGGGACCCCTTAGCCCCTGCTCTGGCGCGAAACTGGACAAAGGAAAGGGGAGTGACCACTCCCCTGACCTGCACCTCCCCTGGGAGGTGTCCAGAGCTCCTCCAGTGTGCTCCAGACCTCTGCCATCTTGGAAACAGAGGTGCTGCTGGCACACTGGACTGCTCTGAGTGGCCAGTGCCACCAGGTGACGTCAGAGACTCCTTGTGATAGGCTCCTTCAGGTGTTAGTAGCCTCTCCTCTCTCCTTAGTAGCCAAACCCTCTTTTCTGGCTATTTAGGGTCTCTGTCTCTGGGGAAACTTTAGATAACGAATGCATGAGCTCAGCCGAGTTCCTCTGCATCTCCCTCTTCACCTTCTGATAAGGAATCGACCGCTGACCGCGCTGGAAGCCTGCAAACCTGCAACATAGTAGCAAAGACGACTACTGCAACTCTGTAACGCTGATCCTGCCGCCTTCTCGACTGTTTTCCTGCTTGCGCATGCTGTGGGGGTAGTCTGCCTCCTCTCTGCACCAGAAGCTCCGAAGAAATCTCCCGTGGGTCGACGGAATCTTCCCCCTGCAACCGCAGGCACCAAAAAGCTGCATTACCGGTCCCTTGGGTCTCCTCTCAGCACGACGAGCGAGGTCCCTCGAATCCAGCGACACCGTCCAAGTGACCCCCACAGTCCAGTGACTCTTCAGCCCAAGTTTGGTGGAGGTAAGTCCTTGCCTCACCTCGCTGGGCTGCATTGCTGGGAACCGCGATTTTGCAAGCTACTCCGGCCCCTGTGCACTTCCGGCGGAAATCCTTCGTGCACAGCCAAGCCTGGGTCCACGGCACTCTAACCTGCATTGCACGACTTTCTAAGTTGGTCTCCGGCGACGTGGGACTCCTTTGTGCAACTTCGGCGAGCACCGTTTCACGCATCCTCGTAGTGCCTGTTTCTGGCACTTCTCCGGGCGCTACCTGCTTCAGTGAGGGCTCTTTGTCTTGCTCGACGTCCCCTCTCTCTGCAGATCCAATTTGCGACCTCCTGGTCCCTCCTGGGCCCCAGCAGCGTCCAAAAACGCCAAACGCACGATTTGCGTGTAGCAAGGCTTGTTGGCGTCCATCCGGCGGGAAAACACTTCTGCACGACTCTCCAAGGCGTGGGGGATCCATCCTCCAAAGGGGAAGTCTCTAGCCCTTGTCGTTCCTGCAGTATTCACAGTTCTTCAGCCTAGTAAGAGCTTCTTTGCACCAACTGCTGGCATTTCTTGGGCATCTGCCCATCTCCGAGCTACTTGTGACTTTTGGACTTGGTCCCCTTGTTCCACAGGTACCCTCAGTCAGGAATCCATCGTTGTTGCATTGCTGATTTGTGTTTTCCTTGCATTTTCCCTCTAACACGACTATTTTGTCCTTAGGGGAACTTTGGTGCACTTTGCACTCACTTTTCAGGGTCTTGGGGAGGGTTATTTTTCTAACTCTCACTATTTTCTAATAGTCCCAGCGACCCTCTACAAGGTCACATAGGTTTGGGGTCCATTCGTGGTTCGCATTCCACTTTTGGAGTATATGGTTTGTGTTGCCCCTATCCCTATGTTTCCCCATTGCATCCTATTGTAACTATACATTGTTTGCACTGTTTTCTAAGACTATACTGCATATTTTTGCTATTGTGTATATATATCTTGTGTATATTTCCTATCCTCTCACTGAGGGTACACTCTAAGATACTTTGGCATATTGTCATAAAAATAAAGTACCTTTATTTTTAGTATAACTGTGTATTGTGTTTTCTTATGATATTGTGCATATGACACTAGGTGGTACTGTAGTAGCTTCACACGTCTCCTAGTTCAGCCTAAGCTGCTCTGCTAAGCTACCATTATCTATCAGCCTAAGCTGCTAGACACCCTATACACTAATAAGGGATAACTGGGCCTGGTGCAAGGTGCAAGTACCCCTTGGTACTCACTACAAGCCAGTCCAGCCTCCTACATACCCCGACAGCAGTATAGGGTGTAGCGGAACGCAAAATCAGAGTTTTGGAACACCCTCGAGCGATGATCAGGACTCTCAAACTCCTGGGTGTTCACACTGGAACCCTGTTTTTACATCCCGCCCTGGTCCAGCAACAGTGAGTGGTGGTGATAACGCCAGCCATTGTCCTATAACCGGGGTGGCTCAGGGAGTTGGCAATCATACCTCTAATGTCATAAGTTCGAGCCTTGAAACCAACCTTTCAAACCGTGCTAGAGTTCTAGACAGCTACATTAAAGAAATCCATCAGTCGTTCAGACAATTAAAATGCCAGCTCCGTCTAAAAACTTTAAAACTGTGTAAGAACGACGGTAATATAGCCACATCCAGAGCTAGCATAAAGGCTTTAAGACAGCTGATGGCTCGGTGTAGAAACACAATGGCCCAAACTTGCGCTTCAACAGTTATAGCCATGGGTAACATACCATCATGACTAGGCGCGCGTACATACACGGGGAATGTTAGAGGTACCTTTACCAGTACAATGGGCCATAGGTCTAAATATGAAAAGAAGCCACAGAACCTACTTAGTAGAGCTCTAAGAGTTTTACGAGCGCTCAATAGTCAGAGGTCATGTCAACCCCCAAAACCAGCACCCATAAGACCTCAAAATATAGAGTTAGGAGGTGCTGTTGGTCTTTACAGGTCCTCTGGGGGTGGCGGTCCGAGCCGTCTCAGCCTTAAGCAGTCTGGAGGAGCCCCATCCGAAGTAGGTGTAGGGTCAGTGTCACCATTTGTAAACAACACAAATATTGTTCAGATCGGCGGGGGACAGTTACCAAAAACCAGATGGGCCCATAAGAAGCCAAAGTGGCTTGGTAGCTCTAGAAAACGCAAGGCTGTAATAAAAAAGTTAAAGAAAGCCAGACTCTGCGTTACCAGAAGGTCTAAAAACACATCTACATCTAACCATACCCCTGTGAGCTCTCCAACAACCAGTAATTCTCAAACTGAGGCTTCAGAACCAGTATTTATGGAAAGTGTGAGACGGTATAGTCGAGTTGTAGAGCGGTTTAACGCTACAGAGCACTATGAGGAGTTTAGGTTTGTTAACCTAGATCGCCTACACTCCTCAGATCATGGCATTATAGCTATACATCAGGCTGTGCAAGCGCTAATCGAACGATTGTTACACGATGTGGGTCCTAATGATTTCTTTCAGATGCGTTTTCAGGGACAGGGTCTCAATAGTCCCCTGTTTACCAGACGGTCATCTCGGGATGTGTTTGACGCTGTAACGTTTTTAGAAAACCTATCTAAACTTTTACAGAGCAAGGCTGAATTATTGGCGTACGGGTCCTTTAGAATCATCGCCCTCGTTGTTAGGGGTCGCGAGGGTGGTGCTTCCAGAGCCTTAAAGAGCGTTATGTACAGTAAAATCATTGGCAAGAAATCTCGGTGGTTGCTCGATTTTAATACCGGAGCTACCAACATGTGTCTGGCCGCAAGCATTGCGGGTTTATTGATGGACCGCTCTACCCCAGACGCCGTCATTATGTCGATGGCTGTAGCGGCACATGAGGCACTTCAGATACCGACTGACAAAATGGTCGGTTTTGGGGATCTGGGCCTTTTTGAGAACCACTTTGCCGTGACGGTTAAAGTTCTATACCATGCCGGTTCTTGGAAGTACTTCACTACCAATGAAAGTGTGAAAAACAAGACCGTGTATGTGTTGCATCATGAAAACCACTTTTACGGTGTCTTGAACCTGAAGGGTTTTCTAGGGGCCAAGTATGTGTGCGAGCATTGCGATCATATATACAACAATCGGACCAAACACCAGTGTGAATTTCACTGTAAAATGTGTCAGAGGGACGGTTGTGTCAATGACAGTGCTCAGAAAGTGAACTGCACAAAGTGTAAGCTGTTTTGTCGGTCGCAAGACTGCTTAATCACGCACATCGGCCTAGCCCAATGTGTTCTTAAAGCCGACTGTGGGGCGTGCAGTCGCTATAAACCTGTCGACCATGAATGTAAAGGCATGGAATGCCCTAGGTGTACCGTTGCTTTTATAGCCGGAACAACACATGAGTGTTACATGCTCAGAAGTCACTACCCAAAAAAAACAGAAGACTATATCGTCTTTGATATAGAGTGTACGCAAGAGACGGGTGTGCACCAGCCAAACTATATTTACGCCCACCATCTAACAGGTGATGAGAGCTGGGAGTTTGAAGGACAGTCCTGCGTGAATGATTTCCTCATCACGTTCATGCAACCTCGATACCAGGATTTTACATTTCTGGCTCACAACTCCAAAGCATATGACTCATTCTTCATTATCCGTGACCTGATACATGAAAAGTTGCCCATTAGTCTCATAACCCAAGGTTCCAAACTAATGCTGCTTAAGGTTGTACCTTTTGACATTAGGTTCATAGACACCTTGAATTTTCTGCCCATGAAGTTGAGCAAACTGCCAAAAGCCTTTGGGTTTGAAGGCTGTAAAGGTTATTTCCCTCACTTTTTTAACACCTGGGCTAATCAGAATTACAGCGGCCCTATGCCTCCGCCCGACAGTTATGGTTGCGAGTACATGATGCCCTCTGAAAAAGAGAGTTTTCTACAGTGGTACGATGAAAACCGTGAAAAATGGTTTCATTTTCAAACTGAATTGAAAGCATACTGTCAGGCGGATGTTATGATATTGCGAAAAGCATGCAACCTTTTCAGAGATGTTGTTGTGGCGATGACAAAGCGGGTCCTGTTTGTTGAAACCGAATCACTCAAGAGTAAAAAAAAAATAACTGTATACCTGGACCCATTTCAAAACATTACTCTGGCTTCAATGTGCATGTCTATTTATAAACACATGTTTTTATTGCCTGAAACTATCGCCTTAGTACCACCCGACCTCTATAACGGCAAGCAGAAACGTTACTCCACCCCCTCTATTCAGTGGCTCATGTACGTCTCTGCGCGTGAGAGCATCTTCATTCAGCACGCTCTGCAGGGTGGCGAATACCGGCTGGGTCGCTACTATCTAGACGGGTATGCATTAATTAACGGCGTACCAACGGCCTTTGAGTTCAACGGGTGTTTTTACCATGGCTGCCCTCAGTGTTACAAGCCCCATGAGTTTAATAGACTGCAGGGAACCTCGTTTGAACATCTGCACCGCAGGACTATGGCGAAGGCGCAATATATTGAGAGTTGTGGGTTTGTTTTGAGAACTCTATGGGAACATGATTGGGTAACTGAGCTATCGAAAGATGGTGAACTGAGCACTTTTATTAAGAGCCAGCAGTTACCTTCACCGCTGGAACCCCGTGACGCCTTATTCGGCGGGCGTACAAACGCCATTCAATTGTACTGTGTAGCTGGCCCTGGTGAGAAAATACATTACTACGACTTCACCAGTCTGTATCCGTTTGTGAACAAGGTGAAGTTGTACCCTATGGGCCATCCTACAATCATATACCAGAACTTTAAACCTCTCAAAGAGTACTTTGGAATCATTAAGTGTCAGATTCACCCACCGCGGAAACTTTACTTTCCGGTGCTCCCTTATAGAGTCGAGGGTAAGCTAATGTTCCCCCTATGCCGTACCTGCGTTGAAAGTAAACAGCTTAGCGAGTGTCGGCATAGTGATGAGCAGAGGGTGCTGGAGGGGACATGGTGCACCATCGAGGTGCAGACGGCCCTAGAGAAAGGGTATCGCCTAGGTAAAATCCTGGAAGTCTGGCACTTTCCAAACACAACAACCCAGCTCTTTTCTGAGTACATCAACTTGTTTCTCAGAGACAAGCAGGAGGCCTCGGGGTATCCAGAATGGTGTGTCGATGAGCCCTCAAAGAAAAAGTATATCGCTGATTACAAAGCTCGCAAGGGTATTAAACTGAGACCGGCGTTCATTAAGGTTAACCCCACCCGCCGTCAGCTAGCTAAGCTCTGTCTCAATTCCTTGTGGGGAAAGTTTGCACAACGTACCAATTTGTCAAACACTTCCATCGTCACAGATGAGCTTTTTAAGTACATATTCACACCTGTTTATGACATATCCAGTTGTGAATTTATTGACGACGAGACGGCCGTTCTATGCTGGAAATACGCCAAAGAGTACCCCACAACGTGTAACAATATAAACATCTTTATAGCCTGCTTCACAACCGCTCACGCCAGGCTAGAGCTTTACAGGTTGCTGGACAAGCTTCAGGAACGGTGTTTGTACCATGACACTGACTCGGTTATCTTTGTGAGTAAAAAGGGTGATGAAGATCCTCCGCTGGGTGATTATCTAGGGGATTTGACCAGCGAGCTCGAAAAGGGGGAGTATATACAGGAATTTACCTCATCAGGCCCTAAGACGTACAGTTATAAGACCTCAAACAACAAGGTTTGCATGAAAGTCAAAGGTATCACTTTAAACGTCAACAATACGATTAAAATAAACTTTGACAGTCTGAAGGGTCTGGTGCACGAATACTCCGACTCGAGCGATCACAAAAATAGCAAAGCCATTGTTGTAAACCAGCCGAGCATTGTCAGGTCCAAGAAAAAATGGGAAATTACAACCCAACCGATGTATAAAACCTTAAGAGTAGTGTTTGACAAACGGGTCCTCACATCTGACTACAAAACACTGCCTTACGGTTACTAAATGACATTAGAGGCGCGAACTCCACCCAGACATGGACACTAGACTACAACACCCATTCTCCTGCATTTTAGCAGGTCCCTCCAACAGCGGTAAAAGTTTTTTTATAAAGAAACTGCTAGAAAATGCTCCCGGTGTTTTATCTCAGACCCCAAACAACATTGTGTGGCTTTATTCATGCTGACAGGATCTTTACACGGAGCTCACCCTAAAGTTCCCCCACATTCGGTTTATAGAGGGTATCCCCGATAATCTCAACGACGATGATTTGCTACCAAAACAACTTGTAAACATGGTCGTGGTGGATGACCTCATGCGTGAAGGCGGGGACCACCCCGAGATTGAGCGGGCTTTTACGCAATATTCACACCACCGTAATCTGAGCATATGTTATATAGTGCAGAACCTGTTTTACAAGGGCAAGAGCAGCCGATCCATAACTCTCAACGCCTCATACCTGGTCTTATTTAAAAACCCCAGAGACAAACTTCAGATCTCCATTATAGCTAAACGAATGTACCCCGGAAACACCCCGTTTTTCATGGAGGCCTTTAACGATGCTACAGCAAAACCCCATGGTTACTTACTGGTGGATTTGAAACCCAACACTCTTGAAGACTACAGACTACGAGCCGGCATACTACCACCTGACTTCCCAGTCGCCTACACGCCTAAAACAATGCCCAAAACCTATAAAAAGAACAAGTAAAAAGATGCTTATAACATTTACACTCTAAACCTTGTAATATAAGGACACCACAATGTCTGCGAGGTTGCGGCGTAATTTAGGCCTTCTAAAAATGTTGATCACAGCCAGCCCCTCTAAAAGAAAAGCAATCCTTTGCGCTGCCTCGGATGATCTAGTGGCCGCCATTTCAGAAATAGCCCTAAACACCCTAAAAGGTAATGTCCCGATATCAACGAGCCAGTTCCGCGTTCTGAAGAAGAAGCGCCACATTATTAAGAAGCTCAGCAATAAGAGGGCATCGCTCCTTTCCAAAAGAAAACTGGTCAAACAGTCTGGCGGTTTTATAGGGTCGCTGCTAGGTATAGCTATACCCCTAATCACAGGGCTACTGTCGAGGTCCTGATGGAGCACGCCCACAAAATGTACCTCGTACCCCGGCAACAACTGGAACATCTGGGCCCTTCTACCACGGATGTCTGGGACATACGCAAAAACGAAACGCAGCGTCTCGATGCTGAAATCAAAGCCATTTTGAACCGAACTGATTTAAAACCCCACGACAAAGCAGGGCTTTACTCAGGAGCCCTTCAAAACTTTCTACAATACTACAAGCAGCTAACCTCTGAAAAAAACAAACTGACGCTGTATACCCCAGATGCTGAACAGCAGCCAGGACCCTCTATGGTGTCTCAAGACACAGGCCACACAACCACAACGGATGCCTTTGTCTTAGACCTTTTAAAAAATATCAGTCAGAAATATAGAGGGGCTGCTCAAATGTTGCTCAGTAAAATGACTACTACTAAAGATTTGACCACCTGGAACGACCGGGGCGAATTCGTTTACAAAGGGCAGCCGATTGCTGGTTCCCATATGTATGATCTGGTCCGGGGTCTCACACATGGTAAAACCCTATCGACACAAGACGCTCCTAGAGGCTGGGAGCAGTTCCTAAGTGCAGCTGCGGAACTCAACATTCCCTCCACGATTATCGGTAATGCAGAGAATCGCCGTAAGCTTGAAAGATTAAAAGATCCGGCCCCAGCTGTTTTTACAAGGAGCCCCGCTATATCGACACCACCTTTCTTTCCACAACTAACACCCGTTCGGAACCGTGCTGCTCTTCCTATGGAGCCTAAAAAGAGCCTATTCAAAATGAACACCTGGCTACCGCTCTAATTTTGCACACTTGTACAGTTTTTGTTAAAAGTTTTTACGGTTCGAAAAATTATGCTTCATTTTATATGTTTAACCTTGTAAATGTTAGTGTTGAAACATGCTTGTAATAAACACTTTTAAATTTTCATCAGGAGTCTGCCATCTTTTTGTTTATAAATGCTTTGAAAATGTGCGCAGTGTGTCTTAAAAAAAAAAATGCCACGGATGAAAGTATGTTTAAGATGTTTTTTTTTATTTTAGGCACACATAAGTACAAATAACAGCTTTACAGTACCTTACACTTTTGACAAAGACCATATTCTGCTTTAACAACGTGCGACATTGTCCTAGAGTTTTCATTCACATATTTCATAACAACATCATCGTTGTTTACTAGATCGTCTGAGTACAGATTAAAAAAAATTCTAAACGTTATACCTTCAGACATTTTACTAATAAAGTATATACAATGTTCCCCACATGTGATGGCCATAGGATCCTGTACCCGAAGTTTATTATACACAACAGTGGGTGATGCTTTTTTTACATATTTGAATATCGGCTTTGTATAAATACTATGCTCAGGGAATTCGGCTAAACTATCAAACACTATAACCTTGTCCACATCCAGAAACAGAGCCGCCCAATGTGCACCACCCCTGTAATGGGGATCGGTGTTAAAGACGAGGGTGCGGGGCCTTTCTGGACCTATCTTTTCAGGTAGTCCATCGCTAGGGTATACCCCTAGAAAGTATTTCTTAGCATGTTTATGTCTACTTAAGAAGTCCCGTATCTCCGTAGTGTCCATTTTATATATTTTTAAAAAAAATTAAAATTTTTATTTTTTTTATTTTACACTCTTTCAATGGTAGTCAAACATAAGCTGACGGGCGTGGTTGACCTGGATAACGCTGTCGAATACCGAGAACACAACCATGTTCACATTGGCCGCCAGCGCCTGTGTAAAACGTATTTCCGCTTTTAGATTTCCGTTTTTGATCAGGTTGTAATGGTCACCGTCTTCCATGTCCGGCGTCAGGTCGAACGCAAACAGAGTGTAGCCGGCAGCATACCCTTCTCTTGAAACAACTACTCCAGAGTCCCTCAGCTGTTTCCCCGTTATCGAGACCAGTCCTAGATATTCCCGGACAAAATTTGATGCTCCAAAATTCGGTGTGAAAGGTTTTGCGGGGATCACGGCGCCCTCGTGAACCAGAGCAGCATAGTTGATATCATAGTGTTTGAAGTTGAAAGGGTTTGAGTTGTAGGCGCCACTAAAAGCGGTATTGTCCACAAACCCTATGATGATGAGTTTCGGTAACTGCCCCAGAAATAGATTCTGCTGCTGCGTTAATCGGGTTCCGGCGGGGATGCTGAATATCTTCAGAGCAACTCTTTCAATGGCATACTTGGCGTTCGATAATTGTAAAGCTTCAGCATGGGCCAGTCTGACACTTGGGGACACTTTCACTCTCTTTACAAACAGGCTCGCTGACAATATAACCAGTTTATACTGCTCTGCATCACCGCTGATGAGACAGAAAGCGTCTTTGTTACGATTGAGTTTGATCTTAAGATCGATACCGTTGACTAACAGTTTGTCTTGGAAGAAAAGGTCTGAATGTACGCGTCCCAGGAGGTCAAAATGCCTACTGCCGGCGACGAAGCTGGCTCTTTTTTTAAATCCCTCATTGTCACCGTCCAAAGCCGTGTTCTCCAAATGCGCTTCGGTATCTCGGTAGAAGAGCCCCGCTGAAAGATGTGTGTCCAGCGCATCGCGACTATAATTTAGAATACTCTCTATGTATGCCCTGTAGGCATACATGTTATCACTCTGTGTGACAAGGCGATCGCCTAGGTTAATGTCCACTTGATTAAACATTGTTGCGATGGGATAGGCTATCGGGGCCACTCTAGCATCATCCTCGATGTTGTCACCGTTCGCTTTGGTTATTTTACAGACGAGGTGCAGGAGAGTGTTGTTGAGATCAAGGTACATATCCGTGGACCCCGACACATAAAACTCTATCGGTGCAAGGGGTGTCAGAGCGGCCATCGGCGACACTTCCATGAAAAAACTGTTTTCAATGCTAGTCTGTGTGGGTTTGAGAGAAAACAGATCTAACTCAGATTTGGCGCATTCACCCGATGCACAGTGTACGAAGGCCATGATCGATGTTTTAAAAAATATTCGCACTAGAACGAGTTCTCTTCTTCCTGGTCGATCTCTTCCGTCTTACGGCTCTTCTTTTGTGAGGGCCTTTTGAAGTAGTCCGGCGCTTCTTATAGGGCCTTGGTGGACCCCGACGCCTCGAAGCCCTGCGCTTCCTTTTAACACCACCATGCGCTTTATACAGCAACCCCGCTCCTTCTTGGGGCTGTCTATTCATGCGTTCAGCTACCGCAGACGTTACACGACCCACGACATCCTGGGCGATGTTTGTAGCAGCCGCTTTAACATGAGGTTTTGCAATTTCGAACCCTCTTCTCAAAAAGGGCATGGCTCTCCTAAACATGCTCCGGAAGAAACCACCCAATCCCGCCCCATACATAACCGGAGCCCCTTGAAAGTAGGGCTGGGGGCCTCCATACCCCGCCTGAACTCTATAATAGTCCCTGTACATAGAGGGATCCCCGTAGGTTTTCATGATGACCATTGCAGCTGTCTAATAGTCACCTTCGCGCCGTGGCCTTAAATGAAGCTTGACAATAACTTTCCCGTATTTAAAGGCAACCGTCTCCGACTGATCGTTGTACACCATGATGGTTATAGTGTCAAAATGGTTTTTAGAAATTGCAACATAGTCGAGTTTGTGATGTTGTATATTAACCATTGTGTTATTTTCGCCCTGCACAGGGACCCACCTCAACAAAGGTGAATAACTGTCCCCGACCCTCTGCGGCTCTACAATATCGCTATAAACGTAGAGTGTATAAAAGCCTCCGTTAATATCGGGACATGTAGGGTCTGGATCCACCTGCCTCTGTTGATGTTGTACTGTCCCTAAAACCCGCTGTAATTTACCACTACATTTAAACACAGTACTGAGCTCAGGGGCTTTAAGAAACACTTTTCTTCTAACGTAATCCAACACCAGATATATATTCGCATACGTCTCGATGCTGCCTATAGTTTTGTTGATGGCCTCGACTACCGCCGCTACGGTGGGGTAATAGCCGTGTGGGAAAGACAGGTGATAGGTCAGGGTATCCTGAGGGCGCTTTATATGAAATTTAACATCGGCCTTTGTAAAGGTATTCCAAGTTCTAGGGTACTGTATTTCCGTTAGTGCCACCTCCCACGGACCTTTCAAATCCACTGGTTTTGCAAGTTTCACCGTATAACTCGAAATCTGATTGTCTGGGAACATGTCCTTCGAAGCATTGGATGGCAGCGTGATATAAAAAGGGGAGTTCTCCATCATGGCGCTTACAGCTTGACCTCACACAACGTGCAATGAGCTGGCCAGGACCCAACTGTTAAATTTCTCGGGCCACCCACGCCATTTGACCAACGCCTGTCTCCGGACACCGCTCCCTTTCCTTTTCAGAACCTTTTCAACCCTGTACACCCTGTTCGGATCGTAGGGCACCTTTTGCAACTCTTCGGTGTAAAAGACACCCGATACCTCTTCCCCAGCGTAGTCTTTTAACCTGTAAATATATATCCCTTCTTTAAGCTGCACACTTTCCACTATGAATATCTCATCGCTGAATGTTTGCTGGTAGCCTTTGGTGAAGACCCCCTTCAACTTTGAAACCCTGACATGATCCCCTTCTTTTAAATTCGGTTTCTTGACCTTCGGCGTGAGACGCCCGCCGTACACCGTTCTCCACACCGTTAACGAATTATCCCTTGTTACCTTAACAGGGGCCATTTTGATTGTCCTGTGGTAGGTGGCGTTATAAACATCTATAAAAGCCTTTAGAACATCCACGTATCTGTAGGTGTTGTTGGCGGTGAAATATCGCCACATCTTCGACTTTAAAGTACGGTTAAAACGCTCTACAACAGCAGCCTTTACCTCTGTGTGCGTTACAAAATGTTGAACAGCGTGCAGGTCTAATAATTTTTGGAAATGTTTGTTTAAAAATTCCTTTCCGGCGTCTGTTTGTAGTTTCTGGGGCACACGCCCGCTAGCGAAGATGTCTTTAAAAGCAGCTGTAACGCTGGTACCACTTTTATCGTTTAATGCCTCTGCATAGGCGTATTTGGACAAGACATCTATGACGGTTAATATATACATGGCGCCATCGTTATGTTTTGCTAGATCTTGAAGACTGATTATGTCGGCCTGCCACTGATAATCGAGCTGTGCGTTAACAACGGTGGCCCGCCTCTTAAAGCGCCTCCTGGCAGGTTTGTGCAGCGAATAAGCCTCTTCCCCAGCTAACCAAGTCTTCACACTGGCACGTTTTACAGATTCATTTTCAGCTCGAGCCCTTCTAAATAGAGCTTCGGAACCTCCGAAACTTCCAACCCCATGTTTATCGTAATAAAGCTTCCTTAAATCCGCATCCGTCATGTTGTCTCCCACCAACACCACGAAATGAAAGACGCTTGTTTTGTGTAAGGTCATTTTATTAAACATGAAAAACATAAAAAATGGTGCTGGGCTACACAACCAACGTGTATTTGACATTTTGTGCTACAGAGTTTATAGATGTCATAACGCTGGACCGCTGTGGTCTTTTTACAAACGTATACATAGTACAACCCCCACTACACATGTTACTCAGAGTATGGCCTTTCACAAACGCTAAGCGTCACAAACTTTGATATTTTTATAGCTATACTCTCAATAGCTCTAGACAGGACTTCCCGCTCCCCACGCCTATAACTCTGAACACTCAGGATACTGACAAAATTCAACAGTTCATACAGTTCTAACCAGGACCATTCCGAACCTTTATTTGTGACATAATCTTCAGTCATGTTCACCAACGCCTCGTGTATCCCCGTCTCAGGTGAAAGTCTTAACTCTCGAATGTGTTCTTTGTCCGAGGTCCGGCATTCAACAGATGCGTTTAGCCGCCCATTGATACACCACTTGGCGATACACAAATGACTGCTACATTGCAACAAGGCTGAAGGTTCCGAAATGTTCAGATACCGCAGAGTCATAGGATGTATTTCAGCTATTCTTTCTTTAACCAGCACAAAAATCAATCTCCCGATACAGATGTAGCCCGGTTGTAACTCATAGGCATCTTGCATCTCGATACCCGGATTCCCCGCCTAAAAGTGAGTAAGTATGGAGCGTTAAGTAACACATTCATGGTCTACTTTTTTTTTTTTTTTTAATTAATTAATTTATTTTATTTTTCTAAAACAGCTTTCGTGGGGCTAGAGACTTCATTCTTCTGTTTTTATGATAAATGTCACACATTCGTCTTTTTATAACCTGTTCTAACATACTTATGTCAAAGTGGGGACACATACCATGCATGCGGTCGAGTTTTGAGCAGGGCTCAGCAGCGTATCGGATCTCATTGACAGCCGCAGCCAAGACCTTAATCATATCACTGTGGACACCTTTCTTCACAGCCGACAGCCCATACACAACCCTTAACAACCTATATACCCGGTGAGGGTCTATCCGACTACAAATGTGGCGAATTATTCTTGGTGTGTATGCATCGTATAAACATTCATGAGCATCCTGTTGAGGCGCATTAATTTTATGCCCGTAACAAAGATCATAATAATCCCGTTTAACACAGGCGTTCACAGCGGCCGCTGCAAAACCTTTAACTGGCCATATGGTGGCCCAGGGTACGCCCGGAGCTTCCTTTTCAAAATCGCGGCTAGTGTAGGTGCAGACACATTTCTTACGAGGCTCTTTGTTCTGGCTTGTAACACTTCCAGACTGTCTGGAACAGCATAAGCAGTAAAAATTTACGGCGTTAACCTTTGGAGTTGACCCTTCTAGAGGCTCACTTTCTTCAGCTACGTTCTAGGGTTCAAACAGAAAGCACAAGACACATTATTAGTTAAATGTATGACATTAGAGTATACAGACATAAAAAAAAAAAATAACAAAACTGTCATTACCAACCTCCATATTCGCATCACACTCAGAGGCTCCTCTGAAATCCTGGGAGTCGCAGAGGTCCATTGGGGCAGAAACAGCGCCGGAGCTTACACCTGATGGCTGTACAATAACGGCCTCTGACTCGGTGGCCTCCTGGTCGCCCATGTCTTCATAGATGGGCGAATTCGGTGGTGCTACACATTCTTCAACATCTTCAATGTCTATGAAGTTAGATGCAACACTTAATTCATCTTTCGAGGCATTGCTGTCGCTGTCGGGCCCCTTAATAGGGGATATCTGGGTCGACACAGCCTTGAGGTTGAGCTTTTCAAGCCGGTAGCAAAGTTCCTCTTCAAAACCGGTAACATCGGTATCTTGGGTGGCCGGGACACCCTGTTGTGCATTCTCATCCATCGTAAGAGGGGCGAGGGTCCGGTAATATCTACCAATAGTGTTCAGGGCCCCTGAGGAGGCTGCTTTTCTTGCGATCGGATTGTATCTCTTCATGGCACCTTGCCAAACTGTTTCAACCCTGGTTCACGGTTTGACAGCCGGTTCTAACCAGCTCCTTATATGCAACATTTCAAAAAAAGGGGGGCTAACACGTGACACCATGAGGGCCCCTAACTGGCACTTGGGCATGAATGTCTGACATGTCCAGACCTGTCCCTCTCAAGCTCTGAAACCACGTGCACATCACTAAGTCATACTTTTTACATATCTCATAGGCCAAAACCCAGGGGCTAGGACCCAGACACAGGGCTAACACGTGACACCATGAGGGCCCAGCCCAATTGACACCCCCATGCACACACGTCACTTCCGGGGAGGGCTTTCAGGGACATCGGAAGTCCCAGCCACCGGATATGACGTCATATCCGGGGCGGGATAACTGTCACTTTTAATATGGTATCCCTTCCTACTACTCATGTGTCACATTTTCATAAACTTGCCATGTTTTTCCTTGCACACTCCAAGGGCCTGATTTCGATCATTTTTCGGTTGGTTTCTCTGTCTGCCTACTAGGCAGCCTGTCTCCTCTATTTAGATGCTGGCTGGTCGATGTAAGAAAGTCAGGTGGAGTGCTGTAGTCGCCATCTGAGTTTTCCTCCCGCGTCAACCGCACCATAGGCCAAAGTGGCTGTTGGAGGGAGTACAACCAGTTTGTCCACCGGGCCAATCACGATGTGCCTTCCCACCGACGTAACTGTGATGGGTAAACTTCCACACCTGAGTTGGCGGATTGGAAGGAATGTAAGGTCGAAACGTACCTTTTCCTTTTTTTTCTCCTGCCTATCCATCATGAATCCAGTCGTTCAAGTCCTTCCTTTGCTGCTGCTACTTGACCACGAAATAAATCAACCCCGTCACCACCGGAATAGAAGGTAAGCTACATTTCTACGTGTTACCTTTTGAATTGTCTGTTTCCATTAGCTCTGAACATGTGCATTTTTAACTCACACTTGCAAGCAGAATTTTACTAATGTGCAATGCATATGTGTGCAATGTGGTTGTTTAAGAAATTTTAAGAAACACGCCTGTATAATCTAATTTGATTTACAAGTTTGGTACAAGCTGCCTTTATGAGAATGGACAACTACACAAAAAATTACATTGATCCAAAATTCAAAATATGGCCATATAAGTAATCATTTTTCATAAACTATCAAATCTTATACAGATGCATTATTCATTTTTGGAATAATGTTAATTTAATAAAATGTAGCAATTGCAGTATACAAGACAAAAAGCTTGTTTACAATAAATGTGAAATCAATGTTAATTCAAAACTTCTTATATATTGATTGATTTCACATTTTACCTGTCTAGTTCATCTTCAGTGTAGTATTACATTTGAATTTACTCTTAACTTTTTAAATGTGTAATGCATATGTGTTTATTTTTTTATCAATTTCAAATAAACACACATGTATTACCACTTAAAAAAATAAAAAATGTTTAACTTTGGTGTAAGTGTCCATTATAATGATGAGTGCTTGCACCTAAATGTCTATGGTCATCGTTATGACGTTGGCGGTAATTGCTGCTTACCGCCGCGGTAATGGCAGCCAACATACAGCCACGGTGGCGAATATCCGTTCGCCATATTATGACACACACACACCAAACTGACAGAATAGTGCCACATACACAAATCTGCCAGCCCAAATGTCAGTGGTAAAGTGTCGGTACGAACACCCATACCGTTACTCCCACAAAACAATGCCCACAACATTATGACCCATGAATCACCATGTACAGACATTCAATGGTGGTGAACCATTGGTGGTACCCACCGGCGCGCTCAGAATGGCCACCCAAATACAAAACAACACAACATTGGCCTAAATGAAAATCACAGACCTGACACTGATACACACACAACACCCATCCACCCACCCGCAGCACTATAAAACACACACCAACATTACACATAACCCTTTACGAACACCAGTAATTGACACGAGACTAACACGAACACCACTGAGACAACTACACACACCACAAACACCCATCCATCTGTCACGCACCCCACATCCCACACCCCACCACATCACTCAACACCCTATGCACAACACACACCACACAACACCCATGTCCTCACTAAGGCACCCCTGTTTCACTGATGAGGAGTTGCGGGTCATGGTGGAGGAAATAGTCAGGGTAGAGCCACAGCTGTTTGGAGAACAGGTACAGCAAATATCCATTGCCAGGAAGATGGAGCTATAGTGGAGAATCGTGGATAGGGTGAACGTCGTGGGACAGCATCCAAGAACAAGGGATGACATCAGGAAGAGGTGGCATGACCTACGGGGGGAAGGTATGTCCCATAGCAGCAAGGCACCAGCTCACCATCCAGAGGACTGGCGGTGGCCCCCCACCTCACAGCATGGGAGGAGCAAGTCTTGGCAATATTGCATCCTGAGGGACTCACTGGAGTAGCCGGAGGACTGGACACTGGTGAGTCAATATTTACTACTCATCACCCTCCATACCTGCATGCCATCACACCCCCTCACAGTCACTCCCATCACTCCACTCCATCCCACACATGCACCTACACATCTGACTAACCCCAATGCCAAGCCCTGCATGCTATACCAATGCATGGACAGCCCTCCCAGCCCTACATGTACACCCATCACCAAAGCATGCACAGCATGGAGAACTAACAATCCCACAATACATCACCATACACAAACAAAGGTGGCAGGGCAACAGCAACAATAGAGGGGATGCTAGGTATGACATGATCGGGCCCCTACCACTAACAAGTCTACTGACCAGCCCACCAATTCTGCTGCAGTTAGTGGGCAGGAGGCCCTGCCACAGGACCCACAGGTCACCAGGACCCCTCCCCCTGCAGAAGGTGAACCACCCCGTAAATGTTCCCTGCGACCCAGAAAGAAGCCAGAGACACTTGCCAAGACCAAGACCACACCAGCAAATGAGACACTCCTGAATGTCCCCATTGTGTCCCACCCTGTCACCTTGTCCACTTTGATCTGCCTTTGCACCCCTTCGTATGGCCCCTTGGGCACTGGACTTGTGCTACAAATAGACTGGAACAGTACCCTGAACGTTCCTCTGCCATCAACCCAATCCATTGCACTTTTCCATCAATTATTTGCACTACAATAAACACCCTTGAACACAACTTGAGTGATGGTGTTTTATGTGATGGAAATGTGCATTTATGGTATGGAAACAGTCACATCTTGTGCAAATGATCTGAACACTGTGATAGCATACAATTAATGACCTGTAGCTGTCTGTATTCATCACATCAGTACACAGTTGTTATAGCACCAACATCTGCAAAATGAGAAGCCATAGGTAACAGTAAGCTGAGATGTAAAGGAAGTGAATGCCATCCTGCTACAGCCACACAGAAAACATCAATATTCAGAGGAATGGTCAGTTCCACTGTCTCACCTGTGTGTCATTTGAAGTATTGACGTATAACTGATGTTCTGTTGTCCACATCCTCATCCTCTGCCTCCTCATCCTCACTGTCCTCAGGGCCCACTGCTGCCACAGTGGCATTTCCAGTGGCATTTCCAGTCTCCTTTTCCTGCAAATAAGGCACATGTCATCTTAGGGCCAGGTTGTGCAATATGCAGCATTCAACTACTGTCTGGCAGTCCTTCTCGGGTGAGTAGCACAGGGATCCACCTATTAGATGGAGGCATCTGAACCTGCCCTTCAGGAAGCCGAAGGTCCTTTCGATAATTCTTGTTCACCCAGGTGCATCATTATAAAGATTTGCGGCCCCTATCCTGGCATTCCTCACAGGGGTCAGGAGCCACAATAGGTTTGGGTAACCAGAGTCACCTGCAAGTATTGAGGGACAAACATTAGCTTTACACAATGGTATGGGGTTAACACCAGAAGGCATACACTGATATACATTGGGTGGGGAGTCAAGCTCACCAATTAGCCACACCCTGTGCCTCTGTAGTTGTGCCATCACATTTGGGATGCTGCTATTCCTCAGGACAAAGGCATCATGCACCGACCCAGGATACTTGGCAGTGACGTGGGAGATATACTGGTCCACTAGGCACACCATTTGCACATTGAGTGAGTGGAAACTCTTCTGATTCGTGAACACCTGTTCATTCTGGCAGGTGGGACAAACACAATATGTGTACCGTCAATCGCCCCATAAATATTCCGTATATGTCCCATTGCATAGAATCCTGCTTTCACAGTGGCCAAGTCTTCCACCTGGGGAAAAGCAATGTAGCTGCACATGTGTTTGATCAAGGCAGACAAAACCCTTGCCAGCATGATTCAGAACATTGGCTGTGACATTCCTGCTGCCAAGCCCACTGTCACTTGGAAAGAACCAGTTGCCAGGAAATGGAGCACTGATAGAACCTGCACAAGAGGGAGGATCCCAGTGGAATGACGGATAGCTGATATCAGATCAGGCTCCAATTGGCCCTGTCCAGTCTATAGGTGAGTATTATATGCCTCTCCTCCAGTGTAGTCAAATCCACAAGGGGTCTGTACACTGGGGCTTGTCTCCTCCTCCTATTCAACCGCAGTGATAGGTATCTAAGGGACACAAGAGTGAGTAGGCTTTCACAATTTGAACAATGGAACCACCTCCTCAGGGTACATTGAGCATTGATATGATGGGACAATTGGAATGTCAATGTATTTGCAAACTGTAGCAATGACGCCATTATGGATTATCTGAATGTAGTCCACCACCATGAAATGGCGACCGCCTGTCCTGTATCTAGGGACAGGTGGAAGTGAGGTAACTCCGCCAACATTGTGCATCATGGCGGAAGGTGGTCTTGCACCTCTGTGCAATTCCTCATTGGCTAATATGGGGCTCTATGGAGTACAGTGACCAATGGGGATCAGCAGCAGCAGTGACGGTGTACACCGCTGTGGACGTGACCGCCTTATCTAAATCCTCACTTGATTCTTGAGTTTCCACAGGACAACACCTACACTATGTGTGCTGCTTTGACCTGTGTCTGGATCCTGCTATGGCACGTGTGACCGGGGTAAGGGCCCCTGCCTTCACTTCGGAGGAGTTGGAGCGCTTGGTGGATGGGGTCCTACCCGAGTATGGACAGCTGTATGGGCCTCCAGACCAACAGGTGAGTACACCTTGGGCATGATGCATGTGACAAGGTTGCATGGAGATGTGTGTGCAAGCATCGTGTCATTTGGGGTGGTGGTATGTCTGGTGGTAGTGTACATGGTGGGTGCTGGGTGATGTTTGTGCCAATGGAGCAGGAAATGGGATTTGTGGGCCATGTGTGACAGGCTGGATTGTATGTGTAATGGTGTCCTCCTGTCTGTGTTTCTTCTGCCGGTCAGCGTCCATCAGAAGAAGGGATTGTACTGTGCCGTCACCAAGGACGTGCGGACCCTGGGGGTCTACAGCAGGCGGAGCACCCACTGTAGGAAAAGGTGGGAGGACCTGAGATGCTGGGTCCAGATGACTGCGGAGGCCCAGCTGGGGATGGCCTCCCAACGAGGGCAGAGTGCCCATCGGAACCTGACCCCCCTGATGGCCCGCATACTGGCGGTGGCTTACCCAGAGCTGGATGGGCACTTGAGGGCATCACAGCAGCCACAAGGGGGTGAGTACAGTGGCCATTACAACTATAATTGGTAGGTGGCATGGGATCCTGGTGGTGGGTGTCAGTTAGTGGGTGCCCCTTAATGCCAGCTCAGACATTGCAGCGTGATCCAGCTCAAGGGTAATGGATGTATTGCAAAATCTGGTAACCTAGCTAGGTTGCATTTCATGTCAGGCAGGGCTTAGTGACTCCCAGGAGGGGTGCAGTTGGCAGTGGTTGGCTCACATCTTGCTGTGGTACCTAGCCAATGGAATGCCAGTGCGATGCATGGTGCTCAATCCTGATCCCTGTGTGTGACAGTAATGTGTATGCCATCTGTGGTGTTGGTGCTGTAATTGACCCAGTGTTTTCTTTCTCTCTCTCCCCCCTTTTTTCTTCTGTCATCCTGTCCATGTCTGCATTAGCATCATCTGACGGAGGATCAGGGGCACTGGCGACAGAAGGAGCTGCATCCCACAGGACCCAGGAGGCAGAGTCCACCGATGCCAAGGGAATCAGTGGGATGGAGGGCGAGGGGAGCACCACGACGGAGACAGGAGGTGACAACACTGACTCTGATTTCTCCTCCGATGGAAGCTCCCTGGTGGTGGCGGACAGCTCTGGGACCACCCCAGCTACAGGTACAGCTCCCACCCCTATACCAGCACCACCCTCCCAGTAGCCCCTCACCGAGTGGCCCGTGCCCGCTCACCCAGGAGGGTGGGCATCTCCACCCCAGGCACCTCAGGCCCTGCCCCAGTCAGTACTGCTGCCATCAGTGAGGAGGCTATTGACTTCCTGAGAGCCATCTCTGTAGGGAAGTCATTCACTGTGAATGCCATCCAGGGGCTGGCATCCCAGATGCAGCAATGCAATGCATTCCTGGAGGAAGTTCACAGTGGATTGGCGGCCCAACAGAGATCTTTCCAGGCTCTGGCCTCCTCTCTGATGGCAGCCATTGTCCCTGTTCCTACCGTCGCTACTCCAACTACCACTTCCCAGTACCAGTCTCCTCAACCCCAATGCATCCCATGCACACATACAGACAAGCATGCACACAAAACATCACACAAGAGTGGCACAGACAAACACAGGCAGCATACCTCAGGCCACAAGCACCAACAGAAACAACAGACAGTTGCTGTTAGACCTGGCAGCCTTAGGGTGGTCACCCCTAACTTTTTGCCTGCCTCCCTCCACTTTTTAGACACTGTTTATGCTGGTTATTAGACTCTGCGCACTTTACCACTGCTAACCAGTGCTATAGTGCATATGCTCTCTCCCTTTAAACATGGTAACATTGGACCATACCAATTGGCCTATTTAATTTACTTATAAGTCCATAGTAGAGTGCACTAGATGTGCCCAGGGCTTGTAGATTAAATGCTAATAGTGGGCCTGCAGCCCTAATTGTGCCACCCACTTCAGTAGCCGCTTAACCTTGTCTCAAGCCTGCTATTGCAAGGCCTGTGTGTGCAGTTTCACTGCCAATGCGACTTGGCATTTAAAAGTACTTGACAAGCCTAAAACTCCCCTTTTTCTACATATAAGACACCCCTAAGGTATGCCCTAGGTAACAGGGTGCTGTGTAAGCAAAAGGCAGAACATGTACCTATGTAGTTTACATGTCCTGGTAGTGTAAAACTCATAAATTCGTTTATACACTGCTGTGAGACCTGCTACCTTCATAGGCTAACATCGGGGCTGCCCTCATACATTCTTTGAGTAAAACTGTAAAATTCGCACTTCTCACCTGTTATGGTCTCAAGGCGCTGTACACATACTGCAGTGGAACCCCTCCTGGCTATTCCCTGTGAGGCACCCACTCCTGGACAGCCCAAGGATGAAGCCAGGCATCTAAGCATTGTAAGGGCCGTTGTGGAGATTAAGCAAGCTATTGCCCAGAGTGGGACACATCAATTAGATTAGGCACCAAGGCGAGAATTATCTGATCCAAGGGAATTGAGCCCAAGACCTCCCCCGAGGTGGGAATTGAACCCTGGTCCTAGGCCAGATTTCTGCATCAGGGTCTGCTGCTCTAACCATTATGCCACACTTTTCCACTCTAGCTGCTGATCTGAAAGGAGTAGGAAGGTCATATTTAGTATGGCCAGAATGGTGATATAAAATCCTGCTGACTGTTGAAGTTGGATTTAATATTACTATTTTAGAAATGCCACTTTTACAAAGTGAGTATTTCTCTGCACTTAAATCTTTCTGTGCCTTACAATCCACGTCTGGCTGGGTTTATTAGACAGCTCATTGTGCATTCACTCAGACACACCCCAAACACAGGATACTCAGCCTCACTTGCATACATCTGCATTTTGAATGGGTCTTCCTGGGCTGGGAGGGTGGAGGGCCTGCTCTCACACAAAGGACTGCCACACCCCCTACTGGGACCCTGGCAGACAGGATTGAACTGAAAGGGGACCTGGTGCACTTCTAAGCCACTCTTTGAAGTCTCCCCCACTTCAAAGGCCCATTTGGGTATATAAACAGGGCCTCTGCCCCTTCCTACTCAGACTCTTCCTGGAGAAGAAAACTGGAACCAGAACCTGCATCCTGACAAGAAGAACTGCCTGGCTGCCCAAAGGACTCACCTGACTGCTTTCTGTGAAGGACTGCTGCCTTGCTATTGGTCTGCTGCCTTGCTGCTCTCTGGCTGTGGTAAAGAAGTGCTCCCAAGTGCTTGGAAAGAGCTTGCCTCCTGTTCCCTGAAGTCTCAGGACCAAAAAGACTTCTCTCTTGCAACTGGACTCCTTGTGCAGTGAAAATTAGACGCACAGCTTGCTAAAACCGATGCACAGCCTGCCCCGCGGTGAGAAATTCACTGCAAGCCGAACCGGAACGACAAAGCATGACTTCACAAGGAGAAGATCAACGCAACTTCTGCATTGGGCCCGGAACTTCAACACACGGCCCACCGGATCGACACACAGCCGACCTGGGACGACGCAGCCTGACTTCCAGAGGGGAAATCGATGCAGCGCCTGCCGTGCGGAAGAAAATTCAACTCAACGGCCATCGGATCGACGCATCGCTTGTGACTTTGCTCTGCAAGCCCAGGATTCCACGCACAGACCCGGGGGCGTCTGGAAGCCCCGCAACCCGAAGAGGATCCATGACCGAGCGCCGGAAATCGACGCACAGCCGTCCCTGCGTGGAAACTAAATTCGACGCACACCCCTTTGTTTCCACGCTTCTCCTCCTCTGCGGCCCTTTGCGGAGATTTTTCACGCAAACAAGGTACTTTGTGCTTGAAAGAGACTTTGGCGGTCATTCTGACCGCGGCGGTCGGCGGTGGCCGCCCGCCAAGCGGTTCCCGCCGAAAGACCGCAGCGGCCATTCCGGCTTTCCCGCTGGGCCGGCGGGCGACCGCCAGAAGACCGCCGGCCGGCCCAGCGGGACAGCCCCTTCAACAATGAAGCTGGCTCGGAATGGAGCCGGCGGAGTTGAAGGGGTGCGACGGGTGCAGTGGCACCCGTCGCGATTTTCACTGTCTGCACAGCAGACAGTGAAAATCTTAGTGGGGCCCTGTTAGGGGGCCCCTGCACTGCCCATGCCAGTGGCATGGGCAGTGCAGGGGACCCCAGGGGCCCCATGGCACCCGTTCCCGCCATCCTGGTTCTGGCGGTGGACACCGCCAGAAACAGACTGGCGGGAAGGGGGTCGGAATCCCCATGGCGGTGCTGCAAGCAGCGCCGCCATGGCGGGTTCCCTGGGCCAGCGGGAAACCGGCGGGAAAACGCCGGCTCCCCTTTTCCGACCGCGGCTTTACCGCCGCGGTCAGAATCGCCCAGGAAGCACCGCCAGCCTGTTGGCGGTGCTTCCGCTGCACTCCGCCATGGCGGTCATGGACCGCCAAGGTCAGAATGACCCCCTTTGTTTGCTTTAAAAAGACTTAAGACACTTTGGGGGTCATTCCGACCCCGGCGGGCGACGGAAGCCGCCCGTCTGGCGGGAACCACCAAAAGACCGTACCGCGGTCAAAGGACCGCGGCGGTCATTCTGACTTCCCCGCTGGGCCGGCGGGCGACCGCAAGAAGGCCGCCCGCTGGCCCAGCGGGAAAGCCCCTTCAACAATGAAGCCGGCTCCGAATGGAGCCGGCGGAGTTGAAGGAGTGCGACGGGTGCAGTGGCACCCGTCGCGATTTTCAGTGTCTGCAGACACTGAAAATCATTATGGGGCCCTGTGAGGGGGCCCCTGCACTGCCCATGCCAGTGGCATGGGCAGTGCAGGGGCCCCCAGGGGCCCCACGACACCAGGATGGCGGGAAGGGGGTCGGAATCCCCATGGCGGTGCTGCAAGCAGCGCCGCCATGGCGGATTCCTTGGGCCAGGGGTAAACCGTCGGGAAACCGCCGGTTGCCCTTTTCTGACCGCGGCTTTACCGCCGCGGTCAGAATGGCCCAGGAAGCACCGCCAGCCTGTTGGCGGTGCTTCCGCATTCCCCGGAATGACCCCCTTTATATCACTTTTCAGTGATATCTCTACATTTACTTATTGCATCTTTGATCATTTTTGACCTGCAAATATCCAGATAAATATTATATATTTTTCTAAACACTGTGTAGTGTATTGTTGTGGTGCTATATTGTGTTATTGTATTATTTATTGCACAAATACTTTACACATTGCCTTCTAAGTGAAGCCTGACTGTTCAGTGCCAAGCTACCAGAGGGTGGGCACAGGATAATTTGGATTGTGTGTGACTTACCCTGACCAGAGTGAGGGTCCTTGATTGGACAGGCGGTAACCTGACTGCCAACCAAAGTCCCAATTTCTAACAGTTGCACACACTACAACATCCACTGCTTCCACTGTATCCCCCTCCTCCGCCCTCAGAGTCACATCCACATTTAGACCTGCATGCACTACGTCAACAGCCACCACCACCATCACCACACCAAGCAGCATACACACCTCACTTGCAGACACCTCCACAACATCCAACTATGCATCCCCTGTGTCCTCTCCCACCCTGTCTGCCCTCCCTAAGAGACACAAATTCACGCACTCAGACTCCCAACAGCCAATCACCTCACATCAGCACACTGCCCATGCACCTGCACCCAAGCCCAGCAGACATACACCTCCAACAACCACTCCCTCAACCTCCACTCCCAATCCCTCCTCCCTCATCCCGCCCCACCGTCCCTAAGAAGCTTTTCCTTGCCCAACTTGACCTCTTCCCTCCACCTCCACCCCCAGTCTTGCCCGTAAGGGCAGGGTCACAACGACCCAGCCCAGCACCTCAGCCAAGCAGTCCACGGGGACAGTGGAGGCACCTCCTAGTCATGGAGGCAAGAAAGGGAAGGATCACACTCCACCACCCAAAAAGAGGGAATGATCCCACTCCACCACCCAAGAGAGGGAAGGATCCCACTCCACCACCCAAGAGAGGGAAGGATCCCACTCCACCACCCAAGAAAGGGAAGGTTCCCACTCCATCAACTAAGAGGCAAGAGGCCCATGCCAACAGCAGTGGGCAAGGAGCCCTTACCTCCAGCAGAGGCTGGCAGGGTTTTCCTCCAGCAGCAATGGGCAAGGATCCCTCACCTCCAGCAGAGGCTGACAGGGTTTCCCCTCCAACAGCAGTAGGCAAGGAGCCCTCACCTCCAGCTGGGACACAGCAGCCCTCACCTCCAGCTAAGACACAGCAGCCCTCACCTCCAGCTGGGACACAGCAGCCCTCAAATCCAGCAGAGGGCATGTAGGCCACCCTCCAGGGGCTGTTGTACAAAGACCCCCCTCCGGAACCAGTGGGCAAGTTCCCCACCTCAGAGGCTGTGACCTTGCACTCCCCAGCAAAGGGAAATCAGCATGGAGCCCCCTCCAGAACCAGTGGGCAAGTTCCCCACCTCAGCGACGGTGACCTTGCACTCCCTAGCAAAGGGAAATGGACATGGAGCCCCCTCCAGAACCAGTAGGCAAGTTCCCCACTTCAGCTGAGGTGCCCCCAACCCCCCTTCCCCCTGAGGTGCCTGGCCATTTCCAACATGATGTCCCTGCACAGTGTAGTGCGGATTTAGTCAGGGAACAAGTTGGGGCTTGGACTGTGCCCTATGATCATGTGGGCCTTTTGTACTTTGGACTAGCCATTGGCCCTTTCTGAACATTTACTCAAATTTCTCTTATCACATGGACAATATGGTGGCTGTTGGCATCAAATTACACTATCAGTTATGGCTAAATGTTGTCCTTGCATTATTATGACGTGTGTCCTGTGAGATTGGTTTTCCTCTGCAGCTTGTTGTGTGCATGGTGTGTGTGTGGATGGTGTGTGTTGGTGAATGTGTGTGTCACTCTCCTTTTTCTCGCTCCCTGCCTTGTGTGCTAGGCGGTTGTACTCACCATCGTCGTCTTCATAGGCATGGCATAGAGGAGCATCGGGAAGACTTGAAGTTCCGGTTCCATGGCCGTGTTGATCTTCTCTGTGTCTCTGATGGTGAGTCTTTCGTCTTCTGTGTTCTGTTTCTGTCAGGCTTTTGATGGTGTTGGTACCAGCCCAGAAATCGTGGCGGTTTGCTATGTCATAATATGGTGGGCGGTACCTTGTCTTCTGCCTGGCTGTAGATAGCTGCCGCCGTGGTCAGTGATGTTAACACCCTGGCGGTTGGGATGGTACATTGGCTATCTATGGGAGTTACCACCGCCATGGTAATAATTTGACAGTAATTACTACCAGCCTCTTTAAATTTAACAGTCACCGCCATTGTCATAATGACCACCTATGTCTATTACCAATTTTTATTACTAATGTTTTCACTGTACAAATTTGTTTCTTATAAAAGCTTCTCTGTTTACTGTCATAAATGGAAGTAAATGTATGTATATCACATTTTCATCATTAACATTGTATCTAATCACTGACTTGTAAATGAATAATAATGTCAGGACAAGCTTAAAAATAAAATGATTTTATTATCAAAAGTGTTCCTTCTCTCAAATTTTTATTAAAACCAAAACTTAAAAGGAGGACAATCATGATGCATAGCAACAGCCTGTGTGATTGTTGGCCAGAACGTGGCTCCTAAATAGACTGAAAAGAGGTGACCTCCTCAGGAAGGGGCATCTAGTAGGCACAGAGCAGGCACCTCAAGGATCTTTTTGGGAGGGGTGGGTTTTCGTTTCACAGTGGTTAGTGACAGCTAAGACATGAATTCAGGAGGAGGAGTATGTGTAGGAGGGGTGGGAGAGGATTGGGTTGGGAGGTAGAGGGAGATCGAGTGGCTGATGTGTGTGTCTGTTTGTTTTGCAATTGCATGTGGGTCAGGTGTATGTTGTGTGTGTTTGGGTGTGTGTGTTTTGGCAAATATTTGGTGTTCGGGTGAGTGTGTGCATTTGGGTTTGGTTGGTGTTGTTTGTGTGCTTTTGTGTGAGTGTGTTTGGATGAGTGTGCTGTTGAGGTGGTTGTGGTGCCTGTGTCTGTATGTTTTGCTGTTGCTGTTGTGGGTCTGGTGTATGTTTTGATATGAGTGGTTTGGCAGGTGTCTTGTGTTTTGTGAGTGCGCCTTGAAACCCTCACCAGCGCCTTGAAACCCTCACGGGTATGTAGTGCGCTATATAAATCCAATGATTGATTGATTGCGTGTGTTTGGGTTTGATGCGTGTTGTTTTGCATGTAGGTGTGCTTTTGTGTGAGTGTGTCTTTTTGGGTGAGTGTGCTGTGGAGGTGGTTGGTGTGGTTGTAGTGCTTGTGGTTGTGGGTGTTGGTTGTGGGTGTTGGTTATGGGTGTGGTGGTGTGTGTGGTGCTTGTGGTGGTGGTTGTGGTGCTCGTCGGTGTCATAGTGTGTACATGTTGTTTGGGTGTTTGTGTTTCTTTGCATGTTTGAGGTTCTGTGTGTGTGTGTGGACTGCTTGGGTATGTTGGAGAGGGTGCAAGCAAAGAATTGAGTGTGCTTGGGATAGTGGTGGGACTTGGGTTTTGGAATGAGGCACAATGTTGGGCAGATTGCGGGGCTGCGGTCAGTGCAAAGGCTATTTAAGCAAGCATTCTCTTCATGCCAGACATTGACCTATGAATGGCATCCAGAAATGCAAACTTTTGTCGCATTTAGCAACTGAGACCCTGGATGCCATTCACAATTGCAGTCTGGCCTACAGAGATCAAGAGGTCAATAGTCTCCTCACTCAGCGCAGCCGGGGGAACAGGGGCAAGGGGGTATCTACGGCGAAGGAAACCCCAGTCCTTTTAGGGGATTGGGTTTGGCCAACTGGGGGAGCAGGAGGGAGAGCAGAGATGGGTCTCTGGATGGCGCACAAGGATTCAGATGGTACAGTTCTGTAGGGACCACCACCACTAGGGACTTGTCACTTTTATAGGCCTCTGAAGATGATGAAGAGCTGGTGACCTCCATTCCAGTCCCTTCACCCTCCATGCCACTGTGTCCATTGGTGTCTGAGGTCTGACCACCGATAGACATTGGCCAGCTACTTCCCCGCCTACGTGGCCAATGCCTCCTTTGCCTGTTCCTGAAGATACTGGAAAGATATATAGAATAGTTTTATTGTATCTGTTTAAATAGAACTGATCATGAGATTGTTTTTGCAAAACACTTTCCAAATTTTCATATTTCACCTGCTTCAAGGCTTTCAAACTTCACCATTATCTCATGCATGTAGGGAACATCTTCCGAAACTAATTGGTCACAGTTTTACGATTTTCCATTATTGCTCCCATATTACTTTTGATCATTTTTTTTAACCATTTTCAATTTTCTCCAGGAATTGTTTAACATCTCTGAATGGTTTTGATTGGTTGTTTTGAATAGTGAACGTCTGTCACAAAAATCAATAGCGAGCAAAAAACCCTTTGTACATTGTCCATCTGCAAACATCCCTTTAACTAATCTCTGTATGTTCATTCTTGATTTTTATCTGGACATAACAAAGGACATAAAAATATTATTTTGGGTATGTGTTACTCTGTCGCCAATATGTACACATTCCTGTCTCTTTTTTTCCATAAATGTATGCCTATCAAATCCATTTTTCAAAAAACAGATTGGCTTACATGCACAGTTGTGAAGGACTAACAGATCATGCAAATCTGCCACTTTGGACATAAATTTAATTGTAATTTATTAGTAAAAACATATCTGCAATATGTTTTTACTAAAAAAAATTGCCATTTATTCTCATATTTCTAGTCATTTTGGCTCACATGCTCACTATTGTTTGTCTATAATACAAACTCACGAATATGACATTTGGAACATCCACTGTATCATAAGTGCATTTTATGCTATGTTAACTGTAATAGTTCCAAATTAACCTCCTTCACAATTGTGACAGAGCACCACACCTGACACAATTATAAATTATTGTAACATCGAACAAACTAATGTTAATTTTTTTAGGCAGGCATGTGTTGCTGAAAACTGATACTGATAACAAAAATAGGGGCTGATTATCAGCTTGGTGGACTGAAACATCCATCCCCCGAACTCTAGACGGGAGGTCGCTGTGGTGCTGGCGAAGGCCATGGGCTTGGCCAGTGCAGGGACCCCGTGGTCCTCTGCACTTGTTCTCTGCCTCCCTTTTCATGGTGATGGCACCACCATGAAAAGTCTGACAGAGAACAAGGTTGTAATGAGCAGGGTTGGGCTTAGTTCAGCTTCACCCTGGCTGATTACAGCCAGCCCCACCGTCAACCCTGCTGGATCTAGGATCCTGGCAAGGAAGGCAGTAGGTTGGCAGGTCTGCCCGCCAACCTCGTAATGTGGCGGTCAGACCAACACAGCTGTGGTGGTCCAACTGCCATCACAAGTCTGGTAGACCTAGGACCACCAGACTTGTAATCAGGGCCATAGTGTTTGATGTTCAACAAATTATTATGCAAAAGAAATCATCATACACCATGTTCAAAACGTAAACCTTCAACATGGACATGCGCCAACCTTTATGTCGATGCCATAATTTTTTTCTGTAACAAAAAATAGTTATTTAAGAAGAAAAACTCAAAAGAGAACTTACCACCTTGATGCTGCTGTTGGGCTCTCAACTGCCAATCAAGCTGTGGATAGGCCACCACAAGTATGTGGGCCACTAGAGGGATCAGGGTGCAATGCACATTCTTCTCATGGGGGGAGGACTGGCCGAGCTGGAATTCAGCTGACGTTTTGGTCCAGGGTCATAGGTCCTCCCATCTCTCACGGAAATGGATGCTGCACCGCTTATAGAGCCCCCAGGGTCCGCACCTTCTTCGTGATGGCCTTCCTAATTGTTTTTCTCTGATGGGTGTTGACCTATATGGATATAAAAAAGAAAAGAAAAAAAATGTAAATTTCTGTTTGTTTGTATTGATGTAACACAATTTTGAGAAATCAATCACAAGCATTTTTTTAAGGTTAGAAGAGCATATTTCTTTTTTTATTTTCCTTACATAAAAAAAAAAAATTGTAGTGACCCATTGAGTACACTTATCCCTTATTATGTCTGTAGTTTACTAATCCAGAACAATTACATCATCTATGCCAGGGGTCTCAAACATTTTCTGCATTGAGAGCTATTTCTGATCAGTGAAAATCATTGTGAGCTACTGAAGGCTAAACAGCTTGTCCATTGTTACCACACACCCCCACACCCAGCTTCTTTGACTTTAAGCCTGTTGTCCATAGAGCCAGATACTATGAACCATATATTATGACTAAGGGCACTATGAAGGGGCTGCCATGTGTGTTAGTGAGACCTCGGTCTTTGGTGATGTATGAACATGTGTGCGTTGGAATGGGATATATGTGTTTGAGTGACTGAGATCCTGTGACGTATGTAATTGCATCACAAGACATACCTTTAGTCATACGTGGCATGATTACATGTATAACACAAATAAACAATCATTTTTTTAAAATGGGAGAAATGAAAAGTGCAGAAAAATATACGGCAGAAAAGTTCATATTATGAAACATTTTTCTGCACTTTAAGCTTCTTTCGTTTTAATAAATGACTGTATTTTTCACTTATGCATATGGCACAGTATTTACTGAAGTAAGGGGCATGCTATTTGTAAATGTGACACTTTGAAATGTGAGAAAATTGAAATGAAGAGTTAACTTAATCATCAATGTGTCTGGGATCTACTGGTAGCTCGCAACTAACTGTTTGGAGACACCTGACCTAGATGGAGTGATCTGTGGGATAATACAGATAGCAAAATCATTTATATTTGGTATGTCAAAAATATATACAGATGTCAATGTGTATTGCAAATATATATGTATATTCTAAATTAACATAATTAGTGCATCAAACACAACACATACTAATGTTGTGGTGTGGTCTATTTACAATGTTTTCAAAATACATGAACTGAAACTTCACTTCAATTACTACACTGCACTCAGGAACTAAAAGGGACATTCTAGCCTGTGTTTTAAAAACAAGTTAGCCAGAATTACTATTTTATGTTAAACATGTACTTGTTTCTCTGGTGAGTCATACAGCTGACTGTACAGGGACAGGACCTCTGTAGCCAGCAACTCCAACTTCTCTGGTAAGAAGTTAGAAGCACTGTCACATGCTTTCCCTGGTATTGCGGTTCCCAGAGGTCGAAAACAATAGCAAAAGTTGAGGAGGTGTTGTTGGCTGCAGTGTTAGGAGGCAATTGGGATTTTTGTTTTACACATACCATGTACATCTACATAACGAGCGTGATCGTCAGAGATGGACACACCCATTGGCTTTAGTACATTGCTGTCACACATGCTAACCCATGACTGTGCCTGTTGTGGAGTTTTACACCCACTACCTAGTCAACTTCCACCAACGGCCGTCGGCGAGGTCAGGTGTCCACTATTTTAGATTGTGAAATATTGTATTTGTGAAAGTTAAGTGCTTTTCACCACCACTCAAAATGGTAGCTAGTTTGTTCACAGATACAAAATGCTAACACTACTCATTTTTTACTAATTTTTTAAAACATAAACAGGATTAGTGTGTTACTGTGGTTAAGTGAGATAGTTCCATGGTTTTGTTCATATTTCCGTTGATGGAATTTTTGATGAAAAAAAATAAAAATAAAATGTGTGCATAGTACATTTAAAATGTATTATTTACACATTTCTAGAAAAAAATGAATAGAAAAGTCAAAAATGTTATTTTAAGCTACAAAATCACTAATACATGTTGTGTACAGATATGCTAAGTAACCAAATAGAGTTTTACAAATACATGAGAGTTGTGTTAAATATCAAAGAAATATTTGTAAATTTTTAAAAAATATACATTTTTCTATTTTTTTTAATGCAGATATATGAACCCTGGGAGAGACTGAAGACGTCAGCCTCAAGTGTCTTAACCAATTCCAAACCTTGACACCATGGAAGAACGGGATATTATAAAAAATTCAGATAGGCAAACCATTATTGATTTATCACATCAGCTGGTACCAGATCGTCTGGCACACAATAGGAATCCCACATCAATAGCACTACTAGTCACAATCTCAGAAGAAATACATTTTGTGGCCACAGGATTATTGCAATACACTTTGGTAGTATCTGGTTGAATGTCACAACCAACTTTCAGTGGGGTGCTATAAGAATTGATTTCTTCAATGGTGAGACACATCAACAGCTTCATACAGTTTTCACAAAATGAAGATTTGCTAATTTGAAGAGAGATTTACATGCTTTGGGTCACCTACCACATGTGGTTGGAGCAATTGATGGCACACATATTGCATTAGTGCCACCACACAACAGAGAACAGGTGTACTGGAATCAAAAGAACTTCTATTTAATAAATGTGCAAGTTGTCTGCTTATCTGACTTGCACATCACAAGCCTGTGGGCACGTTTTCCAGGATCACCACATGATTCCTTTGTACTATAGAACAGTACCATACACCGGCAGATGTCACAACTTGGACATGAGAGGGCCTGGTGTGTTGGTAAATACAATCTGTCAATATATTTATTGGTTAGTTTCTAGTTTAGGGCTCTACAATGGGATTATATTTTTGACTCATTTTAATTTTTTATTCATACAGGAGACTCAGCTTATCCTAACTGACCATGGTTGTTAGGACCACTGAGGAATTCAACAATGCCAGGGGAAGTCCACTTCAATGTGGCCCATGTAAGAACACAGATAGCCAGTGGAGCAGGCTTTTGGGTTACTAAAGGCCAGATTTTGATGTCTAGATAAGACTGGTGGAGCCCTCCTCTACTCACCAAGTAAGGTGTACAAAATCACCATGGCATACTGCATGTTGCACAACATAGCCCTTCAACTGAACATCCCGTAAGTTGCAGATGATGTTGAAATGCCAAATAAAGATGATAGTGGTGAAGAGGAAGGAACTGACTTATGTCAAGATGTTACTGACAATTTCTTCATATGAGTGTAAGTATATATATATATATGTTTAGATAGATAGATAGATAGATAGATAGATAGATAGATAGATAGATAGATAGATAGATAGATAGATAGATAGATAGATAGATAGATAGATAGATAGAAATATGATGGAAGGTAAAACAATAAACACATTTATAAAGTAATACAACACCAGTCCTTGACTTTGTTAGTTTTGATTTTATTCAACAGACCCAAATAAACTGGCACAGGATGAAAACAAAAACCCAAACAAAAAAACTGAAAAAGTCAATCATGATGAATGAAACTACTTTTGTAGAGCCAAAATTGTCAGAAATCCAAGGTAAACAGTAAATGTGTCCAGAAAATAGTCCACAGAGTGAATAGTAGCCACACACTGGAGGAAATTAGATTCTATGTCTCTTGCTAGTGGTGGTGGAAGTCTTGCCATCCTCTCCTGGTGGTTAGAATTAACATCCCCTCCTCGGGTGAGGGGCGGATCCACAGTTGCAGGCACTGAGGTGGGTGTAGCTGTTTCCTCTTGTGGCAGGGCCTCCCTCTCTGTGGCAGAGGTAAATGTAGTTGGCCCAGATGTTGTTGGACCACAGAAAGGGGAAGACGTTGTTGGAAAAGCCCTGCGCACATGTAAAAATATCATACAGCACCTCAGTCAGGAAGCCCAAAAGTGAGTTTAGATTCTCCATCTGTACATTGTGCTCCCTTTGCAACTACTTCATGTCCCAGAGCTCTGTAAGGACCTGGCCTGTCATGACTTGGACTCATGGAAGTATGCCAAGACTTGGTGGATGGTGGCCTGGGTAACAGTGAACCCAGTGGCCTTACTTTGTTGGCCCACAGATTCCCTCCCACTAAACCAAACTCCACTACCATGTGCCCTTGACCCTTTTCACGGGGTCCTGCTGAACTGGAGGCGGTAGTGGTGTTGGGTCAACAGCGGCCAGGACTGGGGGCACAAAACTGGGCTGATGTTCCTTTTGGCACAGGAAGTAGAGGTATCCTAAGGAGTGGTAACAGCTGGGGTGGAAGATGTAGGTGTGAGCTGAGTGAAACTCACTGGAGCTCTCTGCCCAGGCAAACAAGATGGACTAGGCAACTCCTCAACATCCAGCTTGCAGGAGTGGAGTCCTCACTGAAGACTTGTTCCTGGTCTGGAGTGGAGGTATTCTCAGTGACAGATGGTTGTCCACCTACTCTGGGAGTTGGACCTAATGTGAATTACAAAAAATCCAAATTGTAAAAGTCTGGATTATACATCAAATAAGCTTGAAACTACAAGTGAAGCTACCTAAAAGAAAAAAGATAATTAATAGAATGATTAGACCTGTCAATGGTATTATGAGAAATTACACAACCAGTTTAAATTACACACATGAAAACTTTAAAAAAGCCGGTAAGGAGATGTCATAAAAAGAAAAAGATTAATTAGAAAGTGTACATAAAATATACCAAACATTCAACACAGCAGAGAGGAGAAATGTGAACTAAACCATTCCAAGGCCTAGCAGGCTAAACTTCAGACCATTATACAACTTAAAAGGATTATTAGCATTATTCATCTTATAAACATTGCAAAGTACACTAATTACCAATACAACCTATATTCAGCATACAACATAACATATATGAAAATCTTTAAGTCAACCTACTTTGATTTTTTAAACCAGTTACATCAATTCAATGAAATAACAATAAAGTGACACCATACAAAATGAAACAAAATAATGACATTTTAATACTTAGCATAAAATCGATATTCATAATACATAACACTTTAACATATGTGCATATATGAAAGAAAACTGTAAGTTGAACACAGGCGCTGGTGGCGCCCAGTGCGACAGTCTGTTTTGCCCCTCCCCCCTAACTCTCCACTCCCCATGATCACCTCCAGAGATTCCCTCACTTCCACCTGGCAAATGTGTCCCTCATCTCTCCATAGCTGCCCTTTTACATACAACAATTTGTTATAAAACGCTTGAAAAGGCTGGCTTTACTAATCCACGATCTATCCACATAAAATATCATTATGTTCTTTGCAGCAGGTATATTAACCCTCTGCGCTACTTTATGGCGAGTCAAAAATGCCCCCTAGACAAAACTCCCATCACTCTCCTTAGTAGGAACATTAATGACATTTTAATTGCTTTCTGAAGGCTGGACACACAAAGACCTTTTCGCCAGGTGCTTTTAAATTGCAGGTTTTGTAATTTATTGCTAAACACAACACCCCCCTGAGGTCAGTGCCCCCCAATCCAGGTCAAGGCTGCACCGCTCGCACCACCCTAAAGCCGGCCTTGGTTGAACATACCTAGTAAAGTATATACAGTGAAGATGAACAGACATTTACAATATAAAGAACATATGTGAAATATGTTTCTAGGGGAAAAACACTTACAAGCAACATACCTTTGTGTGAAATTAAATGGAGATTGGAACCTGTTCTCTCAACTACAACAAAATACATTCAAACAAACAAGGCAAAAACAACAGATAATCCATGAAGAAAAACACACATAGTGACAACACATATTGACCAGTACTAAAACGAGATACAACACTAATGCGACAAATTTGAAGAAAAATAATAATAAATATATATTTGGGTTCATATATTTAACAAAAGTGGAAACACATTAGCAACAGCTAAATTAAAATTAAAAATGACATTTGTGTTCAGTGACACATTCAAAAGTATAACTTACCAGTCTCCATTCCACCATGGATTCCTGTCAAGCCTTCAGGATGTATGATCTGCAAGACAGTTGTAAGGGGGGCTGGAAGAAACACAACAGTCCTCTGCGCCTTCAGATGATCCTTGGAGGCCAGGGAACGCACTCTTCATAATAAGCCCTTACACCTCTTCCTAATTTCCTCCTGTGTGCGCAGGTTGTTTGCTACAGCATTCACTCTGTCAACTATTCTGGACCACATTTGCCTTTTCTGAGCTGTGGTTGTATTTTCTTTTACTAGGGATCCAAACAATTGTGGCTCTACTCTAATAACTTCATCCACCATGACTGATGGCTCTCCCTTTGTAAAATGGGAATTTCTCCTACCTGCCATTATCAATAAATTATTTCAATAAATGTATAACCTACAAGAAACTAAATGAAAGGGGAAAAGGAACAAGAAACAGAGAAATAAAAAAAACTGACTACACTGACAAAATTTCTGTTTGACAATGGTGTGCTGCAGTGGAATGGCAAAGGATCATGGTTTGTAATGGAGTGTGTTTTATAGTGTGGTATGTAGATGAAAACAATTAGCCAACACACATCAGGTGTGTGCTGCTAGCATCCATCCAAAAGGCACAGGCATTATAGAAGGTTGAATGCGTCCCACAACAGAATCCCACCATCAGGAATCCACCGCTAGAACAACGCCGCACAACTGTGAAAACTAAATATGCTTGGCACAATTCCGCCACCCTGATGGTGACAGAGTAATGTTAGCCAGCAGAAGAGTCCGCCACATCGGGGGTGGTGAACCGCTTATGCAACGGAAAACATGCTTTCAATGTGGACGGAGGTTCAGCCACCATACATCTAAATAGTGTGGGTAGGAATCCATCAGCTTGATGGAGTATTTGTAAACTCAGCCACAGAGGGAGGATGAGATTCCCGCCCAAATCTAAATCATGCCTCAAGTCTGCAGTATCACTTGAATTATTACAACACTTGTTTCAGTTCCATTGCGTACCAAATAATTATGACCTCTAATTATGACACATAGCACTGTCTCATTCCAGACTTGAAAAACCCACAGGCTTGTGCACTTCAAGGGGATTAAACATGCATTGGCTGAGCCACGCATGGACCCACCATTAAGTTGAACAGAGGCTCCTAACATAAGCCTTAAAAACTTGTCAATAATTCAAATAAGAATGTTTAAAATGTTCTATGTAAATACCACTCCTTCATGCTATATATCGATTGACATAATTGCTGTATCAATATAACTTCATAACACAATGGGGGTCATTCCGACCCCGGCGGTCAAGGACCGCCGGGGCCGGGGTCGGCGGGAGCACCGCCAACAGGCTGGCGGTGCCCCGCAGGGCATTCTGACCGCGGCGGTTTGGCCGCGGTCAGAACAGGAAAACCGGCGGTGTCCCGCCGGTTTTCCACTGCGCTGGGAATCCCCCATGGCGGCGCAGCTTGCTGCGCCGCCATGGGGGATTACGACCCCCTCACCGCCATCCTGTTCCTGGCGGCTCCGACCGCCAGGAACAGGATGGCGGTGAGGGGTGTCGTGGGGCCCCTGGGGGCCCCTGCAGTGCCCATGCCAATGGCATGGGCACTGCAGGGGCCCCTGTAAGAGGGCCCCACTTTGTATTTCAGTGTCTGCTTTGCAGACACTGAAATACGCGACGGGTGCCACTGCACCCGTCGCACATCCTCCACTCCGCCGGCTCCATTCGGAGCCGGCATCCTCATGGAGGGGTGTTTCCCACTGGGCTGGCGGGCGGCCTTTTGGCGGTCGCCCGCCAGCCCAGTGGGAAACCCAGAATACCCGCGGCGGTCTTTTGACCGCGCAGCGGTATTCTGGCGGTGCCCGCCGGGGTCAGAATGACCCCCAATGTATTTTATATGTTGGGCTGATGCTTATTGCTTCTAATTTTTTTCATATTAATCTGAATTGGACAGTTGCGCACATAGGTGTTAGCACCTCTCTTGCCATTTATAACCAAATGATAGATATTAAAAAAGTCTGAGATAAGTATATTTTTCATGGCCTGTAGGAGCTTGGCTGCTTTGCATGACTCACAGTGCTTGAATACTCTTCAAGACGTAACCAAAAATGTAAAGTTGGAACTTAATTCCACAAATGGATTACTAATTGATGAAGGCCTGCACCTGAACATGCCTCCATACTTGAGTAGCTTACTCAGTATCTCGAGAGAACAAAAAAATGTAAAAGCTAGTTCTGAAGTTACGTATTTGAAAATACAGAGAGATACTACGACAAATGCTGGGAATAATAATTTTCAAGAGTGGCACCTACTTTCTGGATCCTCTCCCATCAGGTATGAATTCCAGTACTACTCTCATGTTGTCCAGGCAAAACCTAAAGCTCCATTATTTAGGCTATACCTGAAATAAATGTACTTCTGTGACCTTTTTCACCAAAGTTTGACCAACTGGTATTTATCTGGGGAAAGCTCTGAAGGGTGAGTAAGACACTGGCCCACTCATAAAATAGGAATTTGCATATGTGTCACAGTTTACCAAGGAAATCGTACTTTCTGCCTCTGTACATATACATTTTTAAAGTTCATGGGTCGAATGAGATTTAAATGAGGGTTTTTTCAAAATGTAATTTCTACTTCTAAACAAACTGTAATAATTCACAGATATGCTAACCATTCAACTCAACAAGAAACAAACTCACCAAGAGAGAAACTCAGATGAATGATCAAATAACTGAGCCTTGAGATGCCTGAATGCCATGCATGGTGTGCATGGGCTCAGTGCTTAATTTCTAAGGCAATTATTGAGCGCCAATGCCCACAGCCTGCACTATTGAAGATCAGAGAGTTAAATACCAAGGCTTCATAGTCATGATTAAACCTCATAATGCACCACCCGACACTGCTGTCTCTTTATCTCAGGCTTGCATGTTCTTTTTCATCCCTGCATTCTTCCTTGGTCACTGTGTTTCTGTCTTCGTGTTCCTCTTCCTTCTCCTGCTTGTGGTTTGCCTTCTCTTGCTCTGGATCAAAGGCTGTTGTGGAAAAATAAATGTGGTCTCCAAAAATAAGGGCCTGTTGGGCCCACCTGAAAACACCGTCTCAAATTAAGCACTGTATAAGCTGCATTGACTGCTGTTTAGGGTTGTTTTTGTTCTGTTGCAGCTCATGCTGCTGGTTACCACTACTTTGTCATTGACCTAGTCAAGCATAGCAATTGTAAGTGAGCAATCAACCAAGGAGCTGTGGAGAGAGAGTGAGAGGCTAGGACAGCCAAGGTGGTACCACCAAACTCTCATCGAGGTGAAGGGGGAGCCACGACAATACCTGAGAAATATCTAGACCTGCTGTATTAAATAATAGGTGTCAGAGACTGTAACACCAACGTGGGAATCCTTTTAAAAATTCAAGCTTAAACAACCGACAGCCTAGATAGGTGCTCCCTATTCGGCTGAGGATGATTTTCCCTAAGACCACGGATGTCTCTGTAAGATGGTACTTAGGGTGCCTTTAGTGTGTGTCAAACAGAGATCTGCAGCAGTACTACTTATCAATATGAGCACTTAAATGGATGCGGACTGAAAGCAGCACTAAACCCCAAAGTAAGGGCTCTTGATGTGACCTTTTAATGCCTAGACTCCACAAGGCACCAGAGAAGCAGCAGAGAGCCAGCAGTCCATACCAGCTCCAGAACCCCGGGCTTCACAGACACCGCATCCTCAGCTCCCGGGGCATCTGTGGACCACAGTAGGACCTTGGCAGAGGGGCACATTGCACAGCTTGGCCACAATGCTGCACCCTCTCTTTCTGTTTATGTGCTCTGCACTGGAGGCCGATGTGGCAATTGAACGAGGTCATTCAGATAAGCTGCACCCCTTCAACTATGATAGCCAAACTGCAGATTGAGGGTCTGATGTGTGCAGGAGTTCTTTCCATCCTGGGAATCTGAGCAGAAAAGGCCGGTGCAAATTCACCCATCATCAGAGAACCTGTTGAGCCTGACAAGGAAGCCTGAGAACCTCCTCAGGCACTTCTCAGTCAGAAGATTCTAAGAAGCCCATTCAGTCAAGGTTGATCTGGGCTGGAATACAGAGTGGCCTTGAGTTCATGGAAGAGAAAGAAATGCCTTGTGTTTCCTAAACCTATATGTAGCATGTAGTGACTGCAGCGCTTGACCATGCCTCCATTTAACCACTATGGCATCGCTTGACCCATAGTACTCCTGCACCACTCACAATAGGAGCAGGCCAATTTAACCTAACAGGCCTAACTGCCTCACTTGAGATACTTAATAATGTTAACTGCTTGTTTAGAACAGGAAAGCAGATTAATATATCTCCATACCCTTAACCAGCCATACCCTAAAGATGCTGAGGAAATTTTTTAAATGGCTTCCAATCAGCACCTGAAAAAATGTCAAGTACACCCTGGTCACAAGCAGTCTGGACTACGGGAACAGCCTCTATGTCAAGATCAACAGAAAACTCACTAGAATGCTGCATTCCCTGCTGCATACCATTCAGAACTCAGCAGCCAGAATCACTCTCAACCTCCCACGCCACTCTCATATCACCTGAGAGAGCTCCACTGGATCCCCATTCACAACAAGCACAATTCAAACTTCTCATCTGCACTTCAAGGCACCAAATAACACTGGTCCATCATTCCTCAACAGTTGCGTCTGCTTTCACAAACCTAATCCTACTTGCAGAAATCCTACACATAAGGAAAAGCAGATGCATGCAGATACTTGCACTTAATCACACTGACCAGAAAGGATTTGTGCCTGGTCATAACACCTCACAGAACAGCTACTGTCTTTTCCATATACAAGATCAAATCCAATATGGCTTCCCGCTTGCAGCCTGCCTTTTCCCAGATATAGAGAAGGTGTTTGATACCTTCTCTTGGGATTATCTATTCCAAGTGCTCACTGACATGGTCACCAGGAAATGCCTTTTTGCATACACCCGATTATTATATACAGACCCCTCATCCCGTATTGGACCCCTTGCCTCAGATCCTTTCCCAGTGAGGCACAGCGCCAGAAGGTGGTGCCCACCCTCCCTTTTACTTCTAACTTTGGGGATGAGCCACCACCTCCGCGAAGAGAGCTGTGAGTGGAATGTCCCTCTGAAGGATGAATTGCATGCAATTTCACTTTATGCAGATGACTTGCTTATATGTATCTTAGAGATGTGATAATGTTTCTCCCTCCATTAGAAAACACCCTGTCTGTATTTGCCAAAGTCTCCGGTCTACAAGATAATTGGGCTCAATCAGCAATTTAACCCCTGAGTCCTGAACAGCCACTGTGTGAGATATGCCTTGGGGAGACGCATCTTTGGTGGTTCCTCGAGGTGATTCAGTACTTGCGGATCCGACTTTATCATAACCCACTTGATTTGTATGAGGGGAATCTTTTCAGGGCCCTGTTGGACCTCCATCCACAAATTTATTTTTGGCAATCCCTCCCTCTTGCCTCTACTGGTACATTTCTCTCATAAAAATGATCATCTTACCTAAACTGTTATATTTTTTTTACCAACCTTCCACTCATCCCCTGCTCCTTTTTGAAACAGTTAGATGCCCACCTATGCTCACATATATGGGGTGCATAATGCCATCATGTGGCTATTAGGAAACTGCAATTCCTGGTGGAACCGGGAGAACTAAGGGGCTCACTCTTTTGAGGCATACTTTCTATCCGCACAGCTACAATGGCTGTCATGCTGGACTGCTGGCCGGGACATGGGTGAGGCAAGCGACTCTCAAGGGACTCTTACAGCAGCAATATTGCATAAGCTGCTCTTTCCCAGGGTGCTACCCTCTTTCCCTTGACCCATAGAAGTGGTGATAGCGCGGGCATGTATGCTTCACATTCGACTGTCCCACATTAGGTCACTTTACGCCCTAAACGTCCCCTTGGCGGGCCTTCCTTGCTTTCCAGGCTTCTTCACCACGAAAGTCATGGCAACATGGACAGTGTGCTTAATTCATACAGTGGGGGACTTATAATCGGAGGGTTACTTCCTTCCTTTTGCCCAATTAACTGCAGATTACACACTACCCACTGGACAGTTCCCTATCTACCGGCAAATGTGTAATAATATTCACACATTATGGAATGCTGCAGATGCCAAACCACCTCCACATTGAGTCTTACACACAATACTTACAATGAGCACAGGCCTCTATAAGGCTACCCATGAACTCCTAGATACCCCCCTCACTACTCACACAGGGGAAGGATGACATAGCGAGGGCTTTGCACGACAAGGAATGGGACATGTTGCTCATGCACCCACAAAGATTATCCCAAAATTCTGGATTCAAAAATATCGAATTATACATTTTACACAGGGCATATCTCACCCCAGCACGACTGAATCTCTTTTACCCAATGGCGTAAGTCACCTGCCGATGCTGCTGTTGTGGGTCCATTTTAGTCTTTCTCAAGCACATATATTTTAGCTTAGAAGAGGCCTGCGGACTGTTCCCTTTTACCTAGATAACATGCCCTGTTTCACTTATACATTTTTATTGATTTTAAATAGCCTGCTTTTATTTATGTTTTATTTTCAGAGTCAGTTGTCATTTATAGAAAGTTTTATAATCATGGTTATGAATCACATTTTTCATTGTGTTCTCTGCCCCAAGGTTGACAAGAACAGAATGAGAACAGCACAAGAAAACGTTTTGGTATTGCCGCCACAAGTCTGAGTAAACAATCAAACACTTAGGCACATATTCATGTCAGGCCTATTTCGCAGAACAAAACATGTTTACCTATATAAACACCATGTGGGCTAAGGGTCGATAGTGAGGTCCTTCCGGCCAGGAGTTTCTATCCAACCTGAAAGACATTTTGCAGTGGACCTCAGCCTTGTCTCTACAGCCAGAACAGGAGAAGGAGGGCTGGCCCTTGTGCCAAGATAACAAGGGCAGGTGCGTCTTTCATGTACCCATTGCAAACAAATTGGGTTAACACTGCCATTCTCTCGCTATAGGCTAGAGGTTAGGCGTTATGTAGGACTCATATATTTATGTTTATTGCAATATGTTGAGCTAGTTTATTTTTACATCACTGATTCTCACGATTCTAATTCTGTTATGCCTCATTATCCTCATAATTGCAGCTCATGCTTTTTATTGTAGACTGCAGTCTTTTCAATAAGTCTATTGAAAATTATCCTGCACCTCCTACTTTGCCTTTGTGTGTGTGTGTACAAGACTCATTGCTGATGAAAGAAAGGGCTATGACTTGTTCACGATGACTCCCCTGAGAAGTCACTAGAGTGTCATGCCCTAGACTGCCACAAATCACCTTTGCCTTTTGGGTCTGGGTGAGGTACTGCTAGCAAGCCGGTAGGATTGGGCCAACAGTTGCCAAATTGGTGTGGGAGAGACTCAGTCACCCACAAGCGGTGGTGCTTCCGCCCCAGATCCAGCAGTCTTATTGAATCACGAGAGTCACACGACATGGCGCTGCCAAAGATGGTTAGGCACTGATTATACAGGTCTCTTGAGTATCTCTGTCTGACACACACTAAAGGTACCCTAAGTACCATCTTACAGAGACATCCATGGTCTTAGGAATGTCCTCAGTTGAATAGGGAACACCTATCTAGGCTGTAAGTTTTTCAAGCTTGAACCTTTAAAAGGATTCCCACGTTGGAGTTCCTATCTCTGACACCTATTATTTAATATGACATAACCAGTAAACATCCAAGAAAACCATAGACAACCTGTCACACAGTTTCTTTTAGCTAATGACTTAACAAATGAGGGTGGGGATGTTACATTTGTCGTAGAAGCTCACAATGCATACAAAACAGAAATATTTTATTCTTGGGTTACTTTTCCTGAAGTAAACTCAGACTCAAATACAGTTCACACATACAGAATTGCAAATGTACCACAATATTACAGAGCATTCCAAAACTTAGAAATAGCTATTACTTATCAAGAACACAATAAGTGGTTGAATGGCGCCCTCTCACATGTAGAACAACCTATTAGATTAGGTCCCTTAAGTAATGGTGGGCCAATGTGGCCAACATTTGCCACATATACACCACATCCCAATGTACAGGCTATGCAAAAAGCTGATGTACACACATTATACTATGAGCTAGTAGCAATATATAGACAATTAATACCATTCCTAGTGCAGACCTTAAACACCGCCCCAATGAAGGCTGCCCCAGCTGTTAACCGATTGGCCAGAACTGGAATAAATCCACAAATGATTCACTCGCTAATGGGAAAAACATCTACTGAACGGGAGAAGGTTCTGTTCTGGGTAACGGGGTTTCCCCATACAGGACCCCAAGATAAACATAGAATACTCACAATGTGCTTGAAATTTGGAATGGATCCCTCAATATAGGATTGTGCCACTTGCAACACAGCCTTCACAGCAATCTATACCACTACACATGGTACCCCGACACTTGCAAATGTTCTGGAAGTGTTGAACAAATACAAAATTAACAAGGGGCAACCCAAGCCCTGGATTCAGCAATGAAACTGATGCACAATTTTGACACAGTGTCCTCAATTATTTTAAGCAACATTAAAGGGGAAGCAGCAGCACTGATAATTTGTTAAAGGCTCTGAGATATTCCTCAACAGAAACAGAGTGTGAGCTGCCAAAGATTGTCTTCGACACCTGTACTAATATAGCTGGAGATAGTCTGGGGGGCAGACCAACGAAACCACAAATTCAAAGTACCACTGCTAAGGAATGTACTAAACAAGCACAAGAGGGTTCTAAAAATGCTTGAATAAACAAAAACAAAATGAAGACAGAAGAAGTCAAAGAAAAGTGTCTCCGCAACCGGAGACCTCAGAAAGAAGATATTATTTGAAAAACAGAGAAACTATAGAAACACCTGATAGATACCAATATACTGAAACATGCCCCTTTTCTCGTTCCTTTCAGGACATACCAGATAAACAGAGTGACAGAGTAGTAGTAGACAGTGAAGCAACTACATGAAGCCGAAAATGGACTTGCAATGTTCCTCAGAAACATACATTAAAAAGGAAGACAAGGCTCATCAGCAAAAGCCCCAGTTTAAAAATAATCGTGTAGCTGCAATTTCAGTTAAAGATGCCACTCTCTATTGAGAATGTTGTTGAAGAACAGGACATGGGTAGTAAGTCTGCTAGACAGCACTGCAGAAGTCACAATATGTTACCAGAATCTTATAGATCTTCTGGATGTGACAACAACTAACGACTTTCTTGAAGTCGAGACAGGTGTGTCTCCCCAGCTGATAGGGTTTACAAACTAAAGGCCTCATTACGAGGCTGGTGGTCTTGAGACCGCCAGCCTCGCGGTGGCGGTCAGGACCGCCGCTGCTATGGCGGTCTGACCACCACATTAAGACCCTGGTGGTCAGACCATCAGAGTTCCCCATCTCCGTTGGGATCGGTGATCCAGACAGGTTGATGGCGGGTGCAGGTCGGAATCAGCCATGGCGGCGCTGCATGCAGCACTATCCTGCTGATTACAACCTTGTTCTCGGCCAGCCTTTTCATGGCAGTATCACCGCTATGAAAAGGCTCGCGGAGAACAGGTGCAGGGTCCCCCTGTGGGCGGCAGCATTGCTGCTGGCTCGATTATGAGCTGGAGACAATGCTGCTGCCACTTTCCCGGTTTCCTCCAAACAGCCTAGCGGGAAAGTCTTAATGGGTCCAGCGGGGAGGCAGCCAGTATGGCGGCAGCCTCCCTGTCGGAAGTTCGGTGGATGGCTCTTCCTATCTGCTGAACTTCAAATGAGGCCCAAAATATCCAGATCAAGGAAGACAAAAATTAACCATTAAAGTTATTTTTTGCGGAAAACTAACACTAAGGGTCCGATTATTATATTGGCAGTTCGATCGTTGAACCTCCAATATCGTGGTGAGGAGGTCATTGCCAAGCCAGGGGACTCCCCATTGCATATATTGACTTCCCCGTGGGGCCAGTGGTACAAGCAGTGCAGCCTGCATTGGCCTCAGCTCAAAGGGAGAACCGAGGTCAATGCAGGCTGCACTGCCTACGCTGCCAGCACACTTGGAAAGTGCACTGTCTGCCATTGCAGAGAGTGTGCATTTGAGTGTGCTGGGAGGAGGGCCCCTGAAATGTCCATGCCGTGGACATGGGCAGTACAGGGGACCCCCTGTGGCCCATTCCCTGCCTTTCCACCAGCCTTTCCATGGCATGGTCCCTGCTATGGAAAGGCCGGCAGAAAGGCAAGTTGTAATCAACAGGGCAGTGCCGAAATTGCCACAGCCGTGGTTGACCACGACTTGCACTGCCACCAGCCATTGGAATCCATGATCCTGGCGGTGGTGGTGGTCTTGTGGCAGTCTGATCGCCAGCATCATTGTCAGATGGTGGGATCGCCTAGGATGCAGTGGTCGGACTGCCACAGTGGGTGCAGTGGTCTTATGGACCGCATTACTCGTAGTTAGGCCCTAAATTATGATATATTATTGGCAGAAAGAGATTGGCCACCTAAATGTGGTTGTAAGCTCCCACAAGGGGAAGATGTAATTTTGTCTTCTTTCTCAGTCCTACTTCCAAATGTTGTAAAGGAAACCTATGCTGTTGATTGGGCTTTGGAGTAGGCTCCCTCGCTATACCGTAACCACATAGGGTGGGATAAATATTCCCCTTACCATGTAATATCTATTAGGTCCACACCACAGCCTCAACCTCAATATCCCATTAAACATAAAGCGAAAGTTCCAGTGAGAAATATTCTTTCATATCTTGAGTATCAGGGAGCTATCAAACCCTGCGTCTCTGCAATGAATAACCCATTATTCCCCATTGCTTCACCAGACCATTCATACAGAATAGTCCTAGATTACAGACATTTAAACAGTCACACACACACATATGCAATACAAAAAGCAGGCAGTACAGCACCAACAAACAATATAGTGCACAAAAAAACAAAACAACCGTGTATATTTCCATTGTTTTTTCCTCCCAAAATGTAGCACCGGAAAGTTGGGATCTAAGTGCTTTTAGTGCACTTGGCTCGCAGTGGCACTTTTGCCATTTACCTCAAGGCTATAAGAACAGCCCAGGGTTGTTTTCAGCCTGAGTAACATTAATATTACATGATATTGACTCCAAGGCATTGTCCTATGTGGATGGCATGTATCTCACAGATGATGACCTCAATATACATTTAGCCAGGGTGGATCAGGTCGTGCAAAGATTTGCTACCCAGGGGCTATAAATTAAATTTCAAGAAAACAAAAATTGCCTTTCTCAGTGTCCTATTTTTGGGATGTGAGTTACTGGGAGAAGGCAAGAGCTTTGCCCTTACTTTCCAGAGAAATGCACTCAATTCCAAATTCCAAATACCATTAAGAAACTATAGTAATCGCTGGGTTTCTTTAACTTCAGCAGAACGTACATACTTGATCATACACAATGGATTCAACCACTTTATGATCTAATTTGTCGACATTTTTCAAACAAACACTGGACAGCAGAACACACATGCATTCTTAGAGAACTGCAACAGGACATGCCAGAAGCAAAACATTCACACACAAGAAATAACAAAACAAACTTTGTCATAATAAGTGCTGGTGCCATTGGATTCACCTTTGTAAAATTTAATGAGGGTGACATGGTACCCATAGCATACAAATGTCATTTGTACTCTAGAATAGATCCAATACGAACAGGAATACCAAGCAACTACTAACTTATTACCACTTGATCAATATCGAACTATCATTTATACTGATGGTTCAGCACAACCAGCTATAGGTGCTAAGCATCAATACTCAGCCACTTGCTCAGTCATAAGCGGGATGATGAGGGATGGTATTTCCACCCTCAGAATACCTATACGCAGACCTTAGGGGACTGCATTGCACAGTTAGCAGAGCTTAAATCTCTTGTTTTGGCACTGGAACATACGGATCCTGAACATCCAACACTGATAGTGTGTGATTCGTACTACTGTGTCCAGTCTTATAATGACTACCTACACCACTGGCACATAACTGGGTTCAGAGATTACAAAGGGAACACCATCAAACATAAAAACTTGTGGTGAAGTGTAGCTGATCTTAAGGACAGACTACCAAAGGCTTGTGTAGTACATACATTGGGCCATCTTCGTGTAGGAATACACGTCATAAGAAACACTTTGGCTGATGACGATGCTAAATCTGCAGTTGCTACAGCTTGTATTGCAGCAATTACTTGTTGTCATACAAAACTGGATATAAGACACTGGCTGCTCTAAAGACCTGAGCTCACAGCAAGCCTCTACCAAAAGCATACCCTGCTAAATATTCCTACCATCTTAGTGCCCAAAGCATTGCACTCATAAGCATTCCAGGGGTGGAATATGGTGTGATCCGCAACGAAGCCCAGAGATTAGATCTCATGAAAGCAGAGCATGAGGGTGTTTCATCTGCCAATGCTGTTGTGGCGGCCACAATTTCTCTCTTGCAAAAACATTTCTGATGGTCAGGTCTATATAAACAGACCAAGCAGTATGCCCTTTGCTGTGACATTTGCCAAGAAATAAAAAGGTCCACTGCCAAATGCACACCACAGGCATCCCTCTTAATTTCAAACGGACCACTACAATGTGTGTAGCTGGACCACTGTGGTCCTTTACAACTTGATGGTACATTCAAATACATCTTAGTCGCTGTTGACTCATGTTCTAGATTCCTTTGGGTATGGCCCGAATGGTCTGCTGATGCTCAAACTGTTATTAAAGATTTGGAGATCTTTATCAGGACATATGTCGTTGCAGTATTCTTTTCAGACCAGGGCCCTGCTTTTGCCTCTTGGGCATTCAGGGACACCATGGGGACGATGGGTGTTCAGCTCTAATACTCCTCATCCTATTATCCCGAGGGCAATAGCATTGTGGAGCAGAGGAACAGAGACTAAAAGCAATCCTTAACAGTGAGAGTATTAGGTTCAGGCCATAGTTGGCTTCATAACTTGTATGGGGTCCAGAGAGCACTAAATATTCTGCCCAGAAGGTGTTTGGGAGGATGCACCCTTATGAGGTCCTATTTGGGACACCTATATATGTCCCAGATCTTGATGACCCTGACACGGTGGTGGCAGACACACTATTTGACATAAATGAACATGGCCTTTGTTGCCACCTTGGGAATTAGAGATTTGCCAACAACATCAACAGGCTAGATTCCTAAAGTGGGAGATCTAGTTAGAGAAAACATTGCTGTGAAGAAGGAGTTTGGCCCAACCTATAGAGAACTGGTTCCAGTCCTGGGAATTTACTGTACAGAACTGTCATCCTACAATCACTGCCCGGTTACAAAGAGAACAGATTAGTTTCAATTGACAATGGCAAATTTCACCATGTGGCCGATCCTGCACAGTAGACCGTGAGGACCGTTGGGCAGTCCCCATTCCCCTCTTGCTACCCATCAGGATATACCTCTACATTAAGTAACAATGCTTCTTGTTAGAAATGGGGTCTTTGGCTGGCAGTCAGGTTACCCCCTGTCCAAGCAAGGACCCTCCCTCATATCAGGGTAAAGGAGAATCACCCTGCGCTAACCCCTGCTCACCCCCTTCGTAGCTTGACACGAGCAGGCAGGCTTAACTTCAGAAGCAACGTGTAAAGTATTTGTACCAACACACACAGTAACTCAGTGAAAGCACTACAAAATAACACAACACAGGTTTAGAAAAAGAGATAATATTTATCTGAACAAAACAAGACCAAAGCGACAAAAATTCAACATATACAAGTCAAGTTATAAATTTAAAAATCAAAAACAGGCTTACATCCTTTAGAAAACAGTGGGAACATTGGTAGCGTACAAAAGTACCTGGGTAGTGTCAAAATAAAGCCGCAGAGGCGGGTGTGTGTTGGAAAAGGCCAACAATGCATCAATTTCTCACTCGCAAGCGAGAGCATGCGTCGTCCCTCTTCCGGTTGGGTAGGCGTGCATTGTTTCTTCTCTCCTGCAAAAGAGTGATGCGTCGATCCGGACGGGCACCTCGGGTCCGGGAAGGCTTTGCACTGATTTTCCGCGCCCCCAGCGATGTTGCGTTGAAATCCAACCGCACGGTGTCAAGAAACAGCGCTGTGAGAGGGCTTGTGTCGTTAACAGCAGCCCCTGCGAGTGTTGCGCATCGTTTCTCCAGGCGCATAGCGTCGAACTCCCAGCTGCGATGCAGGTGGAGCGCCACCTTTAGCCGCGAGGCCTCCGGCCTGTCGTTTATCAGCCATGAGGCGGGTAGTGCATCAAAAGTTTCCCCGCACAGCGGTCTTTGCGTGGATTTCTGTCCTTTTCCACCAGCTGCACCTTTCAAGGTTCCAGACACAGGGTAGGGCACCATTTGGCAGGCAGGATTCTCTGCAGAAAGCCAAAGTGCTGGCAGAGAGAAGTCTTTGTTGTCCCTGAGACTTCAACAACAGGAGACAAGCTCAGTTCAAGCCCTTGGAGATTCCTCAGCAGTGGGAAGTCACACAAAAGCCAGTCTTTGTCCTCTCTCAGGTAAAAGCAGCTACTGCAGGCCAACCCAGCAAAGCTCAGTCACAGGCAAAGGGGCAGTACTCCTCCTCCAGCTTCTCCAACTCTTCTTCCGGGCAGAGGTTCCTCTTGGTTCCAGAAGTAATCTGATTTTCAGGGGTTTTTGGTGCTCCTCTTATACCCATTTCTGCTTCTGAAGCAGGCCTACTTCAAAGAGAAGTCTCTGTTGTTTTCAAGATCCTGCCTTGCCTAGGCCCCAGACACACACACAGGGGTTGGAGACTGCATTGTGTGAGGGCAGGCACAGCTCTTTCAGGTGTAAGTGACCACTCAGCCCAGATGGCCCATCAGGATATGCAGGCTACACCCCAGCTCCCTTTGTGTCACTGTCTAGAGGAGAGGTGCAAACAGCCCAACTGTCAAACTGACCCAGACAGGGAATCCACAAACAAGCAGAGTCACAGAATGGCTTAAACAAGAAAATGCCTACTTTCTAAAAGTGGCATTTTCAAACACACAATCTAAAAACCAACTTCACTAAAAGATGTATTTTTAAATTGTGAGTTCAGAGACCCCTAAACTCTACGTCTATCTGTTCCCAAAGGGAATCTGCGCTTTAATAATATTTAAAGGCAGCCCCCATGTTAACCTAAGAGAGAGATAGGCCTTGCAGCAGTGAAAAACTAATTTGGCAGTATTTCACAGGACTACAGCCGGCAGCAGATCGTTTTCCCACTTCACCGCCAAGACCTGGAACACTCTCCCCATTCACCTACGACAGACCCGGGACCTGCTGACCTTCAGGAATGCCTCAACACCTGGCTGTTCGAGCAGTAGCATCTTCCCTCTCCCCCCCCCCAACACCTTGAGACCCTCGCGGGTGGGTAGCATGCTCTACAAATGAATGATTGATTGATTGATTGATTGATAAACTATTTCCACTTTTCGGTTTATGAAATGTTTAAAAACATTTTGCAGTAGGCAGATTTGAGCGGCAAGGAGACAATTATATCCATGAGGTGTGGGAGTTGTCTATTGATTACAAATGTATGAATGGAAAACAGAGGTCTTTCTTAGCGGAAGCAAATGTGAGACTACTGTTAGTCATTCAATGATTTGTAAACAGGCATCCTTTTATGGCCTTTGCAATGCGTCCGTCTCAAATTTGGCATGCTATCTGAAGGGTTCTCCAGTCTCTTTGATTTGTCGAGTATTTTCAGATACTTTCTAACTGAAGTTATGTGATGCTGAATGATCAAAGCTGCTGTGGAGTGAAACCTGGAATTGCCTCTGCAATTTTGATTTTCCAAATGGTAACATGTTGCGGCCATGTGTTTTTCCCCCCCACCATGAGAAATAAAAGTAGCAGACATGTGGCTGCACATTGCAACTTCTAGTGAAAATTCTGACAAGCTTAGCAAACTAGAGATACTCTTGTTTCACAAACATATGGCTCTGACATCAGCCAGAGAGTCCTATAACCTCAGCTAGCAAGGTCATCAGCAGAGATACAGTCTCTACTAAATACTAACTTCCCCAATCATTTTGAAGAATTGGTGAGCAGGATTTTTAATGCATCAGACACTGCGGGTATTGTGCAAAATCTTTTACATCTGTCGCTTCTGGATTTGTCAGCACCTTCCAGACCATATTTGTAGTCATAACGTCAGCCATACATTCACTCTTTTGGAGTGTCTTTGCTGGATTGCCTATAACTTTGGCACTGATTGGCGGTATATTGCTGCTGCTATTTTTGATACACAGTGGCTGTCCTGTGTCAATGAAGGAGAGTGATGGAATTGGTCATTGTCATTCCGACCAGGTCTAACGTGTGTGCAGCTGATCTTCTATTGCATGTGGTGCTTCTTTGAATGTTCACCAAAGGTATATTTTGCTGTGCAGCATGTGCCTTCTTTGAACAAGGATCTGTTAATGTTCTAAATGAGGGTTTATTCACGGACTTGCCTGTTGAGACTGAGGTTGATACGCAAGGCATCTTCTGAGCCACCACTTGTAAATCTGATGACTCCAACAACATCTGTCACAATGTCACAATGGAGAGTGCCGCCCTAGCAGTTCATTTCGCGACTGAGGTTTCTGTACACTTCTGCTCCATGAATCCTTCTGCTAACATGTTCGTCAACTTATCGCCTGCCGAAGTGAAGTCCTTTCTGGTCTCAATCTCCATTGATGACATTGGGTGTTTCAAGATCATAATTATTGTTAATATTTGGCCATTAGCGTTTCTCAAATTCTACATGATACCAAATTGCCTTTTAATTCAGTCTGTTGGCCTGTTTTGCTTATTGATTTGGACATTTTATCTCTTTCTTTAGTATGATTTTAAATATGCTTTAGCTTAGAGGTTTTTTAGGTTTTCGGTTTGGGTTTGCCACTCTTTTCCCTGCAATGGGAACTACCAAATATTGCAAATCCTGCACTCACAATCAAAATTGCAAACATTTTGATTCTAAAATATCGACCTGCAAGATACCAAGTGTGAAAAAATCTAATAAATTATAAATAACACATAATTGTTAGGTTTTAAAATAACCATTAGAATTAACAAAAATATTGAAACCCAAAATATAGTTTGATAAACAATTGATAATATAATTTACAAATATTTATGGCCTGATTACGAGTTTGCCAGTTTGTGGGCTGCCATGGTGGCGGCAGCGGTCCGACCGCTGTCAGTCTGGTGGTTGGACCACCATATTGCGAGTTTGGCGGTTGCACCAACAAAAGCTTGCCAGTGCTCCGCCGGCACCACCAAGCAGCACAAACCACCAAGATCACCAGGAAGCATAAACAGTCTGGCGGACTCTGTGTTGCCACCGGACCCCTTACGAGGTTGCACACCGCCAATGTGCAAATAGGTGGAAACAGACAGGATAAAGGGAGACACTCACCTGCAGGAAGCCCCACATGTCCGATACCGCCATGGAACCATTCACAAATGTCATGCCGCTGCTGATGCTCATCGAAAGATAATTAAATCAGCACAGCTGTGGATGCCAATAACCATAAGTACACACACCGACCTGTATCATTAACCTTAAAAACTGTCTGTAGCGTCAGCTTACACATCATGGGGGGGCACACATCAATGCAGACTCGCACAGTCACACAAAACGCCCCATTTGGGTAGCACACTTACACTGCACTGCAACACTACACAAAAACACAGGGCCACACAGCACAGCTCAGGCACAGGGAGACTGAAGGCTACACAACCTTGTCATACAAATCAACAACAACACACCTACAGCACAAATACAAATACTAACCAAACACTCACATCCACCACTGGCCAGGAACCGTCCTCACATACAACACACATATGTATCAATGTGGCGTGCAATACAAACAACAACCACCATTAAACAACTCTGCAATGGACACCCACATCACACACACACACAGCACAATGGAAGCGCAATGGCATGCACAAAGCACAGAGAGACAAAAAGACAAAAAACAACATGCCAACTACACCTACACAATTGGGGGGAGGGCATCTGCGACACCTTGGGAAGGAGACTGCACTGGGACATATATCACTTTCAACAGGCCCCTCAAACAACATGTGCACAGGAAATGGCCCTACATGGGTCCCAGTGACAAACCAAATACTAAACTCAAATGTCATGCATATCTGCACAATGGGGAAGGGGAAGGGCAAGTCAACAGAGCACATACAACTACTGCATGGGACATACCTCTGGAGGAACTAGCTGCAAGGGACACACACCTATATGGACACATATACAGGCAAATGCAAACACAATTAGCACAACTTAACACACTCCATCTCTGCGTAGAGAAAATTCCAGCTGACACACATCACATGAATGCATAAGCCATATCAATAGGATAGGTCTAACGCCATACATTCTCACATTGGACAACACAAAAAGAAATATTAACCATATCAAACAGAACATGATGCCATAACACCACCATTACATTTGCTCACACATACCCATACACACAACATATACCCTTCTCTTGGGGGACATTAGCACTGCCCACAAACTCACATAGTGCAAAAAACAGCACATGGAGCAGCAAGCAGGATCAAACACACACAACTGGAGGCACACAATCAAGAACAACATTAAGGTACAAAAGAAATTCCAGGGCAAATGTATACCCAAAATAACCAACTGTTTGTGATTTCTTCATTATAAAAATAATAAAGTCCAAAGGCCCTTGGCCAGTCCATATATTTGGTCCCAAAAGTAGCCCAGTATTGTGCAAAACTTGATTCTTAACTGCCAGGGAACATCCACAGGAAGGAGCACCAAGGGGGCAGTTAGGCACCTCAGGGATTATCCTTTATATTGGATTTGGAGGGGGGTTTGAGCTTGGGCCTGGGAGGTGTGGTCAACTTCTTCTTTAGGGGTAGAGGTATGGCTACTTGCAGAGCGGGGAGTGGGTCAGAGGAGGTCTTGGAGGAGGAAAGGACGGCCTGAGAGCTGGGTGGGGTCCTTATGGGTCTGTATTAAGGGGAATAAAGGCCAAAGGTTAAGGTTTGACAAAAAACTTTTTGGGATACACAGAAACTGTCATCAGAAGGGGGTCGGGATTTGTAGGTTGAGGGAGGGGTTGTAGGATGTGTAGGTGTGGATGTCATGGGTGCGTACTTATCGGAGGTAAGTTTGTGTGTAGTGGCTGTCTGTTGGCTGGGTGAGTATGGGTGTTTGTGTGTCTTGGGGGCAGAAGGTGGAGGTGCTGGGGGATGTGGGAGTGGCAGATGTGTGTGTGTCTATTGGGGAGGTGACTGCGGGTTGGCTGGATGTGGTGGATGTATGTGAATCTGTAGTTGTGGTTTCTACAGGTGTGGTGCTTGTGGTGGCTGTCTGTGGGTCTGTTGCGGTGGTATCTGTGGGTTTGATGGGTGTACTGGGTGTGCCTGTGACTATTGGTGCTGTGCCTGTCGGTATGCTTGATGTAGTGTCTGTGATGCTGCAGTGGTGGGAGTGTCCAGGGAAGTAGGGAGTGTTGCTGTGTCTGTAGGTGGATGTTGTTTGTCTGTGTGCCAGTGTGTTTTGTGGTGCTTGTGTTTGTGTGGGCTACTTTTGACTGTTGAGGTGGATGTCTGCAGATCTGTCTGTGTGCCTTGGGTAGGTAAGGGGAGGAGTGATTTGGATTTGGATGAGATGAAAAGTTGGGGGTGAGTGGCTGCCATCAGTGAGGAGGCCAGAGCCTGAAAATATCTCAGTAGGCCAGCCATTGCACCATAAATGCCTACCAGGAATGCATTTGTCTGTTGGAGCTGAGTTGCCAATCTCTGGATGTCATTCACAATGGCTGACTTACCCACAGAGATACTCCTCAGGAGGTCAATAGCCACCTCACTGAGGGCAGCATGGGTAACAGGGGCTGGAGCAGAGATGCACACAGTGAAGGAGACGCCCAACCTCTTTGGTGAGCAAGCACGGCCAACTGTGTGGGGAGCAACATGGAGGGTGGTGACAGACCGGGGGTGTCAGACAAAAGAGTACATGGGCTGTCCTGATGGGTTTGCCACCACTAGGGAGTGGCCACTGGAGGAGGAATCTGATGATGATGATGATGTAGATCCAGTCTCCCCCGTGGCACTCCCCTCACCCTCCAGGCCACTGGGTCCCTCTGTGTCAGTGACCTCTTCACCCGAGGTCCTGTAGCCAGATGGTTCCCCACTTGGCCCCATCTCCTCCACTTACTGGTGCTGGTGCTGCAAGGACAAAGAGGAATCGGCTCATCACATGTCCATGATAATACTTGACCCACAACTCTGACAAACGATACCATTATGTCAAGTAGGACCGAACAAAAACTTGCCCATAAGAGGCACATACATGTGCCATAACATATGCATGCATGCCATGTGGATTTCCTAAAGTTGCCCACACAAGAATCAGGATCTCAAACAACTACAATTGCAACCACAATAACCATGCAACAACTAGGCGACCTCTTCATCTTCAAAGCTGTCCCACATGCAGCAGACCTCAGTTAACAAATGGCATAGAATAGTATTCCATTGTATAGTCTAATCCCACATATCCCACACAAGGTCATGCACACATCTCCCTGGCACAAATGTAATGAACCAACAGCGATAAATGATGCCCTGACATCTTGTAATGTTGCCTACAAAAGTACAATATAGCAGAATAGGTGACATGGAAATACCTATGTCACACTGAAAACATATAATCAATGTACGCTTCACCAAGTGACATCTGTGCCAACAGTCAAGGAGGTAGTATGAATGTCACTCAGACAGTCCACATGGAACATTGAAAGGAGGACTATTGAGGTCAGGTTCAAAATGTCAGGGAAATATGTCTCCAGAATACACAAAACAATGAATCAGCAAGGCCCAGAATGGTCAGCACTAATGTCTGAAATCCATTATAGTGACATCCGGTGAGTGTATCTGTAGAAGCTATTTGTCCTTTGCATGTTGGAGAGCCACAGAACTTGCAAGGACTAATAGAAGGCCCTCAAACTGTTGCCCAATAAAAAAGCAACAACACTATCCACATCTTGGACATGGCACCAATGGTGTCTGTCTATGGATGAATGACTGTACCCAAACACGTGTTAGGTCAACATCACTACAAGTCACTCCATGGTGCATGCCAACAGTCAGTGCACAATCCTTAACCATTAAACATGTGCAGTACACTTATCCACATGATTCCGCATCAAGGGCATAGATATCCACAAAGTGGCTAGATACTCTAGGCCTACCTATCATGTCCCTCATTGCTACTGCAGTTCTACATAACAAATGCCATACTATGAAACATGAAGCCATCTGTCAGAGAAGAAACAATGGTGACACACTCCTGTCTGTGGCACAAGATGAAATGTAACCACCTCGTAAATGTGCAATTCCACAAACAGGTAGCCATGCACATATATGTGACAGAATATACAGACATCATTCCATCAACATAGGTAGAACATGCATGAAACTGCAGCTTACAAATGTTTCCTAAAGTGAAAAGGATACATGCTGACATGAAGGCACAAGGAATGTTGGCAACAGTGATGGCACATAAATCATGTTTACCAACATTCCCCACTTACCAAGGGAAAGTATTTTGCTACACCTGCAAACAATTAGCCATGTAAGCCATTTCATGTGTATGATGGACACCTACACATCACAGACTGCAGTGAGGCACCAGCACCCATCACACACTGAAGATAAGTATATTCTGGGTGGCAGATGTCTACGTACACAAATACACATACACATGGCAGAGTACAGAGATCCATAGCCTACTTACATTTGGTCTGTAACAGGTATGAGTAGTGATCTCTTGGATACAAATTACACCCAGTACAACAACAAACAGTACATGAATGATCACTGTACACAGCCATTTGTACTCCATGCAGAGCAAGTGGTTTGTGAATTCCGCCCAGTTTTGTCCTTTGTCCCAGGTCAAAAAGGCAAGGCACACCAGTTTAATACACTTAACATGTCAACACAATCTCCCATCTACTGTGTGACACATGACTCATCCCTAATTGTCAGAAGGAGCAGTCAGTACAAACTCAATCACCTGGCAATGGGACCAGCAGGAATTTGCTGTGTACTTGTAGGAAAATGGCTCCCTGTTGCAGTTACCCCCCACTTTTTGCCTGAGATTGATGCTGAGAAGTGTGCTGGGACCCTGCCAACCAGACCCCAGCACCAGTGTTCTTTCACTAAAAATGTACCATTGTTTCCACAATTGGCATACCCTTGGCACACAGATAAGTCCCTTGTAAAAGGTACCAGTGGTACCAAGGGTCCTGTGACCAGGGAAGGTCCCTAAGGGCTGCAGCATGTGTTGTGCCACCCTAAAGACCCCTTACCTAACACATGCACACTGCCATTGCAGATTGTGTGTGTTGGTGGGGAGAAAAAGGCCAAATCGACATGGCATCCCCCTCAGGATGCCATGCCCACAAAATACTGCCTGTGGCATAGGTAAGTCACCCCTCTAGAAGGCCTTACAGCCTTAAGGCAGGGTGCACTATACCACAGGTGAGGGCCACCCCTGTGCCGCTGATGGTGTGTTTTGTTTGCCTGTTTGTGACCCCCCCAGTGCTCTACAAAATCCCCCTGGTCTGCTCCCCGAGGACGCAGGTACTTACTTGCCAGCAGACCGGAACCGGAGCACCCCTGTTCTCTATAGGCGCCTATGTGTTTTAGGCCCTCCTTTAACCTCTGCACCTGACCGGCCCTGTGTCGCTGCTGCGGTGACTTTGGGGTTGCCTTGAACCCCCAACGGTGGGCTGCCTATGCCCAGGAGACTGAACTTGTAAGTACTTCACTTACCTCAGAAACTTAACCATACTTACCTTCCCCAGGAACTGTTGATTTTTGCACTGTGTCCACTTTTAAAATAGCATATTGCCATTTTAACCTATACTGTGTGTACTACTGCCTTAATTCAAAGTTCCTTACTTACCTGTGTGAAGTACCTTGCATTTTATGTATTTACTTCAAATCTTGAATCTTGTGGTTCTAAAATAAATTAAGAAAAGCTATTTTTCTATATAAAAACTATTGGCCTGGAGTTGTCTTTGAGTGTGTGTTCCTCATTTATTGCCTGTGTGTGTACAACAAATGCTTAACACTACCCCCTGATATGCCTACTGCTCAACCACACTACCATAAAATAGAGCATTAGAATGATCTAATGTTGCCACTATCAACCTCTAAGGGGAACCCTTGGACTCTGTGCACACGATCTCTCACTTTGAGATAGTACATAGAGAGCCAACTTCCTACATTACTCACCCCGTGTGGTTGTTGTGCTGCCCTCAAGGGTCCATCAATCTCCGGGTAGGCTACCCCCAGAATATGGGACAGTAGTAGGGTCATGGTCCGACGGGCACCCTGCCCACGTTGGGAGGACATCCCCAGCTGGGCCTCCACTATCTTCTGGGCCCAGCGTCTCAGGTCCTCCGTCCTCTTACGACAGTGGTTGCTCCGCTGGCTGTGGTCCCCTAGGGTTCACACCTTTTTGGAGATGGCTCTCCATATCCCTTTCTTCTGGTGGGCTTTGACAGACATGGATTCAATAGACCAGACAAGAATTTATGCCAACAAGTCTCAGCCAAAATGTCTGAGTCACATACATGTCACTACAACAATCTGAGAACAATCTGTTTTGCCCATACTGCCCAAGTGTGGCACATACTAGCCATTGAGTACAGGGACATGACTACAAACACTTCCCAATCTGCACACCAACCCATCACACTGCTCAGGCCATGCTCTAACTAGGTAGGTCAACTGACATCTTGTGAGACATGATCTAGCAATCTGACTGAGATCTGAGAAATAATCAATCAATCAATCATTTCTAGAGCGCGCTACTCACCCATAGGGTCTCAAGGTGCTGTGGAGTATGTCTTTAGGGTTCAGTTAAGAGCCAGGTCTTGAGGCCCTTCCTGAATTGAGGTAGCAATGGTGGCTGTCTGAGGTGGAGGTAAGGTGGTCCAACCTTTAGCTGCCAGTTAGGTGAAAGATCTTCCTCCAGCCAAAGTCTTCTTTATGCGGGGTACGTTGGTAAGTGACTGCTGGGAGGAGCGGAGAGGTCTGGAAGGGGAGTACCAGGTGAGGCAGTGGTTGAGGTAGTCGGGCTGATGTTGTGAAGGGCTCTGTAGGAGTATACGAGGAGTTTGAAGTTGATCCTCTTCTCGACAGTGAGCCAGTGGAGTTCTCTCAGGTATCTTGATGTGTTTTTGTGGGGGGGAGGTTCAGGACGAGTCTGGCAGCAGCGTTCTGGATTTGTTGAAGCTTGCTCAGGTTCTAATTGGAGGTTCCGGCATAGAGGGTGTTGCCATAGTCAAGTCTGCTCATGATCAGGGCGTGTGTCACGGTCTTTCGGCAGTCAGTTGGTATCCATCTGAAGTTGTTCCATAGGAGTGGCAGGGTGTGGAAGCAGCTGGATGCGACGGAATTCACCTGTCTGGTCACAATGAGCGCTGAGTCGAGGATGACACCGAGGTTTTGTGCGTGGTCTGTTGAGAGGTTTTCAGTTAGGGAGATGATCAGCTGGGTGTCGTCGGTGTAGGTGATGATGTGATACATCACACCTCTCTGGCTTCTGAAAAGTAGACTCAGTAGGCATGAATGCATCAAAACACACACAATCTGTGAGAATGGTCCTGGTCTGGCTACTGCCAGAGTACAAACGCAAACATTACACATGGGTAACAATGAAGAGACTGGCATGGTGGGTACAGAAAGAATCTAACCTGTCCATGTGTGGGCATATGCAAATACAAATGCATACTCATTCCAATTAAGGGAATGGGTGTCTTATCATTAACAAAGAGCACACTTTTGGACATATGTGTCCATATTACATAGATTGCATCAAAAATAAAATAGGCATACATTGTCCATATTCTGCAATGTGACTAGACTACTGAGTCACATATCATGGGTTCCCAGGAAACAACTACAGGAAATGCAATGAGCCTGCAGAGGACATATGTGACCTGTATAAAAGTGACTACAGGGCTGTGGGATTAAGGGACCCGTCAGGGACCTGAGACACACATTGACAATGATGCCAAGTGCAACTTAGACACAGATCATTAACGTTCCTCTAAAACCATTTACATTCTTATTAGAGAAAACAGCCTCATTAACCTGCATATTAGCTCAGAGCCAAGATATGGCCTCATAATAGGATATGCTGGGATACAGGGAGTGGGCACAGTGCCTCAGTTGCATAGCAAAAGTGATTCAACACCCGCCTAGCCTTGGACCGATACTGTGTGATACATTTGACAGGCCCTGGTCTCTGCAGGCTGCGCAGACAGAACCTACATGAAACTCTATTCCCATCACATCCATGCATGGCAGAACATCATGTAGCCAACAGCAATTTGGCATATAGGTGGTCATTACAACTCTGGCGGACGGTGTTAAAGCGGCGGTAAGACCGCAAACAGGCCAGCGAAAAAAAAAGGGAATTATGACCGTGGCGGAAACCGCCAACAAAGACAGCCACTTTAGCACTCCGACCGCCACGGCGGTACAGACAAACAGCGTGGCGGTCACCGCCAACAGACAGGCGGGAGACAAAGTACCGCCCACAGTATCACAACCTACCAATCCGCCACCTTTTCCGGGGCGGATTCACCGTGGATAAAAACACGGCGGAAACAGCCATTCCAATGGGAAAACGCTCACCTCTACACACTCTACGAGGAACGAGGACACCATGGAGCTGGAAGACAACAGTGAGTACTGCACCTATGACATAGGGGAGGGGGGAGGCAAAAGTCACGGGGACACACACGCAACACCCCCACCCCCACCCGACCCTCACCCACTACAACACACACACCAATGCATATCCAAACATTACAGTAACAACCCGCAACCCCCCCGGAAGAATGCAAAGACAAACGGAAATGAGTTCAACCATTCTAATATATCAAAATACAGTAACCAAATATATACAGATATATATACAAATTCAACAAAATATACATCACGATTAGTAGTGCAGGTAATGCACCATTCAATGTCCGTGGACCACTGGGCCCAAAATGCATGGGCGAGGCCCACACACGATACCTGAGCAAAACGGAGAGAACACTGCTGGGGCATCAGATAGAAATACAACAGGCACCTCAGGGGGAAGGGAAGGGCGGGCACCTCAGCCGGATGACAGCACCACGCCAGATCCACGAGGGGGCTCCATGCCCATTGATGTATCCTGGGGAGTGCAAAGCCACAGTCTCTCAAGTCTCTACAGTGGGTGGGTTGCCCACTGTTCAATCCTGGGGAGTGCAAAGCCACAGTCTCTCAAGTCTCTACAGTGGGTGGGTGCGTTGCCCACTGTACCATCCTGGGGAGTGCAAAGCCACAGTCTCTCAAGTCGATAACAGTCTCCACTGGTTCTGGAGGGGGACTGGTGCCCAGAGTGCTTCATCCTGTTAAGGACAGACGGAGTGGATGCTGTTCTCCACTGGTTCTGGAGGGGGACTGGTGCCCAGAGTGCTTCATCCTGCCAAGGACAGACGGAGTAGATGCTGTTCTCCACTGGTTCTGGAGGGGGACTGGTGCCCAGAGTGCACCACTCTCCACGTGACGGTCCCAGTTCCGTCACTGCCCCTGCCGCACATGGGCTAGCGGTGCTTGAGTTGGCGGTGCTTGCCATGTTCAGAGGTGCTTGCCATGGCGTTCTTTGCCCTGTTCAGCGGTGCTTGACTTTGCTGTCTCCGACCTGTTCAGCGGTGCTTGCCATGGCGGTCTTTGCCCTGTTCAGCGGTGCTTGACTTTGCTGTCTCTGACCTGTTCAGTGGTGCATGCCATGGCGGTCTTTGCCCTGTTCAGCGGTCTTTGCCCTGTTCAGCGGTGCTTGACTTTGCTGTCTCTGACCTGTTCAGCGGTGCATGCCATGGCGGTCTTTGCCCTGTTCAGCGGTGCTTGCCCTGTTCAGCGGTGCTTGACTTTGCTGTCTCTGACCTGTTCAGCTGTGCTTGCCATGGCGGTCTTTGCCCTGTTCAGCGGTGCTTGACCTGTTCAGCGGTGCTTGACTTTGCTGTCTCTGACCTGTTCAGCGGTGCATGCCATGGCGGTCTTTGCCCTGTTCAGCGGTCTTTGCCCTGTTCAGCGGTGCTTGACTTTGCTGTCTCTGACCTGTTCAGCGGTGCTTGCCATGGCGGTCTTTGCCCTGTTCAGCGGTGCTTGACTTTGCTGTCTCTGACCTGTTCAGCGGTGCATGCCATGACGTCTTTGCCCTGTTCAGCGGTGCTTGCCCTGTTTAGCAGTGCTTGACTTTGCTGTCTCTGACCTGTGCAGCGGTGTTTGCCCTGGCGGTCCCTCATTGCCCAGCGGGGCTGTGGCTGCCGCGGCCCTCCTGGTCACTGACTCTGGCGGTGGCCTCCTGGCCAGTTACGATGGGACTGCCCTCCTGGGCATTGACTCTGGCGGTGGCCTCCTGGCCAGTGACCATGGGGCTGGCGGTGGCCTCCTGGGCAGCGGGGATGATGGCGGGCTTCTCCGCCGTGCTGCTCTTCCCAGACTTTGGCGCTTCCTTCTGCCCCTTCCCCTCCTTGGGAGGAGTCACAGCTGAGTGGACAGTCCCCCCGGGACCCTTGTGAGCGGCTTTGCCGGCTGGAGTCTTCCCCCTATCCCGTCGGGCACTGTCCAACTTCTGGTGCTTCACAGGGTGTGGACTGGCTGTGCTGTGGCTCCGTGTCACACTGGCTGCCCTGGTGCCCGGTGCACTCCACATACCTCTAACAGGCACCACTGGTACCGCAGATTTTTTGGCTGAGGTGCTAGTACGGGACCTATGAATTGGAGGGGGGGGTGGTGGGAAAGAGGTCAAGGTTGCTCAGGAAAAGTTGCTTACGAACACTGGGACGGGTAGCTGGAGGGGGTCTGGGAGTGGAGGAAGAGGAAGTGGTTGTAGGAGGTGTAACTTTTGTTGATTTGGGTGCAGGTGCATGCGCTGGAGGCTGTTGTAAGGTGGATGGATGTTGGGTGGGTGTGTGCCCGCGTTTGTGTACTTTGGGAGGGGGTGTCACAGACACACTGGGAGAGGACACAGGGGACGTGTAAATGGTAGTGGGGGTGGTGAGTGCAGGTGAGCGGGTGTGGTGGCGGGTGTGCCGGTGCGGGACCTAGTTGCGGTAGTGGTAGGTCATGCAGGTGAGAGTGTAGCAACACTGGGAGGGAGGAGGGAGACGACGAGGAGGGGGACACAGTGGAGGCAGTGGATGTTGCTGTGTCTGTATGTGTGTGATACTTGCGTGAGTGCCTGGGGGATGTGTGGTGCTTATGTTTGCCTGAGCTTCCCTTGTGTGTTGACGTGTGTGCAGGCTGGTCTGATGGTGTGCTTGGGATAGGCTGGGGTACAGGGTATTGGGTCTGGGTGGAGGAAGTTGGATTGGGGAGGCTAGACACAGGGACAATGGCTGCCATCAGTGCAGAGGCCAGAGATTGCAGGGTTCGATGAAGGGCAGCCTGACCAGAATGAATGCCCTGCAGGAATGCATTACTGTGTTGCAACTCCCTTTCTACACCCTGGATGGCATTCACAATGGTAGACTGCCCAACAGTGAGTGACCTGAGGAGGTCAATGGCCTCCTCACTGAGGGCAGCAGAGGTGACTGGGGCAGGGGCTGAGGTGCCTGGGGCGAAGGTGATGCCCACCCTCCTGGGTGAGCGGGCACGGGGCGAAGGCTGAGGGACTGCTGGGAGGGCGGTGCTGGTAGGGGGGTGGCGACTGTAGAAGTGGGGGGCACAGATTTTGCCGCCACCACAAGGGAGCTCCCATCGGAGGACGAGTCCGTGTCGCTGGTTGCTGATCCTGTCCCCGCCGTGAAGCTCCCCTCGCCCTCTCTCCCACTGGTGTATTCAGAGTCCATGGTGTGGCCCTCCATGGCCATGTGGGATGCAGCTCCCTCCTGCTCCGGTGCCACTGTACATCCGCCTGATGATGCTGATGCACAAAAGGACAGGGAGAGCACAAAAAGGGGGGGAGGGAGGACAGAAGAAAGACAGGTTGAGTGCATGGCTTTCCGCTACTGTTGGCGGACAATACAGACACAGCAGCCCCCTGCACTACGCCGCGCTGTTGGGCTCTACTGATGCAGTTGCTGGGATATGGCCTACATGGCTATGGTGGACATCAGCACACATAGATGACACAGGGGCATGTATACCTGTACTTGTCACTCTACAGAGGTGTGGTGGAGTGCCACATGGCCTGCATCACGGAGGGACCTAGCCTAAGGAACTCGCCCTGGCCTAGGGAAACCCACAGCCCTCCTCCCCCACCCAGACACCTTCACTGCGCGCAAAGTCCGCAGAATTATGTTGTACTCACCCCCTTGTGTCTGCTGTGATGCCCTCAAGCGCCCATCCAACTCAGGGTAGGCCACCGCCAGGATCCGGAACATCAGGGGGGTTCATGGTGCGACGGGCACCCCTCCCACGTTGGGAGGCCATCCCCAGCTGAGCCTCCGCCGTCTTCTTGCTCCAGCGGCGAATGTCCTCCCATCTTTTACGGCAGTGGGTGCTCCGTCTCTGGTGGACCACCAGGGTCCTGACGTCCTTGGCGATGTCACGCCAAATATCCTTCTTCTGGTGGGCGCTGACCTATATGACATGTGCAGGGGAAGAAGAGAGGTCATTACCAACTGCACCATCGAAGTGAGTGGCCCACATCCCTACCCTTGCCATGTGGCACATGCATTCACAGTCCTTCATGCTCGCAGAACTCTGCCCCCTTCCTTCTTACAACCAGCCCTCTCCACCCAGGCATAGCCCATACAACTTGCTCCCTGTGTACTCACCTGTTGGTCTGGAGGACGGTAGAGTAGCGTGTACTGAGGGAGGACCCCGTCCACGAGCTTCTCCAACTCCTGTGCAGTGAAGGCAGGGGCACTTTCCCTAGATGCACAAGCCATTGTCTCTTCCAGACCGAGGTCACAGCAGCACTTGCAGTATAGGTCCTCTCCTGTCGAAGATCAGGTATCGAGTGATTCAACAGATAGAAAATGGCGGTCACGTCCGCGGCGGTGATGTCCGCAGCGGTGCGTATCATCACCGCCGGCGCACTTCGTCATTGGCTCCTGGGACCAATAGGGTCCAATGTTAACCAATGCAGCATTGCGCAGCGGTATTCGACCGCCTACCGCGACGGTGTACAACGCCAGCGCAGTTATCTCACATCCCATTGTCCCAGTTTAGAGGTCAGGCAGCCGCCATTTCAGGGGCCCACATGGCTTCATTTTCAACTGCGTCACACATACCTAGGCCTGGACTCAACACACATACAGACAACATTTTGGATTATGTTTCGTGTTCTGTGTAGCTGTGGGTACATACCTCTGAGTTGCTTGACTCTGTGGTCGCTGTTGTCCTTCCTAGGCACCGTCAGCTGGGACATGTGAGTAGATGGCGGAATCCTCCGGTGTACCGACCGCTGGTGGACCTGTTGACAATGGAGGAGCGACATTTAATCATCATCTACAGGTTTGACCGTGCCACAATCCAGGAACTGTGTACTCAGTTGGAGCCTGACCTGATGTCAGCTATCCGCCATCCCAAAGGGATCCCCCCTCAAGTGCAGGTGCTATCAGTGCTCCATTTCCTAGCAAGTGGGTCTTTTCAAACAACAGTGGCCATGGCATCAGGGATGTCCCAGCCTATGTTTTCCAACGTGTTGTCCAGAGTGTTGTCTGCCCTGCTGAAACACATGAGGAGCTACATCGTTTTCCCTCAGCTGGAGGATTTGGCTGCTGTTAAAGGTGACTTCTATGCCCTTGGACATATCCCTAACATCATAGGTGCCATTGATGGGACCCATGTGGCTTTGGTCCCCCCCCACAGAAGTGAACAGGTGTACAGGAACCGGAAAAGTTATCATTCGATGAATGTACAGATGGTATGTTTGGCAGACCAGTATATCTCCCAGGTAAATGCTATGTTCCCTGGCTCAGTGCATGATGCCTACATCCTGCAGAATAGCAACATCCCTTATGTGATGGGTCAACTCCAGAGGCACCGGGTGTGGCTATTAGGGGATTCTGGTTACCCCAACCTGTCATGGCTACTGACCCCAGTGAGGAATCCCAGGACCAGGGCAGAGGAACGCTACAATGAGGCACATGGGCGGACTAGGAGGGTGATCGAACGCACCTTCGGCCTCCTGAAGGCCAGGTTCAGGTGCCTCCATATGACAGGTGGTTCCCTATTCTACTCACCAAGGAAGGTGTGCCAGATCATCATCGCCTGCTGTATGCTTCACAATCTTGCTTTGCGACGCCAGGTGCCTTTTCTGCAGGAGGATGGTCCAGATGACGGTGTTGTGGCAGCTGTGGTGCCTGTGGACAGTGATGAGGAGGAAGCAGAGGAAGAAGCCATTGACAACAGGGACTCAGTGATCCAGCAATATTTCCAGTGACACACAGGTGAGAACACTTTCTTGTCTACTACAAGTACTTTCACACTTCTACCTCTATCCTGTCTGTCAATTTCAAGCAGTATTTGGTAACTGAGTTGTACATTTCCATTACGGTTTCACAGGTGTGGTTACCAACGTGTGTCATCTGCTTGCATTCTTCATGGACTTGTGATGTGTGACATAGGTATGTTGACATTACATTTGAGAACGGATTTTGTCACTGTCATAGCTAATACACATTTTCAAAATCACAGACTGACTCCAGATTGTTTTGTGCTTCAAGGGTGTTTATTGAAGTGCTAAATATTGGAGAGGGTGGTAAAATGGTGAGGGGTGATGGTGGAGGAATGTCCATGGCAGAGTCCAGTCTATTAGTCACACAGGTGCACTGCCCATATGGGCATAGGAAGTGGAGCTGGGGCAGATCCAATATGGACAGGGTTACAAAGTGGGACAGTGGGATGACAATCAGGGTGGTCTCATTTCTTGGCGGGGGTCTTGCCATCGTGCTCTGTCCTGTTCCTGGATCTCAGGGACCGCTTGCGGGGTGGTTCTCCGTCTGCAGGGGGTGGGGTGCTGGTGTGGTGGTCCTGTGGCGGGGCGTCCTGTCCACTAGCGCCGGCAGAGGTGGTGGGCAGTTCATCGTCCATGCTAGTGTTAGGGGCCCCTTGGAGTGCCATGGTGTCCCTCATGGTGTTCAGTATGTCCTTCAGCACCCCTACGATGGTGCCCAGGGCGGAGCTGATGGTTCTGAGTTCCTCCCTGAACCCCAAATACTGTTCCTCCTGCATGCGCTGGGTCTCCTGAAACTTGGCCAGTACCGTAGCCATCGTCTCCTGGGAGTGGTGGTATGCTCCCATGATGGAGGAGAGGGCCTCATGGAGAGTAGGTTCCCTTGGCCTGTCCGCCCCCTGTCGCACAGCAGCCCTCCCAGTTCCCCTATGTTCCTGTGCCTCCGTCCCCTGGACCGTGTCCCCACTACCACTGCCCCCAGGTTCCTGTTGTTGTTGGGGTGGTGGGTTATCCTGGGTTCCCTGTAGTGGTGGACACACAACTGATTGACGTGTCCTGGGTACGGAGGTATGGGCCCGCTGGGTGGGTGCTGTGCTGGTGTTTCCAGAGGGTGGAAGGTCTGTGTTGGGCTGTGCCTGTGCGAGGGGAACCGACTGTCCCGAGGCCCACAATGGTCCGGGCTCGTCATCTGGATCCAGTTGGCCAGAGCTGCTGTCATCAGTGTGGGCCTCTTCTTTGGGTGGGGTAGAGATGTCTGGACCCTCCTGTCTGGTGACGTTGGGTAGTGGTCCCGCAGGGGTGTAAAAGCATGATTATTGCATCTGTGTGTGTCATGGTGTGCAATGGGTGGGTGAGCGTGTACCCCAGTGCTAGCATTCCTGTGTGGGGGCTTGTGTGATGATGGTTGGGGGGGTGTTATGGGTATGTGCAGTGGGCATGCTTTAGTGAGGGGTGTCCATGCTTTGTTGTGTCATGCAGGGCTTGGTGTTGGGATGTGTGGTTTGTGTTATTAGTACATTAGTGAGGAGTTGGAGTGATAGGGGAGGGGGTGAGGGTGGGGGTCTGTGATAGCATGTAGGTAGGGTGGGGGATATGATAGTTAAGATTTGACTTACCAGAGTCCATATCTCCACCGACTCCTCCGAGGCCCTCAGGATGCATAATGGTCAAGACATGCTCCTCCCATGTTGTTAGTTCTGGGGGAGGAGGTGGGGGTCTGCCGCCAGTCCGCTGAACCGCCTGGTGGTGTCTTGAGACCACAGAACGCACCTTCCCCCATAGGTCGTTCCACCTCTTCCTGATGTTGTCCCGATTTCTTGGGTGCTGTCCTACTGCGTTGACCCTGTCAACTATTCTTCGCCATAGCTCCATCTTCCTAGCTATGGAGGTGTGCTGCACCTGTGATCCAAATAGCTGTGGCTCTACCCGTACGATTTCCTCCACCGTGACCCTGAGCTCCTCCTCGGAGAACCTGGGGTGTCTTTGCAGTTCCATGGGGGGGTGTAGGTGATGTGTGGGGTAGTGTATGTGGTGATGAGTGTGGTGATGTGTAGTGGTGTGTGGTGTTTTGTGCGTGGAAGTAGTGTGGGTGATGGTGTTGTGTGCCTCTGTGTGGTGGGGTTGCCTATGCTGTGCAGTCTCTCTGGCCTTCGTCAATAATTTTTGGTGATAGGGGTTTGTTGGTGATGTGGGTGTGTGTTTTATATTGTGTTGGGTGTGTGGGAGTGGTGTTTGTATGTGTATCAGGTGTGTGTATTTAGAATTGTCCAATGTGGCGGTGTTTTGGAGATGTGTGTGTATTTTGAGCGTGGCGGTGTGTACTGCCAATGGAATACCGCGGTTGAAAGACCGCAGCGTGGATTCGTGGGTCGTGATAGCATGGGCGTGTTTCTGTTGGCGTGACGGTGGAGGTTTTGTTTTTGCCAGTTTATCACTGACCTTTGGTGTGGCGGACTTGTGTGGGTGTCTGAATTTCGGCGGATTCCGAGATGTGGGTCACAATAGCTGTGGCGAATTTCCGCAGCCGCGGCAGTGTATTGGTGGTCTTCTGCACGGCGGTAAGCGGCTTTTACCGCCAATGTTGTAATGAGGGCCATAGTGTGTGTGTGTAGCAACCTGAAGGGCAAAGTGAGTTAGGATATGCCTTCCAAACAACATTTTACAGAGGCAGATGTGGGCTGGAATCTATGTGGCAACATACACATTGCTCACATTACACAAAACTGACACATACAACATGCATGCACAGCTCATGCTGTCATGTAAATACATGTTGTCTCACATTGACAACATCCATGAGGTAAGAGACGTCTAGGGATGGCTGTAATGTCACCTCAACTAGTCATGTGCATCCAACACAAGTGGATCAGGGAACACTCAATGCACACACACCACAATGTGTTAGAACTCAGCATCTGGCACTCAACACATATATATGCAAATTGACTCTCCCATTGATGCCACACATACCGCACCTACATGGCCTTGAGTTTACATTCTGGCACACATGGGCACAATCTAGCCTGTGAGGAGGGAATATATGGTGTAGTACCGAGGAAATAGGTGCACATGAGGCACTTACTTACTCTTCTGGTGAGCCACATAGTTGTTCATACAGGGGTAGACACTCAGACACCAGCTTCTCCAACTCCTCTGGTGAGAAGGCTGGGTCTCTATCACCTGCTGGATGTATGATTGCTCCCAGAGGTAGTACACAGCAGCTCAGGTAGTGGAGGTCTTGCTGTCAACAGTGTCAGGAGTCAAGTGAGGGATTTTGCAGAACACAGTGGTCACATCTGCTACGTACGCGGCCGTCATCGCCGGTGGACACAGCCATTGGCCTGCGATGACCACTGGCAACAATGTTAGTCTACGGCTGTGTCTGCTGCGGTTGCAACTGCCTACTGCCATTATGACCTCCGCCAGCGGTCATGGCTGGTTCCTAATGTCCAGTGGAGTAGGTCACAGAGCTGCCATTTTACAGGCCACAAATGTGTTATATGGCTCTGAATGATGCGTCACACTTCTGAAAATGTTTGTATTTGCAGCAATGAGTACTTGTCTAGTCCTTCCCTGTAGATCCTTCTACTCAAACACCATTGTTGTACATTGCTAGGCACATATATTAATTTGCATTGAGGCACAGTCCCTCTCCCAATCCCCCTCCTGACAAAGGTAACTTTTAAGCTTGGGACATCAAGTCACAGTCCAAGTGACATTTTTAATGCACAAAATGTTGATGACCAGTGACATGATGTTTACACATGTGTCGCAGAGCAAGGGGGTAACATGACTTCTGTGTGATTATCAGTTGTGATGTGTACTGTGTATCATGTCTACAACTTAATACATGCCTTGTCACCTTTTATCATTGGCATGCATCCTGTATGTTGCAAGGGACACATTGGCTAATGACAGTACTCATTTAATTTCTTGTCATACATAGATACCCAGGGAGGAGGAGGATCGGACAACCTCCTGTCTATCATCCACTGCCAGACCTTCAGACCATGGAAGAATGCCACATCATCCAGCTCTACCGTCTGAATAAGCAAACCATTGTGGACCTATGTTGTCAGTTGGAGCCAGATCTGATGGCTGCTATTCATCATCCAACAAGCATACCCATTGCAAAAGTTATGGCAGTGTGGCACTTCCTGGCCACAGGATCCTTCCAAAATACAGTGGCCCTATCTGCTGGGATGTCCCAGACCCTTTTCAGTCTGGTTATGGAGCATGTACTCACAGCAATGTTGAAACTCCGGGACAGCTATATCCGGTTTCCTCAACATGAGAATTTTGCCCATCTAAAGGCTGACTTCTATGGTTTGGCACACATCCCACATGTGGTGGAAGCCATTGATGGTACACATGTTGCCTTGGTCCCACTGCATGGCAATGAACATGTGAACTTCAAAAGAAAGAACTTCCATTCCATCAATGTCCAAGTTGTTTGATTGGGGGATCTCTGCATTTCACAGGTCTGTACCTGTTATCAAGGTTCAGTCCATGATGCATTCATTATCCAGAACGGAGCAATCCCCCAGCTGATGTCACGACTGTACCCAGAGAAGGCCTGGCTGGCTGGTAAGTCACCTCTGTCCTGTTTGTGTGTGTGCAATGTTTGCTGCAACAAACCCGATAAGAGGGACTCATAGTTGTACATATGTTCCATTCTATCACAGGTGTCTCTGGGTACCCAAAACCTCTATGGTTGTTGATGCCGGTGAAAATCCAACTACACCAGGGGAAATCCTCTTCACTGATGCCCATGGATAGACGCGGCGTGTCATGTAGAGGCATTTTGGGCTCCTGAAGACCAGATTTCACTGTCTGGACAAGGCAGGTGGCACCCTCCTCTATTCACTTGAAAAAGTATGTCAGATCATTGTCGCCTGCTGCATGCTCCACAATATTGCCCAGAGGAGGAATATTCCATACATCCCAGATGAGGGGGAGCTAGCAGTGCCATTGGGTGGGAATCCTGAAATGCCAAGTGAGGTTGACAGTGATGAGGAGGAAGGTGAAGACTTGCGGGCAGAGCTCATCAACCACTACTTTACCTGAGAGTAAGTATGTAATGTGATGTGATTACTGTGACTGTATGAAGAACTGTAGTTGTCAGGATTTGGGGAGTAGTGTGTTTTTTTTAAAGATAAGGGATCTCATGCTTTGCAGTATACAGCCAAGGATTCCTTGCTAAGTCAGACATGAACATTTCACTACCTTGATTTTCTGCTGGGTTTGTGTCAGTCTCATTACAATGTAAGTGTATCAACTGATGTTTGATATGGACTTTTGGTCATAGGTATGAATTTCCAACCTAAACTCATTGTATTATTATTATCCAGGTACCTTCACCATGACATCTTCATGTGGGCATTTCAGAGTTGTGAAATTGGCAGATATCTTATGCTGTACAGACATAGGAGGGGACATGGATTGATCCAGGTAATGTTAATCACAGATTTAGGGTATCTGAGTCCTGTGCCAAACCTGCTTGCTCAGGGGGTGGGTGGAAGACTGAAGTGCACAATACACTGGTTTGATGTGGTGTGTTGGGCCAATTGTCTCATGTGTGTGATCATATGGTGATGAGATATGTTGTAATCAATTTCATTCCATGCATTCTCCCTTTACATTGTGTCGACAATGATCTTGTATGACCTGTATGTAGCTGTGTTTCATCATTGTAGGCCACAGTGCCTGTACCTCAACACTACATAGGTTTGTGTCGTACCACCAGATGCTTGGTCATTATAATGGGATGAACCTATCACCAGGGACTGTGGTACTGCCCTCTGTCTGTGCTATGGCTTCTGTTATGTTGGCAGACCTGGTTTTGGTATGTGATAAGGCTCAAGCTGGTGACAAAATCCACACATCTGTTAGCCTATTCTACGGGACAAGGTCTAACAAAGCCCTTTCTTCTGTGGTCTGGGAGACTGTACCTTTGTTTATCTCTCCTGACTCACTGTGGTTCAACTATTCTTGGCTATGACAGTCCAGACATTTTGAAAGCCTATGTGCTGTACAGTGCAATAACATGTTTGGTGTGATCAGACACTTGTATCAGTGTGTTGCTCGTAATCCACAGCATGGCACTACCTGTGACATATCCCTCCCTGCATTACATCTTGTGTGTTCCTCATGTGCATCACATGGGCTTACATCTCAATATTTCAAAATGTGGAACAGAAGCAAGCAGGCAATGATTTTCTGATAGATGAGTTTCTCAACATAGGTGCAGGAAATAATGATGCAGTGCAACACAAAAGGAATGTGAGGGGATCAGTCATGGTGGATGTAATCATTTTAGGAGATGCCACAGCATTTGAAGTCCTAAGTCCAGTGTCCTATTACCATAAAAATAAACTGTAGTTGAAGAGCAGTCAACAAAGTGAATATGTGCACACAATGGACTTCCTTCAGAAAGAGGTCACTTGCTGGCAGTGGTTGGTGTCTTGCCATCTGATGTCCCTGTAGTCTTGATTGGACGTCCCCGCATGCGGGGCGTTCTGCTCCTACAGAGGCAGGGGTGTCTGAGGCGGGTCCTTTCCCTGACAGGGCCTCCCTTCCAGTGACTGCCACTGATGCTGAAGGGACTGGTGTTACTTGGCCAAAGGAAGGGGTGTGGTGTTGCTCATGGTCCCTGATCAGGGTACTGCTCATATCCCCGAACACCCCTGACAGGGAGGCCAGGATGGTGTTGGTGGCCTCCCACTTTTCCAGTGACTCACGATGGAAGTTCCTCTGCAGCTGCTTCATTTCCCTGAGTTTGGTAAGTACCTGACCAATCATACCTTGGGATTCTTGATAGGCTCCCCAGACTTGGCTGATCATGTCCTGGCCAACACCATCCCCAGTGGCCTCATGCCACTGGCTCCTCACAACATCTCTCCCATGTACTCTACCCCCGTGTGCCTGAGCCCTTGCCACAGATTATCCCCCACTACTGGTTCCAGGACCATCATGGGGGGGCACAAGATGGTTGTCACTGTCCTAGGGACAAAGGTTGGGATGCGAATGGCTTCCTGCGATGTTGATGCAATACGGCTGGGAGGACTCGAAGCGGTCATGGTGAGGCTCACTGGTGTCTTCTAACGAGGTTGCCCTAATTGGCCAGAACTGTCTTCAACGTCCAGACATCCAGGAGTGGTGTCCTCAATGAGGGCTTCATCCATGGGGGTAGTGGCAGCCTCTTCAGTGGTCTCAGTGTCCCCACTGGCAGCTCGACCTGTTAATGTAAGAGATACAATGTTAAAGGATGTAGTTTGCCTTATACCTCCAATAGTTGACAGTGACATTAAGCAAAGGCTGTGTACACATTGGATTTGCAGGTTTCCCTTATGCCCGAATTTCAGGCAGTGAAATGCGCGACGGGTGCTGCTGCACCCGCTGCACATCAACATTGCTTGCATGCTCTATTATGAGCCGGCTTCAATGTTGATGTGACTTTTCCGCTGGGCCAGCGGACAGAAACGCTGTTTCCGTCCGCTGTCCCAGTGGAAATGTCAAAATATAGAGCCACCAATACTGCCAGCACTGGCAGTATTGTGGCGCACGCGGCTTCGGGGGTCTTTTTGCAAGACCACCGAAGTCGGAATGAGGGTCTTTGTTGTGTATGTGATTCGGGTCATCACGTGGTCAGTGCATTGTGAATGTGTCTGTTGACAACACCATTCAGGTGATGCATTTTGAGACCTTTGGTTCTTGTGTTTTTTTCCATACAGGTCGAGCTGTCCTTCCTGTCCACAATATTTTCATCTTGGCTTAGCTGCTCAAGAGGTGTCGCGTAGGCTCTCATTATCCTAATGAGACTACTGGATTTTGAGCGGCAAGATCGTTCACAGTGTGGGGGACTAAGTCTGACCCACAGTGAAGGACCCTTGTCACTCTAAATCCGGGTTTTGCTCCGGCTAACTATCAGTGCCTTATCTCTCCCAAAGGGAAGAGACAATTGGGCAGCCGAGCGCATAACATCTCAATACTTCCCAGGGAAGTCGTGGTCACTCAGGTCACAACCGGTTCTCTCATACACAGTGCAGTCTCATATATAAATGACAAAGGCAGTTTAAGTTTTAAAGATTGGTTTAATAAAATGACTGCATTTTAGATAGCAAAGCGTGAGCTGCAATAACCAGAACTATACAACACAGTAGGATTAAAATAGTAACGATGAGAGTGAAGCACAAGAATAAGGCTATCATAGTGCAACTAGATGGGGTTCTCTCTACGTAATAGTCTGAGCACAGCATGTAAAGCTCTAAGCCTGCCTTTCAGGTTTCCCCGGGAGGACATCAACCCTCATACCTGAGCAAAGGCCTGTATTCTGCATCAGCATCTGCAACGGGGCAGTCAGCATCTAGTTGTAGGTTCCTGCACAGAATCTCCCTCTGACGTGTCCTAGGACTAGAAAGTGTTTTTATAACTAACACGCAGATGTTCTATGAAAATGTCCCTACGTAAGGATGTGTTTATTCTACGAACACTAGAGACTAAACTTCTACTACGTTTACCGGCAATGTACCAGACTGTAGCCTTGACTGAAGCACAGAGTGAGCAAGAATGCATTGTTTGGGAACACAGTGCTGAACTAAGCTAAACAGTATGATAGAATGAAATAAAAACAAGACCGTAAAACTGGTTATTGTAAAATAACAGTGCGAGGTCGAATAAAATGCATCTAGGGCAAAGTACACAGAGGCCTAATATGTTAAGCTAACGCACATGAAGCTACATTAAAAAATGGCTACACTACACCCTTCCCTTGTAGGTAGAAAGTGGTTTAAGCCGAAGCTACAAAATGCCCTAAGCTAAAATAACATTAAAACCCTATTCAATTTCAACAAGTTAAGAGGACACACAAGCATAGTAATTTGTAATTTAAAATATAAGCATGCGGCCAAAGCCAAATTAAAAAAATAAGTCAATTTTGAATAAGTCCAAGTCAAGCATTGGTCATGGAAAGCAGGAAATTCTCCACTTCAGCAGATGACAAAACCGGAAAATCCATGCCAAAGACTATCAAGGAGTAGGTGTGTTCCAAAGCCTCAGTGTCAACCAAGGAGGCATCCTGTGCAGTGCCTATAAAAAAGTTAATATCAACTTCCTCCAGGAAGGGTATCTCGTAAGCAGCCTCTCGAAGCAAACGCAGCCGCAGCACGCATGTCTGGTAATGAGCCCTCATCGAGAACATCAACAGATCAGCATCAACCACTGGGGGGCATCGCTGTGAGAGACAAACGTCCAGTGCATGTTCAAAAGAGCACCAACGGCACCAAAACACGGGCTGCACACAATCCAAAACCGGTCTGAATGACAGAGACCAGTTACACTCCAAATATTCCAGGAGTGTTGCTCCAAAGTACAGTATCATGCGTTCACGACACAGCTGCACTGATGGGAGCGCCCACATTTGTCCTTGTTGCGGCGGGACAGCCATTGCGGAAAAACGACAGCAACAGCAAAATGCCGGCTAATAAAGCCAAAGTTATCGGAAATCCCCAAAAAATGCTTCCGAAAATTGAATGAATAGCCGAAGGTATTAAACCGAATATGGAGGAGAAGGTGTGAACGAAACCAATACCAACAGCTTTGAAAAAATGTGCTAATCCAGCCATGCTGGAAGCATTAAATATACGTCCCACGAGTTCACCAAAGTGGCTCGGAAAGTTTGTATTTAACAGGGACCGTATTTCCGCCGATGACCTTGCCACCTGAAGTGTGTAGGTCTTGCGTGCAGATGTAAGGGCCACATGCTTCTGAAACAACAAAGCCTTCAGTCTGCTTAACTTGTCAAAATCACCTTGGAAGTAGCAATGTGAGGCCAAATATCTGCTACCTCCCTAATTTTAGTGGGGGGAAACAACACATTCCTGCAGCAAGTAACGACCTTAGTGACCGAAACAACGTAAACTATTCCGGCCCGCATGCCACAACAGTCTTCACTATTGAGGAGGACGTAGCTGCTGTTTGAAAGCACCTGGAACATGCGTTTAATCAAGGGGACTGGAACTCCCTTCAGATTGCAAGCCAAATTCGCAACCGAGGCGTTACACGCCCCATACAAGGACAGCTGCTTACAAATCATCGAATGGCTGACTGAAGTCTCACATTCAATGCCGCTAAGAAAGATCTCTTTCATGCCATTGAGGCATTTGTACAAGAAGGGAAGCTCCCACACCTCATGGATGTAACTATCTCCTAGCTTCTCATGTCTGCCTACAGGAACATGTTTTAAACAAGAAGTGAATTGTAATGTAGAAATAGGCACATTAATAACCCAGTGTATCAACCACACTGCTGCGGGGATCTCAGCCACGGTAAAAGGCAATCTTTCTAACTTTTCAATGTTAAGCATGACATAAGTCGCCTCCTTCTTAGCCATTAGTTGTTGTTGTTGTGTCAAATTAAATTAAAAGAGAAAAATATTTCCCTGGCACTGATGTGCTGCCACGGAACGCGACCCGCCTTCATTGTCTGAAGCGTCCAACCCAACTGCATAATGGACCTGGTCTGACTCTGTCCATGGTATAAAGAAGACATATCAGATCGTATAATGTGTATAGCAGAAGAAACAAAGTTGTTAATTGTATAAATTCGGTCGGACAAGGTGTGAATTCCATTATCCACAACAGCTAATGCTTTTTTCAGATTTTCCTGATCTATCTGCCTTAACTGGGCTGCAGCTTCTTGTTGGGAAAGTTTCCATATTTCATTGTATATTTCATACAAGAAACGCTTCCTACGTGGCATCTTCGGGCCTGACAAAAAATCTTATAATTCAGTGTCATTAGACAGGAGAGTGAGATGTGTCTTAACTGCATCTAGCGGGGATGATTTTAGCCATTGCTGGCACAATTGTCCCACACTATATGTCGTAATTATTTCAGCATGTTCTGGGGATATATAGCGAGGGTCTGACCTACTCGTTCGGAAAACCCCTGAGGAGGTGACAAAACGTTGATGACATCCGTTGGTATCTATTGGCCACAATAACCACCCACCTGGACGTGTCAGTAAAGTGTTAAATGTACCATTCTGGACCCATTCGCTAAGCTCACTAAAAGTTGCATTTGTGTACTTTTGCCAGTTATTAAATATTGCAGGGGCAGGTATACTGGGTATGTTTAATTCTCTGATTGTAGCTAAACCTAAGCAGCTGGTCTCTTGTACTGTTTCATTTAAAAAAATCATTTGAGCGGGAATGAGGCATGCTCTAAACAGTGTTTCTCTACCCTTAGTTTGCCAATTCTTTGTTCCCCAAACACTTTTCAAATCAACATTTTTTGACCAATATTCATAACCTTCAATTGACAACCGGGAAACAAAGGAATCCGAATATATAAATTTCTTGTTGGTCAATAACATTTGTTTATCCTTAGTCGGAGTTAACTTAAAATAATATGACTCAGCATTCTTTTGATGGTGCCCAGAAAAATACGTAAATTTATCAAAATAAGTTTTGGAACTCCCTTGCGGGGGAGTCAGGCAATGTTTCCATTGCGTATAGTCAAATATCGTTTTGGGAGCACTTGCTTTATGTATGAAGTGGTGCCCATAATAATTATAGCAAAACATGTCACCATAATTGTCTCTAAACTGGTAAACATCTTCATTTTCATAGACAGTGTAATATTGCAATTCTGTCATCATCGAGTCAACTGTCTTCACATCCCAATCATCAGATACAATGCCTGGTATTGCTACATCATTCATTGATAGCTTTAGCACATATGGTATTTTAATTATTTCAGTGGGACTATATATATCAAACACTACTTTATCCCACACAATCCCATCTGGAATTGGCACTGCAGAAATGTTCACAAAGGACAAGTCTCTTCGAACCTTATGTGATGAAAAATGTGGTTTCAACACCTCCTCCACCTGTTCAACCGCTGATCTTTCAGGAAGAAAATGACCATGTATCAACAGAAAAAAGGTAATGACAAACCCAATCCAAAGAAAAAATGCTAGCATAGTCAATAAAAGCCACAGATAGTTCCATGGAGAAACAAAATATGTATCTTTAAGCCAACGCATCAGCTTACGTGGACCTGACAGGTCAGTAGTCGAAGAGGCAAACGAGTCCGATAGACCATCGTTGTTGTCGGCAAAGTAACCAGAGGCAGTTCGTGAGAAAGGCGTCGCCGTAGTCAGTGGAGGAGTTGGTGTTTCTCGCGGTGGTACACTGTAGACAGCACCATCCGTCACATCTGTAGTCATGGTGACTTGATCAAATGTTTCTAAGTTGGTCGTTGTTAGTGGAACTAATGCAAAATCATCATCCACCCTCCCCAAGCTCGGAGAGGCACCAGTGTTGGTATAGACAACTTCTTCTCCAGTAGCGAGAGGGATTCGGGAACTACTGGACTTTCCTCTTGGTCGGCTGTGTAGAATCGGCCACATGTTGTAACTTGACATTGTCAATAGAAACAAAGCGATTTTCTCTGGCACCTGGCAACGGGGGTAGAATAACAGTTCTGGCACCGTGTATGCCCAACACGGGGACTGGTGCTCGATAAGAAGGGCCAAATTCTTTTTTCACTGCGACCTTTTCACGCACAAGATCCCCAACCCTGGGAATCCAGCCGGTAGGTGTTACTGGCACATCCTTAATTCCTGTGGAGGCAGCACTTTTAGAAGAGTTATCTTCACGGAACTGCTGTAAGTCCTGTAAAACAGTGACACAATCATTTATGTCAAAAGGTGTCTCCGCCGCCTCCACACCAGGACCATCAAGATCCGGAACAAACATTTGTGTTCCGAACAGGCACTCATATGAAGTACAACCCCCCAGGGCCCTTCTAGGCAGGTTATTTAGTGCTCTCTGAACTCCATACAGGTGGGTTAGCCAACTACGACCCGTACCTAAGACTCTGGCTGTTAAGGATTGCTTTAAATCGCGGTTTAATCGCTCCACGACAGAATTTCCCTCGGGATGAAATGGGGATGAAATGGAGCTGGACCCCCAACGAAGCCATGGTGTCCCTGAATGCCCTTGAGGCAAAGGCAGGGCCCTGGTCCGAATGGAACGCCGCAACTGCATATGTACCAACAAAGACCCGCATATCTTTAATAACAGTCCGAGCGTCAGCCGAGCGTTGTGGCCACACCCACACAAATCTGGAGCAAGAATCAACAGCGACTAGGATATATTTGCATGCACTATCCGGTGTCAGTGGACCACAATGATCCAAGTACACACATTGTAATGGTCTGTTTGAAATTAAGAGGGGTGTCTGCGGCGGGCGTCTAGCTGTTGACACTTTAATTTGTTGACAGATGTCACAACAAAGGACATACTGCTTGGACTCTTTATAGAGACCAGGCCACCAATAGCGGGCCTGTAATAGCGAAATAGTAGCTGCCACGCCAGTATGTGCAGACGCCACTCCCTCATGTGCCGCTTTAATCAATTCTGGTCTTACACCTTTATTGGGGATGTCGCGTATGCCTACGCCTGGAATCTTAACCTCAGCATTCAGCATACTTCCCATAAAGTATTGGTAATTATTAGGAAATCCCTTAGGATAAGGCGTGCCATCAACCGTAGCCTTTATGGCAGCCATAATGTCTGTGTCTGGTTTGGAATTCGAACGAGTCACTGCGGCTACAATGGCAACCGCCACCGACGACTTTGCGGCTTCATCAGCCAAAGTATTTCCAGCAACGTATATTCCAACGCGCTGGTGTCCAAGTGTATGCACAAAATGGACTTTGGGTAGCGTCTCTTTCAGATCTTCTACCTTCCGCCACAGTAGTCTGTGTTTGATGGTGTTGCCTTTTGAATCTCTGAACTCATTCAAGCGCCAGTAATGTAGGTATTCATTAAAAGACTGGACGCAATAATACGAATCACAAACAGCCAGTGTGAACTGTGTTGGATCCGTATGTTCTAGAGCCATTAGTAGAGCTTTAAGCTCAGCCAATTGTGCTGTACAATCCCCTAAAGTCTGTGTATAAGTATGTTGGGGGCAGAATTTCTCCCCCTCCATATAGCCGCTCACTACTGCACATGCAGAAGAATATTGGTGTTTTTTTCCAATCGGTGGTTGCGCAGAGCCATCGGTGTACATGACTACTTGATATTGATCAATAGGCAACGTGTCAGTGGGAACTAGATATTCAACTTCAAATTGTAGAAATTCCTGAGTTTGTAACTTAGGGTCAAAAATGCAGTCTACATCAGTGGCTGTCAAGGACGTGGCCCATTGAATCCATCTTGGGTGGAGTGCTTTTGCGTTCAGGACGCTAGCTTTTGTAACAGCCTCAAGGGCTGGAATAGGAGAAACGACAATAATGCGTTTTCCCTGAGCCAGAGGTCTTTCTTTAATAACAGCCATCTGTACAGCAGTGAGAATTTTCTCTGTGGGTGCAAATCGTTGCTCTGCAGCGGAATACAAGTGTGACTTGTATGCTATAGGGACTGTCTCACCTTCATTAAATGTGACATAAGTAAACCCTATGGCCCCAGCTATCACCCTGATGACCAAATGTGTCTTATTGTCCCGTGTGTGCAGATGTTTCCCCGTGAGCATATCTGCTTGCAACTCTCGAAGAGCATGTGTATGTTCTATTGTCCAAAATTTGCTTGAAAAGTCAGGACGTATCAATTCATATAAAGACTTTATGCGTGTAGCATAATCCGGAATGTATGTTCTGCCAAAATTCAGAATGCCCAATAATGATTGGAGTTTCTTAATCGTATTTGGTGGTTGCAATTGTGCACACTTTTCTAAGAATTGTGGCGCTAGGCTCTTCCCTTCATTCAACAGCTCATATCCCAAGAACAGGATGCTGAGGAAGGCAATTTTTGATTTTTTAAAGTTAAATTTGTAGCCTATTTCGGCAAACCCTACAACAATGCAGGCTACTCATCTTAAATGTTGTAGTAACTCATCATCTGTGAGATATACATTATCCACATATGACAACGCGTCAGGGTCTAACTCGGGCAAAACAGCAGTCACATGAGCTGCAAACAGTCCTGGGCTGTTCTTCTACACCTGAGGCAAACAACAGAATTTTTTCTGAGAGCCTAGTGCGCCAAAGCTGGTTAAATCACGACTTTCAGGAGCTATATTCTGGCAGAAGAAACCATTCGAGAAATCCAAAGTCGTCTTATATTTTTTACGCACAATGTTGCTCATTAATGCGGTGCTATGCGAGTTTTGTATAGCATATGTACGTGTATGTCCGTTCAAACGGCGAGACACAGGGTTCAATTACCCCCTGGTATTCTAATTGTGTAAGTATTTCTCTCACCGGTGCCCTTGCTTCATGTTTTATGGGATGCTGTGGTTGTGGCTGTGGTTCACCTTTAATGGGAATTACATGATATGGAGAATCCCTGTCCCACCCTACGTGATTTCTATATAAGGCAGGTGCCTGTGCAAGAGCCCATTTTATAGCATAGGACTCTGCGAGTTCCTCTGGAACAAGAGGCGAGAAAGAAGGTTTAATAACCTCCTCCCCAGCTGGGCAGGTACGGACAAAATCAGGCGGCCAATCTTGTTCGGCCATCAAAATGTCATATATCTTAACTACACAATCCCAGAAGATTGCGTGTATAGTGCGTTCAATGTCACCTACCAACTGTAGAGTTACTTCATACACCCTATCGGGCTTGGAGACACGCCTATCTGCTGTTTCTACTTGTAAAAAGTCATCAGTTGCTTTCACCTCCAGATGCTCTAGAAGATTCCGGCGAACTATTGTGGCCTCTGCTGCGCTGTCTAGCAGTGCTAGAGCCCATTTCTTGTTCTTCAAGAAAACCCTCTTCCTGAGTGGCATGCCTAACTGCTACAGCAGCCAACTTTTTCTTTTTAAACTGTTGTTTTTGTTGTACTGGTTTCTCTTCCTTCTTGACAGAAACCTCTGAAGAGCGTTGTGATTCCTGTCTCAGTTTCACGTACTCTGTTCGTCGCTCTGACCGCCCACTTCTCTCATTTCTCTTTTCCGATGAGTCCTGAAAGAAACAAGATTGGCGTGTATCAGTATATTGATTTCTATCAGGTGTTTTTATATTATCCCTATTTCTGAGATTATACCTAGTCTGCACGGTCTCCGGTCGCGGAGATTCTCCCCTTTCTTTTTTAGGTGTCTCTTGTTTTTTCTCCCAGCGCTTCTTATTACCCTCAGGTTGTTGTTTAGTATTATCCTTATTGCTTTTTCCCTGAAATAGAGGTTTTTGCGGTCTAGCCCCCAGGCTATCCCGTCCAATACTGGAATATGTTTCCGCTATTATTTTAGGCAGTTCCCGCTCCTGATCTTGATGTGGGATGTCACGAAGATGCATGCGCACTGCAAGTGCAACTGCTTCCCCTTTAAGATTAGTTAGGATTATTGAGGAAACCGTGGCAAAATTGCCCATCAGTTGCATTCCTAAATCTAAGGCCGGGGCAGCACCATATTCATCTTGAATTTGTTTAAGCACTTCTGGTACGTTGGCTAGTGTTGGTGTACCGTGTGCTGTCGTATAGAGCGCGGCAAACACCGTGCCCCATGTATTACTATGTTCCACTGTGGGAACCATCCCAAAGGGTAAACACATAATTAATATCCTATGTTTATATGTATGTATAGGGAAATACTGCTTCCAGCATATTATTTTTTTGTGGCAGCCAAAACCGAGTCTCCTCTCGTTTTGCTGGGACTTTACCCATAATCGAGTGTACAGTCACCAGATTTATACCTGGAGTTACTGCGTGTGGTTGTGCCGGAGCAGCACGCACTGGGTTTGTATTTAGTGTCTGCATCACAAATTGTACTAAGCGTCTATATGTAGCCGTTAAGTCAGTATATAAACATCGAACTTCAACCACCGCCTTATTTGCAACCGCAGGATGTGGTGTATATGTGGCCAATAAAGGCCAGGTAGGACCATCATTACTTAGTGGACCTAACCTTACTGGTAATATTGTATGGGGTAGGGCGCCATCAAGCCAATTATTATGTTCTTGATAAGATAGAGGTATCTCTAAGTATGCGTACGCCCTGTACTGTCCAGGCGCGTTCGCAACTGTATATGTATGAAATGTGTTTGTGTTCCCATCAACTGCTGGAAATGTGACCCAAGAGTAAAAAAGTTCTGTTCTATAGGGTGCGTGGGCGTCCACCACAAACGTGACTGGACCACCCTGGGCCGTAAGGCCATTTGCTAGCAAATGTGCTGTGAGCTGTTGTCTCATGTTAAGAGCTATTTGTACTACTTGGGGATTCGCCATTAGAAAAACAGTGAGAATTCAGAGAAGGCACACCAAGACGGGGTCTATCCTTTTAAGGTTCAAGCTTGAACAACCACCCGCTGTAAATATGGCTACCTATGCAGCGGTGGTGGAAATCCTCAGTACCACGGACGTCTCCGAATACAGAACTGAGGGGTCATTATATTATATGAGACCGAGATATACTGGTGGACCCGAAAATTAGAGCCTGACCAATCGTTGGCAGCGCCATGTCGCGTAGGCTCTCATTATCCTAATGAGACTACTGGATTTTGAGCGGCAAGATCGTTCACAGTGTGGGGGACTAAGTCTGACCCACAGTGAAGGACCCTTGTCACTCTAAATCCGGGGTTTGCTCCGGCTAACTAGCAGTGCCTTATCTCTCCCAAAGGGAAGAGACAATTGGGCAGCCGAGCGCATGACATCGCAATACTTCCCAGGGAAGTCGTGGTCACTCAGGTCACAACCGGTTCTCTCATACACAGTGCGGTCTCATATATAAATGACAAAGGCAGTTTGAGTTTTAAAGATTGGTTTAATAAAACAACTGCATTTTAGATAGCAAAGCGTGAGCTGCAATAACCAGAACTATAAAACACAGTAGGATTAAAATAGAAACGATGAGAGTGAAGCACAAGAATAAGGCTATCATAGTGCAACTAGATGGGGTTCTCTCTACGTAATAGTCTGAGCACAGCATGTAAAGCTGTAAGCCTGCCTTTCCGGTTTCCCCGGGAGGACATCAACCCTCATACCTGAGCAAAGGCCTGTATTCTGCATCAGCATCTGCAACGGGGCAGTCACCATCTAGTTGTAGGTTCCTGGTCAGAATCTCCCTCTGACGTGTACTAGATCTAAAAAATGTTTTTATAAGTAACACGCAGATGTTGTAAGAAAATGTCCCTACGTAAGGATATGTTTATTCTACGAACACTAGAGACTAAACTTCTACCACGTTTACCGGCAATGTACCAGACTGTAGCCTTGACTGAAGCACAGAGTGAGCAAGAATGCATTGTTTGAGAACACAGTGCTGAACTAAGCTAAACAGTGTGATAGAATGAAATAAAAACAAGACCGTGAAACTGGTTATTGTAAAATAACAGTGCAAGGTCGAATAAAATGCATCTAGGGCAAAGTGCACAGAGGCCTAATATGTTAAGCTAACGCGCATGAAGCTACATCAAAAAATGGCTACACTACAGAGGGATCTAAGTGGATAGCCACAACACAGAGTGTACCATGATCTGTATCTTGGTCCCTTTCCGGTGAGTAAACTTCATTTGTGAGTTCACAGACAGATGCATTATGGCATATGGACACTAGCCTGGTGACTGGAGTTACCACCATCCGCCACCATGACCGTAGCCAGAATTCCGCCAGCCTTCTGGTGGAATTCCGGCTACGGTCATAATATGGCAGTCGGCTGGTAGCAACAGCGACGGTCTTTTGGCGGCCGTCGCCGTGGCGGTAGGCGGCATTTACCACCTATGTCTTAATGAGGGCCAGAGTCTCCTGGCCTTACCAGTCATGTAACTCCCTGTACTTCATGCACTTGTTATATGTCATCCCCCCAGGTGAATGGACTTTGTGTGTGAATTCCCAAAGAAGGATATTTTTGCAAGTGTACGCTGGACTGGTGGTTGGAGTGACATTAAGGGAGCCTCCTGTGATTTGCAACTATGTTACTCCCTGATTTACACACACTTTACTTATGGTTTCCTCCCAGGTGACAACACTTCAAAGATGATCTGGTATGCAGGGGTATTTTTGGGGAGAATACTGTTTTGTTGTTAGGAGTTGGGGGACCAGTGCCTGCTGTGAGTTGTAGTCCTGTCATTCTCATTGCTCCCGAAAGCCAGACAGATGCCTACTCCCCAGTGAGTACACATCATATGAGATTTAATAGTATTGCAGACTTCAGAGAAGAGGACAATGTTCTGGTGTTTGTAGTGACAGTACCAGTGCCTCCTGGCCTTAGCAGTCCTGTCAGTGCCTGTACTACACACACTATATAAATGTCTTGCTTCCAGGTCAGAACACTTCAGTAGTGAGTTCAGGGATAAGGCTCATTTAAGCAGAGGATATTGGGCTTTCTGAGCAGAGTGACAGACCCTCATGGCCTTAGAAGTCCTGTCAGTCCCTGTACTACACCCACTGTACAAATGTTACCCTCCCAGGTGAGTAGACTACAACAGAGAGTTGTGACACAGGTGTTTTTGTTGCAGGGGACAGGGGGCTGACTGAGTGGAGTAACAGTGACAGAGCCTCCTGGCCTTATCAGTCATGTCAGTCCCTATACTACACACAGTATACAGAGGCTATCCACCCAGGTGAGTACACGTCAAAGTGGATTTGAGAAACAAGTTACATTTGAGTAAGATACACAGTTCTAGTGTTTGGAGTTACAGTAACAGTTCTTGCTGGGAATTGTGGCCATGTCAGTCCCTGTACTACACAGACTATACAAATGTTATCCTCTCAAGTGAGTCCACTTCAAATGGGAATTGACAAACAAGGATGTTTGGAGCAGCGGACACTGGGCTGGCTGGGAGCAACAGTAACAGAGCCTCCTGGCCTTAGCAGTCATGTCAGTCCCTGTACTACATACAGTATACAACTGTTATCCTCCCAGGTGAGGATACTTCAATTGGGAGTTGAGTGACAAGGGTCTTTGGTGCAGAGGACATTGGGCTGCCTAAACGGAGTGACAATAACAGTGTCTGCTGGGAGTTGTAGTCATGTCAGTACCTGTACTGCACACACACTATACAAAGGTACACTTCAATGGGGAGTTGACAAACAGTAAGGATACACTGTTCTGGTTTTTGTAATGGTAGAACAGTGCAAGCTGGTAATTGTAGTGCCGTCAATCCCTGTACTACACACACTATACAAAGATGTTCCCCCAGGTGAGTCTGCTTCACATGTGAGATGCCAGACCGGGGTCCATGGACAGGTAGACAGTGGGCTGGTGAGTGGGGTGACAGTGAAGGTGGCAAAAGGTGAGCAGAGAGCATGCATGAAAATACATTTTGGTGAAATCTTTTTGTGTTGTGACTTACCAGACTCCACTCCGCCAAGTATTCCTGTAAAGCCCGTAGGATGCAGGATGGCCAAGACCTTCTCCTCCCAGGATATGAGTTGTAAGGGTGTGGGGGGTACCACCGCCAGTCTTCTGGACCTGCAGCTGGTGCCTGGATACCATGGAAGGCCCTTTTCCCCTGAGGTTGTTTCACCTCTTCCTGATGTTGTCCTTTATGCAGGGGTGGGGCCTACGGAATTCATTCTGTCGACCATACTTTGGCACATTTCCATTTTCCTGGCAATAGTGGTGCTTGGGTCCTGGGCTCGAAATAAATGTGGCTCTACTCATGATTTCAACCACCATGACTCTTAGTTCATCTTCAGTGAAATGGGGATGTTTCTGGGATGACATGGTGGTGATGAAAAATATGGAGCAAGTTAAGGTGATGGTGAGGTTATGGAATTGGGAAGTGCAAATGGTTGTGATTGGAAACAGAAGTGTGTTGAGGGTGTGAGGTATGTCCCTAGGAAATGGTGGAGGGGTGCCTATTCGAAATTTTAGTTTTTTTGGGATGAGCTCTGGCTTCTGTGTTTGGTGTTGGAGATGCAAAGAATTGTGGTGTGTGAAGGGGTGTGTATAAGAGTGTGCTTTGCAGGTGTGTTGAGTGTGGCAATGTGTGCCAGCTGTGATGTTTTCAAATCCATCCAATGTGGTGTTGTGTATTAGTTTGGTGGCCGCGAACCGCCATGGTTTGGACCATCATTGGAGGACTGGCATAGCTGACCGCCACTGTGACTTTTGGCTTGTAATACGGTAGGTGGTTGGTTCCTATTTCCAGCCCTCAACGGACTGGCGCTCTGCCATTTTTGGTTGGCCTTTGGCTGTCCTGGCTGTGTAACTCATAATACTGCGGTCTGTAAGACCGCCAATACGAAAGCCTTTTGGTGACTGTTACTATAGCTGTCTACCGGTCTGACCGCCAAATTTGTAATGGGGCCCATAATCTCTTTAGTTAAATTTAATTTAACGATGTAAAAGGTTGCAATACTTTTAAAAAATATATTTCATATAGCTAAAATAAATGTATTTTGTAATTATAATGTAAACATACGTATTTTAATTTCCAAATAACACAGAGTGATATGAAATATTTATATTACAAAACCACAGAGCAAGTAAACAAATAAAGTAGGTTTTTAATAGACCTTTGTTCTGAAAATAAAAATAAAACAAAAAGATCTGTTTTAATCAGTTTACTTTTTGTATTTAAAAAATATAAAATAACTTCATGTAATATAAATATACAAAAGAATGATTTAATACATATAAATTTGTAATAAGATAACAAATATTTCGGGTGTAGGCAGATTTACTATTCCCACTCCAAACTAAGCAACACTGCAGAAAGCTTTGAACTCTGGCCGGATTGGCAGATTTACTATTCCTACTTGAAAAGAAATAAAATTGTGTAAAGTGTTGGATTCTGTCAGGAAAGCTTTGAACTCTGGCGACATTGGCAGATTTACAATTCCCACTCCAAACTAAGGAAACCTGGGAAGAGCACTGGACTCTGGAAGGGTCAGATTTACACTCCCAATCCATAGTGATTAAGTTTGTGGAAAGTGTTGGACTTTGATGGGGTCGGATTTACTATTCCCACAACAAAGTAAGCCACACTGGTGAAAGTATTATATTCTAATGGGTGGGGGAGGGAGAGAAAAGGAATTCAAAATAAACAGCACTATAAAAATATTTTGTGGCAAGATGAAATATACTAGTCACACATTGTAATAAAATCAGTATTGAGGGGAAAAAATTGTAAAAACGTATATAAATGTATATAAGACAACATATCAGAAATTAATTATTTAATAAAGCAAATATAAGCAAAATAAAATTACTTTAAAAATAAAATCTATAAACTTAATTTACATATAAATAATATAATAAATGTTACAATATCTAAAGTACTGTTTAAATTATCAAAATAATTTACATACTCAACATTCAATTTAACATTTTTAACAATTAAATAATGCTTACTGAAAACAATTGAAGATTTAAAAAATCAGAAACATGTCTTAAACAAAAAACAATCTTAGTAAGAAATTAGAAGTATTGGAAATATTTTGTAACAAAAATGTATATACAAAAATTCAAGACAACAAATTTTAAATATATATATATTTCAAAATACCTCAGCCAAAATTCCTATAATAATCAACATCCCAAAAAATAAATACATTTTTTAAATGTAAATAAAAAAATTAAAGATAAAGAGTATTTTAGAGCAGAGTATAGAGTATTTTAATAAATACAAAATAAATTCAAAACATGGACTTAAAAAACTGTCCACCTGAAATCCATTTAAAACCCAACAACCAAAAAATTATAAGTAAAATTGTAATTCATATGATATAAGAATACAATAAATAGTAAACCAACTATACATTAAAAACACCCTAATAAAAAACATAATTCAGGAAATTAAATAATGTTTGAAAAAATGAATCATTATTAAGAAAAACACTAAAAATAATATTAAAAACTATGTTTGAATTTATTGTTAAGAAACCAAAATGATATACTTACAATCGATAGTCAAAACATCAATATTTTGCTACTCACAGTATTAGGACTTTGATATCGGGTACCAGTGATATTCTTTCAGCGATACTAAAGATCTACACTAAGAGCAATACCAAAGGAGCTACTTCTTGGCAAGAAAGAGAGACAGTGGGAGTATTTTGTTGTTCCAGCTGTATTGCTAGGCACAATTGAAAAGAGCCACAGGGACTTGGAAGGGAGCTCTCCTGCTGCAATATCGGGGTAACTGGCTTGCCACACAAAAGGGCTTTTTTAGATGTGATCAGAGTAAGACATATAAACATTGTAAAAACGTTGAAATACATGACAAAATATAACCAGGAATGTGCCATACATAAAACGATAGCCTGCACCACTGATTATTGTGTGTATGTTCTTGTTTGCTCACGTGCCCTGAGATATGTTAGCAGCACATGCTTACCTCTTAGAAAGAGAATTTTAGAGCCTAGAAGAGTAATCACCAATGTAGACCAGTCTTACTCAGTCGTCAGGCATTTTAACATTGTGCATGTAAGAAATCTCAATCTTCTGTTTTTCTTCCTTGATATTAAGTGGATCACATTGCAAAAGGAGTATGAGACAGAACCGCCCTTTGGAGGAAGGCAGAGTTATGCTATATAATTTTGTTGGGTACCAAGGAACTGTCTGGTCTCTTCAACGATGAAGAACTGGATGAGGATGAGAAAGGATAACCAACGTTAAGGGTCCCCATTATGAGCTTGGTGGATGGGAAACCCATCTGCCAAACTCCCGACAGGGTGGCCACTGCTGAAGTGGCGACCACTCCACCAAACATATTAGGATATTCCCACTAGGCTGGCAGGCAGAAACCTTGGTTTCCACCCACCGGCCTAGTGGGAAACAGGCTACAGCATTGTCTCCGGCTCCTAATCGAGCTGGCGGCAATGCTGTATCCCCAAGGGTGATGGGCAGAGGGACCCCTTCACTGCCCATGCCAAGAGCATGGGCAGTGCAGGGGCTTTCCTCTGGCCCTATGCACCTGTTCTCCTCCAGTCTTTTCATGGTAAAACCACCATGAAAAGGCTGGCAGAGAACGAGGTCGTAATTACGATCTCTGCCACTGGCATGCCATCGGGATCACCGATCCCGGCGGTGCTGGTGGAACCCTGGCTGTCTGCCCTCCAGAGTCTTTATGTGGTGGTCAGACCTCCACAGCATCGGCGGTCCTGACCACCACCGCAGGGCTGGTGATCTGAAGACTACTGCACTACTGCATTCATGTTTTTTACATTTTATATTTTTTATTTTCATTCCAATATAGGAAAGTGTCTACAACTGTATCTTGAATTATTTTTCTTTCCCTCCACCCTCATACCTCAGTATAATTTTTTGTCCTATGTTTTAATGGTCTTCTGTAATAGATTGATTTGTAAGCCACGCTTTACATTATTAGCATGCACCTATTGTATAACACGGTAGTTGACATACTAAAGAGGGAACCACAACCAAGTGTAATTGGGAATGAGTGTTCCTACACGTACTTTACACATAGTTGCATATGACATGCAGGACATGCCCATTAAGGCAAGAATTTCAAAGGATTACCTAGGTTTATCCCGTAATCAAACGTTCTTTTTTTTTATATAACTCTATTTTATTGAGTTTATAATAAACAACTTAAAAATAAAGACAAAAACAAGAAGTGCATTTCCATATGAGATACAACAATGTCCTTTGTTCTCCTGGGTGGAGGATGATGACATCTACAGACAAAAACATGAATCATCTCCAAGCAGACCAACAATAGCTACCCCCACCTGCCCTTCCGAAGGACCTCATATGTTACCAAGTCGTTTATAGACCATGGTCACTAGCGTTACTATGGTACCACAGTTGGTTGTCACCTGTGTGCATAGCATAACATACCATGGTCATGAATCATCATCAGTGCTCCAATCCAAGCTGGACTCCCGATCCCCCGTGAAGCGTTCTAATAATGTACTCCAAGCTGTTATGTCAGTCAGATCCCCTTCCTCCCTACGTGTCAGTCTCATGTTTTGTTCTTCTGCCACACCCCATTCCAAAACATCAAGGGAGCAACTAGAAGGGGATGGGCTTTGTGTACTCATCCAGGCTACAACCACCCTCTGCTTCGCCGGCACCAGAGTGAGCTGCGCATATCTGTATGGGATGCGCCTACCCCGTGGTCTCCGTAATATACCCAGGAGGCAAGTCAATGGCATCGCCTCGAGCTCCAAACTGGAAACCCTGTCCAATTTCCGAACCACCACCCACAAAAATTGCTGCACCTCCCTGCAGGACCAGGTCAAATGGAGAAAGGAAGCACCTGCCTCCCCACATCAAGGACGCCCAGTCTCCCTTGTCGGGTCCATCTTATTAAGTCTAACATGTGTGAAATATACACGGTGAACAAAATTAAAGTGCATAAACTTTAATCTGTGGTTACAGAGACCATGCGTACCAGAGACAGTGCTAAATTCCAGTCCCCGTCTTCTAGAGGGTTCTCTGGTTCTCGATCCCAGGCCCTACACGCTGCACACTCCACCCCCACACTATCCCCACGCAGCGCTCTATAAAACAGAGTAACCAGGTGGGAATCCTCTCCCCTATTTATTAACCAATTCTACACCTTGGAAGCTGAGGGGGCCACCGGAAATCCAGACCAGACCTCTCGAGACACACTCTCAATCTTGGCACTCAATCCGAACGTATCTCGCACCTCCCAAAAGGAAATAAACTCCCCATTAGGATATAAATCCCCCGCCACCAAGCAGCCACCCATTCTCCAAGCATCCATTGACATTAAAGTATCTATATCCCGAAAGGGGGCCAAACTCCAGATCTTGAGCTCACTATCAAAGTGTGCACGTCAAAGTATTTTCTTAAGTGCCTGCTCCCAGCCGTAGTCTTAACCAAGTAGGGGACAGGAGTCACTGACCTACCGCCCAACATTAATGCGTGCACCAGCGCCTCCTCTCTCAGAATGCCAGCAAATAGTCGCTTCTCCCAATTGTCCGTCTGCGTCATCCACTTAGCAGCATGTTGTAAATGAGCCACATAATAATAGAGGCTAATATTAGGAAGTGCCAAGCCTCCATCTTCCATTTCCCTTTGTAATGTGGACAATGCCACCCTGCTGCGACGGCCAGCCCAAACCAAGGAAATCAATAAGCTATCGAGAAGAAGCAAAAGCCCAGCTGTCAATGGAAACAAATAATTCTAGACCAGGTAAAGACACAGCGTCAGGAACACCATCTTGGCCACAGCCGCCCTTCCCATCACGATAAAGGCAGCTTATTCCAAAATGATACAGAGCACTCCAAACCCTTCACCACCCATTCCACATTGTGCGTCAGATGTGCCGTCATCGTATGTGTAACCCATACGCCCAAATTTCAAAAACTTTCAAGCTCCCATCTAATTCCCACCTCTGGTAAATCCTCTGGCAGGGCGTCACATAGTGATCCTAGGGGAAACAGCAATGACTTTTTCCTATTCACCCGTAAACAAGATACAGCCCCAAATTGTTCCATGAACTGTAACAACAAAGGGACCGAAACGCATGGCTCTTGAAGGTATAGCAATGCATCATCGGTGAATAGGGAGACAATATGAGTGACCCGTCCCACCTGCACGCCCCAGGGCTCCAATTCCTCGCGTAGCCAGGCCGCCAGCGGTTCACCACTAAGGCAAAAAGTAGCAGTGATAATGGGCATCCCTGTCTGGTCCCCCTACCAAGCGTCCAAGAATCCGACAGCTCTCCGCTCACCCAAACACGTGCAGTGGGAGCAGTGTACAACAAACGAACCCAAGCACAAAATTGAGGGTCAAATCCCAATCCCTGCAGGGCTGCCAATAGGTACTTCCACTTCACAGTATCAAAAGCCTTCTCTAGATCCAGCAAGACTAATACCAATTTGTCTACCGCCCGAGGTTTCATGTAAAACATGTGCCAAACGGCGTAAGTTGTAAGTCGTACTATGACCGGGAATGAACCCGCATTGATCCTCGTGTACCTGACCCTGGATCACTCCTCGCAGTCGAGTAGCCTAAATTTTACACAGAATCTTGACATCCGTATTAAGCATAGTGAGAGGACGATATGAGGAAGAGTCATCCGGATCTCCCCCAGGCTTAAGCATTAGGCAAACAACGCCCTGCTGCATGGTCTCAGGAAGAATACCCTGGTTCCGGGCTTCCTCAAACACCGCCAACAACCTCTCCCTAAGAAGGAGAGAAAACGTTTGGTACAACTCGATCGGGAAACCGTCCCTACCAGGTGATTTAGATTTCAACTATGCCTCCAGAGCCGCACTCACTTCTTCAACTGTTATCTCAGCCTCTAGACTTTCCATACAATCCGGCTTCAGCTGTGGAAGTCTCATCCGTTTCAGAAACTCACCTAAGCTAGCATCCAAGACCGGACGACCAGCCCTGGACACAACCTGAAAATGCTCCACTAATACCTGAAAAATATCTCTGCCATTGGTAACCTGTACTCCCTCCACATTCTTAATGCACAGGATGGGAGGAGATTCAACCTCCCGCTTAAGGAGCCATGCCAGCAATTTACCAGGATTGTCTCCCTTCCTGTGGAGACGCTGTCTATACGATCTAAGGGTAACCTTATCCAGCGTACCCAGGAGTTGCTGACCTTCTCAAACAGCCGAAGCTGCTCTTGCTCAACCTCTTGAGTTATGGGTGTCTGTTGCTGTACTACCTCCAGTGCACTCTCCCAACCTGTAAGTTCCTGTTCCATTTGTTTGCACACCTCACATGCAGTGCTGATACATACTCCCATTAAGACCACCTTCATGGCATCCCATTCCATGCCACTTGAGTTAGTCGTACCCCAATTCAAATCCAAATAGTCCTTAAGGGCCACTGCCATTTTCTCATGACAGCCAGCCTCCATCAAAAATGACACAGGCATACGCCAACTGTGAGACACTTTACCACCAGTTCCCCACAGCACGTGTATCAGTACTGGTGAATGATCAGACAAAAACCTCCCCAAATGCTTCACATCAATTACCTGTGAACAAGTCAGTCCACCCAAGAGGAAATGGTCCAACCGACTATGGCCCTCATTACAAACCTGGAGGTCGGTGATAGAGTGGCGGTAACACCGCCAACAGGCTGGCAGTAAAAAAAATTGAATTATGACCATGGCGGAAAACGCTCAGACAGACAGCCACTTTAACACTCTGACCGCCACCACAGTAGCAACAAGCACTACAGCAGTTACCGCCAACAGCCAGGCGGAAGACAATGTACCGCCCACTATATTAAGACAGGTCTATCTGCCACCTTTTCCAGGGCGGTACCAAAGACATCAAAAGCAGGGCGGAAACAGAACACAGAAGTCAAAGGGCTCACCTCTGGACACTCAGGGAACAACCACAACGCCATGGAGCCCGAGTTGCACATTTTACCCAATGCTCGTCTACCTCTTCCTGCATTACGAGCAGCAATGCCGGCGAAGACGACCACGGTGAGTACTGCCGCCTAGCACACAAGGGAGGGGGGAGGAAAAAGAGAGTGACACACACACGCAACACCCCCACTCCCACCCCCAACCCCAACACCATACACACAACCAGATGTAGTAACATTACATATTCACCCCCTACCCCTCAGGAATAATGCAAGGACAAAAGGATTGGAAGAAAGAGAGTGTAATACTATCAAATAACATGAATAAGTGCATCAAAATACACTCATATATACATAGTTACAAATGGAGGGACTCTGCCCAGTCCTCTATGTCCGTGGGCCACAGGGCCACATCATATAGGCCAAGGCCCCACCTCACTCCTGCAACAACACATAGAGAATACTGCAGGGGCATCAGGTCAAAAACACACAGACACCTCAGGGGAACGGAGAATGGGGGGCACCTCAGCCGGAAGATGGTACAACGCCACTGGTCCTGGAGAGGGCTACATGGCCTGTGCAATGTTCTGGGGAGTGCAAGGTCACAGTCACTCAAGTGGGTGGTTTTCCCACTGCTTGGTAATGGGGAGTGCAAGGCAAAAGTCTCTCTAGTGGGTGGCTTCTCCACTGGTGCTGGAGGGGGCCTTGTGCCCAGTGTGCTTCATCCTAGGAAGGATGGGGTGAGTGGATGGCATCTTCCACTGGTTCTGGAGGGGGCATTGTGCCCAGTGAGCTTCATCCTGGGAAGGATGGGGTGAGTGGATGGCTTCTTCCACTGGTCCTTGAGGGGGCCTTGTGCCCAGTGTGCTTCATCCTTGGAAGGATAGGGTGAGTGGATGGCTTCTTCCAATGGTTTTAGAGGTGGCCTTATGCACAGTGTGCTTCATCCTGGGAAGGATGGGGTGAGTGTATGGCTTCCTCCACTGGTTCTGGAGGGGGCATTGTGCCCTTTGATGCAGATCTTGGGGAGTGCAAGGTCACAGTCTGTCACCTGGGTGTCACACCTACAGGATTTGCAGGGTCCAGGATACACTACAGCCCATGGAGGCAGGACTACACACTGCCCGCCAGAGGTGACGGCTGCTCAGCGGTGGCAGTGGCGGGTCTGGTGTCGCGGCTGGCAGTGGTCGGGGGAAGCTCCAACCCATCCCCTGCAGCCTCGGACAGCTGCCCACTGGGGCTGCTGCTGCTGGCAACGGCAGGTCTGGTGTTGGTGCTGTCAGTGGTGCTGGTGGCGGTGCTGGCAGTGGTGGGGGGAGGCTCCAGCCCTTCCCCTGCAGCCTCGGACCGCTGCCAACTGGGGCTGCTGCTGCTGGTGGCACAAGTGCGCCAGACCAAAGGTCAGTGATAAACTGGCGGTACCAAAACCCAAACCGTTACGCCAACAGAACTACGCCCACAGCATTATGACCCACGAATCACTGCGGCGGACATTCAATGATGCTAAACCATTGGTGCTACATACCACTGCACTCAAAATACACACACACAAACAAAACAACACCACATTGGACAATTCAAACTACACACACCTGACACACATACACACACCACACCCAGACACCACTCTAAAACACACACCCACATTACCCACAACCCTTTACCATTACAAACATGTGCCACAAGAGAGATAGCAAGACCACAGACAAGACCACAGACACACACCACCATCACCTATACACCATCCACGCACCCCACATCACACACTCCAACACAGCACCCCACACACCCTCACCCACAACACTCACACTACACCCATAGCACCGCAACAACACCCCAGGTTCTCTGAAGAGGAGCTAAGGGTCATGGTGGAGGAAATGATCCGGGTAGTGACACAGATATTCGGATCACAGGTGCAGCAGACGTCCATTGCAAGGAAGATGGAGCTATGGCGGAGAATCATGGACAGGGTCAACGCCGTGGAACAGCACCCCAGAACAAGGGATGACATCAGGAAGAGGTGGAACGACCTACGGGGGAAGGTACGATCCAAAGCAGCAAGACACCAAATAGCTGCATAGAGGACTGGGGGTGGACCCCCACCTCCTCCCCCACAACTAACAACATGAGAGGAGCAAGCCTTGGCGATCATGCATCCTGAGGGCCTGGCAGGAGTAGGAGGAGGACTGGACTCTGGTAAGTCAAATTTCTATTACTATCACCCCCCCCACCTGCATGCCATCACAAACCCCCTCCCCTAACCTCACTCCCATCACTTCACCACCTCCCACATACCCCACCATCACAACCCACTCATCCACATACCAAGCCCTGCATGTAACACCAATGCATGGACACCACTCACAGACCTGCATGGAAACCAATCACTAAAGCATGCACATTAGAGAGAATCACCTAGCTCACAAAATCACTACTCACACAAGGCAAAGCTGCCAGGGCAACAACAACCATACATGGCAACACACCCATGCACAAGATGACACACACAGAAACTATAACACTGCATGTACATCCCCACAGGTCCCCCACTCAACGTCACCGGAGAGGAGGTGCCAGCAACTTCCAGTCCACCCCCAGAAGAGGCCCACAGTGATGACAGCAGCTCTGGACGCCTGGATCTGGATGACCAACCTGGACCATCAGGGATCTCCGGACAGTCGGTTACCCAGGCACAGTCCCATACCACCACAGAGCCTCCCCCTCAGGAAACACCACCACAGTACCCACCCAGCAGGCCCATACCTCTGTCCCCAGGACACGTCAATCAGCAGTGTGTCCACCACTACAGGGACCCCAGGCCACCCCACAAACACAGGACGATCGGGGACCTGGGTTCAGTGGCAGTGGGCACACGGTTCAGGGGACAGAGGCACACGACAACAGGGAAGCTGGGAGGACTGCTGTGCGACAGGGGGAGGACAGGCCCAGGGAACTGACTCTCCAGGAGGCACTTACCAACATCCTGGGAGCATACCACCGTTCTCAGGAGACGATGGGCCAGATACTGGACAAGTTGCAGGAGACCCAGCAGCTGCAGGAGGGACACCACCTGGGGATCAGGGAGGACTTGAAGGACATCAACCCACACCCTGGTCACCATTGCAGAGGTGCTGGCAGATATGGCCAACACCATGAGGGAGGCAATGGCACACCACCAGGCCCCTGACACTAGCCAAACCAATGAACAGCCTTCCACCTCCGCTGCCCCTAGTGGACAGGCCACCAGCACCCCACACCCTACAGAAGGAGACCCATCCCGCAAACGGTCCCTGCGATCCAGGCAGAAGTCAGCGAACATTGCCAAGACCCCCACCAAGCAAATAGGACTCTCCTGAATGTCAACCTTGTGTCCCACTCTGTCACCCTGTCCACCTTGAACTGCCATTGCTCCCCTTCCCATGCCCCCTTGGACAATTCACTACTGCACATACCCCTCTAATCATTAGCACTTAAATGAACACCATTTGAAAAAATACATGTATGGAGTCTGTCAAATCATTTAAACATGTATTCATTGAACAAGCTTTAAACACATATAACTATACAGTACTGTATACATAGAACTGACCTGTAGTTGGCTGCAGTCAACACACCAGGAGCAATAGTGGGACACAAATATCTGAAAATAGAGATGCCAAAGGGTATAGTAAGTGGGCATAGAATTTTGAAAATTAGCCTGCCAGTGACAATGTCAAATACAAAACTGTCACTGTAAAGTGTAATTGCAGTGTCTTACCTGTGTGTCATTGGAAGTACTGTCTAGCACTTCTGTTGTCCTCATCCTCATCCTCTGCCTCCTCATCTTCACTGTCCACAGGGTCCACTGCTGCCACACGCCCATACCCACCCTCATCCTCCTGCAGAAAAGGCACCTGGCGACGTAAGGCAAGGTTGTGCAACATACAGCATGCCACGATGATCTGGCACACCTTCTTGGGTGAGTAGTTCAGGGATCCACCTGTCAGATGGAGGCAACGAAACCTGACCTTCAGGAGGCCGAATGTCCTTTCAATTATTCTTCTTGTTCGCCCAGGTGCCTCAGTGTAATGTTCCTCTGTCCTGGTCCTGGGATTCCTCACAGGAGTCAGTAGCCATGAGAGGTTGGGGTAGCCAGAGTCACCTGAAAATATTGAGGACACACTAACCCTTAGGGCCCACACCATACCCATACACCAACATCCACTGGGTGGGAACCAGGGCTCACCTATTAGCCACACCCTGTGGCTCTGGAGTTGAGCCATCACATATGGGATGCTCCTATTCCTTAGGATAAAGGCATCATGTACAGACACAGGATACTTTGCATTGACATGGGAGATGTACTGGTCCACCAGGCACACTATCTGCACATTCATGGAGTGAAAGCTCTTTCGATTTCTGAGCACCTGTTCATTTCTCTGGTGGAGGACAAATGCAATTTGTGTACCATCAATAGCCCCAATAATGTTGGGGATATGTCTCATTGCATAGAAATCAGCTTTCACTGTAGCCAAATCCTCCACCTGGGGGAAAACGATGTAGCTGCGCATGTGTTTAATCAGGGCAGACAACACTCTGGTCGGCACTATTGAGATAATTGGCTGAGACATTCCTGCTGCCAAGCCCACTGTCACTTGGAAGGAGCCACATGCCAGGAAATGGAGCACAGATAGGACTTGCACAAGAGGGGGATCCCGGTGGGCTGACGGATAGCAGATATCAGGTCAGGTTCCAATTGGGCACACAGCTCTGTGATTGTGGCCCTGTCCAGTCTATAGGTGAGGATAATGTCCCTGTCCTCCATTGTTGCCAAGTCCACCAGGGGCCTGTACACAGGGGGATGTCTCCATCGCCGATTCATCCGCAGCGGTTGCAATCTAGGGGGCAAACGGTGAGTAGCTGGTCAGTATCTCATAGTTTAAAACACTACACTGCTTTGCATGTTGTGACTGTAACACAAGATTGTTGTATGGGCCCAAATGGTGCATATGTGTACTGTGACACAGTTAAGTGCCATGGCCTGCCCTCCCCCCTGAAATGGCGTCCGCCTGTCCTGTATGGAGTGACATGTGGAAATGAGGCAATTCCACTGACGTTGTGCAACGTTGCAGGAGGCGGTCGAAAACCGCTGTGCAACTCCTCATTGGATTCCGTTGGGCCCTATGGGTTACAGTGGCCAATGGTGATGTACGCCGCCGGTGACGGTATGCACCGCCGCAGATATGACCGCCATTTTCTATCTGTTCACCCACTTGCTACCAGACCTTCAGCAGGAGAGGACCTACACTGCAAGCGCTGTTGTGACCTGTGTCTGGAACTGACCATGGCTCGTGTGACTGGGGAAAGGGCCCCTGCCTTCACCGCTGCGGATTTGGAGAGACTGGTGGATGGGGTCCTACCCCAGTACCGAATGCTGTATGGACCTCCAGACCAACAGGTGAGTACACTCTGAGCACGATGCATGAATGCATGGAGTGCTGTGTGTGAGGGCCTCCTGTAGGGGGGTGGGGGTTGGTGGAAGGGTTCTGGGCAGCGTGCTGCATGTATGGTGGGCAATGTCTGTGTGTAAGGGGATGGGAGGGCTCTGGTGGGACATGAGTGTAACAGGCCGGACAGTCTGACTGATACTTTTTTTCTGTGTGTATTTTTCTGCAGGTCAACGCCCATCAGAAAAAGGGTATATGGCGTGCCATCGCCAAGGACGTGCAGACCCTGGGGGTCTATGGCAGGAGGAGCACCCACTGTCGGAAATGGTGGGAGGACCTGAGACTCTGGGCAAGGAAGCCGGTGGAGGCCAAGCTGGGGATGGCCTCCCAACGAGGAAGGGGTGCCCGTCGAACCCTGACCCCCCTGATTGCCCACATTCTGGCGGTGGCCTATCCGGAGCTGGATGGGCGCTTGAGGGCATCACAGCAGCCACAAGGGGGTGAGTAGAGTTTCCAAATATGCTTCTTGCGCGTGGTGGGGTGGTCTCCGGGTGGGGGATGTGGGCCTGTGGGTGCCCCTAGGCCAGGCCGGACATTGCAGGGTAGGTCCCATTTTGGGCAGGGTATGATGTGAACCACCTCCAACCAAGCTAGTAGGCATCCACTACTGGTCAGGGGTCTGTGGGTCTCTGGTATGCTGTTAGTGGCGTTCGGTATTACTGTCCATGGGCTCGTGACTAGCATTGTGACGTTAGTGCATTGCCTAATGCGTAGGGCTGTTGCCTGTGTGTGTGTGTCGTGTACGCCAACGGTGGTGTTGGAGCAGTGATTGACCCCGTGTATCCTTTGTCTCCCCCCCTTTTTGTTATGTCACCCAGTCTGTGGCTGTATAGTGACATATTGCTATGTGTGGGTCATAATATGGGTGGCGGTAATCCGCTGCGGCGGCGGTATATTGGCGGCAGTCAGCATGGCGGTAAGTGGGATTTACTGCCAAGGTCATAATGAGGGCCTATATGTATTATGTGTCTTAGAATGGCAGGTGTATTCTCTGGCCTCCAGATGTAGTTCTCTCCATCCGTCCCAGAGCCCTAGATTGTGCATAACCTCTGTGAGGGATCTCGTCATCAATGGTTTGGTTCCCAACTTAGGCGGAGAACGATCCACCTCGCCATCCAATATGCAATTATAGTCTCCAGCCCATATCAGAGGGAAGACTATCCCCTCCCCCAGCATTTCAGGTATATTGTCGTAAAAGGAGGGATCATCTTTGTTAGGAGCATAAGTGTTTAGAATGGTAAGGGGCATTCCATCCAAAGTGCCATGTAAATGTATATATCTCCCTTCCACATCTGCTTCACTGTAGATATGTGTAAAAGTGACCCCAAGAGCAATCCATATCAACACTTCCCTTGCATAGGAGGAAAAGGATGACGAGAACACCTGACCCCGCCACTTTCTAGCCAACCTATGTGATTCTTCTTCTGTCATATGAGTTTCCTGGAGACACGCAATATGTACCTTATGCTGTCTCAGGAAGGAGTGTACTCTATAACGCATAGTGTAGCTCTTCAATCCCCTAACATTCCAAGTCAGTATATTAATCTGTCAACCCATGGTGAGATTGCATATTCACCCCTCCCACTAGGGCCCCTCCTCCAACCCCACGCCCAAAAGAAAAAGGCAGGACAGGTCCCAACCGCCCATCTCACACTCAACAATGCACTGCTGTAATGAACATCGAGCCATTGCAAACTTGCGCGAACTGCGCACCCCTGAACCCCTATACCCACCCCGGATAAACAGTAAAACATACATACCAAAACATACTGTAGATCCATATATATGTATGCTGCCAGGACAACAGCCCACTCCCCAACAACCCTACCACAATAGTGGTAGTGCACCCCCCGTTCCAACAACAGTAGACACAGTGCCTTCCACCCCACCAAATTATCATCTAGGATAAAAATTTCACCCCTCCAACATAAAATACAAATACATAGGAAGCCCCTTCAAACCAATTTCCATGACTGATCCATTGCTCCCAATCATGCGAGGCATGTTTCATGGGCTGAACACAGGACCCCGGCAAGGCCCCAAGAGCAGTATTCCCCAAAGGCCAGCACTTTCAAGAATCAACAGAAAGCCCCCCAGCCTCCACGTCTGATGGGTCAGCAAGTTCAACAGCCTGTTCAGGGACTACCACCACCATAGTACCATCCTGTTGAATTTCGATTCTGCTGACAGAGTTATCACAACGTTGCACAGGAACCCGAGATGGGCCCTCTCCACGCCTCCTCCAGCCTGTACTGTCCACTCCAGAAGTACGAGCTGACCCAACTCCAGACCGCCCAGAAGGACCTGGACCGACCTTGTCCCACATCCCCAGCCATCTCCGGACATCCTCGGGATGCTCAAAGAACTATGATTTGCCTCCGGAGATCACCTTCAACTGTGCCGTTTACAATAGCATGTACCTGATGTTCATGGCATGAAGCTTGGCCTTCACCTCCAGAAACCCCTTTCGGGAGGACTGAACCTTATTCGTATAGTCTAGGTAGATGGAAATTTTGTGATTCTCAAAGACAGCCCTATCGGTCTCACGGGCGGTCTGTAGGATATAGTCCCTGTCTCTATAGTTCAGGAGGCGCGCTATGATGGCCCTCGGTGGCGCCCCAGGCTGCGGAGGAGCAACCAGAGCTCTATGAGCACGCTCCACCACAAACACCCTGGACAACCCCTCCAGCTGCAATACCTCTCTGATCAATTGTTCAACAAAGCTTTCCACCATGGTGCCTCCCACGCGTTCCGGGAATCCAAGGAGGCGCATGTTGTTCCGTTGAGCTCTACCCTCTGAATCCTCCAGCCGTGCCTCCAACGTCCCGACAGTAGAAGTGACCTGAGCCATTTGTTTGCGCAATGTGCCAACGTTTGTTTGTAAGTCTACAAAAGGCCCCTCCGCCACATTGACCTTATCAGATACCTTGTGGAGATAAGCTCTCAGAAGGTTCACCTCCACAGCCACCGTGTCTATTTTCCCCTCCAAGGCCACTCTAGCGCCCTGAATGGCGGCTAACAGTTCAGCACGTGTGGGCTCCTCTGCTGTGGCTGGGACCTCCAACACCTCTCCCGACCCTCCCAGACGAGTTTGTCTCTGTGGGAGCGGCGTAGGTGTAGTATATTGCTCCATTGTGTTCCCCTGAGATAGGGCAGTCTGCCGATGTCTCCCCATCTCACCTCCAGTCACAGATAATAGGAAGTGTTACCATCAGGGCAATGCAAATCCACTGTCCAGCACAAATCTCCACTACGGGGCCTCTGAATGCCCACGCCGCTGTGCCGACCACTCCAACCTGAAGTGGGTCAGGTGTGCCCAATGAGCATAGGATCACAGTTCCCAGTCCTCTACACCTCTGCTAAAACTCTGAGAGCACAAAGAGAAATGAACACCTCACCATCGCAGTAGAGCCACCCAGAGGGCCCCAGATCGGTGTCCCTCGTCGCCTCTCACCAGAGAGCTCAGCCGAGCAGTGCGTCACTCCAGGCCAGTCCTGCGCAATCCAGACGGGGCCATACACCACCTCCACTCTGGTCCCCGCGCCACACCTTCGCAGTGTAGGTATGTTACTCCTTACATGTGGGGAGGGGTCTCTCAGCCACGTTGCGGGGCTAGCCTTCGCAAACACCCGTCCTGAATCCAAACATCTGCCCTGCTGCCCCCAGGGGGGGACAGTCCCAAATTAGGCCCCCCCCTTGTACACCAGCCCTCCGATCCGATGCCGGCTGGCAACCACGCCCACCGGAGAAGGCCGCAACAGGCCCAGACAACCAGCATCAGCCGCGCCCATCAAACCAGGCCCGACCATGCGCTCCAGCTGACCGGGAGCTCCAACTGAGGCCGAAAGCAACCCGGAACCCGCAGCTGTCTTCAGAGCACCTCCCCTTGCCCCTGCCGAGAGGCGCACCGCCGACCGGCACGCAGGATCCCTGTGAAGCGCACTAGAGACACATCTGGCCGGCCATCTTAGTTTGCCACGCCCTCTACATCAAACATTCTTTAGGGTTGGAAACTGGTGCATGATTGTGCTAATTCCCTATATTTGTGGCTCTTAAGAATGTTGTTATTAACAAAACAATAGACATACCCTTAGAACCACCTCAATTGTGCATACTGGTGACTTAGGGAAACACACTTACATATATAACACATAACATCTTGCACTTGTGAGAATTTAGGGCCAATGACGAGTTTGGCTGTCTTGTCACCACCGTCACAGCGGTGTCGGAAACTCTGAACACAAACTAGGCAGTCCGCCAGCCGGATTACAATGTTGGCGGTTTGCAAACAAGAGTACCGCTGTCCACAATATGATGTGTTTTTCCATCGAGTCGACTGTGGCGGGGGTACCGCCTGCTTCAAGATGGCAGAATTAAAGGGAATGGGGTCTTAGCTCCCCCATTCCCTTATTTTATATTGAGTCTCCAAAATGGTCCCCTTTGTCCAACCCCCCTTCACAGTAGCAACTTCACCCTAAAAATAAACAAAAAAACAACACAAGCAAGTATCTTTTGAATTTTTCTGCCATTGACTGGGCTGAGCAGATATGCTCCCGATTGCAGCAATGGAACGGTACTTGTACAAAGTATTTTTACACATGTGACATGTATACGTGTACATTTTGGAATTATTTAGTCAAAATGTACACACCAGCATCAACACCTTTAGAAAAATATACTTTGTATTTCTGACCATGTCCCCCACTGGTACACCGTCGCCAGGCACACTGCCGCTGCCTAGCTGTAACATTGTTATACATTAGGCGGGAGATCGCTGGCTCAGTGGTCTTCTTGAGACCACCACATCAGCGGTACGGTGGTGTGACCGCCCAACTCGTAATCAGGCCCTTCATGTCTGGTTTCCACATGCACCAGCAGGAAGTGTACCCTTCATCTACCTGAGCAAGGGAACACACAGAAGATACACTATAGGTGAGTAACAGATATAAATAAGCCATCTATTTTGCTTAGTCAGAGATGTATCAAATATCCAGTGCAGTTTTTATAAATATTTTTGTTGAGCATGATACAACCCAGTAAATGAACTGCACTGGATATAATGGTAATCAGATATGTATTTATAACTTACTTTATAGATATGACCATCAGCCCTGCCTGTAGACTTCAATGCTGATCTATTAACAGCTTGTTTATCAACCAGAAGTGGAAGCTGTGGGATTGAATTTAATGGGAACTTAAAAGAGTTATCTTTAAAACTGAAAAAGGATGGGGAAGAGGTGTTGATAGTTGTAGGTAGGGCCTAAGCATACAAAATAAGTACTGGGATGAGGAAGGAAGAATCATGAATGTACAGCACATCTAATAAAGGGGATGGTAAAGAAGAAATGCTCCAGGGGTGGGACATACAAATGAATGGGAGGAAAATTATCAAATAAAGTGCAGGAAACTGAGATAGATAAGAAATCCATCCAATCCCGAGCAAAGGGCTGATCCGAAACACTCTGGGGGTCATTCTGACCTCGGCGGTAAAAGGCCCTTACCGCCGGTCAGAAGTCTGCCATTCTACCTCCGCGGCCGTGGTAAACCGCCACGGTCATTCTGACCACCAACTGTGAAACCGCCAACAATCCGACATCCAAGGAAGGCCGCCTCATCAGCGGGCCGCGGAAAACTGGAGATGACCAAACCTCCACCGTCACGCCAACACAAACACGCCCATGCCATTCTGACCCACGAATCCACGCGGCGGTCTTTCAACCGCGGTATTCCATTGGCGGTACACAACGCCGCGCTCAAAATACACACACAGCTCCAAAACACAGCCACATTGGACAATTTGAAATACACACACCTGACACACATACAAACAACAGTCCCACACATCCAATCAACTATAAAACACACACCCACATCACCCACAAACCCCCACTAGTTGGAAATCGGAGAGAAGGCGATAGAGATAGAGATAGAGAGAGCGAGCACAGCAATAGAAAACCCCAACACACACAGGAACCCAACTTCATCACCCACACCACATCTACGCACACATCACCACATATCACCACGCACATCACCACAAACACCACCCCACACCTCATCCACACCACCCCATGGCACCCCAAAGACACCCCAGGTTCTCGGACCAAGAACTCAGGGTCATGGTGGAGGAAATTATAAGGGTTGAGCCCCAGCTCTTTGGCACACAGGTGCAGCACACCACTATAGCAAGGAAGGCTGAGCTACGGCAAAGGATCGTAGACAGGGTCAACGCTGTGGGACAGCATCCCAGAAATCGGGAAGATATCAGAAAGCGATGGAACGACCTACGGGGGAAGGTGCGCTCGATGATCTCAAGGCACAACATCGCTGTGCAGAAGACTGGCGGCGGACCCCCACCCACTCCACCCCAATTCACAGCATGGGAGCAAGAGGTGGTAAACATCCTGCATCCTGATGGCCTCGCTGGAGTACACGGAGAAATGGACTCTGGTAAGTCGAATCTCAACTACTTCACCCCCCCCCCAACCACCAGCATGCCAACCCCCCCCCTCACCCCCAATCTCAACCCCCCAGCACACAACCTCCCTGCCAATGTCTCACCAGCACAACCCACCCTAAACAACACCAACCTCTGAATGCCAACACAAACCATAGACAGCCACCACCAAAGCATGACCATTGTACATACCCATACACCCCCCCCACCACCACCCTCACAACACCTCCCACAAGGGAATGCCAGCACTTGGGGACAAGGGCACTCAAAATGCACGCCATGGCACACACAGAAACAATAACCATACTCCTTTACCCCTGCAGGGCCCGAACGCCAACACACCGCCACGGAGGGTCCAGATTTGTCCATTCCACCCCCAGAACAGGTCTCCAGCGAGGACAGCAGCTCTGTCGACCTAGAACCTGATGACCAGCCCGGACCATCGGGGACCTCTGGACAGTCGGTTCCCCACACACAGACACAGGCCACAGCAGACCCAACCCCCTCTGGGAACACCAGCACAGCTCCCACCCAGCGGGCCCATGCCTCTGTCTCGCGGACGCGTCAATCAGCGGTGTGTCCGCCACTACAGGGCACCCAGGCTGACCCAACACCCCAACAACAACAGGGACCTGGGGGCAGTGGTAGTGGGCACACCGTCCAGGGGACATAGGCCCGGGGAAACAGGGCAACTGGGAGGGCTGCTGTGCGAGAGGGGGGGGAGGACAGACCCAGGGAACCGACTCTCCAAGAGGCCCTCACCACCATCATGGGAGCATACCATCACTCCCAGGAGACGATGGCGACGGTACTGGCCAGGTTCACCGAGATCCAGGCACAGCAGGAGGAACGGTACATGGGGTTCAGCAATGAACTCAGGAACATCGCTAACGCTATGGGGACCATAGTCCAGGCCCTCAACCGGATAGAAACCACATTGCGGGACCACGTGGCACCACAAAGGGCCCCTGTCACTAGCCAGGAACAGCCTACCACCTCCGCCGGCGCTAGTGGTCAGGAGACCCCCACAGAACGACGGCCCACCAGAACCCCACCTCCTGCTGAAGAACAACCACCCCGCAAGAGGAACCTGAGATCTCAAAGGAAGACAGAGTAGGATGCCAAGACCCCCGCCAGCCTAATATCCCCCCAGATGTCATTCCACTGTCCCACAGTGTCACCCTGTCCAACCTTGAACTGCCCCTGCTCCATCCTTCCACAGGCATATGGACAATGCACCTGTGCGACCGAGAACTGGACTCTGCCATGGACATAACTCCACCCTCACCCATCACCGTTTTAATAGCATGTACCAATATCTAGCACTAAAAATAAATCACTCATTGCACTGAAATCATTCAGGAGTCAGCCTGTATTATTTACAAATGTATAACACATTACTGATCAATAATGTTCTGTTATTTTTGTGATGACAACATACCGATGTCAATAAGCATTAGTCCATGGGCTAACCAAGCAGAAGTCACGGAGTGGGTCATACAGCACTGAAAAGGGAAGGGAAAATCAAACATCAGTTTAAAAGAACTGGGGGGAAATACACAAAGTAAAGATGCAGGGGGCTTTCAGTAAATGTTAAATGGCGTGGGTGATTCTTACCTGTGTGCTACTGAAAATACTGTTGGATAACTCTGTCCCTGTTGTCTGGGTCGTCCTCTTCGTCTTCCTCCTCTTCACTCTCCGCAGGCTCCACAGCTGCTTCAACACCACCATCTGGACCATCCTCCTGCAGGAAAGGCACCTGACGTCGCAATGCCAGATTGTGAAGCATACAGCAGGCCACGATGATCTGGCACACCTTCTTTGGTGAGTACATCAGGGATCCCCCTGTCATATGCAGGCACCTAAACCTGGCCTTCAGGAGGCCAAAGGTTCTTTCTATGATCCTCCTAGTTCGCCCATGGGCCTCATTGTACCGTTCCTCTGCCCTGGTCCGGGGATTCCTCACTGGGGTCAATAGCCAAGGCAGGTTGGGGTAACCAGAGTCACCAATTAGCCACACACGGTGTCTCTGTAGCTGTTCCATCACATAAGGGATGCTGCTATTTCGCATCACATACGCGTCATGCACTGACCCAGGGAACTTGGCATTCACATGGGAGATGTACTGGTCAGCCAAACAGACCACCTGGATGTTCATAGAATGGTAATTTTTCCTGTTTCTGTACACCTGCTCATCGTCTTTTGGGGGTACTAAAGCCACATGGGTCCCATCAATGGCACCAATTATGTTGGGGATATGTCCAAGGGCATAAAAATCACCCTTCACAGTGGCCAAATCAACCTCCTCAGGGAATACAATGTAGCTCCGCATGTGTTTCGTCAGGGCAGACAACAATCTAGACAATATTTTTGAAAACATAGGCTGAGACATTCCAGATGACATGGCCACTGTTGTCTGGAATGAGCCACTTGCCAAAAAATGGAGGACTGACAGAACCTGCACTAGAGGGGGAATTCCTGTGGGTTGGCGGATGGGGGACATCAGGGCTGGCTCCACCTGGGCACACAGTTCATGTATAGTGGCTCGGTCAAGTCGGTATCGTAGTATGATATGGCGTTCTTCCATTGTCCAGCGGTCGGTACACACGAGGATTCATCCTTCTCCTCGCAAGTCCCAGCAGACGGTGCCTAGGAAGGACAACATGGAGCACAGAGTCAAGCAAATCACAGGTACGTTCACCACAGCATGCATAGCACACGATTATCTATGTATTGAAAGGCGTGTATGTGTGGCAATGCAAGGCGTAGGCCTGTGTGACGCAGTACAAATTATGCCATGTGGGCCCTTGAAATGGCGGCTGCCTGACCTGTGAAGTGGGACAATGGGATGTGAGGTCAATGCGCTGGCGTGGCACACTGTGGCGGTAGGCGGTCGAAGACCGCTATACGAAGCCGCATTGGCTAACATTGAAGCCTATGGGTTTCAGGAGCCAATGACGAGGTGCGCTGGCGGACGTGGTACGCACCGCCGCGGACGTGACCGCCATTTTCTATCTGCTTAATCACTCGAGACCTGATCATCCACAGGAGAGGACCTATACTGCAAGTGCTGCTGTGACCTCGGTCTGGAAGTGACAATGGCTGCTGCGACTGGGGAAAGGGTCCCTGCCTTCACGTCTGAGGAGTTGGAGAAACTTGTGGATGGGGTCCTCCCCCAGTATGCGTTACTCTACGGTCCTCCAGACCAACAGGTAAGTACACTGGGTGCACATTGAATGGGCTATGCCTGTGTGGAGTGGGGTGGATGTAAGTTGGTGGGGTGGGGGGCGAATGAGGAGTGCAACGCACGACAGATGAGAGCATGTGCCATATGGCAAGGTTGGGGAGGGGGGGCCAATCGCATCTAACATGCAGAAAATTGATGAATTTGTCCTTCCCACCCTGTACATGTCAAATAGGTCAGCGCCCATCAGAAAGTGGACATTTGGCGTGCCATCGCCAAGGAAGTCCGGGCCCTGGGGGTCCACGTCAGACGGGGCACCCACTGCCGCAAGAGGTGGGAGGACATCCGCCGCGGGACCAGGAAGACCGCCGAGTCACTGCTGGGGATGGCCTCCCAACCTAGGAGGGGTGCCAGTCGTACCCTGACCCCCCTGATGTCCCGGATCCTGGCGTGGCCTACCCTGATTTGGATGGGCGCTTGAGGACATCACAGCAGACACAAGGGGGTGAGTATCAGCACATTCTGCTATCTCTCTGCGCAGTGGAGGCGTCTGGGTGGGGGAGGAGGGTTGTGGGTGACATTAGGCCAGGGCGCTTTGTGTAGTGTAGTCCTCTCCTTAAGGCATGGCCCTGTGCTCCCGGCCCCCACCTCTGTAGGGTGACAAGTACAGCTATCGATGGTCCAGCATCACACATGTGCGCGTTTGTCGTCTCTAGACCTGTTGTCCTAGTCAGAAGTACTGTGTAGTGTACCCCGAATGCGCGGCTTAGTGCATGAGGCTCCTGTGTCTGTCCTCTCCGCCAACGGTGTTGCCATTGCATGCACTCAACCTGGTCTTCGTTTTTCTCCCCCCACCCTTCTTCTTCATCTTCTTGTGCATGTGTGCATTAGCATCATCAGGCGGAGGAGAATTGGCATTGGAGCACGAGGGAGCTGCAAGTCACAAGGCCCCGGTGGGACCAGGAACAGACACCGAGGGCACCAGTGATCCGGAGGGCGAGGGGAGCACCACAACGGGGACCGGTGGTGACACCAGCGACACCGACACATCCTCGGATGGGAGCTCCCTAGCGGTGGCCGCAACATCCGGGCCCCCTGCCTCTACAGGTACAGCCGCCACCCAGCGCACCAGCCCCGCCCTCCCAGCAGCCCCTCAGCCTACGCTCCGTGCCCGCTCGCCCAGGAAGGCGGGCGTCTCCTTCGCCCCAGGCACCTAAGCCCCTGCCCCTGTTACCCCTGCTGCCCTCAGTGAGGAGGTCATTGACCTCCTTCAGACCATCATTTTTGGGCAGACTACCCTTTTGAATGCCATCCAGGGGGTAGAAAGGGAGGTGCATCGGAGCAATGCCTACCTGGAGGGCATTCATTCGGGTCAGGCTGCCCATCAACGATCGTTCAATGCTCTGGCCTCAGCACTGACAGCAGCCATTGTCCCTGTTTCCAGCCTCCCTCTTCTGACTGCCTCCACCCTGTCTCTGTCTCCTGTTCCTCAGCCTATCCCATCCACACCATCAGACCAGCCTGCACATACCTCAACACCCAAGGGCAGCTCATCCAGACACAAGCACCACAGAACCCACAAGCATTCACGCAAGCAACACCCAGATGCAGACATTCCAACAGTCACTACCACCTCTGTGTCCCCCTCCTCCTCGTCTCCCTCCTCCCTCCCTGTGACGTCTACACTCACACCTGCATGCACACCACCATCAGCCAGTGCTTCCATCACCAGCACACCCTCCAGTACAGTCCGCACACGTGCAGTCACCACCCCCACTACCATTTACACGTCCCCTGTGTCCTCTCCCACTGTGTCTGTCACCCCCTCTTCCAAGACACACAAACGCAGGCAGACACCCACCCAACAGCCATCCACCTCACAACAGCCTCCAGCACAAGCACCTGCACCCAAAGACAGCACACCTGACTCTCCTACAACCACATCCTCTTCCTCCACTCCCATCACCACTTCTCCTACCTTTTACCTTGGTCCTAAGAAAGTTTTCCTCGCTAATCTTGACCTCTTTCCCTCCACTGACCCACCCCCTCCATCTGCAAAGAGTCCCAAGAGCACCTCAGCCACCACCAGCCCAGCTTCGAGTGTCACTGTGGTGCATGGGTTCTGGAGTCCACCCTTTGCCAGCAGTGACACTTCAATCAGCAGCAAGGGGACAGCCAGCCCCCCACCAGGCAAGAGGACCAGGAAACTAAAGGGCCGCCGTGAGAGGACTGACACGGCTGCCTCCAAGGAGCAAAGTTCGCCCACTTCACCAGCCACAACATCTAGGGGAGGCAAGGGCCCGAGAGCCCCATCTAAGGAGCGAAAGGGCAGCAGGTCGGAGAAGTCAGCCAGCAGGAGCGCGGAGCAGGAGGGGCCCACAAGCCCCATCTCGGGTGTTAGGGAGGACACCAAAGGGCCCAGGACTCCGTCACCGAAGGGTCCAGCAACAGCACGGTCGGAGGGCGACTGAGCAGGGAGTCCACGCCAGGTCTGGCTCCCTTGACTTACTGGACGAGCACCGCTGAAGAGGGCCCCGCCGTGCAGAAGAGCACAGCTGAAGAGGGCCCCGCCGTGCAGAAGAGCACCGCTGAAGAGGGCCCCGCCGTGCAGAAAAGCACCGCTGAAGAGGGCCCCGCCGTGCAGAAGAGCACCGCTGAACAGGGCCCCGCCGTGCAGAAGAGCACCGCTGAAGAGGGCCCCGCCGTGCAGAAGAGCACCGCTGAAGAGGGCCCCGCCGTGCAGAAGAGCACTGCTGAAGAGGGCCCGCCGTGCAGAAGAGCACCGCTGAACAGGGCCCCGCCGTGCAGAAGAGCACCGCTGAAGAGGGCCCCGCCGCGCAGAAGAGCACCGCTGAACAGGGCCCCGCCGTGCAGAAGAGCACCGCTGAACAGGGCCCCGCCATGCAGAAGAGCACCGCTGAACAGGGCCCCGCCGTGCAGAAGAGCACCGCTGAACAGGGCCCCGCCGTGCAGAAGAGCACCGCTGAAGAGGGCCCCGCCGTGCAGAGGAGCACCGCTCCGCTGGGCCCCGCCGTCTCAAGCACTGCTCTGCTGGGCCCTTCCTGTCAAGCACCGCTCCGCTGGGCCCTTCCTGTCAAGCACCGCTCCGCTGGGCCCTTCCTGTCAAGCACCGCTCCGCTGGGCCCCGCCGTCTCAAGCACCGCTCCGCTGGGCCCTTCCTGTCAAGCACCGCTCCGCTGGGCGCTTCCTGTCAAGCACCGCTCCGCTGGGCCCTTCATCTCAAGCACCGCTCTGCTGGGCCCCGCCGTCTCAAGCACCGCTCCGCTGGGCCCGCCGTCTCAAGCACCGCTCCGCTGGGCCCTTCCTGTCAAGCACCGCTCCGCTGGGCCCTTCCTGTCAAGCACCGCTCCGCTGGGCCCTTCCTGTCAAGCACCGCTCCGCTTGGCCCTTCATCTCAAGCACCGCTCCGCTGGGCCCCGCGGTCTCAAGCACCGCTCCGCTGGGCCCTTCCTGTCAAGCACCGCTCCGCTGGGCCCTTCCTGTCAAGCACCGCTCCGCTGGGCCCTTCATCTCAAGCACCGCTCCGCTGGGCCCCGCCGTCTCAAGCACCGTTCCGCTGGGCCCTTCCTGTCAAGCACCGCTCCGCTGGGCCCTTCCTGTCAAGCACCGCTCCGCTGGGCCCTTCATCTCAAGCACCGCTCCGCTGGGTCCCGCCGTCTCAAGCACCGCTCCGCTGGGCCCCGCCGTCTCAAGCACCGCTCCGCTGGGCCCTTCCTGTCAAGCACCGCTCCGCTGGGCCCTTCCTGTCAAGCACCGCTCCGCTGGGCCCTTCATCTCAAGCACCGCTCCGCTGGGCCCCGCCGTCTCAAGCACCGCTCCGCTGGGCCCTTCCTGTTAAGCACCGCTCCGCTGGGCCCTTCCTGTCAAGCACCGCTCCGCTGGGCCCTTTCTGTCAAGCACCGCTCCGCTGGGCCCTTCATCTCAAGCACCGCTCCGCTGGGCCCCGCCGTCTCAAGCACCGCTCCGCTGGGCCCCGCCGTCTCAAGCACCGCTCCGCTGGGCCCCGCCGTCTCAAGCACCACTCCGCTGGGCCCTTCCTGTCAAGCACCGCTCCGCTGGGCCCTTCCTGTCAAGCACCGCTCCGCTGGGCCCTTCATCTCAAGCACCGCTCCGCTGGGCCCCGCCGTCTCAAGCACCGCTCCGCTGGGCCCCGCCGTCTCAAGCACCGCTCCGCTGGGCCCTGCCGTCTCAAGCACCGCTCCGCTGGGCCCTTCCTGTCAAGCACCGCTCCGCTGGGCCCTTCCTGTCAAGCACCGCTCCGCTGGGCCCCGCCGTCTCAAGCACCGCTCCGCTGGGCCCTTCCTGCATGCACTGTTAACGGTTCACTGTGCCCACCATGCCTCCTCCTTGACCAGTGGAGACTGTAATCCACCTGATGGACTGTGGCTTTGCACTCCCCAGGATGGAATAGTGGGCAACCCACCAACTGTAGAGACTTGAGAGACTGTGGCTTTGCACTCTCCAGGATGGCACAGTAGGCATGGTGGCCCCTTCGTGGATCTGGCGTCGTGGACTCATGTGGCTGTGGTGCCCCCCCCTTCCCTTCCCCCTGAGGTGCCTGTAGTTTTTTCATCAGATGCCCCTGCAGTGTTCTCTCCAGAGGACTCAGGTCTCCTGTGTGGGCTTTGCCCTTGTGTTGTTACACTTTGGCCCACGGACACTTCGATTTTCTTTTGATGTGCAGGACTAATTGCCTCGGTTATCCATTGCACTGTATATGGAATTATTTTGATATTGATTATTTGGCTAGTTGACCATTACTTTTCAGAGCCTATTTTGTACATAAATTTTTATTCACAATTTAATTATGTCTTTGCATTTTTCTGGGGGGTTTGGGTGGTGTCACTGTGACTTGTTGCTCTGCATTGGTGTGTACATAGTTTGGGGGGGTGGGGGTCGCATATGTGTGTGCCGTAAGCTTTCCTCCTCCTCCCTCCCGTGTGTCGTAGGTGCAGTACTCACCGTTGTCGTCTGCGCCGGCGTTCGTACTCGTGGTAGATGAGCAGGTAGACGAGAGCAGGTAGGATGTTTAATTCGGGTTCCATGCTGTCCTCCTTCCTCGTGGAGTGCGTAGAGGTGAGCGTTTTCCCGTTCGTAGTCTGTTTCCGCCGTGTTTTTATCGGCGGTGCTCCCGCCCCGGAAAAGGTGGCGGATTGGCCGGTCATAATAGTGTGGGCGGTACATTGTCTGCCGCCTGTCTGTTGGCGGTGACCGCCGCGCTTTTTGTTTGTACCGCCGTGGCGGTCAGAGTGTTAATGTGGCGGGCTGTGTTGGCGGTTCCCGCCAGGGTCAGAATTCCATATTCTGGACCGCCGGCCTGTTGGCGGGTTGGCCGCCGCTTCATCACCGACCGCCAGGGTTAGAATCACCCCCTCTATGTAGTATTGTGCACAAAGTTTCTGCAGCAGACTGCTGAGGTTTTGCTAAAGTGAGAGTGCAACAACCACCAACCATGGTTGGCCACTTTAAACTTTTCTATCATCTTTTGAGGCCATCCAGAATTGTATTGATGTCAATGGAAATATGACCTTTGCTGTGCTCAGTGATATTTACCACCTTGGCAGCTAGTCCGGACTCATTGCTTGATCACTCCATTGACCAGAGTGTGCAGCGCTTCATTTATGTTTTTCTACATTGCCAAGCTCCATCCTTGTTATCGCCGTGAACCTGTATTGCGGCTGAGTTAAGAGGATCTGACATAGGGGGTCAGGTTGCAGGAGCCAGAATACCGCCAGTGCTGGCGGTATGGCTGGCTCCGTATTTTGACTTTTCCGCTGGGCCAGCGGAAAAGTCACATCAACATTGCCGCCGGCTCGTAATTGAGCCGGCGGCAATGCTGATGTGGAGCGGGTGCAGTAGCACCCGTCGCACATTTCACTGCCCGAAATTCGGGCAGTGAAATGCACGACGGGGCTCTGCCTGGGTGCCCATGCACTGCCCATGCCAAGTCCCCTTACCGCCAGCCTCTTCCTGGCGGTGCAAACCGCCAGAAACAGGCTGGCGGTAGGAGAGTCATAATCACCAGGGCAGCGCTGCTTGCAGCGCTGCCCTGGCGGATTATCACTGCCGGGGCTAAAATGGCGGAATACCGCCGGCCCCGGCGGTGCGACCACAGCGGTACCGCCGCGGTCATAATATGGGTTTTCGTACCGCCAGCCTGTTGGCGGTACGAACGCCACTTTAACCCTGGCGGTCACCGACCGCCAGGGTTGTAATGACCACCATAGTCTTTAATTTATTTTATTTACTAACATTTTAATGGGCGGCAAATGCCAGGGCTCCAGCTTCTAGGTTCTTTGTACAGTTTTAACAGAGAATAAACAGTCTCTTAAGGAAGCAGGATAAAACATTGTGATTTAAAAAGTATAATACAAGTATCGTGGGAGGTCTGCTGAAAGGAAGGAAATAACACAAAACTAGTGAAGAAGTAATGGAGGCAGAAGCTGGAGATGGGAGAAAAGGCATAGAGTCATGCAGGCAGAAGAGGAAAAGCCTTTTATTTAGTAGAAAGTCTGTTGTGGAAGGATGGGGGGATCATAAGATCAGGGTCTAGAGATTCATCAACTGTCAGAGCGTTTGGGTTTTGGTGAATCAGAAGTGTTGGATTATTTTTGTCTCAACAGTATTAGTCACTTTAGGGAGTTTTTGAAAGGAGGTGAAGTTGTTCAATGACCTGAATTCCTCTGGCGTGTTGCTCCAAATTTTCTTCTGGCCACTTTAAGGGTTTTGTTTCCACATCTTGCTAGTATCCACCTTTGGATGACCAGTTTGTTATCTAAGGTGGACTATAGCACAGTTGATGTTTGATGGAACTTGAAGAATTATGATAGTTATCTGGGTGCTATTGCATTGGAGGAAATGGGTTGTTTCTTTAGTCCAAAGGTGACCTGCATGGCTCGATGTTGTACATGTTATAGTTTTCCAATGGGTTTGTTTGGAAATGTAGGTATACTGCTATTCAATATTGTTGTCTAGAAATGACAACTGCTTGCACTAGTAGTTTTGTTTGTTGAATGATTAGGAGAGTGCTAATTGTAGATCTGACACAGAAGTGATAGTTCATTGATTTGTTGGTCATTTGGATTTGGACGTTGAAAGATAGTTAAGAGTTGAAAGGACATTAAGGTTATGTGCCACGTCCATTGGAGGGTGGCTGGTGTAGTGAAGGTGGGGGGCGAAGAGATATCTGAAGGAGTGGTTTTGGAACTATTTAATACCAAGATCGCTTTTTTATAACTGTATAGACAGAGGTAATTGAGGTTCATCCACTGCATGGCAGAGAGAAAGCAGTCAGTAAGTGATTCTGTGTTAATTTGTTGCTTTGGTCTTCCAGGAGCTGAGTGTCATCAGTGTATTACTATCATTTGAGATTAGCCTGGAGAGTGCATGTACAAGCTGAAAAGAAGGATGGAAGATCTGAACTTTGAAGGATGCCACATACCTAGGGAGTTGGGTCTGAGACTTGTAGATCGCGTTTTATTTGCTGTTCTAATTCTTGTAGTCTTGTAGACCCATGGTTTCCAGTAATGTTAAGAAAGAGTTTCATTCATTTTAAAAGTGTTTCATGATCTACAGTGCTGAGCGTCGCTGAGGTATCTAGGTCTTTTGGCATTGTATTTTTATTTGTTTTATTTTAAAGTGTAATGATTTATTATTTATTACTGGACTTTTTCTGGCTGTAAAAAGTGCAGAATAAAAGTAATTTGACTGACTGGCTGAATCTTAATAAAGTGCAAGAGCATGATTTTGATCTCATTGCACTTTTTTCTCAGATGTCTATCACAGTTATTTCAGTATCTCTTAGCGACTGGACTCCAGATTGTGTATCAGCAAGCAAATTGTTAGATCGTATGTAGAACTGGAGTTGTTTGGCTACCTTTGCTTCAGTGATCTTCACAAGAAAGGGTCAAGGTGGGTCTGCAGTTGCCTCTAAATTTGTTCTATTTGTTCTGATCTGAGTACAGGTAATACCATGTCATGTTTTACAGGATCAAGGAAAATTTACCTCTATGCAGAAATGCGTTACCAATACAGGTAATATCCTGAGCTGAGGCTTCATGGCTCTCTTATAAAAGTCTTATGGCCATGCGTCTAGTATTGATCCAGAAGGTCTCTTTTTTGATACTCTTTTAATGATGCCTTTACCAGAAATTAGGTTGAAAGAATTGAGTTTGCAATAAAATCGGTTGGGATGAGTGGGGTGTTCACTGGCAATGTTCTGTGGAAGAGACGTGGTCACTGCAAAAGGATTTCTTGACAGTGCGGATTTCTCTTTCATATGACTTGCCTGCTTATTTGTCAGCTTTCCTGCAGATTTTTAGCCAATTTAAACAAGGCTCTGTATATGTTGTCCCTCATGGATGCTCTTTTAGATTTTAGGGGTGCTGGGTCATCAAGAATCATCGTGTCTATTTGAGAGGGTGCTATGCTGTGAGCTAAGGTTAAAGCATTTGGTGAGAAGTTTCTCACTGAAATGTAACAAGTCAGCTTGAGGGTGTGATGTTTTCAGCTGGGGTCTGGGCATGGAAATGGAGAATGTTATTAATGTGTGATCAGTCAAAGATAGAGAGAGCTTTGATGGGGATAAATCGTGGTCTAGAATCAATCAATCAACTAATCACTCAAGCAATTAAACAAATAGCATTTACACAGCACCCTGCTGCTTCATTAGAGGTGTCCCTGCGCTAACAGCAAGTGAGTGACCCAACAGTAAAAGTACAAAATGATCTAGGACTTATCAAAAGAAAGGTTTTTAGTGTGTGTGTGTAAAATAGCACCTTCCAACCCACAACCCCTTAGGCAATCTGCATCTCCTGCCCTGCCAATCCTGCTTAGTAATGTGCGTGTGTAGTATGCCTGGTGTAAAATCTTGTGCTGGGTCAGTTCGAAACTTGCTTTTATTGCCACCACCTCAGGGAACTCCAGAGCCTTCCACCAGTCCTCCTCATCCAGCTCCCCCAGGCATGGGCAGTGCAGGGGCCCCCTGTGGGACCCTGCACCTGGTCTCTGCAAGTGTTTTCATGGCGGTGGTACTACCATGAAAAGGCTGGCGGAGAGCAAGGTTGTAATCAGCAGAGCGGTGTTGCATTCAGCACCTCCCTGGCTGATTGCAACATGCACCCACCGCCAGCCCGTCGGGATCCAAGGTCCTGGTGGGGACAGTGGGAGGTTGGGGGGTCTGCCCACCAGCCTCATAATGTGGCAGTCCGACCGATGCAACCGCAGATGTCTTACCACCACCATGGCATTGGCAGTCCTCCAACCACCATTGTCGTAATTGTGCCCTTAGTTATCTAGATTCCCAAATATTTAAAATATGTAATTTCTATCTATAGAGGCAGAGTGTCTCCCTCTGTATCCATCCTCTCATCAGGAACAACAAAGATTTGTCGCAGTTTATAGCAAACCCCTAGTGATCCCTGAATTCATGGAAAATATCCTGTAACCCGTCCAGTGTTGGTGCCACGTTCGTCAGATATAATAAGATATCATCAGCATACAGTGGTATGCACTCATCTCTACCGCTGCATCCTGGCCAGCCCCACGCCTGCACGTCCACTCGTACCCATTCCGTCAAGACTTCTATAGCCAGGGCGAACAAAATCAGCAACAGTGGGAACCCTTGATGCTTGTCCCTTTGCACTCTAAACTCCAGTGAGGGGTCACCATTAATCCGCATTCTGGCCTTTGGTTAGTTATATAGTAGCTTGAACCCACTTGATATATCTGGGACCAAACCTCAACTTAGCTAGTACCCCAAAGACATATGTCCATTTCACTGAGTCGAAGGCCTTATTGGCATCTAGTGAGGCAATCACTTTCCCGCCCAGTGAAGTCCCTGCTTCCACCAAGTTGTTATGTAGCAGTTTCCGGTTGAGCCTGGTCGAACAACCCAGCATAAAACTGTGCTGAACATGTGTACCAACCCTGTCAACACCGTCCTTACTCTGGTCACTACAAGTTTGGCAAGGATCTTGATGTCTGCATTTAACAGTGATATGTGCTGGTATGAGTCGCATCTATCAAGGGACTTTTTTGCCTTTGGGATAAGTACCACTGCCGCTGAGCACATGTCATCCAGTTGTTCTCCCTCTTGAAATGCTTTCACAAAGGCTGCGTAAAGAGGGGTCGCTGCAGACTCCTGCAATGTTGGAAACAGTTCAAATGGGAATCCATTTAGTCCCATGGCTTTCCCAGACTGCACTTGACCCATGGCAGAGGAAACTTCCTATCTTGCGTGGCCCCCACCCTACCACCTCATTGGACAGTCATTTATAAAGCCTAGCACTTCCCGTTCAGAGGCTCGCAACTGGGAATTATAAAAGGTTTGTAGATGCCTGGGAAATTCCTACTCTATCTCACTGCTCTCTCTCACCATGGCACCAGAGTCTACCTTTAATTCTTTAATGGACATAATATACCTTTGCTTACTATGGATCCGTGCTAGCAGTTTACCAGACTTGTTCCCCCCTTTGAATATCCTTTTTTGTTTTGCCAGATAGGATGTTTTAGCCTTGTGGTTAGCAACATTCTGGTACTCAGCTCTCTTTAGATCCATGGCCATCTTTCCAGGGGAGGTTGGAATCTGCATATTTCCTCTCCAACTGAGTCAGTTCCCCTTCCAAGGTAGCAAATCTAGCATGTCTCCCGTCTGTTCCCTATCACCCCTTTAATAATGACTCCCCTTATTGTTGGCCCTGTACGCCTCCCACCATGCAACTGGGCTCTTTACTGAGTCCTTATTTTCCTCAAAATAGTGTTTGGATGCTTTACCTAGGCACTTAACCTCCTGCTGATTGGAGAGGCACCACGTTTCCATTTCCATACCACCTTGGCTTCAGAACTTTAGTCGTCTCTCGCAGAGGTGAGTGATCACTGATACCTGGTATATAGCTTTGCTAAACTTGAAGAATGAGTCACCTTCAGTCTTGATTGCATATTGTGTGCCCCGGAGTACAATTAGTATCCTCTCTCATCGGTGTGGAGAGTTTGCCAAACATCGCACAACACCAACGCCTGCGTAAAACCTTATAGTTTCACTTTGGTTGCCTCCCCTTCCACCCTGGAACTCATCCTGTCTACTAATACCAGATTAAAGTCTCCACCCATCACCACCAGCGCCGGGGGGGTTTCCAATAGAACATTCCTTACTTTCTGTAGAGTATAGGACTAAAGTCCAGGAGTGGCATGGATATTGATCAACAACACTGCTTCTCCCTTGGGTTCTCCCAGGATCGCAGTGTAGCACCCATGTGTGTCTGTCCACGAGCATTGCACAGGGAATGAGAGTGTTATTCTAAGCAAAAGCATCACCCTTCTCGAACCCAAGGTTTATTGTGAATATCCTGCCAGTCTGTAACTCCCCCTCTGCGTGCTACAATAGTAAACTCCAGTGAGGTGTGTCTCCTGCAAATATACAATGTCAGGCTTAGTTCTGTTGAGGGCTCTGATCACCAAACTTCTCTTTACCTTATTGCCCAGTCGTTAACATTCCAGGTCAGTAGCATCAGTGCTTGGGTATGTGCCATGGTGGATGTTAGACCTGACAGCCTTAGGGTGGTCATCCTCCAACTTTTTCGCTGCCTCCCTCCATGTTTCTGACACTGTTTATGCTGGTGTTAGGACTCTGCGCACTTTACCACTGCTGTCCAGTGCTAAAGTGCCTATGCTCTCTCCCCTGAACATGGCAACATTGGTTCTTACCCAATTGGCATATTTAATTTACCTGTAAGTCCCTAGTAAAGTGTACTACATGTGCCCAGGGCCTGTAAATTACATGCTACTAGTGGGCCTGCAGCACTGATTGTGCCACCCACATAAGTGGCCCCTTAACCATGCAAGGCCTGTGTGCAGTTTCACTGCCACTTTGACTTGGTATTTCAAATTACTTGCCAAGCCTTAAACATCCCTTTTTCTACTCATAAGTCACCCCTAAGGTAGGACCTAGATAATCCATAGGGCAGGGTGCTATGTAGGTAAAAGGCAGGACATGCACCTATGTGTTTTACATGTCTTCGTAGTGAAAAAATCATAAATGTGTTTTCCACTATTGTGAGGCCTGCTCCTCTCATAGACTAGCATTAGAACTGCCCTCATATACTCTTGAGTGGCAGATTCTGATCTGGAAGGAGTAGCCATATCTTGATTGGTATTGGCAGAATGGTGATAGAAAATCCTGCTTACTGTTGAAGTTGGATTTAATATCACTATTTTAGAAATGCTGGTTTTAGAAAGTGGGTATTTCTCTGCCATCTTTGCCTTACAGCCTGTCTCCAACCCACGTCTGGTCTGCTCTGGTTGACAGCTCCCTTTGTGCATTCCACCCAGACACCTACAAACACAGGACACCCAGTCACATCTGCATTCACCGGCATACCGAATGGCTCTTCCTGGGCAGGAAGGGTGGAGAGACTCACACTTACATTTCAAAGGCAAGAGGCCTGCCCTCACACAAAGGACTGATAACCCCCACAGGGATCCTGGCAGACAGGACTGGGCTGAAAGGGGAACTTGTGCATTTCAAAACCACTCTGACATTTCCCCCACTTCAAAGGCATTTCTGGGTATATAAACTGGATCTCTGACCCCACCAAATCAGACACTTATGGTCCTACACCTGCACTCTATCAGACGAACTATCTGGCTGCCCAAAGGTGTCATCTGGACTGCTTTGCTGAGAAGGACAGCTGCCCTGCTTGTGACCTTGCTACCTTGCTGGCCTCTGCTGGAAAGACTCTGCCTTCCTCCTGAAGTGCTCTCAAAGGGCTTGGATTGAGCTTGCCTCCTGTTTCTGAAGTCTCAGGACTAACAAGCTAACATATACTTCACCTCTTCAAGAAACTCCTTGTGCGTCGCAAATCAACACAGAGCCTGCATCGCGGCTGGCAAATCGCTGCACCGCTGACTGTAACGATGCAATAACGACATCCTGACGGAGAATTCAACACAGCGCCTGCCTTGTGATGGAAAATTTTATGCATCACCTACCAGATCGCCGCAGTTCCTGCTCCTTCTACCAGCACGTCAAGGATTTTCAACGCATCATGACCTGGGCATTAAAATATCCCTGCATCGCAGTGATGAACCAAGACTGCACGCCTGAACAACAACGCAATCCCTTTGCACGTGGAAAGAAATGATGCAATGTCTGTGCCGCACCAGAAAATCCCGACACAACACCTTATTTTTCCATGCATCTCCTCCTCTGCAGTCGCCATGCGTTGTTATTTTTGACGCATGCCAGGTACTATGTGTAACAAAGAAGCAACTGTTGATAAGGATTGAGACTCTTTTAATCCTTTTAAAAGTGATATTTCAACTTGTGCTTATTGGTTCTTTGTTGTTTTGATCTTATTTTATTTAGATAAATATTATATATATTTTTTAATCTGTGTGGTGTATTTTTGTGGTGTTTTCACTGTGTTACTGTATGATTTATTACACAAATACTTTACACATTGCCTTCTAAGTTAAGCCTGACTGCTCAGTGCCAAGCTACCAGAAGGTGGACACAGAATAATTTGGGTTGTGTTTTGACTTACCCTGACAAGGATTGTGGTCCCTACTTGGACAAGGGTGTATACCTCTGCCAACTAGAGACCCCATTTCTAACAGTAGACATGTATTTTCCTTCTTCATAAGGTTCTGGGCCTCTGTGAATGGCTTAGTTAAGGTATTCTCCAGGCCATGGTGTGTCGAGATGCTGTGATATTCCCCTAAACTTACCCTCCACCCTACCTTACCATGTAGTGATTGTGAAACTAACTGCACCTCCCCAACTCATGGTACATTTGAGTCCCGAACCAAAACAACATTAAACAAACATGTACAACTATCACTGAGGTGCAGCAACTTGCCTCCCATGCGAGACTGTTCATTTGTCAAAGCCTCACCTTAGGTAGTCTCTAATAAGTAGTAAAAGTTCTAGCACCTTCCAGGGAACCCTTACCCCAGAGCTAGTACCAATTTTACCAGACCTCGCCGTCGATCAGGACCACTGCTACCCCATCATGGATGTCGCCTGGGGCAGTTTCATGTTCTGTTTCAGTTTGTTCTGAACCGCTGCACTCCTGCCCTCCTCTTCTGAGATGAGGGATCTCCACTTATTATTACTGAAGACATAGGTGCATTGTCGGATCTCCTTGACAGTTTTCTCTTGCACTTCATTCATCTGTTCTTTGGTGGGGGAGGCCATGGTGTTCATTCTGTTGTTTCTCCCCTGTGATGGGGACAGTTTCCACCCTCCTTCATTCCTGACCACAGGTCCCGCTGTTCAAGCCACAACCAGGCCTCTTGTGCTGTTGTCAGGAATCAGGTCTTCCGCCATGCTCCACTTGCAGCTTTGACGGATAGATGAGTGCGTACTTGAGATCCAGCTGGCACCACACCATTTTTCACAGACACAAATGCTCCATGCTTCCACTGAACTAGGTTTGTGTAGTCTGCGTACAGGTGGCCCTTGTGCCCACTTATTATCCAGGGGCCAGGTTTCCTTGCCACCTGGAGGATGATATCTCTGTCCCTAACGTTCATCAGCCGTGCAATGATCGGGTGTGGGCTGTTTTGTCCAACCATTCCCCCACAAAGAGTTCTATGTTTGGCTCCTCCCACTTCTCTGACACTCCTACTATTCTGACAGTATGGCAGCAGGTCCTGCCATCCACATCCTCCACTCTACTCACCAGTACCTTCACCTCCTTCTCCATGGCTGCGTATTTCTTAGTAAGGTTTTCTACCTGGAGCAGGGCAGCACCCAATTGATCTCCTGACTCTTTAACCTAGTCTGTTACTTTCCTGTGGTCATTTCTCAGTAGCCCCAATTCGCCCACCACCGCAGCTATTAAATTTTCAATGATGTCTTTGTGTCTTCAATGGTTTGTAGAATAGTTGCCGTGTGCATAGCCAGGGAGGAACTGTCTTCGCTCTTCTCTGACACTTCCATCCTGGTGACGTCCCTTCTTTTGTTCGGGGGGGTCCCCTTTGCATTACGTGGTTGATCCATTGTCCATAATGTCTTCTGTCCCAAGCCCCTGTGCTGCATGCACTAACTTGATCAGTAAGTGGGGTATGACGCGATTCTTTGCCTGACTCAAGACCTGTTTGTGGTACCTCACGCTGCTTTCGGTCCTTGGTGAGGTGGCTTACCCCACTCTCTGTCTCAATGCAGCAGCAGTGACCCCTCTCTCACCGTCGCCACACTTCCTTCCGCCCCAGCATCTGTACCTGTTTGTGTCAGTCCCAGCGGGGGGAAGGCCGAGGGGGCTCTCCACACTCTCCCACAAGTAACGCGGTTCACTACCCCACTCAAAGGTGACCCCTGGGTACACTTGGTAATAAATCCAACACTGGTACCAGTATGGATTTATCAGTCTGAGTTGTTTGATACCAAACAACCCAGGGTTCAGCATAGCCATCATGTAGCTGTAAAACCCATACTGACCAGTGTCCAGCATATGTATTAAAATGGCTTCTCTGTTCACTTACTATCTGTTGTGGTGTCTTGCTATCTTATGCATTCTCGCCACTGTCTTAATGTTCCCTGCTGCTCAGCCAGTGAGTGAGGTCATTGTATGGTTGGAATGTTGAGAGTGTTTGTGTTTGGATGAGTAGACAGTTGGAGTGAGAAGGGCTGAGTGGCAGGATGCTGCTCCTGGTATGGTTTTATCTGTAAACTAGAACTAAGCTAACAAACCTACTTCTTTTATAACCTACGAGCATCCATCATTGATTACAACACTATGTCCCAGGTTTGGCAAGGGCACAGTAGGGGCATTTTCTCGTACATCTATGCCCACACTAGAAGGCCTGCCAGAGGGGTGACTTACCTACACTGCATGCAGTATATAGTGGACAGGGCAAACAGGCTGTGTGCCATGTCGAGTTTGCATTTTAGGATTGCATCAAACAATCAGCCTGCAATGGCAGTGCTGGCTGCATCTGGATGCACAGCCCTGGAGGGTGGCACAATCTGTGCTGCTGCCCTCAGGGCCTACCTTTAGTACTCCAAGCCCTGGGTACCTAAGTACCATTTACTAGGGACTTACAGTGGCAGTGAAAGGTGTTGCCAATTGTATCAATACCTTTGCAATCTTTAGAGAAAGAACACTGGTACTGTGGACCTGATTGGCAGGGTCCCAGTGCACTCCAGTCTATTTTGCACCCAGAAACCAGGCAAAAAGTGTAGGTGGTTTGGGGTGAGGGGTACTGCAAAAGGGTACCAGCTCCCCACAGAAGGGATAGGTATGGGGCCTATATGATGAGCGCAAGGGAGAGAGGCAGCAGTATGGCACCTTATGAGAAGACAAGCCAATGAGCAGGATGCAGAGAAGTGGCATGTTTTATGAGAGAAAAATCAAACAATAAAGTAAAAGTGAAATGGAGAAAATAAACTATAGGCATTCATGAGGTAGGAAAATCAGCTGGAGGGAATAGCTAGTGCTGTGTGCATGAAGTACCAAGCAAGGTAAGAGGGGATGCAGGGTGGAAGAACAGTTGGAAAGGGTGGAAGGAAAAGCAGGACAGAAGAGATAAAAAGAAAATACTGTAAGAGGAAGGTAAAGAGCAGTAGAGAATACATATGAAGAGTATATTGAGAGTGGTGGAAAGAACTTCAAGATGCTAGTGTAAAGACTATAGGCCATGATAAGAATACTGATAACTTAAGAGAAGGGAGGAGTAAGAGCATACTAACAGGGAGGGAAATTGTGAAGAGTTCAGAAAGTAGTACAGAAAATATGCAGAAATAAATATATCCGAGAGAGTGGAGGGGGGTTGGGGTTTGCGATGTTAGTCAAGCCTTAGACTAAATACATAGGTAAGGAGAAAAAATAACTAGGGAATAACCACAAAAAATATGTTATTTAAAGTGAGCCCTGCAAAGAGGCCAAAACACAGTTCCAATACCATTGCACAGATTTCGGTCAGTTAGGCGAGGCTGGGTCTGTATATGCAACCTTTGGCTGAATTCCCTCCCTCCTGCACAGTGTGTTTATTACCTGGTATGAGAGGAAAATAGTTGACACGTGCCCTTATTTTTCCCTGGTGAACGGATACTCAAAGGGTGCTGCTCATACTAAGGGCCTGATTGCGAGTGTGGCGGTCTGGACCACCTCCTATGTGGAACTGCAAGCTCTACCAGGATGTTGGATCCCGGCGTTCTGGTGGTGGCAGCGAAGAGCCTAATCCGCCAGGGCAGTGCTGCTAGCAGCGCTGCCATGGGGTTTACGACCTCGTTCTCCGCCAGCCTTTTCATGGTGGTAGCACCGCCATGAAAAGGCTGGTGGAGAACAGGTGCAAGGGGCCACAGGAGGCCCCTTGCTCTGCTTATGCACTTGGCCTGGGCAGTGCAGGGGCCCCCTTTCCCAGCACCCTTGCAATGTTCACTGTCTGCTTTGCTTTGCAGACAGTGAACATTGCAAGGGTGCTGGTGCACCCTGCTGGCTACAGCATTGCTGTCTGCCTGATTACGGGCCGGATACAATGACCTAGTGGAAAACCCTTAATAACTCCGACAGGGAGGTCGCCGCGTAGGCAACGATCACCTTGTCTGGAGTTTGGTGGACGGCCTTTTCCATCTACCAAACTCAAAATGACCCCCTTAATGTTCATTTTATTAATCCATTCTTCAAGTTGCCTGAATATTTATTACATTTTTAGTTTAAGCAGCACTTCTAAAGTCATGGAATGGTTATGCACACAAATGATTTTTGGGATGTGCAGGAGGAAAGACTGCTGGTGCTTGAGGCGATCCCTGGGGGGGCAGGACTACAACCCTTATAGGCCACTGGTTGCTGGAAGAGATGTGGCGCTTACTTAATCAGAGACAGCTACCGGTGGCACGATATGCACACAGAACATAAACAGGCATGTCCGCACTCAGCCAAGACCAGACCTGGCCCTTTCTCTAGGCCCTTTGTTCTAGTGTTTCTCTATTTGCCTACCGCCCTCATTTACTGGGCAAGTGCAAACTCAAATCAGTTTTGAGCGAAGTTAAACACCTGCATTTGCCTGGTGACAATTGCAATATTGCCTCCACTTTTTCATCATGTGAGCAAAGACTCATTAAGATTGAAGATGCCATTGATAGCCTTTGGTCCAACCTGAGGCTCCTTCACATAGAAGCTTGGAGAGACAGGGCCCTCCAGTTTAAAATTTTGCTTTGCAGAGGGTCGTTTTAAGTACCGCCACTGCTCCGGTCACAGGTGGTGTTGCATCTATTCAATCTGGGACTTCCTACGGTCACGATCTATGTACAATGGCAGGCATTCAACCAGCATGCCTGGACATTCTGCGACCCATTTCTGTTACAGGTTGTCAGACTGCTTCAGCATAGGTTAACTCTAACTAGCAGAACCCATACAAAGGGCCTAGTTTGACTCCGCCACCCATTTATGGTCATGGCCTTAACGGTGATCTTACTGTTGTTAACTAGTATCCTTTATCATCCTGAAGGCTTAAGCCTCCCTCCAGCTGCAACACCACATGCCATTTTTCTGGCAATTGTTCCAACATTGGCTCCTAATGCTGTAGAAACAAAATCGTTACTGTTTGAACAAACAATTAGGATACAGAATGCTTTATTCAAGAACATCAATATAGCCACGAGGGTCCCATGGATAGGCTCCCAACCCAAGTTCTTGGACGACGACTGTATAGTTGTCAATTTTGACAACCCTCACACAGTTGGTTTTCTGCTATCCCATTTGTCGTCACGTACTGAGACTCCTGCCGGCATTACTGTGCTCCCCCTAGGTTTTTTTCTACAAACCCTTTCCCTCATGTCCCAAAGGGTGCAAAATCATCCCAGTCCCCCTGTTGGCCCACTAGTTCCCACCACAAGGCCTTTGCATGAGGTTAATACACCTACTGGTAATCAATTTGGTCCTTTAAGTTCTCGATGTGATAACGATTGACTGCCCATTACTGCTGACAAGAGATCGCCCTCCAGCCTAGGTGACATTCGGCAGTGCCAGGTAAACACTGATACACTCATGATTCTTAGCTGGAACATTGCAAGCCTCACCAACAAAAAGGGAAATTCGTTTTTCATGATTCTTATTTAAATTTAACATTAAATTTAACATTGTATGTGGGACACTACCACAGACTTTTATCTTAATGATTATTTTCTTTCTCTCTTTCAGCTTTTCTTTCATCTCATGGGAGGGCAAGAGTTGGACTTTTTATTTTAGTTTTGCTTAAGTCGGTTTATAAACCTTCCATGATTCAATATAGTTTGCCTAATTTTAAATAGCCCAATGGTAGTCATGGTACTTGGGACTGCACCAGTCAGTAGGCTGAGTTCTTGGATCCTTATGTATACTCCCAAAGGTCTGTCCACCAACAGACCTAAATTTCCTCAATCTGAATAAACATTAAGGGAGGGCAATTATGCAAATATTCATGAAATGAGAACTGTAACTCATTTCAAATGGATGGTCATGAGACCGAAACAGTTCATACAGGTATCAAGTCTCCAGATATATAAACTTTCTATGCTTTGGTTTCACAGACTCCCAGCTTAAAACAGACCCAGGCAACGCATTTTGTCCCGTATTCGGTGCCTTCAACAGGGCACAAATTGAATCATCTTAGGCAAGTTGAACCTTAGCTACCATTTCCCAACAATATAATTCACGTCTTCATTCTGAAGCCTGCATTCCATTGAACCAAGTACTGGGGGTATTTTCACAAAAGTGCAAAAGATTTTTGCTGTTGGCAAAGTCCCCATATATGGGATGAAACACGTTGATTGGGTCTGTTTTCAAATCAGCTTTGGCCCCTCCTGAATACCTTATATCTTAATGCAGCCGTGAAATTGTCTATCCCAAAAGCCAGATTCAGTTCTGTGATTGTTGCTGTTTTCAAGAAATGTAGCCCATCTGATCCTAAGAGTAACCGTTCAATTTCCCTGATCAGTTCCACAGTCAAGGTTATAGGCTTATAGTCCTGATAGGTTATTGGACTAGGCTATAGACCACAACATATTGTTTGATATTCAATATGGCTGGTTTAGGGACAGTTGACCAGTGTCTTAAACTTTATCTTATTATTAATCAATACACAGTTGCAAAACAAGGGGCTTTATACCTGGCTCTTACGGTTTTGAGTCCTCCATTTAGCAGGGTTAATAGGTAGAAATTATGGAATATCATGCTGGGTATGGAGGTGGAAACCAATTTAGATTTTTTTTTACCTCATTTTAACTTGTCTGCCTTAGTTCGATTTGGAGCAATGGGGGAAAGCAGTGAGCACTTTAAGCTAAACCGGGGCGGGGGGATGCACCACACGCATGTTGTTTGTTAGACACTTTCCAACTCCATTCCGCATTCGTGAGGCTGGGCAGATTTGGGTAAAGGCTGTGATGACGCAGAAATGAAGGTTTTACATTTATTAGCGCATAAACGTAGTGCAGCAATAATCAAGTGTGACTTTAACCGAACTAATAAAGATTGTACGGGGACAAATGTGCCCTCAGAGTAGTTCGCCAACATTTATAAGCGTGCTTTATATAACGTGATGTATTAGAATTGTACTAATCTGACATAACCGTAAACGTGTGCCATGATTTGCTTGTTTGAAATGTTTTAGCTTAGCATAACTTTAGTGGAGGCTTTGGCCTAGTTGCCTTGTCTCACGGTTTAGATGCTCGTATTTTTCCAATGTGCTAATAAAACGTGTATTCTTGCTTGAAGCTGTATTTTTCCAGTGGGATCGGTTCACATGCTTATCTTTAAGGTTTCGTGCCAGCCTGGCATCTTCTTCTTTGCTCCAAGGTCAATCTGCAGGTGCAGACAATGGACGCTCTGAAAGTGAGTTAATTGGTAAAATATGTTGCAACTTACGTTCCCGACTCCAAGGATAATGTATGCCTAGGTAGAAGCTTGTGAACTGTAGTTTTTGATTGGACAATTTGAAGCCAACCTATGAACTCTCCAATGGAAGACCCTACTGGACTTGAACTGTTGTCTATTTAAACCTGGTGCACAAGAAGAAAGCAGCCATTTTTTTTTTTAGGACATGCGCCTTTACCAGCCCATTACCCGCTATTGCCGACTTCGTCATTTTGCCATCTTCTACGATGCCAATTGATGTTCGATGAGACTTTGATGCTTTCTCTAATCGAGAGAAAGAGACTTTAAGTAATTCTCGCCCTAGAGACTTTAACTTTGATTCGTCCCTTTGCATGAAGTAATAGTTTTGTCCTCTTTGCCGCTGTGAGGCAATTGCCCCGTCCACCCTGCCCCTTGCCCCCGTCCCATGCTGATGGAAACCGGTACCTGTGAGACGAAGACTTCCTTGAATGCTATAGATATAGGTAAATTATTAGGTCGGAACGCTCTATCAGTAGATGGTAGCAGAGGACGGTTTCGCCCTTTGGGACCCCATTCGAGAGGTATATGGTGTTGAATTAACGGTTTCGCCCTTTGGGACCCCATTCGAGAGGTATATGGTGTTGAATTAACGGTTTCGCCCTTTGGGACCCCACTCGAGAAGTTGAATTAGATTTTTCTTGGGTAAAACAGATTGAGAGAATGATGATGGGCTAAGTCCCCTGCGACTTTCCCGGGATCTCGGAGCTTGCGAATGAAGAGAATGGAGGTGTGAAATCGGCGCTGGCGGTACTAATGACGGTATGAGTGAAGTTAGGATTTTACGCTTCCACAGCTTATTGCCGCAGATAGTTTGAAAAGGTTGCGAGGATTTTAGAGAATAGCGGAGGTGCGACTCCGAGTGTGAGAGTAGGGAAGTCTTCGAACTTCATGTGCATGTGGCGCTTTGTGTAGGAAAAAGGTCCACGTGGTTGTTGTTGTTGAGACGGGCCCTGCGAGGTCAAGAGACTCCGGAGTATGTTGAAAAGTGTATGAGACACTTGTTTTATGTTGTGGTCTGGTCGGTTTAATAGGTTGACCGGGCGTGGTCAACGAGTCGGCACGTGTGTTAAGGGAGTGAAAGAAAACTTCGACTTCGGGCTTTGACAAATTCTAAGTGCACTAGAATGGATCATTGACAAGTTGAGAGCAGAATCTGCGGGTCAGATTTGCTTGCAAAAGTGGGGACCGAGAAAGATGGAATAACTGCCGAGGCTAGTGAAAAATCCCTAAGGTCCTGAAGCGATTGTGTTACCCTTCCTGTAGTAAACCGACAGATCTGTTTTATTATTATTTGGTTGCTCGCGATACATGCTAGAAGTTGTTACGAGAGGAGCTGAGTGAAGGAGGACTAGCCGCGAGGCTTTGTCAGCCGCAGTGTGTGAGTGTGACGTCACTAGGAGCCGCGCTGGGATAGGTTGGTTGCAGAGAAGGGTCGCGCACGGATTGGACGCAGTCCGTGGGGCTCGATTGGAAGGGGAAAGGCAAGCGAAGAGTATTCCGGGAATTAAAGTCACTTATTGATTACAAATTTTGTGAAATAAAAGACGAGAAAATGAAATTTTTGAAAGCATTAAGGAGTGCGATGAAGGGGGAGTCTTACATTAAAGCGAGCGTAGGGGAGGAGACGCCACCCGAAGGTACACCAGCTTACATTGTAATGGAGGAGAGGGGGGTAGCTCCGTGCCTTTGGCTAAAGCAATGGCACAAGCTGACAGAGAAACATGGGAGCGTAGCGTTCCCGATCCATGGGACATTCAATATAAGGATCCTAGAGAATTTGAGATTCGCGATGTACGACATGAAGGTACCTCCAAGGCCAGCACAGTTTGAGGCTCTAGCGATTTGGGAACTAATGGCTAGACAGCAACAGCAAAAGAAGTTCGAAACCAGGATAAGAAAGGCAGAAAAGACACTAGCGGACGCTAGGTGGGACAATGCACAGAAGGTGTGGAGGTCAGATATATTGCAGGGGATAAAATTGTTTCCCGCAATTGCTAAGGAAGAAGAGGCGACAGGCAAGAAAGCTACCTGTAAGACAAACAGGAGGTGTTCCAAAGATAGGGAAGACGAATCAGATGATGAGGAGTGCATCATGCAATTGCTGAACGACCGTCCACCACCTTATGTAGAGAGTGAACAAGGTCCAAGTACCAGTTCTGCCCCTCCGGCACCGGTACAGAATAATGAAACTCCAAATTCAGAAACGCCATCGGGATCTAAGGACCCGAGTTTACTGTTCACCCCGCAGATACCGCAGGTTAGGAGAATATATCCAGATGTGCCTGTATTGAAACCAGCAGAAAATTATCAGCCGCAGGTCCCAAGGTACTACAGCAGTGACAACAGTACGGGAATGATTCTAGATCCAACCGTAATGGGAGTACAGAATGGTCACAACCCAACATTGGCACAGGCTGAATCAACCCAGTTTTTGATACCTCAAAAGCAGATGCAGGGGGGAACCGCACATGCTCAGATGACGGGGAGTCAGACGGGCATGCCGGCAATGATGACCCATAGTGTGGGAATGAACATGCCTCAGAACCTGGGGAATGGACAGAACCCAGATGCGATATCCCTACCCATTACTGTAGGTCCACCGGTACCTTTGTACGTTCAGCCTAACTCAGGTATGAGCGGTCAAGGATCAATGGTGCAGAATGGGACGGAAAGGAGGTGCATAGAAAACACTCCAGAGACAACTCCGATAGTGGCTCAGCCAACTGGATCTGGGTCCTTGATGGAGTTTAGTCCCATATGTGCTCAGTCAACAGTGGTGAGGTCGAGTCCCCCACTGATGATACCGCTATCATCGAACACTGAAAAGTTGCCGCAACCATCAATGGCAGTCGATGTGAATGCTACACTGATGGGGTTGAATGCGCAACAGCTGACACAGTGGTTCAACAGTCTGAATTCCACACAAAGCTCAGCCAGTGGGAAGGGAGAAGAGGACTATCTGAATAGGGTCAGGTTGAACATGGAAGCAGAAGAATTGGTGGAAGGGACTATGGGTGTGAATAGGTTAGAGTCCTCTTCGGAAGAAGAGCTGAGGTATCTATGTCCCAGGATTACGAGAGAAGTGAACAAGGTACATAGAAGCTTGCAAGAAATAGCTGACAAAAACGGGGTTGAGATAGACAAGACAAAACACTTGAGCAGGAGCTATAGATTGGATTTCAGGACCACAGACTTTGAACACATGAGGTCAGCAGGCATGAAAACGCACCTTAGAGAACTGCTGCAGAGTGCACAAGTGTGGAGGTGCTTAGACAAATGGGAAAGCAGGTGGGCAAAGAAAAAGGAAAAGAGGAAAGACAGTGTCCCAGAGCACAACGAGAAAAGACCGCATAATAGTGATGCAATAACCATGTTACCAATGAGGGAGACAGCAGGGGGAAAATTAATACATGTACCGTGGCACAGAAGCGACATTCAGTCCTTTACGGATGATTTTCCCAAACTGAGAGAGAAACCGATTGAATGGTATCAACAGACTGATAGGTTCGTGAAGCTTGCAAAATGTCTTTGGGAGGACCTGAACATCCTCTTTGAGATTGTGGTTCCGGCAGATTTGTGGGAAGACTGCAAAAGGGCTGTAGGTTGGCCGACAAGTGAACCAGAGAGAGACAGGGATACGGGTGCACCGTCACCTATGGTAATGAGCTTGTACTATAAGGTGATTGAGCATTTGAAGACGAAGGTTGCCGCGAAAAATGTGGATTGGCAGAAGATTGATCGAACTGCCCAAGAGGCTAAAGAGTCGATTCATGGTTACTATGAGAGGTTGTTGAAGGCGTTCAAGAACTACAGTGGCACGGAAACAATAGAGGCGAAGGACATGCTTCATTTTGTGTTTAGATTTGTGGAAGGGCTGAGACCAGAGATAAGTCAGATGATAAAGACGCATTTGATTTGTTGGCAGTCGAAACCGATTGATGAGGTGTTGAATTATGCGAAATACTGTAGCGACGAAATTGAAGTGAAACAGAAAAGGTTGAAAGAGAAAGTGATGGTGATGCAACTTAAAGCAGCTCAGACAGGTCTGCAAGGTTTGCAAGGGTTGCAAGGGTTCCAACAGCAGATACCGCAGCCGCAGCCGCAGGGAAATATGGTGTTTCAGCCACAGGCGAGAGGCAGAGGCAGAGGAGGCTTTGGGAGTAATGGTCCGGATTTGAATACTGTTGCGATTCCGAATGGTGTGCAGGCAGTGAAAAAGGTGATGCCGTGTCACGTGTGCGGAATCGTCGGACATTGGAAACGCGAGTGCCCGATGGTGGTGCAGGAAGGTGCAGGTGTTGGTCAGCAAAACAATGATGTCAATGCATTTCAGACAATGAGGGGACCGAAAATGAGAGGTCCAAACCCAAATTTTCAGACCATAAATCAGCTGCAGGGATTACAGCCCATGCAGCCGCAGCAGATGCAGATGCCCCGTATGCAGATGACGCAAATGCAGCCAATGCAACAGCAGTTACCCATGTTACCTAATCAGCAAATGCAAATACCCTTGGCACCAGTGAGTCAGCAGCAAGTGATGGTTCCTCCACAGGTCTCGAGTCAGGTGATGAGTACAAATGGCACAGTACAACAGTTCCCATTACACAGTGAGAATGGAATAAACAATGTATGGGAGAGTGAAAGTTCAGATGAGGAGGGAAATTGTGTGCTTGCAGCATCCTTGGAAGTTGATCAAAAGGGTCCATATGTGGAGGGAAGAGTCATGGGTCATCGTGTTTCATTCTTGGTTGACACAGGAGCCACACGTTCAACTGTTAGGAGCATTGAAGTACCAAATTTGCCACTCTCAGGGAGAACAGTTCAAGTAGTGGGAGTAGCAAACAGGCACCTGACGAACCCAATCACAGATCCAGTACCAGTCAGCATTGGTAACTATCAAGGGTTACATAATTTTGTGGTATGTGACTCAAGCCCGATAGCACTGTTAGGGAGAGACCTGTTGTGCAAATTGGGATGTTCGATTATGTGTTCACACGATGGAATCAGAATTCAGACGAGCAGTGATGGGGAAGAAGAGGACAGTGTAGAAGGGGATGAGATGGAAACTGTCGATGAAGAATATCCTCTGATTAAACTTTTTCCGATGATAACTGAAGCAGATATTCCGGCTGAATTACGGGAAACAGTCGGAAAGGAAGTGTGGGATATGACAGGAAAAGAGGTGGGATTGGTGAAAGGAGTGGAACCAGTGAAAGTGACTGTAAAACCCAATGTAACCTTTCCCCAGACCCCACAATACCACATGGCACAAGGCACCCTCATGAAAGTCGCCCAACTCATTGACGAGTTTGTAAAACAGGGAGTATTGAAAGAAGTGTTAAGCAGTCCATGTAATTCACCAATCATGGGACTAATAAAGCCGAGTGGAAAGGTCCGAATTGTGCAGGACTTGAGAAAAATAAATGACATCGTAGTTAAATGTTGCCCTGTAGTACCAAATCCAGCTGTGATAATGTTTCAAATCCCTTGCGATGCCGAGTGGTTCTCAGTCATCGACTTGTCACAAGCATTCTTTTCGGTGCCTCTTCACGAGGACAGCCAATTTCTCTTTTGTTTCAAATTCTTAGACAGAGTTTACAGTTGGTGTCGAATTCCTCAAGGGTTTTCGGAATCACCGTCAATTTTCAATCAGATTCTAAAGAAAGACTTGGAAGCGTTAGAATTGCCATTTGAGTCAACCTTAGTACAGTACATTGATGACTTACTGATTGCATCTAAGACAGAAGGTGGCTGCACAGCCGATACCATTGCTCTATTGAACCATTTGGGAAGGAATGGACACAAGGTGTCTCCTTCAAAGCTGCAGTTCTGTCAGAAGAAAGTGAAATACTTGGGTCACCAAATAGAGAAAGGGTCACGGAGAATAATGAAGGAAAGAATAACAAGTGTACTTCAAATGAGTCCTCCAAAGACGAGGAGGGAGGTGAGGAAGTTTTTGGGGATGGTGAGCTACTGTCGCCAGTGGATTCCCAACTTCTCAACTCTAGCAAAGCCTTTACTGAAACTGACCCAGAAGGATGCCTTGGATGAAATTGAGCTGAAAGGAGATGAGATGGATGCTTTTATTGAATTGAAAGAATGCATGTGTAGGGCTCCAGCTTTAGGTATGCCGGATTACACAAAGCCTTTCACATTGTTTTGTCATGAACGTGATGCATGTTCTTTGTCTGTCTTGACCCAAGCCCATGGTGGCATAAACAGACCAGTAGCGTATTTTTCAGCTACTTTGGATCCGGTCGCAGCAGCACTGCCTGGGTGTTTGCACGCCGTAGCAGCAGTTGGTATCAGCCTCACTCAGAGTGAAGGAATAGTGATGGGACACCCATTAACAGTCATGGTCCCTCACTCAGTTGAGATACTTTTGACCCGCTCCCGAACGCAACACATGACTGGAGCAAGACTCACAAGGTATGAAACAATAATTCTGGGCTCACCGAATGTGCAGCTGAAAAGGTGCACTACGTTGAATCCAGCAACCTTGCTTCCCGGTGAAAATGCTGAAATTGAGAACGCTGAGGACATCGAGCACGACTGCCTTCAGGTGACTGAATTTTGCACAAAACCCCGACCTGACATTAAGGATACTAAGCTTGATGAAAATGACCAAATTGTTTTTGTTGATGGGTCATGTTTAAGAGATGCATTGGGAATTTTGAAAGCAGGATATGCTGTATGTACTGTAACAGGTGTCTTAGAAGCGTCCTGGCTTCAAGGAGTCTATTCCGCACAAGTAGCAGAGCTTGTAGCCCTTACAAGAGCATGCCAACTGTCTACATTGATGAAGGTTACCATTTACACTGATAGTCAGTACGGGTTTGGAATTGTGCACGACTTTGGGCAACTATGGTCACAGAGAGGTTTCCTGACCTCTTCAGGGTCCCCAGTGAAAAACGGGGAGAGAATAAGGGAATTGTTACATGCCATTCAGATGCCAGCCGAAATTGCAGTGGTAAAGTGTAGTGCTCATACAAAAGGACAGGACTATGGGGGTTATTCTAACTTTGGAGGAGGTGTTAATCCGTCCCAAAAGTGACGGAAAAGTGACGGATTTACCACCAGCCGTATTACGAGTCCATTATATCCTATGGAACTCGTAATACGGCTGGTGGTATATCCGTCACTTTACCGTCACTTTTGGGACGGATTAACACTCCTCCAAAGTTAGAATAACCCCCTATGTTTCCCTGGGAAATGCATATGCGGATCAAGTCGCAAGATTTTGTGCCTTGAACTGTATATTGCTCAGGGATGAATGGAATTCGATAAATGAGCCAGAGCTCGAACCAGCTGAAGCTTTTGCCTTGAAGGTCGTGGATACAATGGATGAACTAAAAGCATTACAGAATAGCGTCAGGGAGGATGAAAGAGTTTCCTGGATTAAGGCACAATGTACAAAGAGACCAGATGAGTTATGGGTTTCAAATGAGGGAAAATTTGTCTTACCAAATAGTCTCTTATCGCAGCTAGCGCGGTTCTATCATGGGCAGGCTCACCTAGGGAGAGATGCCATGATAAGATTGTTCAAAACTGATTGGTTTAACCCCAGATTTCGTCAAGTTGCAGAAGCAGTCTGCCATCGATGTGTCATTTGTCAACAGATGAACCCAGGGAAGGGAACGGTTGTGAACGTGAGCCACATTGGTAGGGCAGGTGGCCCGTTCAGCAGGATGCAGATGGACTTTATTGAGATGCCTGTGCATGGAGGTCTGAAGTATGTGTTGGTGATTGTGTGCATTTTTAGTCACTGGATTGAAGCATACCCCACACGTAGAAATGACAGCCTTACAGTTGCAAAACTATTGTTGAGGGAGTTAATACCACGTTTCGGATTCCCGATCTCTTTAGAATCAGATAGGGGAAGTCACTTCAATAACGAGGTGATAAAGTTACTTTGCGCAGCGCTGAACATTGAGCAAAAACTGCATTGTAGCTATCGCCCTGAAGCCTCAGGACTGGTGGAGCAAATGAATGGTACACTGAAATCAAGAATGGCGAAAATATGTGCATCGACAAATTTGAAATGGCCTGACGCATTGCCTTTGGTGTTAATGTCAATGAGAAACACCCCTGACAGAAAGACTGGATTGTCCCCGCACGAGATTCTCATGGGCAGGGCCATGAGACTTCCTGCAGTTCCCGCAAACGCGCTTTTGAATATTACAGATGATATGGTGTTAGACTACTGCAAAGGTCTGGCTGACGTGGTTCGCTCTTTCTCTCACCAGGTGGAAGCAACCACCTTGCTACCGATCCAAGGTCCAGGACACACACTGAAAGTAGGTGACTGGGTCGTGATAAAGAAGCACGTGAGGAAGTCGTGTCTGGAACCCCGTTGGAAAGGCCCTTTCCAAGTGATCCTGACGACAACTACCGCTGTGAAGTGTGCGGGGGTTCCCAACTGGATTCACGCCAGTCATACAAAGAAAGTGTTGTGTCCCACAGATGAGGAAGTTGAAGCGCTGAAACTGCCAGTACCTGATAACAAAGTGCAAAGCGCTGAGACAGAGCAAAACAGAACTAGAAGCGAACAGGCAGAAGTAGAGGAGAGAGAAATATTCTCTGAGGACGAAGCAACCGATTCACTTGGGGAAGACCAAGGAGAAACCTCAGACAGCGACGAAGCAGCTGAAGGCAACAAAGAGCCTGAAGCAGCTGAAGGCAACAAAGAGCCTGAAGCAGCTGAAGGTAACCAAGAGCCTGAAGCAGCTGAAAGTGACAAAGAGCCTGAAGAAAGTAACGGTGACAAAGGGCTCGAAAGAGGTGAAGAAGCAGGAGAGCCTGATCAGAGGAGGGCTTTCCCAGAAGCAGACGGTACAGAAAAAGAAAAGAAAAACGTGATTGACTCCCCAGGAGGAGGGGACACGGCAGAACAGAACGAAACTGTTCAAACTTCCTCAGAGGAGATAGCAGGTCCATCAAGTGGACACAGTGCAAAGAGAAAACCAAGTATATCACCAGTAAAAGTAAAGACTAGAGAAAAGTTGAACGACGGTGAAGGGCCAAAAGTGAAAGAGAAAAGAAAGGAAGTGTCTGTCGTGGTACCAACATCAAGTGAAGAGAAAGACTTGGCCAAAGAGGAAAGTACCAGTGAGGCAGAATCAAAGAGAGATGCAAAATTGAAAAGGAAAAGGATACCAAACAGGAGATACTCCGGTCCAGAATGGGCATATGTAGTCAATGACGATTGGACCGACGAATTTGTATCTCTTAGCCTCGAGAACGAAGAAGAAGAGATACCAATAGAAAAGAAAAGTTTTATGGACACTATTGACTGAAAAAAAAAAAAAACGCTGATAAATGACAATTGCTTGCTATAATCTAACGTGATACAACCAGCTGAGACAGTGCTAAACCGGATGAGACATTTGCTAACTTGATAAGACTTTGAAAACCTGATTGACTCTTAAACATGAATTGAGACAACGTTGCTAACTGGAAAAAAAAAAAAAAAAAAAAAAAAAAAGACTGAGTTATTGCCGAATTGAGACAAATGCTGCTATCCGATAAGTGACTGAGCTCCTGAAGAAAACTGTGTGAACATTGCGCTCGTTCAGCTTTGTAACTAATTGCTACATCGTTTTTTCTTTATAAGTGCTTCTAGCTCTCTGATTCTATACAGATCATGACACAAAACAGTAGAGTGAAATATTGTAAATATGCGTGTGTAGGCTTGATAACTGCATGTGTACTAATAATAATGGCAATAGTGCTTGCAACGCGTGGTAAGGGTGAGAATGAGAAAATTGATGCTTCTACTTCTGCTCCTGTTACTGTCACTGAACTAACCGCATTGAAAAGACTAGAATTAGATGAGAGACACTTGCATGATAAGAAGGAACTTTCGTAAAATGTTTTCTATCGCTTGCTAACAGAATATGTTGAGACTATGGATGCGAAAGATTGTTATGTGTGTACACAGATACCGACATCGGTAACGGAAGGGGTGACTTATCACCACATGCCTCTTACATATGGGATTACATGTAGTTTAGTAACTTCTAGATTTTATGGTCAAACTCACATACAGTATTTTTATTCAAATTATGATGTTACTTTTGCATATGTTCCTATAATAACGCAGCTAAGCCAGATTGCTAAAGATTGGGATGCTAAAATAATGAGGGAATTTTTCGAGCCAATGCAACCTTTTGAAACAGCTCACGCTCATAGGGAAAATCTTACCTGCTCGCTCACTGCAGTAGAAATAAGCTTTTTAGATCGCACAGATGATAGAAGGGCACAAATGAATGCGAAATTAGAAAAAGAGCTAAGTAAAGGACTTCAGTAGATCATTATGCTTTTGCCGCAATAAAAACACAAGGGAGAATAGCTTTAGATGCTTGGCATGTAGGGAAGTTTTGTATATATCAAGGTGAATCTTATTATGATAACATTTTCGTGGGAGCGAGTGAATGTAAACATACGTTTATCTTTAAGGCCAAATGGACATTCATGCTGAACGGACTTGACCCTGTCATACCGGGTGTATATTACATTTGTGGGCATAATGCCTATTATCGTCTTCCAAAGGGATGGTGGGGGAGATGTTATTTGGGTATAGTGTTCCCAAAGGTTTATCAACTGGATGACCTATCGGTGATTCCAAAGACGCCTGGATCTCATCGTATCCAGAAAAGAGAGACCGCAGCTGCTGTGGTAGGAGATATATTTGGAGCCATGATTCCTTCATTGGGAGTTGTGTTGAATTCCATCAAAATAAGAAAGTTGTCTACTATAGTGGATAACATGTTGACAAAGTTTTCAGGTGCTATAATCCTGATGGATGCTGAACTTGCAGCCGAAAGAGCTATGACTCTTCAAAATAGGCTTGCCCTAGACATTCTTTTAGCAAAGGATGGCGGCGTTTGCAAAATGCTTGGTGCGCGTCACTGTTGCACGTATATTCCAGACAACAGTGTGAAAATTAAAACAATGCTTGCAAATCTAACAAAAGAGAGTGCAGACTTGAAGGAATTGAAAGAACCAGGAGTGTGGGAGAAAGTTGGAAAGGGAATTGCTTCAGTGGGAAATTGGCTTGGTGGCATTTGGAATGGAATATTATTAAAAATAATACAGGGAATATTAATAGTACTGATTTGTATCTTTGGGATTTGGGGAATAAAAAGGGGAATAATAATGATCATGGCAAGAATTAAAAGAAGGAAGGAAGAGAAAATGATGAAAAGAATGGCAGAAGAATACAAAGCAAGAACAAGGGGAACTAAAAGGCAGAGAGAACTGACAGAATTTTAATGGAATAAAATTTGTGGGAATGGTTTTGTGTGATGACAAGTAGTCATCAGAGGAGGGATTGATGACGCAGAAATGAAGGTTTTACATTTATTAGCGCATAAACGTAGTGCAGCAATAATCAAGTGTGACTTTAACCGAACTAATAAAGATTGTACGGGGACAAATGTGCCCTCAGAGTAGTTCGCCAACATTTATAAGCGTGCTTTATATAACGTGATGTATTAGAATTGTACTAATCTGACATAACCGTAAACGTGTGCCATGATTTGCTTGTTTGAAATGTTTTAGCTTAGCATAACTTTAGTGGAGGCTTTGGCCTAGTTGCCTTGTCTCACGGTTTAGATGCTCGTATTTTTCCAATGTGCTAATAAAACGTGTATTCTTGCTTGAAGCTGTACTTTTCCAGTGGGATCGGTTCACATGCTTATCTTTAAGGTTTCGTGCCAGCCTGGCATCTTCTTCTTTGCTCCAAGGTCAATCTGCAGGTGCAGACAATGGACGCTCTGAAAGTGAGTTAATTGGTAAAATATGTTGCAACTTACGTTCCCGACTCCAAGGATAATGTATGCCTAGGTAGAAGCTTGTGAACTGTAGTTTTTGATTGGACAATTTGAAGCCAACCTATGAACTCTCCAATGGAAGACCCTACTGGACTTGAACTGTTGTCTATTTAAACCTGGTGCACAAGAAGAAAGCAGCCATTTTTTTTTTAGGACATGCGCCTTTACCAGCCCATTACCCGCTATTGCCGACTTCGTCATTTTGCCATCTTCTACGATGCCAATTGATGTTCGATGAGACTTTGATGCTTTCTCTAATCGAGAGAAAGAGACTTTAAGTAATTCTCGCCCTAGAGACTTTAACTTTGATTCGTCCCTTTGCATGAAGTAATAGTTTTGTCCTCTTTGCCGCTGTGAGGCAATTGCCCCGTCCACCCTGCCCCTTGCCCCCGTCCCATGCTGATGGAAACCGGTACCTGTGAGACGAAGACTTCCTTGAATGCTGATTGAATTTGGTAAATATGAAAGGAAATTGTACAATTGCATTGTGTTTCTTTTAGGTAACCAACTGCTGATTTTTTATAAGAGCCCTAGTTAGGAGTTTTCTAAATTAATGTTGCTAAATTGTTTTTGCATGAAGTCCCACATGCAGATGCTAATTTGAGGTTAGATGAGGATTCATATGTCGCACGATGCAATTTGAGACCTTGTTATGCTGACCAATGTATGCAATTAGCTCATTACAGATTATAGTTTTAGTGATTTGCATTGCTATTATCGAATGCATTGTTATTCAAATGCTGCATAGATTGCATCTGTTTCGCCGTTATGGACAGCTATTAATGTTCATTTACATATATCATTTGGTGTTGAGACACATTTATATTGTGCTAGCTTTGTTAATATAGGGAAATAAATTCATTAACTTTGAATAAACTGGTGTGGTTATTCGTGGCCGAAAGGTCATGGGTCGCCGAAATGTTTTCTGGATTAATTGTTAAATGTTATGTTGATCAGGGTATTGCTTATGTTCGTTATTGATTATTGATTTGATTAAATTGATTACTCTCGGGTGAAGAGAGCCCCACTTGGTCAAAAGATTCATCGACCTAAGAGCGTCCAGATATAGGTAAATTATTAGGTCGGAACGCTCTATCAGCTGTATACCTACTAAAAATGCACATTATCCTTCACAGTCCACTAAATGCACATGTACCTATGAGCCACGTGTATTTCTCATTTGCCATTTCACTTTTGTAAAGGGACATTATTTGATGCATTCTTAAGACATGATGTTCACTCTGTGGCAGACATCCACTTCACCTTATTACAAGTGCCATAGATTATAATGGACTTGTGACAGGGCTTAGCTTCAATGGGTACAGCAGGTGCAGTGGCATCAGGGTCCCGACACCTGATGGTCTCACTCAACCCTATTACTTCAAAGTTTCAAAGTTCAAAAAGTGCCTAGGGGCCAGTTTCCTTCCTTGCACTAGAATCCATGACACACTGGCTACACCACTGACTTGCAATAAAACTACGAGCATATCCGTCACGATTGTGGCTATTCTCCAGACTCTAAACCAGTCTTTGATTTGGCAGAAACAGTGTTCTGAAATGTGGCATAGAAATTGTGCAGTACAGTTGCAAGTTTCAATTTCGTACTACCACTTTAAGATGGTTCGGATTGTATTTCATTATATGTTTTATGTTGTTGTTGGTTTCAGGTTTTTGGAGATCCAGTGTGTATAGTGGCTCGAGCATGAGGGACTGTTTTAGCCTATTTTGTAAAATTATTTTATATTCTTTACATCGATATTTTCAGTGGTTTGTAGGTTGTATTTTTTATGTGCATGTTGTTTTGCTGCTTTTATGGTCTTAACAGAGCGAATAAAGCAATTTCCTACTGCCACTTCCCATACAGGTGTTAATAATAATGATGATAACATCGTTTTTGTGTGTAGCCCTTAAGGGCCCAGTTCTATCATTGCTGAGGACTATAATTAAAACGTATTATTTATATTTAATTTATTGTCACTAGGTTTAGCCACCTAGGAATGATTGAGTCTGTGATATCTGTCATAGTGTACATTCTTTAAGTTAACTTCTGGGTCCTATGTCAGATAGGTGCTTGGACAATATATGAAGGAACAAATATTGTGTCAAGAATATCGAGGACAAAAATATCCTGAAGGTAAGTTTCTAAGGGGAAAGTACATTTTCACTAAACTCCACATATATCTACCTTGATGATATATGTATATATCTTCAAGGTATGTAGATTTAGAGTCAAGAATAGTAAATCTAAACTTACTTACTCACACTCACCTTCTCCGTATTTGGTCCTCGATATTTTTGACACTATTCTGTCCACACAATATTTTTGTCACCAATATTTTTCTATGAGGCATCCTGCCAGTAATTTGCTAGATTGATTTCTGGGTAAGATGTAATGCAGGGTTTGTCTCATTCAGAAACAAATAGACCATTATAGTTCAAATCGACTCCTGCTATTCTATAATCTGAATCAGCGATGCAACACTGAGCGCTATACGTTTTTTTCAAATATATAAATACATATTTTCATTATTTAGTAGTAACCCATTTAATAGATGTATGGAAGTTCAACAGAGTCGAGCTGTATGATGGTGGAGTACAATGCTGGAGAGTAATCTTGTTCCGCAGTGTGATTCCGGGGTAAAGGTCATTTTGCACATCAAAAAGCAGAAAGGCTGCATCCCACAATGGTTTCGTGTAATTGGGGATTTAACGTATACATGAATATCCAGATGGACTCGATTGTCGAAAATCATCAATTTTAATCATACATCTTGGCTAGACTTCACAAATGATGCCAGAACCATTTCATTTCCTAATTTTTAACTGTGAAGACCCAGCAGGTCATCTCAGCATGGCTAAATACAGTCACTTTTGAGATTTTTCCAAACATGTCTAACTCGTCTGTGCTTGCTTGTGAAAGGTTGCTGGGGTGACACAAACTGTTCAAGCCACTGACCTTGTCCGCCTTGGGTGAGAGAATGGTTGTTTTCATATTGTGAAAGCAAAGCTGACCCGTATGACATCAAGGGTTTTCAAAACGCAGGGGGAAAAATTGTTGTAAGCATTGTTTAACAGGACAAAAATTAACACATTCTCAGCTTTTTATCTCTCGCTTTTAGACAGTTTGAGCAGTCTGTTTTCGAAAACATACTGTCTCTAATAAAATAAAATAATATCGTGGATCTGAGTCAGTCTCTTGTCTTGATTGGACGGCTTTCTTGAGTTGTTTTTCTTGTATCTTATTTTCCTCCTTCTTATTAAATGACTTTCATCCCTATTATTTGTTGGCCTACCTCTGGAGCATTTCTTCTTGACTATGGCTTAAGTGGATGACGTGTATTTCAATTGCATGCATTCAGGGAACTACGGACCATATTGAACAAAAAGGGGCGCATCAGAGCTAATGCGACGCTTTTTCTGCTCCTCCCTACCGCCACTTAACGACACCATGGTTGTGCGTATTTATAATATGGTGCACCATGGTGATCGTTAGCACAATTGTGTCAAAATGTTTTATGCTATTGTGGAGCTTTGCTACACTAGCATAAAAAATGATGGCGCTAGTGTAGTAAAGTGCAAGGAGGCCCATAGGTTTCTATGGGAGTGGCATTTTAAGACTGATTTGCATATGACAGGGTCCAAACTGGGATGGCATGGTGAGCAAAAGAACAGTGGATTAAACCCAGATCTGTGACTTGGGGTGAGTGGTTGAAAAGTTTCAGCACTCCGTCCATCATCCTTTTGTTTTGCTAAAGTTGCCCTAAGTGGTACGGGTATGCCCAGACGTGGTTCTCTTGCTCACTGTGCCACTGGATTAAAGCTAGCCTGATGAAGGGTGATACCCTGAAACTGGTCCCATGATGCTTGTTTCCGGTCCAGGGGGGACCTGGCTTGGCAGTTTGGGCTGGACTGTTCCCATAGGGCACCTGGTCAAGACTGATTTTCATATGGCTGGGTCCAAACTGGGGTGGCATGGTGAGCAAAAGAATGATTGATTAAATCCAGATCTGTGACTGGGGGTGAGTGGTTGAAAAGTTTCAGCACTCCATCCATCATCCTTTTGTGTTGCTAGTGTCATTTTAAAACCTGCTCTGAGCAGGCATTAAAAACGATGCCAACAAATGGCACAGTGAAATCTGTTATATGTCACTGGCCATTTCTGCAGGCCTCATAGCGCCAGAACGCCCCTTTCCATACATTAAACCTGGCCCAGGGATAATGTGGAGTGAGAGTTTACAAAGTGGTGCAAGGTATGCATTGCACCACTTTGTATTTTTGGCATGGGGAAAATGTCACTTCAGAGCCACCTTGGCATAAAAAAATGATGCAATGGCGGTGCTAAGGTGGCGCTAGGGGCTCTTAAATATGCCCTTACATTTCTTTTTCTTTTAGCACTCCATGGGAGGGTGTTTTTTTCTTGCTCTTTCCCTTGCATTTTGCTTACCCCACACCCCAACATATTTTTTAGCAGAACCAGCAGCTGCAGGATATGCTTATGCAGACTTATTTACTGCAACATGTTAAGCATTGGCCACCTTGGAACATTAAATTAAAAAGATGGGACCCATTTAATGCAATATGCACATGCATGTGTGCTGATGTATGCACATGTATGCCTTGCCACACTTGGCCACTGTAGAGTCACATTGCATGTGCGCGTACACATCATCACTGATTCTTTTGTTTTGGATGCTGCTGTTCAGCATCGGTAAACAAACATATTTTAATTTTTGCCAATGGAGAACAGCATTGGCAAAGCATTGGCAAAGACAATATATCTGCATTGCTTTTAAAAGGTGAGACCGATTGACTTTGTCAATGCTTGCCCTTTTTTTGATCTTGCATAAACACAGCTTTAACTGTCTTTGCCCAGACTTCTTGTTTCCAATGAGTGAGATTTGGGTCAGTCCCTTGCTCATGATTGGATGCCTTGGTTATCTATTTGGATTTTCACTTCATGATTCAAAGGCTTTCCTCCCTACTCTTGTGCTCTTCCTGCCCAAGAACATTTCAGTCTCACAGTATTTTGACTGATTGACTTTTTTTCCATCCATCTACAAATGAGTTTTTATCCATTTCAAGGTAACTGCCTATAAGTGTGCATGTGCATTGATACATTTACACTGTTTGAAAGACCCAGTCAAAATGGCTGTTATGGAAGGGCACCCATTCACCAAGGCCTTCTCTGAATAGGTTCATTCATATATTTCAAACATATTCAGAGGTGGCCATCACAGATTCCAGCCATTTTAAATATTTTTGTTATGTTTTTACAAACATATCCAAAAATGGTCACCACGGATGTGTGGGCATCCACAGCAGCTATCTCACACAAAAGAGCATTGCCAAATACAGTTTGTTTCACTGTCAAGGCTGATGGGCTTTGCCAATGCTTGTTTCCTGTGGGACACAGGATCTGGATTCAGCAAGTCAGTCAAACATGCACTTGGGTGGGAAGAGTGTATACACACAATCCACCAATGGCCTGATACTCACAAGGATTATAACTTGAGGATCCATTAGGGTTCAACTGTGTCAGTGCCCACACACATCCTTTTGAGGTCTGTCTAAAGACAGCATTAATTCATTCATTTTTAATATGGAAGCAGAATATTGTGGAACAGACTGTTGGAAAGTGGATTATTGTTAAGGGCAGGTAAGTACCTACACTTAGCAATAGGCCACAAACCCCCACTAGGTCCTGTCAGGTCTCAGTAAATTAATCCCAGCTCAACCCTTCGTAGCTTGGCATAACTTAGGAGACAGGTGTGTAAAGCATTTAAAAATCACAAAACAGTAATAAGTAAAACGGAAAACACAATAAAAATCCAACACCAATTTATAAAAATATATGATATTTTTATCTTTAAAACGACACTAAAAGGACAAAAATCAAATATAGGGAACCTGAGATATGAATTTTTAAAGAATAAATGTTTTTTAGCACATAGAAACTAAAATCGCCAATCTGTACATCTGGTCACACTTGACCGGGCAAAGTCAAAGTTTGAGGGCAATCGCGAAGGAGCCCTGCTCGGCTGCAGTGAGCAGGAGGCCTTGGTCAAAGTTTTACCTTCGGACTTAGGGCCTCATTACGAGTTTGGCAGGCCCGTGAACACCATGTTGGTGGTGACGGTCTTAACGCCAACAGGCTGGCGGAGCAGACTGCCAAATTATGAGTTTGGTGGCGGTGCACACAGAAGACCGTCATCAGTCTGCCGGCACCACCAGCCAGTACAGATCACGGCGGTTGTCTGGAGGCACAAACAGTCCGGCGGAGACCATGTCACCGCCGACCTATTAGTAGGTTGCACACTCCCAAGGTGACCGCCGCGTGACTCACCTGCAGGTAGCCATACACGTCCCAAGCCGCCATGGAACCCCAACTTGACATCATCCCGCTGCTCCTGCTCGCTGAAAGACAACAAAATCATCACCGACGAGGACAACAACAACCCTAAGTACACATACTCCCCTGATACATTTGTAAAATTTATAAATTGGTACAAATACATAACAAACCATAGCTAGGGGGGGAGCGAAGGGCTGCACTTACATGTAACAGCATAATGGCACACTCACATATTGCATCAAGGACACCCACACATGCACATCCCACACACTTTAGCCAGCACACACACACACACACACACACAGACACACACACACACCACACGTCAATACCACACATATATGCATGGGAACACAGCACAGGTCTAGGCTCACAGATTCCCATACAACATACAAACTCATAGCAACAACACAACTGCACTAATACAAATGCATGTCACACACTCACACCCAACACTGGCCAGGGACTGGACACACATACAACACACATGTACATCCATGTGTAATTGAACACACAGACCACCATCAAAAAGCTAGCAATTGACACACACATCACACACACACATTACATTAAACCTATTATGCCATGCACAACACACACAGACACAGTAAAAAATGCTCAAAGCAAGACATCACAACAAGAACGCCATAGCGACGATAGCAGCAGCACAATCATACATAGAAGGAGGCCATACTGGGACACATCTCGTGTTGAATAAGTCCCACAAAAACATGCCCACATGAACAGGTCCCATTTAGATCTCATGGAAATCAATACCAACAACAAATGTAATACACAGTCACACATATGGGTGAAAACAAAGCCTAAAAAGTCAACACTACTCCAAACACCATACAAGACACCAGCCAGCTCTGAGGGATACACACAGAAATAGTCACATACACACAAGGAGTGTTTTCCTTGGTCCCATTGGTAGGTAGACCTGTTGAAGATGTGAAACAGACAGTTACAGGTTGTAATGTGACATGTAGCACCACTTTTAACAGGTAGATATGCTTTGGGCCATATACGGATTGTTTTTGCTTGATCCCCTTCTGTGATAGTGACCTGCTTTCAATTATGAATAGCTGAAATTTGGGGTACAGACAATTCCTTTTGAAGTCACCTTGGCACTTGGCACTTCGATGTCTGTTCATTGACTCATATCTTGGCAGCAGTGTAGCGTGATATCTTTCATGGTACCTCCCAGTTGGCAATTCTTCATTGTTGAGTTAACAGACAGTTGCACAATATCAGGTGCACACTGACCTGCCCATCAGATTTGGTGTAATCATTCTACCTTGCCATATGTGACACGAGGTTACACCAAGAGAGCCCCCCCAGGTGAGTAGAGTCCAAAAGGTGATGGGAGGTAGAAGGGACAGAGTAGCAGAGGACACATTTGTAGCTCTGGGTTAGCGGTATTATACTAGCAGATGTCCATAGCATTGCTGTCATTACCACAGACTATACAATTGTGGACCATTCAGGTGAGTATACTCCATTATTTAGTTTACATGCAAGTCTATTTTCATTTTGGTACACTGTTCTGGTTAGTGCTGTCAATCCCTGTACTACCCACACCATACACAGACTGTTCCCCAGGTGAGTTAACTTCACATGTATGTTGTCAGACAGGGGTTTTCAGACAGTTGGACACAGGGGGGGTGAGTGGGTAGACTGCTGAGGTGGCAAAAGGTGATCAGTGAGCATGCATGACAATACATTTTGGTGGCATTATTGGTCTAATGACTTACCCGACTTGACTCCCCCAGGTATTCCAGTGAAGCCCTCAGGATGCAGAATGGCCAGGACCTTCTCCTCCCATGATGTGAACTGTGGGGGAGTAGGTGGGGGACCACCGCCAGTTTTGAGGACTGCCAGCTGGTGCCTGGATGACATGGACAGCACCTTTCCCTTGAAGTCATTCCACCTCTTTCTGGTTTCATCTCTTGTGCACGGATAGCTTCCTACAGAATTCACCCTTTCGACTATTCTTTGCCACATTTCCATTTTCCTCGCAATTGAAGTCTGCTGGACCTGGGCTCCAAAGAAGTGTGGCTCTACTCTGATAATTTTATCCACTCGTCATCTGCGAAATAGGGATATTTTTATGGTGACATGGTGGTGTTAGTCAACACAAAAATAGGATGCTGGGGTGTAGGTGCTGTGTGGTGAGGGGATGACGGTTAGAAGATGATGTGTAGAGGTGTTATTTTGTGTGGTGGGTAAGTTGGATATGTCCTATGTGAAAGTTGGAGAGGGGCCTAATTCATAGTACTGTGACTCTGATTTTGGGCTTTGGCTTCTATGTGTGGCGTTGTCGATACAAAGGATTGTGGTGTGTGAAAAGGTGTGTTTTATAGTGCAGTTTGTAGGTCTGTCAGGTGTGTGGATGTGTGATCTCCGACCGCCGCGGTTCGTGCCGCCATTGGAAAACCATGGAAGAACTGACATTGTGATTCGTGAGTATAAAAAAGTTCGGTGATTGGTTGACAGGTTGGCGGCGGTGGTGGTTGGTCTGCCTATTTCCTGCCCTCCAGAGTCCTGGCGGTGTTGGGATATTGGCTGTCTTTTGGCGGTCCTGGCTGTGTAACTCGTAATACGGCGGTCTGTGTGACCGCCAACATGGCGGTCTTTTGGTGGCCGCCACGGCGGGGGTCTGGCAGTCAGAACGCCAAACTCATTATGCGGCTCTTAGTCTTTTTCTTGAAGATTTTCTTCATCGGGACCAAGTCGCACGTCTGATCCGACCTCCCTGGAGCCCTCTTCGGACATGGTTGCAGGAGACCTCTGTGAAGAATTCTACATTCGGACTTAGATGTTTTTTTGTGACAGAAATCTTAGTCCGGGAAGAACTTGAAATTGAAGTCAACCTCCCTGGAGCCCACTTCAGATACGCTGCACCAGAAGCCTCAATCAACTTTTTATGTTCAGAATTAGAAATTTTTTGGGAGCTTTTTCTCTCCGACGACAGACGACCCTCCACAGCGTGCCATATTGAGTCAACATCATCAGATTGCCTTTCCACGAGCCTCCGGTGAAATTCTGGAAGTCTGGGGCTCCAGAGTTTTTCAGCAGGACGAACCTGCAAGTCAAGCTGGTTCATAGTCAAAGTAAGCCGGCTTAACTCATGACATAGGGTCAGTCTACTTACAAAGCTTTTTTCCAAAGTTGCTCCAAACTTCTGGATCTTCTTCCAGAAGGTCTTTGAAGGTCCTTTGGGGTTCCAGAAGCTCTGAGTTGCTCCTTGAGGTTCAGGACTCCAACTCTCATAATGCATCTGGTTCTTATCTAAAAATGACCACTGGTCACTGGTCAGCTCATCAGTTTCTTCAGGGCTTGATGCAGGGGACTCTGGTCAGCTATTTTTTACCTGTAGCAAACAGGGAGCCCCTTCTTGAAGCAGTAGAAGACAGGCAAAGTCGTTTTAGTCATGAAGCCCAAGTGTGCAGCTGGTGCAGTCCTTTAGAGTGTAGTGTCCAGGTGCAGGTCAGGGGTTCATCAGGGCAGGCTTTCTTTTTGTCTTGTTCCTTGTAGGGATCTGCGGTGTGGTGCAGCTCTGCCAATTTTATCCTTGCTCCTGGGGTGGAAAGCAGGGGGGGGCTTCTTGATCAATCATTTGCAGGCTACCACCCTCTTGAGTGGCCACTTCCTGGGAAGTGTGGCACATATCAGGGAGCAACATTCTCCCAAAATCCAAGATGGCAAAAAATTAAATCTCAGAGGTTAGGTCTGGCTGAACCCATCCACTGATGTGGCTAAGTTTCCCTTGGCACACCCCTTTCAAGCTCTCTCTTAATCTAATCAAGGGGCACCTGGCTGTCTGGGTTTGTAGTAAATGGGGGAGGTCCAGTGGGTGTCCCAAATGTCCTTCCCTCCTTCGAAGACCAGTTTGGCTGCTGTCCCCCATCCTCTTTCACCATCTGCTGAGGTAGATCTCCTCCCACCAGATGCTTCCTTTGTGTCAGCCCAGGCCACTTCACTCCTCATCTAGGCAGCCTGGCCAGACTGCCAGAGGCTGGCCAATCAGAAAAGTGCACTACAGAGCTGAAACTGGTAACTCCTAGAAAGAGTTCTAAAACTCTTTCTAGGTGCAAGCATTATTAAATCCAGTAGTAGCAAGTTGTTGGATTTATCATAATTTTAATTTTTTATTTGACACTAAACATGCCAGAGTTTGCTCCTTTCTATGGAAAACAAGACTTTTTTTTTTTTTTTTAAAGTCTCCCCTACGGAGCCCATTCACTACAATGGAGAAAATGAATTTGGATATTTTTCCCTCACCAGGACTTATAAAACATCTCTTATAAAGTCCCTCCTTATAGTTACACTGCACCCAACCCTGGGGGTACCCAGGAAACACCTTAGGGGTTACTTATATGTATCAATAAGGTAACTTAGGACTTTGGAAGTACTTTTAATTCCAAAGTCGAATTTGGTGTTAACTTTAACTTAAAAGCAGTCAGCAAAGCAGGCCCGCCTTTAAAATTGCAGTGGGCACCACAGCAGTGCACCTATGGGTTTACTACCTATGCTGGGGCCCCTAAACCTATATGCCCTATCATATACTAGGGACCTATAGGTAGGTTGATACAGCCAATTACAATTAGCCTAATTGGTATATCCATTTTAATCAAAGCACAGACCGCACTGCGACTGTTTGGCAGTGCCCAGGGCTCCATCAGAGTCAGAAAAACACCAGTATACGTGAACAAGCATTTGCAATGCAATCGGTCTCACATTTTCTTGAGATAGAGTTATTGGCATTGTAAATTCATAACCGGACTTTTTGTGTCACATAAATTGGTCAACCGTGCCTCATAATTTTGCCTTTTCCTGCAATATAATCCAGTGGACCCGCATTTAACTAAAGCACTTCCATTTACCCTCTTGCTCCATCTTAAATTATGAACAATTATCATATAAACCTTTACCAGAAATAAGCGTTTTGGCATTAAAGTGTAATGCTCAAAACACCATAACAAAAATATAATTTGACACGAATTGGAGGGTGAAAGGAAAGAGGGAGTCAGGAGTAAAGAGAGAGAGAACAAGTGGCATAATAAAGGTGCCACGGGCCCTGAAGTAGGAAAGGAAAATGGTTGACTGCAATTTTGGTAGGAAAATACAGCAGTAATTAGAGTTGAGTGAGATCCATAGGATTTTGGGCCCCGGTGCCACTGCACCTGTTGCTCCATTGATAACAAGGCCTCAGGAGGGAAAGTGGATAGGGCAGAAAAAGAGAAGCAAAAGGAATACAGCAGACAAAAGGAAGAAACAGAAGGGGTCGCAAAGGAATAAAAGCAGGAAGGGAAAAAAAGAGAAAATGAAAACACAACTAAGAAGAATTAGAGCAAACGTGTGAGACAAAAGAAAAAAGGGAAGGAAGCTAGTGAACGAAAGATAAAGAGGAAAAAATAATGAAAGGATTGTGAAAAGAAAGAGAAAAACGAACATTAGAAAAAATTTAGAGATAGTGAGAGAAGCAAGCAGCAAAAAAAACAGGGCATGTATGTACTAAAACATTACTGACAAGTAACTTGTGGCTTCCATATACAGACAGGAAAAAGAGGGATTTTTAGTAAAACGTGAATTGACAGATAAAGATAAGAAAAAACACCAGAGAAAGGAAAAAAGAAAGATCTAAAAAAGAAAAAAGTGAAAGGACGCATACCGAGTCAAAGAAACGTCAAATAAAAAAAGAAAAAAGAAAGAATGAAGGGAAGAGAAAAAATAGTGAAAAAATGAACGCCTGATGAAGAAAATGGAGAAGAAGCAAGGAAAGAAATAACCACGTTTTTGTGAGTTTAAAAGATTAGGTAGCAAGAGGAAGAGGGAAATTAAAAAAAGGGAGAGGAGTAGAAATAAACAGTTAAAGGAAAGAGCTGTTAACATGGATTTTAAGAGCTGGAAAGGGAAAAGTGGGAGAGAAAGAAAACATTGAGAGTAAACAGAGTAAAGGAAAGAAAGGAGTGAGAAAGGTGAAACAGACCCTAACAAATAAAGATGGCATCTAAGAATAGATTTAATTGACTCCCCCACATCCTCAAACAGAATTCGGAGTGCGGGGTACAGCAGGAGGTGCATTAGCAGAGTTGCATGTGAACCTCAATAGAGCAATATTGGGGCACTTCAGATCAGGATTGGGGGTATAGACAGAGCTGTGTCCCGGCCCCATTCTGGAATAACAGAAAGGCAGCAGGTGTGGAATGAGAAACGGAGCACTGTGTAATTCCTGGTATTGGAATAATGGGGCTCTGCAGGTTAGGGTTGAGGTGCACTGACAGAGTTGTATGTGGGCTACAGGACTGGAATAGTAACAGGCACACAAGGTCAAAAGTGAGGTATGTTAATGGAGCTGTGTGTGGACCCTATTATTGGCATGCCAGTGTTGCCAAGTTTTTGCCTAGAGGTGCCCTGGTGAAGCTGCGAGTGGGGCTCAGCATAGGAGTGGCATTGCCTCTAACCCACAGAAGTGAGGAGTCCTGAAGGGCGTGCGTGTGAGCCCCGGTGCTGAGAAGAAATGTGCACTGAATGCTAGAATTGATGGATTCTGGCAGATCTGTGGTGGTTCCCATCAACAGTGGCGTTGGATGTTAGACTTGAGGTGCACTGGCTGAGCTGTGTTTTGCTCTTTTGAGCCCAGTATTGGCTTGGCAGTGGGGCTGAATATTAGAAGTAAGCTGCTGTAATGGAAATTTATGTGAACGGGGTCGCATTATAAGAAAGGAAGTAACCTCGCCAGGGTAGAACTGAGGTGCACTGATGGATCTGTGCCCGAGGTCCTAGTACTAGAACAGCAGTGTGTACTAACTATAAGAACTGAGGTGCTTTGGCAGACACCGTGTGTGAGGTTCGGGCATGGCTGAGGAGCTTGGAGTGTGTGAACTGAGGTGCACTGATGGAGCTGCGTGCGAAGTCCCAGTACTGGAACAGCAGACTGTACTGACTGTAAGACCTAAGGTGCTCTGGCAGACAGCGTGTGGGGTTCTGGCACTGGCACAGTGTGTGATGGAGTTGCGAGTGTGATCCCAATATGGAGCAGAAGTGGGCACTGTCTCTGAGGATTGCGGAGCCCTGGTAGAGCTGGGTGAGGGATCCTGGCACTGGAACAGCAGTGGGCACTGAGTAATTAGAATGAGGTGATTTGGCTGAGCTGCATGTGGGTAGCAGAGCTGAAAGAGCAGGGATGCTATAAAAAGGTTTCCTAGGTGACATAAGGTTACATCTGGGGGCTGGGACTCTGGATGGCAAAGGCAGACAGACCAAATGTGAACAAGATAACAGCCTGATTTATAGCCTTGTTCACAGCTAAGCGCAGAAAGTGAGGTGCTCTGGTAGACAGTGTGTGTGGCGTTCTGGCAGGGATACAGCTGACGACTTGGAGTGTGTGAACTGAGATGCACTGATGGAGCTGTGCCCGAGGTCCCAGTGCTGGAGCAGTAGAGTGTACTGACTGGAAGAACTGAGGTGCTCTGGCAGACAGTGTGTGTGTGGAATTCCTGGCACTGGCATGGCTGAGGGCTTGGAGTATGTGAACTGCGGTGGACTGATGGAGTTGCGCTCTAGGTCCCGGTACTGCAGCAGCAGAGTGTACTGACTACCAGAACTGAGGTGCTCTGGCAGACAGTGTGTGTGGGGTTCCTGGCACTGGCGCGGCTGAGGGCTTGGAGGGTGTGAACTGCGGTGCATTGATAGAGCTGTGCCTGAGGTCCCATTACTGGAGCAGTAGAGTGTACTGACTGGAAGAACTGAGGTGCTCTGGCAGACAGCGTGTGTGGAGTTTCTGGCACTGACATGGCTGAGGTCTTGGAGTGTGTGAACTGCAGTGCACTGATGGAGTTGCGCCCGAGGTCCCAGTACTGGAGCAGCAGAGTGTACTGACTGCAAGAACTGAGGTGCTCTTGCACACAGCATGTGTGGGGTTCCTGACATTGGTGCGGTTGAGGCCTTGGAGTGTGTGAACTGCGGTGCACTGATGGAGCTGTGCCCGAGGTCCCAGTACTGGAGCAGCAGAGGGTACTGACTGCAAGAAATTAGGTGCTCTAGCAGACAGCATGTTTGGGGTTCCTGGCACTGGCACAGCTGAGGGCTTGGAGGGTGTGAACTGCAGTGCACTGATGGAGTTGCGCCCAAGGTCCCAGTACTGGAGCAGTAGAGTGTACTGACTGCATGAACTGAGGTGCGGTGGCAGACAGCATGTGTAGGGTTCCTGGCACTGGCAAGGCTGAGGGCCTGGACTGTGTGAACTGACGTGCACTGATGGAGCTGCGCCTGAGGTCCCAGTACTGGAGCAGCAGAGTGTACTGACTGCATGAACTGAGGTGCTCTGGCAGACAGAGTATGTGGGGTTCCTGGCACTGACATGGCTGAGGGTTTGGAGTGTGTGAACTGAGGTGAACTGATGGAGCTGAGAGTGGGATCCTAGAATGTAGCAGAAGTGGGCACTGTCTCTAAGGATTGAGGAGCCCTGGTAGAGCTGGGTGCCTAGGTTATAAACAATTACAAGCAATCCTCTGCCCTTGCTCTCAGCATCTAGCCAGGCACACTTGGTAAAGAAAATCCAAGCCAAGGAAGGGCGGGAGCCAGGCAGCTGAGAGAGGATGCAGAGAGCTCACAAAGACCAAATGTGACCAAGGTAACAGCCTGATTAATAGCTTTGTTTACAGATAACCTCAGAGGAAGAATGCTCTGCAAATGAAAGGGGAAGCTTCCCTGGACAGGAGCAGGAAAGAAAGTTAAAAAAGTGCCCTACAGGCCAGATCAAGAGGACAGAGCGTAATTATACAGTAGCTGGCCCCTGCTCCTACACAGAAGAAGGAGGGACAAAGGGGGTCATTCTGACCCTGGCGGCCGCCACCGACCACGGGAGCACCGCCAACAGGCTGGCGGTGCTCCCACGAGCATTCTGACCGCGGCGGTTCAGCCGCGGTCAGAAGCGGAAAGTCGGCGGTCTCCCGCCGACTTTCCGCTGCTCGGGGGAATCCTCCATGGCTGCGGAGCGCGCTCCGCAGCCATGGGGATTCTGACACCCCCTACCGCCATCCTGTTCCTGGCCAGGAACAGGATGGCGGTAGGGGGTGCCGCTGTGCCCCTGGGGGCCCCTGCAGTGCCCATGCCCATGGCATGGGCACTGCAGGGGCCCCCGTAAGAGGGCCCCGCAAAGTATTTCAGTGTCTGCTATGCAGACACTGAAATACGCGACGGGTGCAACTGCACCCGTCGCACTCCTGCAACTACGCCGGCTCAATTCTGAGCCGGCGTCCTCGTTGCAGGGGCATTTCCTCTGGGCCGGCGGGCGCTCTTTTGGAGAGCGCCCGCCGGCCCAGAGGAAATGTTAGAATGGCCGCCGCGGTCTTGTGACCGCGGTGCGGTCATTTGGCGGCGGAACCTTGGCGGACGGCCTCCGCCGTCCGCCAAGGTTAGAATCAGGCCCAAAGTGTCATGACTGACTACTAGCAAGAAAGGATTTTTAAATGCCACTGAAACTAACAAATGAAATAGCTGGAATCCCACAGAAGATGTATACTTAAAACTATACAAGAGATCGTCTGCTTACGCTCGACCTAAAAGTAGGCCAAATTATTACACAAGAAAGGAAATGCATAAAAATCACGTCATCTTTAATCTACGCTACTTCCATGCAACAATATTACAAAGCTTTACAACTTGCCACAATTTGCTACTTATGTGCATTTGGTAGGCACCTACAGAGAGCTCATGTGCCCTATTGTTCATATAGCTTGCATCCTTGGTAATGCCAGTGTGACTCAAAGTACAACTCTATTTCTCACTAAAATCCAATTATCTCTAACAGTCCAATGAGAGATAAACAGAAATCTGTGAACCCTTATCCAAAAACGTTGTTTTTCAGGGTGTGCTCACCCTCTTTACCTTGAATTTCTCTAGACGCACCTATCTTTCTCCCTCAGTCAGTGCTTAATTTGTGCTTGTTGTTTCCGGTGCTGAGCAGCGGCACTTATTTTTTAGGGCCCGGGCTTATTCTTCTGCCTAAAGCATGTGCTGTGAGCAATAGACACATATGGTAGGGACAGATGAAGGGAAAAACGAAAAAGTGTCACAATGGGAGAACGTAGAAAGCTGCAAAAGTGAGCTGAAGGAGCAGGGAGTGGCTGTAAATGGATTGAAGAGGCCCGAGATGGCTTCAGGATTACGCCGCCTCAGTATTCCGTGTTCCCACATTTAATTGCAGCAGCCGCGTGTTTAAGAGGAGGGCACCAACGCATTTTTATTTACAAATTAAGCACTGCCCTCAGTGCTCCTCAGCAGCGTGACAGACATCATCTCGTGGCCTTCCTCATGCCCTGGGTGCTCTCTTTACGCCGTCTCTCCTGATCCCCCCCTACAGAATGGCAGGTGCTAGATGGCATCCTAATCGAAGCCCTGGATAGTGCCCTATTGTAAAATCCAGGACTGCCCGGCTCCATGGTGGTAGCCGCTATTGACTTTGCCAATGTCGGAGGCTTCTAAACTTTGCCGACATTCATGTTAGAAGTATAGAAAACAATGAAAACATTGTTTTATTTACTTTCAAGATGGTCACTTGTTTGTTTGACGCAGCCTGCATTGAATGGCCATGATGCACCACTACATGTGGTGATGCAATGCATGTTCCAAACCACAAAGCAGAGGGCGTGTTGAAAGGATGAAAAGCAACGTTTTCATTGCTTTCTATATCAATCTACAGTTTTATCTGCCTTTTCCACACTCTGCCCACTTATTACTACCTTCCATTACTCTGCTCCACCCCCAACAACAATTTTCTACTAGCATTGGTATGCTGGAGCAGAACTGTTGAAGAAATACAAGGAAAGCTGAAGGAGAGTTAACAGAGCTTTAAGGCGTGGACCCTTTACTGAGAAACTGAAATGGCGGGTGAACCAGAGAGAACCTTAAATATTGGATGGTGGAGTAGGCCAGGACAGACCTGCGACTGAAGGAAAAGAATGAGCGTCATGGGTCCACGCCCGATCCAATGCTCCAGTAAATTGTGTTTGTAGCTAGAAGATAACATGACAGGCAACACATTTATTTTACTATGTATCACTGCGTGAAGTCTAACCCATGTGGTAGGTAGATACCCATTTTATGCTTGTCTACGGGGGCCGACAATTTTGCCAGTTGTCTAAGACCATTCCAGTTTTTGCCAAATATGGGAACCCCAACAACATGTTTGCACAGCCCTTTGGAAAGCATGGCAGCGAGGAGCAGGTGAACTTAATTCTCTGAAGTAATTTTATTTCTTGTGGTTCTCTACAGTCGAGTCCACTTTTGTGCAATAGCTAGATGTCTTTTTTATCAGGGACAACTTTTCTAGAGGCAGAAACGCTGTGATATTAGTAGATGGACATAAATAGTTTTCACCGGTGTCCACTTTCAAAGTTTCACACTTAGGCATGGGATCCTCCAATGGAGGAAGTTTCACCAGTGTCCACTTTCAAAGTTTCACACTTAGGCATGGGGTCCTCCAATGGAGGAAGTGTAATCCCAGACTGAAACTGAAATTAGGGGTGGGAGTAGCTCGCTTTGGTTTGCTGTCACATAATTAAGCAAAATTACGGCAAAATAAGGCGAGATTACGTGAGTATTGTAACCCATCATCTAGTGCTGGTTTGCAGCCTTGCATTCAAAATAAGCCTGAAGATGCATTTTGCACGGAGAAAATAGAGCTAAATGTAACAGAACACGAACACCAGCAAAAGCTCACCTTCACTAAATTTGCTGTTCCTGTATTCCAGCGGTTGGATTTTTGTGCCTAATTACTCATAATTACACAAATGAGAGTATTGACGTAATTTTGGTAATTTCACATCAAAACAGTAATTTGAAATTATAGAAAATGCTCTGATTTGCATATGGCAGGGTCTGCACTGAGGTGGCATGGTGTGCAAAATAACGATGAACTGGGGTGCCGCCCCAGTACTTACCAGTGACTGAGATTAATTCAAACACTCCAGTCATCCCTTTTTTGCATATTCTAGTGTGGCACTCTAGGTGGGACAGGTATCCCTAGAACTGGGTCTCATGCACACTGTGGCACTTGAACCAAGCTATACCTGGCTGATGAGCCCTAATTAGGGTGGAACTGGTCCTGGGTTACTTGTGTTCCATTTCAAGGAGGACTTGACCGGGCAGTTCCGGCTGGACTGCTCCCATTGGAGCAGGGTCAAGACTGAATTGTTTATGGTTTGGTCAAAACTGAGGTGGCATGGTGTTCAAAATAACAATCAACTGGAACGCGGCCCCATTACCGTATCGGAGATTGATTCAAGCATTCCATCCTTTTTTGTATACTTCACTGTGAACCATGGAGGAGAGCACATACATCCATGCCAGCAGGGCTGTAATGCAGGCCACAGGAGCCTTTGCAGTAATGTGAGCCTTTAATGCTTAAAGGACCCCCAGCCCTTTAGGGGCCATTCTATTAGCACAAGGCCAATTAATATTTGTGAGCAATGGGAGACTCAGGGACCCCTCTTTACATTCAGCAGGAGGCCACCATCATTTTTTGTTATACCACTGCATGACAGTAAATGAGTCCTGATTTTGAAGCACCTGCTGATCCCATAGAGCCCACACTGCTCACCTGTCTGCCATAGAGTTCTAGATTAGCCCCACAATCCATGATAGTCCTGGGAGTAGGGAGTACAATTAGTTCGGCCAATATATCTGAGTCCTGACCTGAAGATGCACTCGCTAAACTAGGGGTGCCCAGTGTGGGCCCATGACAGCCTCAGCCATGAAAGATTTTCAAGATAGTCGTGTGGGATAAATATGCATATAACTGAATTAAATGGAAATAATTTTCCAATCAAGTGATATACTGAAAATCACTACTTCTACTAAAGGAATTAACCACAGCTGGCATACAGCATTTCTGATAATAACAGCCTGCCCAGCCCTTGCATTGTTTTCATTTTTGACAAACTGCACGCTGCCCCAACAGCGAAACAAGACCAGCAGTGACTCACAACTCTCAGTTGCTAAACCCGAAATGAAGGTTGCATGTCTTTCTTGATATACACAACTGAAATTCTTCAGCTGAGTGGAATAACAATACTCAGAGAAGAAAAATGGGCATGTGCATTGTTTGATTGCCTGTTGTGCGGGTGGTTGTCCTCATTATAAAAACTGGCAATGTGTGAGGCCAAGGGCAATTAGTGGAACAGAAGACTAAAGGTATTTGCCAAGGATCACGAAGAACACTGAGAAGTCCCACAGTTAAAATACAGGTAGTTCTGACAGTTTACCTTGCTCCAGGCAGGAAGTACACTAAATAAATCTAATGGTTACAGCTCCCACCGCTCCCACAATCCACCTCAGTCCTGGCCTGAAATATTCCCAGGAAGGTTAATAGTTACATCGCCTATATTTACCTTAATTGTGTGACATAGGACCTTAACTGGTACTGATTGTTAAAGCTGATACACCGTTGTCAATGTGCCTCCCTCAGACGAGGCTTGAAAGACGATTGGGGAGCATACTAATCCGCCAATGAAACCTCTCTGTGACCATAGTTGTCCAAAGTCATGCACAATCCCAAACCCGTATTGACTATCAGTGTAAATGGTGACTTTCATCAATGCAGACAATTGACATGCTCTTGTAAGGGCTACAAGTTCTGCTACTTGTGCGGAATAGACTCCTTGAAGCCAGCCCGCTTCCAAGACACCTGTTACAGTACATACAGCATATCCTGCTTTCAAAATCCCCATCCCATCTCTTAGACATGAACCATCAACAAAAAGAATTTGGTCATTTTCATCAAGTTTAGTATCCTTGATGTCCGGTCGAGGTTTTGTGCAAAATTCAGTCACCTGAAGGCAGTCATGCTCGACGTCTTCAGCGTTCTCAATTTCAGCATTTTCTCCAGGAAGCAAGGTAGCTGGATTCAACGTAGTGCACCTTTTCAGCTGCACATTCGGTGAGCCCAGAATTATCGTTTCATACCTTGTGAGTCTTGCTCCAGTCATGTGTTGCGTTCGGGAGCGGGTCAAAAGTATCTCAACTGAGTGAAGGACCATGACTGTTACTGGGTGTCCCATCACTATTCCTTCACTCTGAGTGAGGCTGATACCAACTGCTGCTACGGCGCGCAAACACCCTGGGAGTGCTGCTGCGACCGGATCCAAAGTAGCTGAAAAATACGCTACTGGTCTGTTTACGCCACCATGGGCTTGGGTCAAGACAGACAAAGAACATGCATCACGTTCATGACAAAACAATGTGAAAGGCTTCGTGTAGTCAGGCATACCTAAAGCTGGAGCCCTGCACATGCATTCTTTCAGTTCAACAAAAGCATCCATCTCGTCCCCTTTCAACTCAATTTCATCCAAGGCATCCTTTTGAGTCAATTTCAGTAGGGGCTTCGCTAGAGACGAAAAGTTGGGAATCCACTGGCGACAATATCCCACCATTCCCAAAAACTTCCTCACCTCCTTCCTTGTCTTAGGTGGACTCATTTGGAGTATACTTGTAATTCTTTCCTTCATTATTCTCCGTGACCCTTTCTCTATTTGGTGACCCAAGTATTTCACTTTCTTCTGACAGAACTGTAATTTGGAAGGAGACACCTTATGTCCATTCCTTCCCAAATGGTTCAACAGAGCAATGGTATCGCTGTGCAGCCATTTTCCGTTTTGGATGCAACCAGTAAGTCATCAATGTACTGTACTAGAATTGACTCGAATGGCAATTCTAGTTCTTCCAAATCTTTCTTTAGAATTTGATTGAATATTGACGGTGACTCAGAAAACCCTTGAGGAATTCGACACCAACTGTATACTCTGTCTAGGAATTTGAAACAAAAGAGGAATTGGCTGTCCTCATGAAGAGGCACAGAAAAGAATGCTTGTGACAAATCGATGACTGAAAACCATTCAGCATCGCAAGGGACCTGGAACATTATCACAGCTGGATTCGGTACTACTGGGCAGCACTTTATTATGATGTCATTTATTTTCCTCAAATCCTGCACGAGTCGGACTTTCCCACTTGGCTTTATTAGTCCCATTATCGGTGAATTACATGGGCTGCTTAACACTTCTTTCAGTACCCCCTGCTTCACAAATTTGTCAATAAGTTGGGCAACTTTCATGAGAGTATCTTGTGGCATGTGGTATTGTGGGGTCTGGGGAAAGATCGCATTGGGCTTTACCATCACTTTTACTGGTTCCACTCCTTTCATCAATCCCACCTCTTTCCCTGTCATGTCCCACACTTCCTTTTCGACTGTTTCCCGTAGTTCTGCTGGGATATCTTCTTCAGTTATCATCGGGAAAAGACAAATCAGAGGATACTCTTCGTCGACTGTTTCCATCTCATCCCCCTCTACACTGTCCTCGTCTTCCCCATCATTGCTCGTTTGTATTGTTATTCCTTCGTTCGAACACATTATCGAACAACCCAATTTGCACAATAGGTCTCTTCCTAACAGTGCTATCGGGCTTGAGTCACACACCACAAACTGATGTACCCCTTGATAGTTACCAATGTTGACTGGTACCGGATCTGTAATTGGGTTCGTCAGATGTCTGTTTGCTACTCCCACCACTTGAACTGTCCTCCCTGAGAGTGGTAAATTTGGTACTTCACTGCTTTTAACTGTTGAACGTGTGGCTCCCGTGTCAACCAAGAATGAGACACGATGCCCCATTACTCTTCCCTCTACGTACGGACCCCTTTGATCAACTTCCAAGGATGCCGCAAGCACACAATCTCCTTCTTCTCCTGAACTTTCACTCTCCCATACATTGTTTATTCCATTCTCACTGTGTAATGGGAACTGTTGTACGGTGCCATTTGTACTCATTACCTGACCCGATACCTGTGGAGGAACCATCACTTGCTGCTGACTCATTTTTGCCAATGGTATTTGCATTTGCTGATTAGGTACCATAGGTAACTGCTGTTGCATTGGCTGCATCTGCGTCATCTGCATACGGGGCATCTGCATCTGCTGCGGCTGCGGCTGCATAGGTTGTAATCCCTGCAATTGATTTATGGTCTGAAAATTTGAGTTTGGACCTCTCATTTTCGGTCCTCTCATGGTTTGAAATGCATTGACATCATTGTTTTGCTGACCAACACCTGCACCTGCACCTGCACCTGCACCTGCACCTGCACCTGCACCTGCACCTTCCTGCACCACCATCGGGCACTCGCGTTTCCAATGACCTACGATTCCGCACGCGTGACACGGCATCACCTTCTTCATTGCCTGCACACCCGTCACAACAGTGTTCAAATCCGGACCATTATTCACAAAACCTCCTCTGCCTCTGCCTCTGGCCTGTGGTTGAAACGCCATGTTTCCCTGGAACTGTGGCTGCGGTTGCGAAACCTGCTGTTGGAACCCTTGCATCCCTTGTAAACCTTGCAGACCTTGCAAACCTTGCAAACCTGTTTGAGCTGCCTTAAGCTGCATCATCATCACCTTTTCTTTCAGCCTTTTCTGTTTCACTTCAATTTCGTCGCTACAGTATTTCGCATAAGTCAAGACCTCATCAATCGGTTTCGACTGCCAGCAAATCAAATGCGACTTTATCATCTGACTTATCTCTGGTCTCAGCCCTTCCACAAATCTGAACACAAAATGGAGCATGTCCTTCGCCTCAATTGTTTCCGTGCCACTGTAGTCCTTGAACGCCTTCAACAACCTTTCATAGTAACTATGAATCGATTCTTTAGCCTCTTGGGCAGTTCGATCAATTTTCTGCCAATCCACATTTTTCGCGGCAACTTTCGTCTTCAAATGCTCGATCACCTTATAGTACAAGCTAATCACCATAGGTGATGGTGCACCCGTCTCTCTGTCCCTCTCTGGTTCACTTGTCGGCCAACCTACCGCTCTTTTGCAATCCTCCCACAAATCTGCCGGAACCACAATCTCAAACAGAGTGTTCAGGTCTTCCCAGAGACATTTCGCAAGCTTCACAAACCTATCAGTCTGCTGATACCATTCAATCGGCTTCTCCCTCAGTTTGGGAAAATCGTTCGTAAAAGACTGAATGTCGCTTCTGTGCCATGGTACATGTACTAATTTTCCGCCTGCTGTCTCCCTCATTGGTAACATTGTTACTGTATCGCTACTCTGCGGTCTTTTCTCATTGTGCTCTGTAGCACTGTCCCTCCTCTTATCCTTCCTTTTTACCCACCTGCCTTCCCACTTGTCTAAGCACCTCCACACTTGTGCACTCTGCAACAATTCTCTAAGGTGTGCCTTCATGCCTGCTGATCTCATGTGTTCAAAATCTGTGGTCCCAAAATCCAACCTATAGCTCCTGCTCAAGTGTTTCGTCTTGCCTATGTCAATCCCATTTCTGTCCGCTACTTCCTGCAAACTTTTATGTACCTTGTTTACTTCCTTCGTGATCTTTGGACATAGATACCTCAGCTCCTCTTCCGTGTAGGACTCTAACCTGTTCACACCCATATTCCCTTCCACCAATTCTTGTGCTTCCATGTTCAGCCTCATCCTATTCAGGTAATCTTCTCCTTTCCCACTGTCTGAACTTTGTGTGGAATTCAGACTGTTGAACCACTGGGTTAGCTGTTGCGCATTTACTCCCATCAGGGTAGCGTTCACATCGACTGCCATCGATGGCTGCGGCAACTTTTCAGTGTTCGATGTGAGGGGTATTATCAGTGGGGGGCTTGACCTCACCAGTGTTGACTGAGCACATATGGGACTAAACTCCATCAAGGATCCAGACCCAGTTGGCTGAGCCGCTATCGGAGTTATCCCTGGAGTGTTTTCTATGCACCTTCTTTCTGTCCCATTCTGCAGCATTGATCCCTGACTGCTCAGACCCGAATTAGGCTGACTATACAGAGGTACCGCTGGACCTACAGTAATGGGTAAAGATATCGCGTCCGGATTCTGTCCATTCCCCATGTTCTGAGGCATGTTCATTCCCACACCATGGGTCATCCTTGCCGGCATGCCCATCTGGCTCCCCGTCATTTGAGCATATGCGTTTCCTCCCTGCATCTGCTTTTGAGGCATCAAAAACTGAGTTGATTCAGCTTGTGCCATTGTTTGGTTGTAACCATTCTGTACACCCCTTATGGTTGGATCTAGGATCATTCCCGCACCGTTATCACTATTGTAGTACCCTGGCATCTGCGGCTGATAATTTTCTGCTGGTCTTAACACGGGCACATCTGGATATATTCTCCTGACCTGCGGTATCTGCGGGGTGAATAGCAGACTCGGGTCCTTAGATCCCGATGACTCTCCTGAACTCTGGTGTTCACTGTTCTGTGCCGATGCCGGAGGGGCAGAACTGGTACTTGGACCTTGTCCATTTTCTGCATAAGGTGGTGGACGGTCGTTCAGCAATTGCATTATTAACTCCTCATCCTCTAACTCCTCTTCTCTTCTCAACTTTTCCTCATCCTCTCTATCCTTCGAACACTTCCTGTCTGTTTTACAGGTAGCTTTCTTACCTGTCTCCTCTTCATCCTTAGTAATTGCGGGAAACAATTTTATTCCCTGCAATACATCTGACCTCCACACCTTCTGCGCATTATCCCACCTAGCATCCGCTAGTGTCTTTTCTACCTTCCTCATCCTTGTTTCAAACTTGTTCTTCTGTTGCTGTCTAGCCATTAATTCCCAGATTGCTAGAGCCTCAAACTGCGCTGGCCTTGGAGGCACCTTCATGTCGTACATCGCGAATCTCAAATTCTCTAGGATCCTTATATTGAATGTCCCATGTATCGGGAACGCTACGCTCCCATGTTTCTCTGTTAACTTGTGCCATTGCTTTAGCCAAAGGCACGGAGCTACCCCCTTCTCTTCCATTACAATGTAAGCCGGTGTACCTTCGGGCGGCGTCTCTTCTCCTACGCTCGCTTTAATGTAAGACTCCCCCTTCATCGCACTCCTAAACGCTTTAAGGAATTTCATTTTGTCGTCTTTTATTTCACCAAGTTTATAGTCAATAGGTCACTTTTATTCCACAAAGTTTGTAATCAATAGGTGACTTTAATTCCCGGAATACTCTTCACCTGCCTTTCCCCTTCCAATCGAGTGCCGCGGACTGCGTCCAATCCGTGCGCGACCCTTCTCTGCAACCAACCTATCCCAGCGCGGCTCTTAGTGACGTCACACTAACACACACTGCGGCTGACAAAGCCTTGCGGCTAGTCTTCCTTCACTCACCCCTTTTCGTAACAACTTCTGCATATATTGCGAGCTACCAAAAATAAAACAGATCTGTCGGTTTACTACAGGAAGGATAACACAGTCGCTTCAGGACCTTAGGGACCTTTCACTAGCCTCGGGACCTTTCACTAGCCTCTGGCCGCTATTCCGTCTTTCTCAGTCCCCACATTCGCAAGCAAATCTGACCCGCAGACCTACTCTCAACTTGTCAATGATCTGTTCTAGTGCACTTAGAATCTTGTCAAAGCCCGAAGTCTCTTTCACTCCCTAACACACGTACCCAACTCGTTGACCACGCCCGATCAACCTACTAAACCGCCCAGACCACAACATGGATCAACATACTCCGGAGTCTCTTGACCTCGCAGGGCCCGTCTCAACAACAACAACCACGTGGACCTTTTTATGCACAAAGCGCCACACGCACATGAAGTTCGACGACTTCCCTACTCTCACACTCGGAGCCGCACCTCCGTTGTTTCTATGAAGTTCGACGACTTCTCTACTTCTACACTCGGAGTCGCACCTCCGCTATCCTTAAAAGAAATCCTCGCAACCTTTTCACACACCCTGCGGCAATAAGCTGTGCAAGCGCAAAACCCTAACTTCACTCATACCATCACTAGTACCGCCAACGCTGATCCCACACCTCCGTTCTCTCCATTCGCTAGCTCCGAGATCCCGGGAAAGTCGCGGTGGACCTAGCCCATCATCATTCTGTCAATCAGTTTTATCCAAGAAAAATCTAATCCAACTTCTCGAGTGGGGTCTCAAAATGCGTAACCGTTAATTCAACACCATGTACTCTAATAGTACAGGGTCCCAAAAGACGAAACCGTCCTCTGCTACCATCTACTGATAGAGCGGAACGTAGTAATAATTTTACCTGCGTTCGGACGCTCTTTAGGCCGATGAATCTTTTGACTAAGTGGGAACTCTCTGTACTCTTATATCGATCAGTCACATCAAATCAATAATCAATAACGAACGTAAGCAACACCTTGAAAAACATAACACTTTACAATTAATCCAGAATACATTTCGGCGAACCCTGACCTTTCAGTCAGGAATAACCACACCAGTTTATTGCAAAGTTAATGAATTTATTTCCCTATATTAACAAAGCTAGCACAATATAAATGTGTCTCAACACCAAATGATAAACATAAATGAACATTAATAGCTGTCCATAACGTCGAAACAAATGTAATCTATGTAGCATTTGAATCACAAGGCATTCAATAATGGCAATGCAAAGCACTAATACGATAATCTGTAATGGGCTAATTGCGTACATTTAGTCAGCATAACAAGATCTCAAATTGCATCGTGTGGCATATGGAATCCTCGTCTAACCTCAAATTAGCATCAGCATGTGGGACTTCATGCAAAAACAATTTAGCAACATTAATTTAGAAAAACTCCTAACTAGGGATCTTACCAAAAATCAGCAGTTGGTTACCTAAAAGAAACACAATGCAATTTTACAATTTCTTTTCATATTTACCAATTACGATCAGCATACAAGGAAGTCTTCGTCTCACAGGTACCGTTCTTCGGTCATCATAGGACGGGACAAAGGGACAGGGGTGAACGGGGCAATTGCCTCACGGCGGCAAGGTAAAACTATTACTTCATGCAAAGGGATCAAATCAAAGTTACAGTCTCTAGGGCAAGAATCATTTAAAGTCTCTTTCTCTCGACTAGAGAAAGCATCAAAGTCTCTCAAAATGGCGTCGCAGCAAAATGGGCCATAATAGCTACGAAGTCTGCAAAATGGCGGGTTGTCCAAAATGGAGAGAGAGCTTTCCTCTCGTGCACCTGGGTTTTATAGACAACAGTTCAAGTCGTGTAGGGTCTCCATTGGAGGGTTCATAGGTTAGCTTCAAATTATCCAATCAAAAACGACAGTTCTCAAGCTTTTACTTAAGCATACATTATCCTTGGAGATGGGTACGCAAATCGCAACATTGTCTCCCAATTAGCTCATTTTCAGAGCCTCCATTGTCCGCACCTGCAAGTCGACCTTGAATTTAAGAGAAAATATGCCAGGCTGGCACGAAACTTTAAGATAAGCCTGTGAACAGTTTCTGTGGAAAAGTACAGCTTCAAGCAAAATACACGTTTAATAGCACAGTGGAAAAATACGAACATCTAAACCGTGAGACCAGGCAACTAGGCCAAAGCCTCCGCTAAAGTAATGCTAAGCTAAAGTATTTCAAACAAGCAAATCGTAGCATACGTTTATGATTATGTCGGATTAGTGCAATTCTAATACACCACGTTATATAAAGCACGCGTATAAATGTTGGCAAACTACTCTGAGGGCACATTTTGTCCCCGTACAATCTTTATTAGTTCGGTTAAAGTCACACATGATTATTCCAGCACTACGTTTAAGCGTTAATAAACCAAAACCTTCATTTTCTGCTTCATCAATCCCTCCTCTGATGACTACTTGTCATCACACAAATCATGCCCACAAATTTTATTCCATTAAAATTCTGTCAGTTCCCTTTTCCTTTTAATTCCCCTAGTTTGCGCTTTGTATTCTTCTGCCATTCTTTTCATAATTTTCTCCTCCTTTCTTCTTTTAATTCTTTCCATAATCATTATTATTCCCCTTTTTATTCCCCAAATTCCAAATACACAAATTATTACTATTAATATTCCTTCTATTATTTTCAATAATATTCCATTCCAAATTCCCCCAATCCAATGTCCCACTGAAGCTAGTCCCTTTCCAACCTTCTCCCACACTCCTGGTTCTTTCAGTTCTTTCAAATCTGCACTTTCTTTTGTTAGATTAGCAAGCATAGTTTTAATCTTCACACTATTATCCGGTATATAGGTGCAACAGTGACGTGCACCAATCATTTTGCAAACGCCTCCATCCTTTGCTAAAAGAATGTCTAAAGCAAGCCTATTTTGAAGAGTCATAGCTCTTTCCGCTGCAAGCTCAGCATCTATCAGGATTATAGCACCTGAAAACTTTGTCAACATGTTATCCACTATAGTAGACAACTTGCTTATTTTGATGGAATTCAACACAACTCCCAATGAAGGAATCATGGCTCCAAATATATCACCTACCACAGCAGCTGCGGTCTCTCTTTTCTGGATACGATGGGATCCAGATGTCTTTTGTATCATCGATACGTCATCCAGTTGATAAACCTTTGGGAACACTATACCCAAATAACATCTCCCCCACCATCCCTTTGGGAGACAATAATAAGCGTTATGCCCACAAATGTAATATACACCTGGAATGACAGGGTCAAGTCCGTCCATCATGAATGTCCATTTGGCCTTAAAAATAAACGTATGTTTACCCTCACTCGCTCCTACAAAAATATTGTCATAATAAGATTCACCTCGATATATACAAAACTTCCCTACATGCCAAGCATCTAAAGCTATTTTCCCTTGTGTTTTTATAGCAGCAAAATCATAATTATCTACTGAAGTCCTCTTATGTAGCTCCTTTTCTAATTTCGCTTTCATTTGAGCCCTTCTATCATCTGTGCGATCTAAACAGCTTGTTTCTACAGCAGAGACTGAGCAAGTAAGGTTCTCCCTATGAGCATGAGCCGTTTCAAAAGGTTGCATTGGCTCGAAAAATTCCCCCATAATTTTATAATCCCAATATTTTGCAGTCTGGCTTAGCTGCGCTATTATAGGAACATAAGCAAAGGTAACATCATAATTCGAGTAAAAATACTGTATGTTAGATTGACCATAAAACCTAGACATTACTATACTACATGTAATCCCATATGTAAGAGGCATGTGGTGATAAGTTACCCCTTCCTTTACTGATGTCGGTATCTGTGTACACACATAACAATCCTTCGCATCCATAGTCTCAACATACTCTGTTAGCAAGCGATAGAAAACGTTATACGAAAGCTCTTTCTTATCATGCAAGAGTCTCTCATCCAATGCCAGTCTTTTCAAGGGTGTTAGTTCAGTGACAGTAACAGGAGCAATGGTAGAAGCCTCAATATTCTCACTTTCACCCTTTCCATGCATTCCAAACACAATTGCCATTATTATTATTACGCATGTTACTACCAAGCCTATACACACGTATTTACAATATTTCTTTCTATTGTTTTGCGTCATGATCTGTATAGAATCAGAGAGTTAGAAGCACCTCCAAATGAAACTACTTAGCAATTCAGTTACAAAGCTGAACGAGCGCAATGTTCACACCGTCTTCTTCAAAAGGCCAGTCACTTATCGGTTAGCAGCATTTGTCTCAATTCGGCAATAGCTCAGTCTTTACCAGTTTAGCAAATGTCTCATCCGGTTTAACAATGTCTCAGCTGGTTGTTTTCTTTCACGTTATATTGTAGCAAGCAATATCATTTATTCTTTCAATCGACAGAGTCTCTGAAACTTTTCTTTTCTATTGGTATCTCTTCTTCTTCTTCGTTCTCGATGCTTAGAGATACAAACTCGTCAGTCCAATCGTCATTGACTGCGTATGCCCATTCAGGACCGGAATACCTCCTGTTTGGTATCCTTTTCCTTTTCAATTTTGCTTCTCTTTTCGACTCTGCTTCACCGGCACTTTCCTCCTTTGCCAAGTCCTTTTCTTCACTTGACGATTGTTCCACGACAGTCACTTCCTTTCTTTTCTCTTTCACTTTCGGCCTTCCTCCCTCGTTCAAACTTTCTTTACCCTTTTCTTTTACTGGTGAGATACTTAATCTCCTTTTTGCACCGTGTCCGTTTGATGGACCTGCTGTCTTTTCTGTGGAAGCTTGGACTTTTTCGTTCTGTCCTGCCTCGTTCCCTCCTTCTGGGGAATCAATCACGTTCTCTTTTTCTTTTTCTGTATCGTCTGCTTCTGGGAAAGCCCTCCTCTGATCAGGCTCTCCTGCCTTTTCACCTTTTTCGAGCCCTTCGTCACCGTTACTTTCTTCAGGCTCTGTATCACTTTCAGCTGCTTCAGGTTCTTTGTCACCTTCAGCTGCTTCAGGCTTTTTGCTACCCTCAGCTGCTTCAGGCTCTTTGTCACCTGCAGCTTCTTCGTCGCTGTCTGAACTTTCTCCTTGGTCTCCCCCAAGTGAGTTGGTGTCTTCGTCGTCGGAGAATATCTCTTTCTCTCCTGCTTCTGCCTGTTCGCTTCCAGTTCGCTTCTGTTCTTTCTCAGCACTCGGCACTGTTTTATCAGGCACTGGTACTTTCAGCGCTTCAACTTCCTCATCTGTGGGACACAGCATCTTCTTTGTGTGACTGGCGTGAATCCAGTTGGGAACCCCCGCACACTTCACAGCGGTAGTTGTCGTCAGGATCACTTGGAAAGGGCCTTTCCAACGGGGTTCCAGGCACGACTTCCTCACGTGTTTCTTCACCACGACCCAGTCATCTGCTTTCAGTGCGTGTCCTGGACCTTGGATCAGTGGCAAGGTGGTCGCTTCCACCTGGTGAGAGAAAGAGCGAACCACGTCAGCCAGTCCTTTGCAGTAGTCTAACACCATATCATCTGTAATATTCAAAAGCATGTTTGCGGGAACTGCAGGAAGTCTCATAGCCCTGCCCATGAGAATTTCGTGCGGAGACAATCCAGTTTTTCTATCAGGAGTGTTTCTCATTGACATTAGCACTAAAGGCAATGCGTCAGGCCATTTCAGATTTGTCGATGCACATATTTTTGCCATTCTCGATTTCAGCGTACCATTCATCTGCTCCACCAGTCCTGAGGCTTCAGGGCGATAGCTACAGTGCAGCTTCTGCTCAATGTTCAGCGCTTCGCAAAGTAACTTTATCACCTCGTTATTGAAGTGACTTCCCCTATCTGATTCTAAAGAGATCGGGAATCCGAAACGTGGTATCAACTCCCTCAACAATAGCTTGGCAACTGTAAGGCTGTCGTTTCTACGTGTAGGGTATGCCTCAATCCAGTGACTAAAAATGCACACAATCACCAACACATATTTCAGACCCCCATGCACAGGCATCTCAATGAAGTCCATCTGCATACGGCTAAAAGGACCGCTTGCCCTACCAATGTGACTCGCGCTCACAACTGTTCCCTTTCCTGGGTTCATCTGCTGGCAAGTGACACATCGATGGCAAACTGCTTCTGCAGCTTGACGAAATCTGGGGTTAAACCAATCAGTTTTGAACAATCTTATCATGGCATCTCTCCCTAGGTGAGCCTGCCCATGATAGAACCGCGCAAGCTGTGACAAGAGACTATTTGGCAAAACAAATTTTCCCTCATGTGAAACCCATAACTCGTCTTGTCTCTTTATACATTGTGATTTAATCCAGGAATCTCTTTCATCCTCCCTGACATTATTCTGTAGTGCTTTTAGTTCCTCTATTGTATCTACGACCTTCAAGGCAAATGCTTCAGCTGGTTCGAGTTCTGGCTCACTTATTGTATTCCAATCATCCCTTAGTAATATACAGTTCAAGGCACAGAATCTTGCGACTTGATCCGCATATGCATTTCCTAGAGACACATAGTCCTGTCCCTTCGTATGAGCGCTACACTTTACCACTGCAACTTCAGCTGGCACTTGAATGGCATGTAACAATTCCCTTATTCTTTCCCCGTTTTTCACTGGGGATCCTGAAGAAGTCAGGAAACCTCTCTGTGACCATAGTTGTCCAAAGTCATGCACAATCCCAAACCCGTATTGACTATCAGTGTAAATGGTGACTTTCATCAATGCAGACAATTGACATGCTCTTGTAAGGGCTACAAGTTCTGCTACTTGTGCGGAATAGACTCCTTGAAGCCAGCCCGCTTCCAAGACACCTGTTACAGTACATACAGCATATCCTGCTTTCAAAATCCCCATCCCATCTCTTAGACATGAACCATCAACAAAAAGAATTTGGTCATTTTCATCAAGTTTAGTATCCTTGATGTCCGGTCGAGGTTTTGTGCAAAATTCAGTCACCTGAAGGCAGTCATGCTCGACGTCTTCAGCGTTCTCAATTTCACATTTTCTCCAGGAAGCAAGGTAGCTGGATTCAACGTAGTGCACCTTTTCAGCTGCACATTCGGTGAGCCCAGAATTATCGTTTCATACCTTGTGAGTCTTGCTCCAGTCATGTGTTGCGTTCGGGAGCGGGTCAAAAGTATCTCAACTGAGTGAGGGACCATGACTGTTACTGGGTGTCCCATCACTATTCCTTCACTCTGAGTGAGGCTGATACCAACTGCTGCTACGGCGCGCAAACACCCTGGGAGTGCTGCAGCGACCGGATCCAAAGTAGCTGAAAAATACGCTACTGGTCTGTTTACGCCACCATGGGCTTGGGTCAAGACAGACAAAGAACATGCATCACGTTCATGACAAAACAATGTGAAAGGCTTCGTGTAGTCAGGCATACCTAAAGCTGGAGCCCTGCACATGCATTCTTTCAGTTCAACAAAAGCATCCATCTCGTCCCCTTTCAACTCAATTTCATCCAAGGCATCCTTTTGAGTCAATTTCAGTAGGGGCTTCGCTAGAGACGAAAAGTTGGGAATCCACTGGCGACAATATCCCACCATTCCCAAAAACTTCCTCACCTCCTTCCTTGTCTTAGGTGGACTCATTTGGAGTATACTTGTAATTCTTTCCTTCATTATTCTCCGTGACCCTTTCTCTATTTGGTGACCCAAGTATTTCACTTTCTTCTGACAGAACTGTAATTTGGAAGGAGACACCTTATGTCCATTCCTTCCCAAATGGTTCAACAGAGCAATGGTATCGCTGTGCAGCCATTTTCCGTTTTGGATGCAACCAGTAAGTCATCAATGTACTGTACTAGAATTGACTCGAATGGCAATTCTAGTTCTTCCAAATCTTTCTTTAGAATTTGATTGAATATTGACGGTGACTCAGAAAACCCTTGAGGAATTCGACACCAACTGTATACTCTGTCTAGGAATTTGAAACAAAAGAGGAATTGGCTGTCCTCATGAAGAGGCACAGAAAAGAACGCTTGTGACAAATCGATGACTGAAAACCATTCAGCATCGCAAGGGACCTGGAACATTATCACAGCTGGATTCGGTACTACTGGGCAGCACTTTATTATGATGTCATTTATTTTCCTCAAATCCTGCACGAGTCGGACTTTCCCACTTGGCTTTATTAGTCCCATTATCGGTGAATTACATGGGCTGCTTAACACTTCTTTCAGTACCCCCTGCTTCACAAATTCGTCAATAAGTTGGGCAACTTTCATGAGAGTATCTTGTGGCATGTGGTATTGTGGGGTCTGGGGAAAGATCGCATTGGGCTTTACCATCACTTTTACTGGTTCCACTCCTTTCATCAATCCCACCTCTTTCCCTGTCATGTCCCACACTTCCTTTTCGACTGTTTCCCGTAGTTCTGCTGGGATATCTTCTTCAGTTATCATCGGGAAAAGACAAATCAGAGGATACTCTTCGTCGACTGTTTCCATCTCATCCCCCTCTACACTGTCCTCGTCTTCCCCATCATTGCTCGTTTGTATTGTTATTCCTTCGTTCGAACACATTATCGAACAACCCAATTTGCACAATAGGTCTCTTCCTAACAGTGCTATCGGGCTTGAGTCACACACCACAAACTGATGTACCCCTTGATAGTTACCAATGTTGACTGGTACCGGATCTGTAATTGGGTTCGTCAGATGTCTGTTTGCTACTCCCACCACTTGAACTGTCCTCCCTGAGAGTGGTAAATTTGGTACTTCACTGCTTTTAACTGTTGAACGTGTGGCTCCCGTGTCAACCAAGAATGAGACACGATGCCCCATTACTCTTCCCTCTACGTACGGACCCCTTTGATCAACTTCCAAGGATGCCGCAAGCACACAATCTCCTTCTTCTCCTGAACTTTCACTCTCCCATACATTGTTTATTCCATTCTCACTGTGTAATGGGAACTGTTGTACGGTGCCATTTGTACTCATTACCTGACCCGATACCTGTGGAGGAACCATCACTTGCTGCTGACTCATTTTTGCCAATGGTATTTGCATTTGCTGATTAGGTACCATAGGTAACTGCTGTTGCATTGGCTGCATCTGCGTCATCTGCATACGGGGCATCTGCATCTGCTGCGGCTGCATAGGTTGTAATCCCTGCAATTGATTTATGGTCTGAAAATTTGAGTTTGGACCTCTCATTTTCGGTCCTCTCATGGTCTGAAATGCATTGACATCATTGTTTTGCTGACCAACACCTGCACCTGCACCTGCACCTGCACCTGCACCTTCCTGCACCACCATCGGGCACTCGCGTTTCCAATGACCTACGATTCCGCACGCGTGACACGGCATCACCTTCTTCATTGCCTGCACACCCGTCACAACAGTGTTCAAATCCGGACCATTATTCACAAAACCTCCTCTGCCTCTGCCTCTGGCCTGTGGTTGAAACGCCATGTTTCCCTGGAACTGTGGCTGCGGTTGCGAAACCTGCTGTTGGAACCCTTGCATCCCTTGTAAACCTTGCAGACCTTGCAAACCTTGCAAACCTGTTTGAGCTGCCTTAAGCTGCATCATCATCACCTTTTCTTTCAGCCTTTTCTGTTTCACTTCAATTTCGTCGCTACAGTATTTCGCATAAGTCAAGACCTCATCAATCGGTTTCGACTGCCAGCAAATCAAATGCGACTTTATCATCTGACTTATCTCTGGTCTCAGCCCTTCCACAAATCTGAACACAAAATGGAGCATGTCCTTCGCCTCAATTGTTTCCGTGCCACTGTAGTCCTTGAACGCCTTCAACAACCTTTCATAGTAACTATGAATCGATTCTTTAGCCTCTTGGACAGTTCGATCAATTTTCTGCCAATCCACATTTTTCGCGGCAACTTTCGTCTTCAAATGCTCGATCACCTTATAGTACAAGCTCATCACCATAGGTGATGGTGCACCCGTCTCTCTGTCCCTCTCTGGTTCACTTGTCGGCCAACCTACCGCTCTTTTGCAATCCTCCCACAAATCTGCCGGAACCACAATCTCAAACAGAGTGTTCAGGTCTTCCCAGAGACATTTTGCAAGCTTCACAAACCTATCAGTCTGCTGATACCATTCAATCGGCTTCTCCCTCAGTTTGGGAAAATCGTTCGTAAAAGACTGAATGTCGCTTCTGTGCCATGGTACATGTACTAATTTTCCCCCTGCTGTCTCCCTCATTGGTAACATTGTTACTGTATCGCTACTCTGCGGTCTTTTCTCATTGTGCTCTGTAGCACTGTCCCTCCTCTTATCCTTCCTTTTTACCCACCTGCCTTCCCACTTGTCTAAGCACCTCCACACTTGTGCACTCTGCAACAATTCTCTAAGGTGTGCCTTCATGCCTGCTGATCTCATGTGTTCAAAATCTGTGGTCCCAAAATCCAACCTATAGCTCCTGCTCAAGTGTTTCGTCTTGCCTATGTCAATCCCATTTCTGTCCGCTACTTGCTGCAAACTTTTATGTACCTTGTTTACTTCCTTCGTGATCTTTGGACATAGATACCTCAGCTCCTCTTCCGTGTAGGACTCTAACCTGTTCACACCCATATTCCCTTCCACCAATTCTTGTGCTTCCATGTTCAGCCTCATCCTATTCAGGTAATCTTCTCCTTTCCCACTGTCTGAACTTTGTGTGGAATTCAGACTGTTGAACCACTGGGTTAGCTGTTGCGCATTTACTCCCATCAGGGTAGCGTTCACATCGACTGCCATCGATGGCTGCGGCAACTTTTCAGTGTTCGATGTGAGGGGTATTATCAGTGGGGGGCTTGACCTCACCAGTGTTGACTGAGCACATATGGGACTAAACTCCATCAAGGATCCAGACCCAGTTGGCTGAGCCGCTATCGGAGTTATCCCTGGAGTGTTTTCTATGCACCTTCTTTCTGTCCCATTCTGCAGCATTGATCCCTGACTGCTCAGACCCGAATTAGGCTGACTATACAGAGGTACCGCTGGACCTACAGTAATGGGTAAAGATATCGCGTCCGGATTCTGTCCATTCCCCATGTTCTGAGGCATGTTCATTTCCACACCATGGGTCATCCTTGCCGGCATGCCCATCTGGCTCCCCGTCATTTGAGCATATGCGTTTCCTCCCTGCATCTGCTTTTGAGGCATCAAAAACTGAGTTGATTCAGCTTGTGCCATTGTTTGGTTGTAACCATTCTGTACACCCCTTATGGTTGGATCTAGGATCATTCCCGCACCGTTATCACTATTGTAGTACCCTGGCATCTGCGGCTGATAATTTTCTGCTGGTCTTAACACGGGCACATCTGGATATATTCTCCTGACCTGCGGTATCTGCGGGGTGAATAGCAGACTCGGGTCCTTAGATCCCGATGACTCTCCTGAACTCTGGTGTTCACTGTTCTGTGCCGATGCCGGAGGGGCAGAACTGGTACTTGGACCTTGTCCATTTTCTGCATAAGGTGGTGGACGGTCGTTCAGCAATTGCATTATTAACTCCTCATCCTCTAACTCCTCTTCTCTTCTCAACTTTTCCTCATCCTCTCTATCCTTCGAACACTTCCTGTCTGTTTTACAGGTAGCTTTCTTACCTGTCTCCTCTTCATCCTTAGTAATTGCGGGAAACAATTTTATTCCCTGCAATACATCTGACCTCCACACCTTCTGCGCATTATCCCACCTAGCATCCGCTAGTGTCTTTTCTACCTTCCTCATCCTTGTTTCAAACTTGTTCTTCTGTTGCTGTCTAGCCATTAATTCCCAGATTGCTAGAGCCTCAAACTGCGCTGGCCTTGGAGGCACCTTCATGTCGTACATCGCGAATCTCAAATTCTCTAGGATCCTTATATTGAATGTCCCATGTATCGGGAACGCTACGCTCCCATGTTTCTCTGTTAACTTGTGCCATTGCTTTAGCCAAAGGCACGGAGCTACCCCCTTCTCTTCCATTACAATGTAAGCCGGTGTACCTTCGGGCGGCGTCTCTTCTCCTACGCTCGCTTTAATGTAAGACTCCCCCTTCATCGCACTCCTAAACGCTTTAAGGAATTTCATTTTGTCGTCTTTTATTTCACCAAGTTTATAGTCAATAGGTCACTTTTATTCCACAAAGTTTGTAATCAATAGGTGACTTTAATTCCCGGAATACTCTTCACCTGCCTTTCCCCTTCCAATCGAGTCCCGCGGACTGCGTCCAATCCGTGCGCGACCCTTCTCTGCAACCAACCTATCCCAGCGCGGCTCTTAGTGACGTCACACTAACACACACTGCGGCTGACAAAGCCTCGCGGCTAGTCTTCCTTCACTCACCCCTTTTCGTAACAACTTCTGCATATATTGCGAGCTACCAAAAATAAAACAGATCTGTCGGTTTACTACAGGAAGGATAACACAGTCGCTTCAGGACCTTAGGGACCTTTCACTAGCCTCGGGACCTTTCACTAGCCTCTGGCCGCTATTCCGTCTTTCTCAGTCCCCACATTCGCAAGCAAATCTGACCCGCAGACCTACTCTCAACTTGTCAATGATCTGTTCTAGTGCACTTAGAATCTTGTCAAAGCCCGAAGTCTCTTTCACTCCCTAACACACGTACCCAACTCGTTGACCACGCCCGATCAACCTACTAAACCGCCCAGACCACAACATGGATCAACATACTCCGGAGTCTCTTGACCTCGCAGGGCCCGTCTCAACAACAACAACCACGTGGACCTTTTTATGCACAAAGCGCCACACGCACATGAAGTTCGACGACTTCCCTACTCTCACACTCGGAGCCGCACCTCCGTTGTTTCTATGAAGTTCGACGACTTCTCTACTTCTACACTCGGAGTCGCACCTCCGCTATCCTTAAAAGAAATCCTCGCAACCTTTTCACACACCCTGCGGCAATAAGCTGTGCAAGCGCAAAACCCTAACTTCACTCATACCATCACTAGTACCGCCAACGCTGATCCCACACCTCCGTTCTCTCCATTCGCAAGCTCCGAGATCCCGGGAAAGTCGCGGTGGACCTAGCCCATCATCATTCTGTCAATCAGTTTTATCCAAGAAAAATCTAATCCAACTTCTTGAGTGGGGTCTCAAAATGCGTAACCGTTAATTCAACACCATGTACTCTAATAGTACAGGGTCCCAAAAGACGAAACCGTCCTCTGCTACCATCTACTGATAGAGCGGAACGTAGTAATAATTTTACCTGCGTTCGGACGCTCTTTAGGCCGATGAATCTTTTGACTAAGTGGGAACTCTCTGTACTCTTATATCGATCAGTCACATCAAATCAATAATCAATAACGAACGTAAGCAACACCTTGAACAACATAACACTTTACAATTAATCCAGAATACATTTCGGCGAACCCTGACCTTTCAGTCAGGAATAACCACACCAGTTTATTGCAAAGTTAATGAATTTATTTCCCTATATTAACAAAGCTAGCACAATATAAATGTGTCTCAACACCAAATGATAAACATAAATGAACATTAATAGCTGTCCATAACGTCGAAACAAATGTAATCTATGTAGCATTTGAATCACAAGGCATTCAATAATGGCAATGCAAAGCACTAATACGATAATCTGTAATGGGCTAATTGCGTACATTTAGTCAGCATAACAAGATCTCAAATTGCATCGTGTGGCATATGGAATCCTCGTCTAACCTCAAATTAGCATCAGCATGTGGGACTTCATGCAAAAACAATTTAGCAACATTAATTTAGAAAAACTCCTAACTAGGGATCTTACCAAAAATCAGCAGTTGGTTACCTAAAAGAAACACAATGCAATTTTACAATTTCTTTTCATATTTACCAATTACGATCAGCATACAAGGAAGTCTTCGTCTCACAGGTACCGTTCTTCGGTCATCATAGGACGGGACAAAGGGACAGGGGTGAACGGGGCAATTGCCTCACGGCGGCAAGGTAAAACTATTACTTCATGCAAAGGGATCAAATCAAAGTTACAGTCTCTAGGGCAAGAATCATTTAAAGTCTCTTTCTCTCGACTAGAGAAAGCATCAAAGTCTCTCAAAATGGCGTCGCAGCAAAATGGGCCATAATAGCTACGAAGTCTGCAAAATGGCGGGTTGTCCAAAATGGAGAGAGAGCTTTCCTCTCGTGCACCTGGGTTTTATAGACAACAGTTCAAGTCGTGTAGGGTCTCCATTGGAGGGTTCATAGGTTAGCTTCAAATTATCCAATCAAAAACGACAGTTCTCAAGCTTTTACTTAAGCATACATTATCCTTGGAGATGGGTACGCAAATCGCAACATTGTCTCCCAATTAGCTCATTTTCAGAGCCTCCATTGTCCGCACCTGCAAGTCGACCTTGAATTTAAGAGAAAATATGCCAGGCTGGCACGAAACTTTAAGATAAGCCTGTGAACAGTTTCTGTGGAAAAGTACAGCTTCAAGCAAAATACACGTTTAATAGCACAGTGGAAAAATACGAACATCTAAACCGTGAGACCAGGCAACTAGGCCAAAGCCTCCGCTAAAGTAATGCTAAGCTAAAGTATTTCAAACAAGCAAATCGTAGCATACGTTTATGATTATGTCGGATTAGTGCAATTCTAATACACCACGTTATATAAAGCACGCGTATAAATGTTGGCAAACTACTCTGAGGGCACATTTTGTCCCCGTACAATCTTTATTAGTTCGGTTAAAGTCACACATGATTATTCCAGCACTACGTTTAAGCGTTAATAAACCAAAACCTTCATTTTCTGCTTCATCACCCCCGAAGGACAGTAACACGACAGTAACATCTCTGCCAAAGCAGTTCAGCCTTAACACGAATTACATACTCATACAGTACTGACAATACTGCCAAAGCCCAGGGCGAAGAAATTATTTATCCCGACAAGTCGCGCTCGTGTAGCACCACCGATGCTCTTCAAGTTGATGCCGATTTGGAGGGACGTGCATCATCGGAGCTTGCACACAGCATCCCTTTGCTTCTCTCGGCTGCTTCTCCCTGCCCTCCGAGGCCTTAGCGGGCCCTCTCAGTGCAGCTCTGCCTTGCCACCGTGGCTGTGACCTGCAGCGTGTCATTCCACCCCACAGCAGAAGACACTGCATAGCGTTTCCGCCGCTCCAAGATTTTCAGTACACACCCTGCGTTGGGCCTCTGAACATTCACACTTGTGCTGAGCTTATATCTAGAAACACGTTCACTAGATTGAACAAGATTTGCAATGCAATAGGTTTCGCACATTTGAACAAGTTAATTGTCATCTTTTGACAACAGCAACCACGAGCAAAAAAAAAAAAGCTCTTATAAAGTTAGAAGAGAAGCCTGAGGAGATTTATGAGCCCATATAGGAGATAAGCAATGCCCTGTGTGTGATGTGTGAGTGCTGGCAGGGAGGGGCCCTGGAGAGAGAGACTCTCTGTGATAGGATGGGAGCGCATCGGCATATGATCTTTACTTAGTAAAATAAGCTTATTTCAGGAGTCTTTGTACAGTAAAATAAGCTTATTTTAGGAGCAGGGTAGAGGACAGCACTGGAATAAAGCCAATTCAAATGTCAGCGACATGGGAGGAGGTGGTAGGAACAGAATGCTGCAATAAAACACAGGCAGCTACCAGCCTAAACAGCACAGTGAAAGGGGAGCACCAAAGAAATGTAAAAAAAAGTCAGTCACAGCAACAGACAAAGAAACCAAAGTGGAAGAATACAGTACTAGGTCACTGCTCTCAAACAGAAGAAGGAGGGAGAAAAAGGCAGAACTGACCACTAGCGAGCATGAATTTTTAAAGGACACAGCAACAGACAAATGAAATTGCTTTAACCCACAGTATAAGTATACTAAAAGTATACACCAGGTCCAACGCTAACGCTCGACCTAAAAATGGGGGCAAAAAGTTAAGGAGATTCTGCAATCAGCCCAGGTTTCCCACCCAGACAGTCTGAAATAAATAGTGTATGCTAAATATCATTTATAAAAGTATTGCTCCATTAGAATTAATAATATAAAATCTACACCCAATGGGGAATATATTTTGTAAACGATATTAAGGACACAATGTTTATGTAAAATGAGTTTTCATGTTACGTTAATCTGACATAAAACCTTCATTTGTATCACCACACTAACAGGCATCTTTGCCTCTTAAGACTGTTAATTCTCTAGTCATGCACTAGAGAAATGTGATTTTTTGGGGTCTGTTCATGGTGAAAATTATATAATTTTCATAAGTAAACAAGACATAAACAATAGTGAGACTCCTTTGGAGACCAGTAACGCACCTTAATGAGCCATGTTTTAATAAAAGTTAATTTCCATTTGGAAAGCGATTGACTGATTATATATAGCTCTGTCATGAAATGAGTGAGTACATCTGTATATTATGGATTATTGGACAAATTTTGCTATCACAACTCCATCATAGCATTAGCTTTACATAATTCTTAAATTCTATCAAATCGCTTTGTAAAATAAAAGGCTATGCTGGAATGTGGGCGCTCTGATAACAGGAGAACCTTATCTACAGACCAGGGGAGTAGCTTGGTCGGTAGGATTGGGGGGTGTGAGCTTCAGATTTTCCAACAATTACGCTGACATATAAGGTAAAAACACTTTGTACCACAAGCAGGGTGCATGAGAGGGGCCTAAGGAGCAGTGGAAAAGGACAGGAATGCAGACTGGTAGAACAACTGAGTGAGAAAAAAAGACAATATTTTGTAAAATACTTTAGTTAACTTTAAAAACAGAGAGGGAGAGAGTGTGTACACATTTTTTAAACAATTACGGGTGAAATCCGATAGACAACTTCGTATACCCGACTGTAAGCACTTGCACCCAACTATTTCTCTGAAAATATATTTTTAAGAGGGTGTAACACCCCAAACGCAGCCCCCCAGAAGCTATGCACCTACTACAGACATAAAGGGCCTGATTTAGAACTTGCAGGAGGGAATACTCACTCACAAATGTGACAGATATCCCGTCCGCTGTATTACAATCCCTATAGGACATAATGAGATCATAATATGGCAGATGGGATATCCGTCACATTTGTGACAGAGTATTCCCCTCCACCAAGTTCTAAATCAGGCCAATAGTCTGACTCACTCAGACACCACATCCTGTCACACATAGTCTAAAGTCTGTCACAAACATCCAAAGAAGCCATCTTTTTCTTTCTCACAAATACACTCACACATGCACATCTAAAGTCTGAAATACACAAACCAAGTTTCTGTCAAGCACAACCCTTGTACCTGTAATCCCCAGAGCCTTCAACACCAACAGCCTATTCACTGTCTCAGAATGCACCTCCCATAGTTGTGCAAAACATGTGCTGAACTTCCACACCCATGGCCCACTCTGATGTATGGTACACCATAATTTCGCAAGCAGGGTTCAAAGGTCAAATTCTTTATAGACTTACATCACTGTGCCTCATTTTGATTCTGGTGATGAGCTCTAGCCACTTGGAGTAACAGTCAGCCCAAAACTGTTGCATACATCCACTGAATCTACTGCATACACACATCAGAGCCTGTGAAGGCCCATTCTATTGCACAATTTTATCCACCATGACTCTTAACTCATCATCTGTGAAATAGGGATATTTTTATGGTGACATGGTGAGTAACAGTCAGCCCAAAACTGTTGCATACATCCACTGAATCTACTGCATACACACATCAGAGCCTGTGAAGGTCCATTCTATTGCACAATTTTATCCTCCGTGACTCTTAACTCATCATCTGTGAAATAGGGATATTTTTATGGTGACATGGTGATGTTGGTCAACACAAAAATAGGATGCTGGGGTGTAGGTGCTGTGTGGCACCATAACATCACACAATACTGCAGAGCCTGTCACACACATAGCTCCAGAGTCTGAAACAAAAAGACCCAAACTGTCACAAATATCCACTGAATCCATCTCTCAGACCCACTTGTAGATATACAGCACAATCCCACCTAACAGTGCCTAATTTAAGCCAGTGGTTGCAGGTGGGGCCCATTGGCACCCATTTTTGGAGATCTGCACTTATTCTTCCTCAATAACTTTGATGCCGAGCAAGAAAGAGACAACCACAAAAAGGAGAAGGAATGATGAACAGAAAGTCAGAAATAGCGACAAATGTAGAAACCAGTTATGAAAATGAACCTGTCATAGATAAAGAAGCACGGTGTCTGGTGGTGGATTAAAGAGGCATGCAGTGGAATCAAGACTATGTAGCCTTCGTAATCAGCAACCCGACCACTGCTCGTGGGCTTCTGAACAAAACTTTGGGACCTAGCAGTTAGTCTTTTACAAATCCAGCACTATTTACATCATGATCCTCTAAAGTGCCTTCCAGAACTGGTCTGCTGGGACCTCTAGGTGATTTCCAGTTAGTGGCTATGGTTCTCTTTGCTACAGTGAGGCCCAGATTAATGAAACGGTTTTCCATCTTTCCCTTTTTGGGGTGGAGGAATTGTCCCAAAAGGCAGCCCTTGGGCCTTAGTGAGCTTGTGCAACCTGTGGTTTCTTCGAGATAAGCTGTTACCACTACTCAGAACGACAGTGTTTTGTGGGAAGACCAGACCATGAAGTGAAAGCCTGTATCTTCAGTGCTGGATCTAAGGCTTGATGAACCAGCAGGATAGTAGATTAGGCCTATTATTTTTGGCGGTGAGATCTATGTAAGAAGTGGAACTGTTGGAGCTGAAATCTTGGGTTTCTGGATACTTGAGTGGGGTATTCAAATGCTCAGGCCCATTTTGTCTTGGTGATGTCTTGTCCTGTTTCCCGGGACCATTTATGCCTTAGGTCCCTATAAAAGAGAGTAACAGCTTTTTGCCCATTCCCGAATGTCAGCAGTGTGACACTGACAGGGGGTACAGTGAGTGCTGTCAGGCCCCATAAGATATATATAGTGCCCCTAGCTTACCATATGGTAGGAAGAGGACAGGGTGGTTTCATATATGTCCATAATGTCCTCGTATGGAAATAAGTGCCCATTTTCGTATATGTCCCCTAAGGTTGCAAGGCCATACTGTTCTCAGTTTGTAGCCTTCGGAGTTGATCCTCCCAAGACTTTTTTCAGGGTATTTTCAGTGAATATCTCTAGAAAGTGTGGCTGCCTGGGCGATTCTCTCCCCAGCTCCACCAAATGGCTGCTATAAGGACAGGTACATCCTTTGGTTTGCTGTATTCTGAGTAAATCTCCTGGGCATCTGTTCGGCTATGCCTACTTAGTTTCCTCTGGAGGCATGGTCACCAGCCGTCAGGTGGCCCATTGCAATTGGGCAGTCATGCAGAATAGGCAAAGCTGGGAACTCCCATTACTCTTGGGTTGTGAGGAGCATCAGGGTCAACAGAGCAACTCATCTTCTCCTATTATGACAGATCAGTGAGGTCGCTAAGGAATTGAGCTCCTGAAAATGTTTGGGGTTATTTTATAAGGAAGCTTAGCATATTATTAAAGCAGTTTGGGGTGGACCATCATCTTGGTGATGGCAGTTCTGCCCATCACATCTAAAGGGAGCTTTTTTCTATAATTCCATACTGCTTTTGAGTGACCTCATACCCTTCCCAATCTTAGCCTCACTAATATCCTGCAGATTTGGAAAGATCTGAAAGCCCAGATATCTCAATGAGGTAGGCTCCCAGCAGAGCTGTTCATCTTGAAGATCTTGTAGAACACTCCTGTCATTTGATTCATTGGGGAAAGTGCCACTTCATCCAATTGACCTGGAGTCCAGATAGGTGCCCAAACTCATTAAGAAGGTCTTGTGTTCTTGGTAAACACTGGGTTGAATTTCCTAAATAGGGTAGACTGTCGCCTGTATAAATTGAGATGAAATGGTTCATTCCTCCCAGCGGGATGCCCAAGGTTTTGACCTCTGCCTGGAATCTAGACGCCAAGGAGTCCATATCTATGGAAAATAAGAAAGGGGATAAGGGTCATCCCTGGCATACCCCCATCTGGATATGGATTTGTTCCATGAATACTAACCCGGTGTTGACCCTGGTGACTGGGTCAGTGTATAGGAACCAAGTCCCTCTGATTATAAAGTCACGGAAGTTCATTTGTTTCATCACTGTGAACAAGCAGGCCAAAATAAAGATATGCAGGTTGATGGATAATTTTATGGGTCTAGGAAATGTATCCAAGTCTGAGGCAGAATATGAATAGATGGCAGCTGCTGTGCTGCATCCTGGTACAGAGCCACATTGGTTTTGGTGGACCAAATCTGGGAGCACCTCCAGTATACAAATTGTAATGAGTTTTTCTAATTATTTTATAGTCAACATTTAGGATTGATAAGGGTTGATAGCCTCCCATTCCACCCATGCCCTAGTTAGGCTTCAAAAGTGCAAACAATAGGGCTTCTCTTAAGGAAGCCTGCAGTCGCCATAGTTCCTGCACTGCAGTGCAAAGTTTCAAAATCTTGGGGTCAGCCTCACCGAGTATGTCTTTCAACAGGCAGCCCATCTGAACCTGGATTTTTTCCTGTGGATAGTGATGTAATGGCCACCTGTTTATCCTTTGTGTTAATGGGGCTGTTCACCTCCGAGCTCTGCTTGGTCGTCAGGCTTGCCAGTCTGATTATGCCAAGGTACTTGTAGCATCTTGCATGATTTAGAACGGAACCTTTCTGACTCCCCGAGGAATCTGTATCAGTGTGGCGTAATCGCTATAATAGAATGTAATGAAAGTTTGGTTTAGAATGTGGGAGTTCACAGGTACACACAGATGAATAAAGACATGTGATTTACACCTCTGTATGTGGCCTAGTCATTGGCAGCTACCCAGGCCGGGGAAGACACTACAACTGGTGACAGGATAGGGGATCAATAACCCAAGGAAGAAAGTGCTCTCCTGGCGAGTTTGCAGTGGTCCAAGCAACCTGCTCGTGAGTGTCACGTGTGCCTTCGTCGAAGTTCCGAGTCGACGGTTGGAGCATGTGGAGTCAAAGCGCAACTCCATCCAGTGTGAAGCGTGTGAATGGAAAGAAAGCTTCACTGAAAAGTCTATGCATCTTTGGTCAAGGATCTATGACCAGGATACCACAAAAAGGTACCACACAAAATAAAGTTATACTGTGTACGGAGTATTAATGTTGAAGGCGGATTAAACCAGGTTTACAAAGCATGGCTAATGAAAATTATAATTTATCAAATAACACTGCAAACAGAAGTGCTGCAAGGTGGAGGGCAACCAGGTGTTAGAAAAACAGAAGTGTAAAAAGAATAAAATACTTGACTTACCAAGCCTGATAAACTTACTCATCATATCCCAGTTGATGGTGGCCCAAAAGAAGTGACCGGGGTTTAACTAAATGAGCAGTCCATATTCACAGCAGCCAGAGACCAGTCGATGGAGCCCATCAAGAACAAACCCGAAGCTGGCCCATTGCAAAGCCAGGGCCGGGGCATGAATGAAACTGATCCTGTGTTCCAGTCAGAGAGGCCAAGGAAAAGCTTCAACCCCAATGTCAGTATATTTCACACTGGTCTAAAATTTGCCACCTCCCTGAAACCACCACCACCATTCGACACAGACAAAAAGCAAAGTATTGTACTGCCTGGATAGAGACATTTGAAGACTTCATTGATGCACTTGAAGAGATTGATAACAGGAAGATGATCAAATATCTCAAAAATCTTACTGGTGATGGTTTGAAAGAAGTCATAAATGAAATGCCAAGCACTGACGAAGAAGTCACATACCATCAGATTAAGAAGTTGTTGAATCTCAAGTTCAACTCAGTACCAAACATTGACCATGAATGATATGTTTTAAGTCAAAAAATTCAAAATGTTGGTCAAACAACCGATGAATTCGTGGAAATACTCAACACACTCATTAAACACAAAATGTAATGAATTTAATGATGAATAAGCCATTCAGCTTAGAGTTATCGATGGATGCTTGTCCGATTCATCCAGATGACGAATGCTGAGAGAAATACTTACTCTGGAGTGAGTGCCGATGGCTGCCAGAGCTGAGGAATGTGCTGAAAGACAAGCTGCCAACATGGTGACCAGAGCGAATGAGTCATGAGTGTGAGAATTAATTCAAAAGAAAAGACTGAGGGACACAAAGTGATGTCTGCACACAAAAAGAAGTTGTGTTTCAGATGTGGATTTGCATTTCCACACGAAGAAAAGTGTCCCGCCATTGGTAAAATATACAAAGGCTGTGCTAAAGAGAACCATTTTGTGACGATGTGCAAAGCACAGGAAAAAGTAAATGTGTTGTGGTGAGAAGACAAAATGGCCACCAGAACGCTCAAGAAGCAATGCTCGATGCGCACCAACAAGGGCAATAGGTGACATCAGTAGAGACAAGTAGATACTAAACAAAGTTGATAGTTAGCTAAATCATCATCAAACAATTCTCTTGCCTCAACAATAAGTGAAAGTGAAGAAAGTGATTGTGTCATATCAATGCTTACCTCAGAAAAACGTGCAGATGTCGAACTGGCTGCCTGTGAGGAGAAAAGTCAGTCAAAGAAAACTTGACCAGCCAAAGCAGCAAAATCATACAAACACTGTCCAAAGATTACATTGAAAATAAATGGATGTTCAATACCTTTCTTAGCGGTGTATCGATAAATATAATGCCTGAAGAAAAGTACAATGAACTGTCTCCATTACTGCAGCTTACGCCGTTGAAGACCAAAGTACACACTTGGGTTGCATCGATGCCCATGAAGAGTCGAGGTTCGTTGATATATACAATGAAATATAGGAAAACAAAGGTAGAAGCATCAATCTATGTATTTCAAAGTACAGTGGGGATTGCCTGTTTGCTCAGTTTCAATACAGCTGCTGACATGGGATTTATTTTGGTAAATTACACCCTTAATTATCATCATGAAATGGTAAGTCAAATCCCTTCAATGTTTCATAGTTTAGAAAAGCTGAAAACTAAGAAAGTAAAGCTCCATAATAATGAGGATGTCCACCCTGTTGCTCAGAGACATTGACAAGTTGCTTCTTATTTGCAAGAAGGTGTTGAAAAAAAACTTGAGTCATTACTTAAGCACAACTTTATTGAACATTCTACTAGTCCACTGCCATGGCCTCTCCCATAGTAGCAGTATCAAAAAAAGACTGTGAATGTCAGTCTCTTACCATACTCTTTTCAAAGAAGTGAAATGGATACAACGAGAATTCCCAACATCCCTACAGGTCAAGCAGCCCAAGTATTACAGATCCGACCTGACACACCGGGGCAAAGGGCTAAACAGATGAGTGCCGGACTGTCACTTAGGGACTTCTGAGATGTCTTAACTTTTACAGCTACTATAAAATAAACAGCAATTGTTTAGAACTTAATAATCACAAATGGAGGGTGACTATTTTAAGGAAAGACCAATTCTTAAATACCTAATGTCCCTTCCTCCTTTGTCAGGTGTACTGATGTGTCTAAGCATGCATTCACTGTATCTAAAAATGACAAGAACTACAAATGTAAACTCCTAGTAACCCAGCAATATAAACATATGTATGTAAAAGCATGCTGACCTGATCTCTCTAACACATACCTACATGTTTTCTAATGAGTGATGACTTCTTCCTTTTAGTAATTCACAAGATGCTCACATCAAATCTCCTTCTCCTCCTGCAGTACATGAAGGAACTCTTAAACATAGCATGCAAGACTCAAACAAATAAATCCTTGTGGGACCTCTAAACATGAGTTCCAAACCAAATCCAAGAGTTTTTTCAAAGAGAACAGTTTTCTTAAATGTCAGTCTTTCGGCACATTCATATTAAAGTCATTGATACTAAGTATTTTCTCGTTTGTCCGTTTTCTTTAGGCTTTTCTGCAGCAAGGATACATCTAACAAACTCTTATCCAACAAAGCCCATTGGATAAGTATCTTATATAGTACTTCATAAACACCAACTGCACATTACCCAAGTTGAAGAGTTTCCAGCTTTACAATGTTATCTTTATTATCTTTCAGGTAGCAGCAGATTTTCAGTGAAGTACACTAAGAGAAACGAAGCCTGATGGACTTGACGCATAAAGGATGGACCCAGCGCCAATTTTGCCAGGAGCTGGGGATCCTGCTAATGCCAAAGCAGCAGGTGAGTAATTACCCAAGACAGACTTTTGCAATGATGAGCAATAGTTTGTGGTGCAGCACACAGCCTTAAAGGCTAGACACTCCACCCATTAAAGGGACTGCTCAGTCAAGGCACCACGCACGCAGCGCACCCAACAGTGAAGGAGCTGTGCGCATATGGGCAAAAATCTTTTCTCGACTTGATTTAAATAAAGCTTATCATCAGTTGGAACTTGAAGAAAGTTGCAGGTATACTACAACCTTTTCTACACATGTTGGTTTGTTTAGATATAAGAGAGTTAGGGCCTAATTTAGAGTCTGGTGGAAGGGGTTACTCCATCACAAACATGACAGATATCCTGTCTGCCGTATTATGATTCCATTATTTCCTATGGAAATCATAATACGGCAGACGGGATATCCATCAAGTTTTTGACAGAGTAACACATCCACCAAACTCTAAATCAGGCCTTTAGTTTTTGGTGTGTCATCGGCTGCAGAACGTTTCCAAGACGTCATTGGCGTGTCTTACAACCTGTTGTGGATGCATTCAACTATAGCAGTAACTTATTAGTTTTCAGGACTATGCAGAAGGAGCACGATAAAGCTCACACACAAGTATGTCAGTTACTCAATGATGCAGGCTTGACTTTGAATGCTGACAAGTGTGAGTTCAATAAGACAAAATTGAAATGTGTTGGCCATATCTTTTCCAATGGGGGTATTACGCCTGATCCTGCAAAAGTACAAGCTTTGACAAATGCTAATCCCCACAAGATGTTGCTACCGTACGTTCTTTTCTTGGAATGTCAAGTTACTGATCAAGATACATAAAAGACTTTGCACTGTGCGGCCGAGATTTAAGAGGGCCTAGCGCCTCCTTACGCCACATTAGCATAATTTTGTTTACGTTAATGTGGCCCATTAAGGCCAAAATCGCCACACCAGATTTACAAAGTGGCGCAATGCATGCATTGTGCCACTTTGTAACCCTTTGCATCTCATTATGCCTGCACCAGACATATTGTATGCAAGGGCACCATTCGCACGTTAGAGGGGATGAAAAAGTGCTGCAAAGGAATCTAAAAGAATTCTTTGCGCCATTTTTTGCACCATTTTTAATGTCTGAACAGAGCAGGCGTTAAAAGGAGGCACACCATTATTTATAATAGGCCTCGATGTGCTTTGCAGGATTATTTTACGCGAATCCTGCAAAGCACCAAGCTAGTGTCAAAAATGTTGACACTACTTCCCTAACTACCGCCATGGTACCCTATATATTAAATACCACGCACACCTGCTGATTTTTCACATATGACCTGCCCTAACATTAGCCCTTTTTGGTGTGAGGTATATGACAGAGTGTCAGCCATTGTGGGTTGGCCTGTATGACCGGACCCACTCTCTGCCCTTCTTGGCTATACTGGCGACTTTCCCAAATCCATAAGGCGCCTCACAGCGATATTGCTTTTACTGGCTAAGCGGGAGGTTGCAGTCCGATGGGGGATCTAAACGTGCACCTACAGTTCACTCTTGGTTGGCCAGCCTCACGTATTGTGACACAAACAGTGAACTATACGCCTCATTACAGCCTGTGAGTTCTAGGCCTAGGGATATTTGACAGCCGCTAAGGGACTACTTGTCTGCATTAGCCGTCACATCTCCCGCACAGCAGTTAACTACTGATGCCAGCTCATGTTGAATTCAAGCCGCGCATGTTAATCTGTCTATTTCCACACTGATTGTATTTTTACTTACTGCTGCTCAATAGCCCTCTGGGCACACAAGTTGATATTATATATAATTTATGCTACTGCTTGATCATTTATATGCTGTACAGTGTACATGTTTGAACTCCATTGCTATATGTTTGTTCTTTGATGTGTTTTAAAAAGAAAAATAAAGTTTATAAAAAAATATGGCACACACATGGTGGAGTTAGGGGGCGCTAAGGAGTGTAAGAAAAGTGGTGCTGCAGTGGGTGCAGCGCCACTTTTCTTAAATCAGGCCCTTAGTGCTTGATTACGAGAGATTACGAAGAAAAATATTTCTTTTAACTGGTCACGAGAAAGTGAAAAAAGTTTCAAAAGGATCAAACACACCATCGAAAAGTCTACGGAAATGGCATACTTCAGTCCAACGCTTGTGGTCGATGCTAGCCCGGTTGGGTTAGGTGCTATACTTGCACAGCATAGTGGACGTCCAAATGCTAGATGGCATATTGTGGCTTTTGCTAGTAGAGGATTATCTCAAACAGAACACACTTACTCACAGCTTGAGAAGGAAAGTGTGGCTGTGGTATGGGCTTGTGGACATTTCCATGTGTTCCTTTATGGAAAGCCAATTACGCTGGTGACTTAGCACCAAGATGCCTCCTCAAATTGAACAATGGGGATTAAGACTGCAAGAGAACGATTATACAATTGTGTATCATCCAGGAAAGGATCTGAATCCTGCTGGCTATTTTTTTCGAGTGCCTATACAAGGTCACGGTGTTGCGTAGTTTCTCATTATCCTAATGAGACTACTGGATTTGGGCATTAGAATCACCTGGATTGTAGGGTACTGAGTACAATCCCACACCATGTGACCCTGTCGGCCCAATCCAGGTTTTTCCGGCCAACTAGGAGTGCCTCATCTCCACCCAAGAGCAGGAATGATTGTGGCAACCGGGAACATGACAGAGAGGACTCGTCAGGGGAATCATGGTTGATCAGATAACATCCTTTTCTCTCAGTTACATTCGTCTCACACATGCAAAGACAAACAGAAGCAGAGTATAGTACAATAAGGTTTACTGAAGTAGCTGCATCTCAGATAAAATGGCATGTATTGCAATAACTAGGATGATAAAAACACTAGAAGCAAAATTGTGACAAATAGAGTGAAACACAAAAACAGTCCCACCATACTGTCACTAGGAATGATATAGTTGTTTCCTACCTAAGCTATGTTAGAGCACAGCATTATAAGGCCTAATCTGCCCTACATGTTTCCTCCCTGGGAAGACATCATCCCCCATACCTGAGCAAGGAAGCCTGTTGTCAAGAAAGACACCGTTCCCATGTAGGCCAGGGATTCGGCAGTCTAAACAAGCAGCTGTAGCGAAGACGTTCAGCAATCAGCATGCAGTTGTGGTCACCTGCTGAAATCTCCCTCTAATGTGTATGGGACAGAGAAGTGTTTTATAATAAAACAATGGATGATCTAGGAAAAATGTCCCCACGTAAGGATGTGTATGTTTCTGTGAATGTTGGAGACACAGCATACCACTTTTGCCGGCAACCCTATCTGGCTGCAGTCTTGAGGAAAGCACAAAGTGAAATGAATGCAGTTCTAAGAACGTGATGCTTTCATAGGCAAAAGAACAAACATATAGAGTAAATTAAACAACACCGCAAATGTGGCTAATGCTATCAAAATAAAGTGATGCTGAAAAAAATGTAACTGGGCTAAAGTGCACAATGCCAGACCTAGTTTGTTAAAATAACGTGTCTTAAATATGGCTAAAATAGCTAAACAACAGTAGTACTCCATCCAAGATGGCTGAAGCCTACATCAATTTCATTTCATTGTCAAGTCAAGTACATCAGCTGCTGTATCGTTAGCCTCGATTGTCTCTACCATGAGTCATGATAGTGACCTACTGAAGCTAAAAGACATAGGGGGTCATTACAACATTGGCGGCATAAGGTGCTTACCGCCATGCAGAAGACCGCCAAAACACCGCCGCGGCCACGGTAGACCGCCACAGCTATTATGACACACATCCTGGAATCCGCCGAAATTCAGACACCCACACAATACCGCCACACCAAAGGTCAGCGATAAACATGCGGAAACAAATCCTCCACCTCCACGCCAACAGAAACACGCCCATGCTATTACGACCCACGAATCCACGCGGCGGTCTTTCAACCGCGGTATTCCATTGGCGGTACACACCGCCGCGCTCAAAATACACACACATCTCCAAAACACAGCCACATTGGACAATTACATAGACACACACCTGATACACATACACACACCACTCCCACACACCCAACACAATATAAAACACCCACCCACATCACCCACAAACCCCTACGACCACAATTCACGCACGAAGGCCAGAGAGATAGCACAGAACAGACAACCCCATCACACAGAGGCACACAACACCATCCCCCACGCAACATCCAAGCACAAAACACCACATACCACTACACTCACCACACTCATCAACACATACACCACCCCACACATCACACACACCACCCCATGTCACGCCAAAGACACCGAGGAGGGGCTCAGGGTCATGGTGGAGGAAATCCTACGGGTAGAGCCACAGCTATTTGGCTCACAGGTACAGCACACATCAATAGCCAGGAAGACGGAGCTATGGCAAAGAATAGTCGACAGGGTCAACGCTGTGGGACAGCACCCAAGAAATAGGGAGGACATAAGGAAGAGGTGGAACGACCTACGGGGGAAGGTGCGTTCAACGGTATCCAGGCACCACATCGCGGTACAGCGGACGGCGGCGGACCACCACCTCCTCCCCCTCAACTAACAACATGGGAGGAGCAAGTCTTGTTCATCTTGCATCCTGAGGGCCTCGGAGGAGTCGTTGGAGGAACAGACACTGGTAAGTCAAATCATAACCCCCACCCTACCTGCATGATATCGCACCCCCCCACCATCACACCCTCCCCTATCACCCCAAATCCTCACCTATCTACCCATTACACCACCCACCCATCCCAAACCCAAGCCCTGCATGACATAACTAAGCATCGACACCCATCACCAAAGCATGCCCACTGCACAGACCCAGAACACCCCAACCATCAGCACACAAGCCCCCCCACAGGAATGCCTGCACTGGGGTTCACGCACACCCAACCATTGCACACCATGAAACACACACATGCAATAATCATGTACTTATACCCTCACAGGAACCCGAAGGAACGTCACCACACCAGAGGGTCCAGACAACACCACTCCACCCCCAGAAGAGGCCCACAGTGACGACAGCAGCTCTGCCCCACTGAATCTTGATGACCAGCCCGGACCATCGTGGGCCTCAGGACAGTCGGTTCCCCTTGCCCAGCCGCAGCCCAACACCGAGCTTCCACCCTCTGGTAACACCAGCATAGCACCCACCCAGCGGGCCCAAACCTCCCTACCCAGGACAGGTCAATCAGCGGTGTGTCCACCACTACAGGGCACCCAGGATAACCCACCACCCCAACAACAACAGGGACCTGGGGGCAGTGGTAGTGGGCACACGGTCTAGGGGACGGAGGCACAAGAACATAGGGGAACTGGGAGGGCTGCTGTGCGACAGAGGGAGGACAGGCCAAGGGAACCCACTCTCAACGAGGCCCTCTCCTCCATCATGGGAGCATACCACCACTCCCAGGAGACGATGGCCACGGTCCTGGACAAGTTACCCTGCGTCTGCAGGAGGAACAATATTTGGGGTTCAGGGAGGAGCTCAGGACCATCGGCTCCGCCCTGGGCACCATCGTAGGGGTGCTGACGGACATTCAAAAGACCTTGAGGGACACCGTGGCACTCCAAGGGGCCCCTGACACTAGCCAGGACGATGAACTGCCCACCACCTCCGCCGGCGCTAGTGGACAGGACGTCCCGCCACAGGACCACCACACCAGCACCCCACCCCCTGCAGATGGACAACCACCACGCAAGCGGGCACTGAGATCCAGGAACAGGACAGAGCAAGATGGCAAGACCCCCGCCAGGAAATAAGACCACCCTGATAGTCCTCCCACTGTCCCACTTTGTTACCCTGCCCAAATCGGAACTGCCCCAGCTCCACTTCCAATGCCCAGATCTGCAATGTACCTGTGAGACTAATAGACTGGACTCTGCCATGGACATTCCTCCACCATCACCCATCACCATTTTACATCCCCCTTCATTTTTGGGCACTTAAATAAACACCCTTCAAACACAAAAATAAATTGAGTCAGTCAATGATTTGTAAATCTGTGTAATCAATTACAGTTGCATAATGGGTTACCCATTGGAAGGCTAACATACCTATGTCACACATCACAAGCCCTTCAAGGATGCAAACAGTTGACACGTAGGTAACCACATTTGTGGAACTGAAATGGAAGGGGACAACTCAGTTAACAAATAGTGAGTGAATTTGAGGTACAGGATAGAGGTAGATGTGTGAAAGTGAATGTAATGGTAAAATAGAAAATGTGCTCACCTGTGTGTCACTGGAAATATTGCTGTATGACTGACTCCCTGTTGTCGTTTTCGTCTTCCTCAGCTTCATCCTCATCACTGTCCACATGCTCCACAGGTTCCACAGCTGCCACAACACCGTCATCTGGACCATCCTCCTGCAGAAAAGGCACCTGGCGTCGCAAAGCCAAGTTATGGAGCATGGAGCAGGCGATGATGATGTTGCACACCTTCTTCGGTGAGTAGAATAGGGACCCACCTGTCATATGGAGGCACCTGAACCTGGCCTTAAGAAGGCCGAAGGTGCGCTCGATAACCTCCTATAACTCTGCCCTGGTCCTGGGATTCCTCACTGGGGTCAATAGCCAGGAAAGGTTGGGGTAACCAGAGTCCCCCAATAGCCATACACGGTGCCTCTGGAGTCCACCCATCATATCAGGGATGCTGCTATTGTGCAGGATGTAGGAGTCATGCACTGAGCCAGGGAACATAGCATTTACCTGGGAGATGTACTGGTCTGCCAAACAGACCATCTGGACATTCATTGAATGATAACTCTTCTGGTTCCTGTACACCTGTTCACTCGTGCGGGGGGGGGACCAGAGCTACATGGGTCCTATCAATAGCACCTATGACGTTGGGGATATATCCAAGGGCATAGAAATCACCTTTCACTGTAGGCAAATCCTCCACCTCAGGGAAAATGATGTATCTCCTTACGTGTTTCAGCAGGGCAGACAACACTCTGGACAAGACCTTGGAAAACATAGGCTGGGACATCCCTGATGCCATGGCCACTGTTGTTTGAAATTACCCACTTGCAAGGAAATGGAGCACTGACAGCACCTGCACGTCAGGGGGGATTCCAGTCGGATGGCGGATTGGTGACATCAGCTCTGGCTCCAACTGGGTACACAGTTCCTGGATTGTGGCACGGTCAAACCGGTAGGTCACAATTAAATGTCGCTCCTCCATTGTCAACAGGTCCACCAGCGGTCGGTACACCGGCGGATTCCGCCATCTTCTCAATTGTCCCAGCTGACGGTGCCTACGAAAGACAACAGCGAGGTAAAAGTCACTATTCTTCCAGGTATGTACCCACAGTCACACACAAGACTACCCCAGACAATAACCCTTCCTGTATGTGTGTTGAGTGTAGGCCTCAGTATGTGTGACGCAGTTGCAAATGAATCCATGTGGGCCCCTGAAATGGCGGCTGTCTGACCTCTAAATTGGGACAATGGGATTGTGGGGTAACAGCGCTGGCGTTGCTAACCGTGGCGGTAGGCGGTCGTAGAGCGCGGCGCAATGCTGCATTGGTTAACAATGGACCCTATGGGTCCCAGGAGCCAATGAACAGGTGCGCCAGCGGTGATGATGTGGGCCGCCGCGGATGTCACCGCCGCAGACGTCACCGCCATTTTCTATCTCTTCATTCACTAGATACCTGACCTTCGACAGGAGAGGACCTACACTGCTAGTGCTGCTGTGACCTCGGTCTGGAAGCGACGATGGCTGCTGCGTCTGGGGAAAGGGCCCCTGCCTTCACCTCGGAGGAGTTGGAGAAACTTGTGGATGGGGTCCTCCCCCAATACACGCTACTCTACGGTCCTCCAGATCAACAGGTTAGTACACAGGGAGCACGTTGTAGGGGCTAGGCCTGGGTGGAGAGGGCTGGGTGGAAGAGGGAAGGGGGCAGAAGTCATACTACAGTAAAGCATGGGAATAAATGGTCCACATGGCCAGAGTAACGAGGGGGACACACACATTGATGGTGCAATTGGTAATGACTGTTCCTCTTCCCTTGTGCATGTCATGTAGGTCAGCGCCCACCAGAAGAGGGACATTTGGCATGCCATCGGCAAGGACGTCCGGACCCTGGGGGCCCACCAGAGATGGGGCACCCACTGCCGGAAGAGATGGGAGGACATTCGCCGCTGCAGCAAGAAGACTGCTGAGGCTCAGCTGGGGATGGCCTCCCAACGTGGGAGCGGTGCCGTCGTAACATGACCCCCCTGATGTTCCGGATCCTGGCGGTGGCCTATCCGGAGTTGGATGGGCGCTTGAGGGCATCACAGCAGACACAAGGGGGTGAGTACAACCTCATTCTGCGGACTTTGCGTGCAGTGTAGGTGTCTGGGTGGTGGAGGTGGGCTGTGGGTGTCCCTAGGCCAGGGCGAGTTCGGTAGGCAAGGCCCCTCCGTAATGTAGCCCATGTGGCACTCTACCCCACCTCAGCAGAGTGCCAAGTCGAGGTATAGTTGCCCCTGTGGCATCCATGTGCGCTGCTTTCCAGCATTGACATGTAGCCCATATCCATGAAATTGCATGTGCAGAGGGCAGGAGCGCGGCGTTGGGCGTGGGGCAGCAGCGTCTGTCTTGTCCGCCAACGGTAGCGGTATGCCATGTACTAAAACTCTCTTTCTTCTGTCTCCCCCCCTTTTCCTGCTCTCCCTGTCCGTTTGTACATCAGTATCAACAGGCGGAGGTACAGGAGCACGAGGGAGCTGCATCCCACATGGCCATGGAGGGCCACACCACAGACTCTGAATGCACCAGTGGGACGGAGGGCGAGGGGAGCTTCACGTCGGCCACCGGATCACCAACCAGCGACACAGACTCGTCCGCCGATGTGAGGTCCCCTGTGGTGGCGGCACCATCTGTGCGCCCCACTTCTACAGGTACAGCCGCCACCCCCCCTACCAGCACCGCCCTCCCAGCAGCCCCTCAGCGTTCGCCCTGTGCCCGCTCACCCAGGAGGGTGGGCATCACCTTCGCCTCTGGCACCTCAGGCCCTGCCCCAGTCACCCCTGCTGCCCTCAGTGAGGAGGCCATTGACCTCCTCAGGTCACTCACTGTTGGGCAGTCTACCATTGTGAATGCCATCCAGGGTGTAGAAAGGGAGTTGCAACACGGTAATGCATTCCTGGAGGGCATTCATTCTGGTCAGGCTGCCCTTCAGCGAACCCTGCAATCTCTGGCCTCAGCACTGATGGCAGCAATTGTCCCTGTGTCCAGCCTCCCCCCTCCAACTTCCTCCACCCAGACCCAATCCCCTGTATCCCAGCCCATCCCAAGCACACCTACAGACCAGCATGCAGACAAGTCAACACACCCAAGTAGCTCAGGCAAACATAGGCACCACACACACCACAAGCACTCACACAAGCACCACCCACATACAGACACTGCAACATCCACTGCCTCCACTGAGTCCCCCTCCTCCTCTTCTCCCTCCTCCCTCCCAGTCTCGTCTACACACACCCCTGCTTGCACCTCATCTACAGGCACTAGGACTCGCACCTGGACACCCAGCACCACACGCCGCTCACCTGCACTCACCACCTCCACTCCCATTTACATGTCCCCTGTGTCCTCTCCCAGTGTGTCTGTGACGCCCCCTTCCAAAGTACCCAAACGCCGGCAATCACTCACCCAACATCCATCCACCTCACGACAGCCTCCAGTACCTGCACCAGCACCCAAAACAGCTAAAGTGACACCTCCTACAACCACCTCCTCTTCCTCCACTCCCAGACCCCCTCCAGCTACCCATCCCAGTGTTTGTCAGAAACTGTCCCTCTGTCAAATTGACCTTTTTGCCCCCCCCCCTCCAATTCATCAGTCCCGTCGTAGCGCCTCAGCCAAAAAGCCTCCAGGACCAGTGGTGCCTGTTCAAGGTTTTTGGAGTGCACCGTCCACCAGGGCAGGCAGTAGGACCCGGAGCCAAGGCACAGGCAGCCCACCCCCTGTAAAGGCTCCGAAATTGGAGAGTGGACGACGGGACCCTGTCAAGACTCCTGGTGGGACAACAAGTGAAATGGGATCGAAGGCGATTGGTGAGTCAGCTGTAACTCCTAAAAAGGTGGGGAAGGTCCAGAGGAAGTCTGCCAAGCCTGTTGTGAGTGTCACGGCGGAGAAGTGCGCCATCATTTCCGGCGGTCCAGACACAACCGCCAGCACCGTCGTCACTGGTCCAGAGACCACCGCCAGAGTCACAGCCCAGGAGGGCTCAAGTATCGTCACTGGTCCAGAGACCACCGCAGGAGTCACAGCCCAGGAGGGCTCAAGTATTGTCACTGGTCCAGAGACCACCGCCGGAGTCACAGCCCAGGAGGGCTCAAGTATCGTCACTGGTCCAGAGACCACCGCAGGAGTCACAGCCCAGGGGGGCTCAAGTATCGTCACTGGTCCAGAGACCACCGCCGGAGTCACAGCCCAGGAGGGCTCAAGTATCGTCACTGGTCCAGAGACCACCGCCGGAGTCACAGCCCAGGAGGGCTCAAGTATCGTCACTGGTCCAGAGACCACCGCAGGAGTCACAGCCCAGGAGGGCTCAAGTATCGTCACTGGTCCAGAGACCACCGCAGGAGTCACAGCCCAGGCGGGGCCAGGATGCCACAGCCCCGCTGGTCAATGATGGAACGTCATGCCACACACCAATGTCCAGTGTGGAAAGCGTCATGCCACACACCAATGTCCATATCAGAACCGCCATGTCAAAGCACCGCTGATCAGTCCTGAAATGCCATGTCATGGCACCGCTGAAGAGGGCAAAGACCGCCATGTCAAAGCACCGCTGAACAGTCCTGAAACGCCATGTCAAAGCACCGCTGAAGAGGGCAAAGACCGCCATGTCATAGCACCGCTGAAGAGGGCAAAGACCGCCATGTCAAAGCACCGCTGAACAGTCCTGAAACGCCATGTCAAAGCACCGCTGAAGAGGGCAAAGACCGCCATGTCAAAGCACCGCTGAACAGTCCTGAAACGCCATGTCAAAGCACCGCTGAAGAGGGCAAAGACCGCCATGTCAAAGCACCGCTAAACAGTCCTGAAACGCCATGTCAAAGCACAGCTGAAGAGGGCAAAGACCGCCATGTCATAGCACCGCTGAAGAGGGCAAAGACCGCCATGTCAAAGCACCGCTGAACAGTCCTGAAACGCCATGTCAAAGCACAGCTGAAGAGGGCAAAGACCGCCATGTCAAAGCACCGCTGAACAGTCCTGAAACGCCATGTCATAGCACCGCTGAAGAGGGCAAAGACCGCCATGTCAAAGCACCGCTGAAGAGGGCAAAGACCACCATGTCAAAGCACCGCTGAAGAGGGCAAAGACCGCCATGTCAAAGCACCGCTGAAGAGGGCAAAGACCGCCATGTCATAGCACCGCTGAAGAGGGCAAAGACCGCCATGTCAAAGCACCGCTGAAGAGGGCAAAGACCGCCATGTCAAAGCACCGCTGAACAGTCCTGAAACGCCATGTCAAAGCACTGCTGAAGAGGGCAAAGACCGCCATGTCAAAGCACCGCTGAACAGTCCTGAAACGCCATGTCATAGCACAGCTGAAGAGGGCAAAGACCGCCATGTCAAAGCACAGCTGAAGAGGGCAAAGACCGCCATATCAAAGCACCGCTGAAGAGGGCAAAGACCGCCATGTCATAGGACCGCTGAAGAGGGCAAAGACCGCCATGTCAAAGCACCGCTGAACAGTCCTGAAACACCATGTCAAAGCACCGCTGAAGAGGGCAAAGACCGCCATGTCAAAGCACCGCTGAAGAGGGCAAAGACCGCCATGTCATAGCACCGCTGAAGAGGGCAAAGACCGCCATGTCAAAGCACCGCTGAACAGTCCTGAAACGCCATGTCAAAGCACTGCTGAAGAGGGCAAAGACCGCCATGTCAAAGCACCGCTGAACAGTCCTGAAACGCCATGTCATAGCACCGCTGAAGAGGGCAAAGACCGCCATGTCAAAGCACCGCTGAAGAGGGCAAAGACTGCCATGTCAAAGCACCGCTGAACAGTCCTGAAACGCCATGTCAAAGCACCGCTGAAGAGGGCAAAGACCGCCATGTCAAAGCACCGCTGAACAGTCCTGAAACGCCATGGCAAAGCACCGCTGAAGAGGGCAAAGACCGCCATGTCATAGCACCGCTGAAGAGGGCAAAGACCGCCATGTCAAAGCACCGCTGAACAGTCCTGAAACGCCATGTCAAAGCACTGCTGAAGAGGGCAAAGACCGCCATGTCAAAGCACCGCTGAACAGTCCTGAAACGCCATGTCATAGCACCGCTGAAGAGGGCAAAGACCGCCATGTCAAAGCACCGCTGAAGAGGGCAAAGACTGCCATGTCAAAGCACCGCTGAACAGTCCTGAAACGCCATGTCAAAGCACCGCTGAAGAGGGCAAAGACCGCCATGTCAAAGCACCGCTGAACAGTCCTGAAACGCCATGGCAAAGCACCGCTGAAGAGGGCAAAGACCGCCATGTCATAGCACCGCTGAAGAGGGCAAAGACCGCCATGTCAAAGCACCGCTGAACAGTCCTGAAACGCCATGTCAAAGCACCGCTGAAGAGGGCAAAGACCGCCATGTCAAAGCACCGCTGAACAGTCCTGAAACGCCATGTCAAAGCACAGCTGAAGAGGGCAAAGACCGCCATGTCAAAGCACCGCTAAACAGTCCTGAAACGCCATGTCAAAGCACCGCTGAAGAGGGCAAAGACCGCCATGTCATAGCACCGCTGAAGAGGGCAAAGACCGCCATGTCAAAGCACCGCTGAACAGTCCTGAAACGCCATGTCAAAGCACCGCTGAAGAGGGCAAAGACCGCCATGTCAAATCACCGCTGAACAGTCCTGAAACGCCATGTCATAGCACCGCTGAAGAGGGCAAAGACCGCCATGTCAAAGCACCGCTGAAGAGGGCAAAGACCGCCATGTCAAAGCACCGCTGAACAGTCCTGAAACACCATGTTAAAGCACCGCTGAAGAGGGCAAAGACCGCCATGTCAAAGCACCGCTGTAGAGGGCAAAGACCGCCATGTCATAGCACCGCTGAAGAGGGCAAAGACCGCCATGTCAAAGCACCGCTGAACAGTCCTGAAACGCCATGTCAAAGCACTGCTGAAGAGGGCAAAGACCGCCATGTCAAAGCACCGCTGAACAGTCCTGAAACGCCATGTCATAGCACAGCTGAAGAGGGCAAAGACCGCCATGTCAAAGCACAGCTGAAGAGGGCAAAGACCGCCATGTCAAAGCACCGCTGAAGAGGGCAAAGACCGCCATGTCATAGGACCGCTGAAGAGGGCAAAGACCGCCATGTCAAAGCACCGCTGAACAGTCCTGAAACACCATGTCAAAGCACCGCTGAAGAGGGCAAAGACCGCCATGTCAAAGCACCGCTGAAGAGGGCAAAGACCGCCATGTCATAGCACCGCTGAAGAGGGCAAAGACCGCCATGTCAAAGCACCGCTGAACAGTCCTGAAGCGCCATGTCAAAGCACTGCTGAAGAGGGCAAAGACCGCCATGTCAAAGCACCGCTGAACAGTCCTGAAATGCCATGTCATAGCACCGCTGAAGAGGGCAAAGACCGCCATGTCAAAGCACCGCTGAAGAGGGCAAAGACCGCCATGTCAAAGCACCGCTGAAGAGGGCAAAGACCGCCATGTCATAGCACCGCTGAAGAGGGCAAAGACAGCCATGTCAAAGCACCGCTGAACAGTCCTGAAACGCCATGTCAAAGCACAGCTGAAAAGGGCAAAGACCGCCATGTCAAAGCACCGCTGAAGAGGGCAAAGACCGCCATGTCATAGCACCGCTGAAGAGGGCAAAGACCGCCATGTCAAAGCACCGCTGAAGAGGGCAAAGACCGCCATGTCAAAGCACCGCTGAAGAGGGCAATGCACCGGGTAGGAATGAATGGCCCACCACATCAGGCATCCTTATCCCATGTGCAGCTGGGACAGTGACAGGACACTACCATTCACGGGGAGACTCATCCAGTCTGGGCACCAGTCACCCCCCAGTACCAGTATGGACCTGTATCAACTTGAGAGACTGTGGCTTTGCACTCCCCAGGATGTGACAGTGGGCACCCCACCCACTGTATGGACTAGAGGGACTGTGGCTTTGCACTCCCCAGGATACATCAATGGGCATAGCGCCCGTCGTGGATCTGGCTTTGCGTTTATGTGGCTGAGGTGCCCCCCCTTCCCTTCCCCCTGAGGTGCCTGTAGTGTTTCTATCTGATGCCCCGGCAGTGTTCTCTCCGATTTTGGTCAGGTATCTATTGTGGGCCTCGCCCATGCATTTTTGGACAGTTGGTGCACGGACATTGTTGTGTACATATCTGCACTACTTCTCGGATTGTATATATGTAAATAAGAGTGATTTTAGTATACATATATTTGTTTATTTTTGTATGACATGTATATTGGCACATTACAAAGTTTGACCGAATTTCGCATTGTCTTTGCATTCTTCCGGGGGAATTGTGGGTTGTTACTGTGATGTTTGTGACTGCATTGGTGTGTATGTTGTAATATGCGAGGGTGGGGGTGGGGGTGTTTGGTGGGTGTCCCCCTAACTTTTGCCTCCCCCCTCCCCCGTGTCGTAGGTGCTGTACTCACCGGTATCTTCTGCGCCTACGTCGCTGTTGGTCGTGAAGGAGCAGAAAGACAAGGGCAGGTAGTATATGGAGTTCGGGGTCCATGGAGTCGTCGTTCCTCGTGGGATGTGTAGAAGGTGAGCGTTTTCCCATTGCAATAGCTGCGGAAAATGTGGCGGATTGGCCTGTTGTGATACTGTGGGCGGAACATTGTCTCCCGCCTGTCTGTTGGCGGTGACCGCCGCGCTGCTTGTCTGTACCGCCGTGGCGGGCGAAGTGTTAAAGTGGCTGTCTTTGTTGGCGGTTTACGCCAGGGTCATAATTCCCTTTTTTGGTCCGTCTGACTGTTTGCGGTATTACCGCATCTTTAACATCGTCCGCCAGGGTTGTAATGACCCCCATAGTTACACATCAGTCATGGAACAAACGCATTCAACCTCTCAGTAATGAAGGTGAATATCAGAAGTACAAAAATGTCAAAGATTAACTGTTCATAACTTAGGAAGAAGTTATATTGCATGGATCGAAGACCCTGATTCCAGAGAGTCTGTGACAACAAAGTGATTGAAGTGGCTCACGAAGGACATTGTGGTATTGTTGCCACAAAGAGAGGTCTCTGAGACCAAGTTTAGTTTCCATACTTAAATGAAAGCGTTGAAAAGGAATTCAGGGCCTGTCAAATATGCAATGGCCTGTCAACCAAATTCACTCAACATCCTCTGAACATGTCAGAACTCCCTAAACATACTTGGGAGAGAACAGCCATTGATTTATTTGGTCCACTTGACAATGGACATCATTTAATGATGATTGTGGATGAATATTCATGTTTTCCTTTGGTCAAAGATCTTTCCTCCATGACACATGAGCGTGTAATCGAAAAACTTGATAGCATCTTTATAGCATGGGGCATACCCACCATTGTGAAATCTGATACCGGTCCACCCTTCAATAGTAAGGAATTAAAAAAATGACTGGTATTTTTTGTCAGCTACTACATATAAATGTGTATGCTTCCATCATTATGGAATATTCATATATATTTTTTTGATACATAGAAGAAATAGACATATTTGCTACAGCAATAAGCTTTGCATTGTTCTATTTAACATACAACTCCATGTTGAGTGTTTATTGGCGGTGGGTTGATCTTTTCCTTTTTTCGCTTGATTTTCCCTGTCCCACTCGATATTTCAATCCTTTGGGGGACCCCTTTGTTTGTATTTGACCCAGCTAGGTCTCTGCCTGCTTTACTCTGTCAAATAGTTTCCTGTGTTTGTCACAGAGTAATGCAACATAAGTCACAACTGATGCTCTAATGTGTCTCTGGTATGAGTTATTGCTGCCAGAATTTAGTCGAGTTTGGCTTGAGGTTGGGCTTAGTATCATTCTCTGAGGTAGGGGACTGAGGAGCCTGGTGATCATGATTAGGCTCAGCCTCAGTCAGGTCCTTCATAAGTGCTTTATCAGGGTTTGTAGGTGGGCTAGTGCACCCTGTGCTGCATGGGATATGAAGTGGAGTCAGATCCCATTAGCTCACCATGGAATAATTATCGTAGTTATGTTATATGTTATGTTATAGTGGTTTGTATAGAGCACTAATCACCTGAGGGGGTATCAAAGTGCTTGGGCAGGTGTGTAGGTGTGTGGTCCTCAAAGTGCTTATTCTTCAGCTTCTTGCGGAACTCAAGAAGTGAGGAAGAGACTCTGATGCATTGAAGGAGGTCATTCAGTGTCTTGGGGTCATTCAATGTCTTGGGAATGTGTGTCAGTGAGAGAGAGACAGAGCATAGGTGTCTGGTGGGTTGGTGAAAGTGCATGCGGCTGTTCAGGTATTCTGGTCCTGTGCTGTATAGGGCTTTGTATGTGTGCATGAGACGTTTGAATTGGCTGCACTGGTCCAGCCTCTAAATGTCCTTTCAGGCCCACACCTCCTAGACAGTCTCACAATGGGTCATATAAGTCCCGCCCCACTGACCTGTTCCCACAGATCAGTAACAAGAATAGACCCCTTAGCCCTCCATTAGTCCTGCTCCCCACTCAGCTCCCGACCTGTGGTAGAGGCCCAGCCACTCTCCCGTGGAGAGGACAAGGGCACTGTTTGTAGGAGGGTCACCCCTCTATGCCACTGTCCCGGTTCTTCGTACTCTTGCACCAAAGTGTTGACCATCAGGTGTCTGTTAGGATCCAGCAGTTCAGTTCAGTGTAGGCCCTCCCCTCCCCTTGCCGCTTTGTACTATTCCAGAATCTGGCCAGGACAGACCCAGTACCTAAGCAAATGGGTGTCTCCGTCCTAAGCAGGTGAGGTCAAAGCTGCAGAATCCAGAGCGGGGAGCAACCCCACCCCCATCTTCTCCAAAATCAGAAGCACAGGAGCAGGTGGGTAATGCGAAGGGGAGAGCCCTCCAGCTCATATGTAGGGTAAACAACCTTTATGCCGAATTTTTTATAACGAAGTCCTGGTTAACGAAAGCGGAACAACGCTTTCTTTAACCACGACTTCGTTATTTTGTGCCCTAACCACGCATGTCCTGAACAACGAACATGCATGGTTAAGGTACAAACAAGGGAGTCGGCTGAGGAGGACGACGCAGATGACAAGGTGACGAATCAGGTAAGTAGGGGGTTTTAGGTTTTGGGGAGGGGGTGGGGGTCAGGGGGTTTTAGGTTTTAGGGTGGGGTTGGGGGGGTGGGTCGTTTTTGGTTTTGGGGAGTGGGTGGGGGGGTCAGGGGTTTTTAGGTTTTAGGGTGGGGTTGGGGGGGTGGGGCATTTTTGGTTTTGGGGAGTGGGTGAGGGGGTCAGGGGGTTTTAGGTTTTGGGGTGGGGTTGGGGGGTGGGGCGTTTTTGGTTTTGGGGAGTGGTTGGGGGGTCAGGGGGTTTTAGGTTTTAGGGTGGGGTTGGGGGGGTGGGGCGTTTTTGGTTTTGGGGAGTCAGGGGGTTTTAGGTTTTGGGGTGGGGTTGGGGGGGTGGGGTGAGGGATGTAGGGTGAATGGTGCCTATTGCTAATGATTTTATCAGGAATGCCTTTACAACGAAATATCGTTGTTAAGGCATTCATGGTAAAATCATTAGTAGTAAAGACGAGGTCGGTGTTCCGACCTCGTTGTTAAGGTTAGTAGTAGTTTAAGATTCGGTGTTCCGTCATATAACCCATATGTAGCATACATAATTCAGAACCTGTCTTATTCAAAGCGAAAAGCCTGTCACATGCAGCCTTAGGACTTGGCACAGTCACTCACAGTCTAGGCAGGACTGAAGATCTCCCATAGGACAAGGAGCCACTTGGCAAATTCTCAATTATTTGATCTGACAGATAGTTTTCTAAAGGTTCAGCAAAACTGCCCGGGAGCCCATTGGTTGCTCCCTGAAACTTAAACTGAACCAAATTTCAGGGACGTACAGGATAAGAGAATTGGACCTTTCATCCTTCTAGGATGATGATATCAATATACCTGTTTTTGTTAACACTGGAAATTTATTTTTTTGTCTTAGAATAGATAGGGGAGCATGTCAAAACAGGTTCTAGGTGATTTTATGATGAAATGGTACACTCTACATCAGTGATGTCCCTTCGGTGAAACTGCCCTCAGACACCCATGGTTTTCTTACATGGCCGTTGACCCAAACACCATGGTGCAGCGATCATCCTTTTCCACTAGCCTCTTCTACTAGTTGAGCTAGACAGTCTGAGTTGTGTTCTACCAGTTCAGAAAAAGATGAGGAATAGGCCAGCGATTGGGTCCAAAACTCGTCACATAATAGCCACCGGTTGTTTTGTGATTAATGATGAATGACGATCTTTCCAGGCTTTTTTTCTTTTTCATTTGTATATGAGTTGCATGAGTCTGCCTAGGGACAGGCACAATTTCAATTGCATATTGTGTTCATACGGGTGACCACCTGGCTGGAGGTTCTCAGGAGAATCTGTATTTCAAACTGCAGTGATTGCTTGCTAATACTACATTAACGTGAATCGTCCATCCTCGGTTGTGGTGAGCCAGCCAGCAAGCACCCTGACGCCCTGGTGTGCTCATATGCAGTCACGTAGGAAGAACATTATTTTAGGGTGAGGTGGGATAGAGTGATGGCTTGCGGTCAGGTTGGAGCTTGCCAGGAGAGTTCTCGTTGTTCATTTGCACTTGGGCTTCACAGTTTATCATGTCTTCAGATTGGCTGGAGGAACGCATGCCAGTTTTTCATTGGTTCTAGTGCCATAATCAATCTTCCAGTTACTCTCAGTAAGCCAGTGCCATATCCTGAAAAAGGAATTGGACAGCTGCAGTGACCATGATCTGTGTTAGTAAATAGGCTCTTCACCACATCTTATTGGTCTTCAACTACTCTGAAGCTACTCAGGCACTGTCCTCTTCCAAGACTACCCGTGATGTTTCCTCTAACTTGCTCGGTGTCTCTCTCATTTGCATGCTCTGTAGTCGAGTCCAGACTCCATTTTCATATCCTCCATGTTGCTGCTTCACAGACCCATCAGTGAGTTGCACAGTGGAAAGCAGGAGATTGAGAGTCCTCAGGAGCAGACCAGCAGCAGTCCTGCACTGCTGGGCATGTGAGAAATTCAGCATCAGGGTTAGACCAAAAGCTGTGGAAGCACTGGATAGAAGTAACTGATTTAGGGCCAGATGTAGAACGCGTTATGCATGGCGCAAACTGGAAAATCGCAGTTTGTGCCATGCAAAACGCGCATCGCGTTGCACATTCCCATTTGGGAATGCGAATCGCAAATAGGAAGGGGTGTTCCCTTCCTATTTGCGACTCGCACCGCGATGCAGAATTGCTTTATGACCGCGAACGCGGTCGCAAAGCAATTCACAGTTACCACCAGTGTCACACTGGTGGTAACCCATTCGCAAAAGGGAAGGGGTCCCCATGTGACCCCTTCCCCTTTGTGAATGTCGCTATTAATGTTTTTTCAGAGCAGGCAGTGGTCCAATGGACCACTGCCTACTCTGAAAAAACGAAACCAAATGGTTTCGTTATTTTTTTGTATTGCAACTCGTTTTCCTTTAAGGAAAACGGGCTGCAATACAAAAAAAAAACTGCTTTATTGAAAAAGCAGTCACAGACATGGAGGTCTGCTGTCTCCAGCAGGCCACCATCCCTGTGAGTGCAGAGAATCTCAATGGGGTCGCAAAATGCCACCCACCTCATTAATGTTAATGAGGTGGGTATTTGCGACCCCCTTGAGATTCGCAGAAGGTGTCTGAGACACCATTCTGCATACGATTTTGCGAATCGGAAATTGCGAGTCGCACCGACTCGCAATTTCCAATTCGCAAAATCGATTTTTGCTACATCTGGCCCTAACTGTGGTGAGATATGTATGAGCAAATGTATCTGTGTGAGTGTGATTGTGGGAGAGTGCATGCCTATTTGTGGCCCACAAATTATGGGTGGGAGTTTCAGTGACCCTAGTAGCCATCTTCTTGACCCAAATATCAGATGCATTACCAGAGACTACCTACCTGACCCCTAAAATCTTGTGTGTTCCCCACAGCATATGCACCATCTTGGAAGGAAGTGGCCCCACCATGCGGATGAAAGGTTTGGACATATTTCGCATGATGATGTTTGCCCTGGCATAATAATGGTATTTTTTACATATTGTAGGCATTCTTAGCATGATGATGCATACATGAACTTTATTGCCTGTATTGCATAAAGGTGGTAATTTTTGATGCATTGTAGGAATTAGAATGACAGCAGTCACCCCGGGTGAAAGGCTTACACTGGCATTAAAAAAGTGGCAATTCTTGCGATATTCTGGGCATCCTTGTGTTTATTGTGGCCACCTCTAATATAAAGTTTACATTGGTTTAGTGATGGCAGTTCTTCTCAGTTCTTCTCTGTGGGGTAGTAACTGTGCTGGTCTGCTAATGTTAATACCTAGCATGATGGTGCCCACCCACGCAATGATGCTGACCCTGAATAATGTTGCAAATCCTTGACAGACTGTAGCACTTGTTATGTTGCTGTTAAGTTATGTGTATGTGTAAAGTTCACTATCACACATAGGGGTATACTGGCACTGAGTAGGTGTGTGTGCCTAGCCCTACTTATAGTGGGTTAGTTAATTTAGAACCAAGACTTCAACTTCTTGCGGAATTCAAGAATATTAGTAAGAGAGGAGGAGGCTCTGATGTGGGGGGAGGCCACGTTTTATGGGCAAAGTAAGAGAACGTTTGTCCTCCTGATCTGGTTCAATGTATGTCTGGGATGTTGGTGAGTAGGAGTCATGAGAGTGGAGGTGTCTGTATGGTTGGTGGAACTGTTCAGGTAGATGATGACTGAGTTGTGGAGTGCCAGAATGTATGTTTAAGGAGTGAAGCGCAGTGAGTAAATGCGAGTGCGTTATTTAGAGCTGCCTGATACCTGTGGCACCGCTTGGCGGTGCGAAGTCAGTGTGTGGGAGCGATTGTGGGTGCTTGTTACACCATATGACTGTGTGGCCAGATACGTTAGTTATTGCCAGAGGACTTAAATGGTTGCCATTATATTTTAGGTGTGCTGCCCAGGCTGCAGGGCTAATTTAAAGTGATGCATTGCTCTGTATGTACATATTGCTGCTATGATTGTGAACCATGGTGCACCCCAGGACTGTGCATAATTGAATTGGGGTATTCACTAGGATGGGTCTTGTGCTGCCAACGTTTGGAACCTCATGTGGGTGCTGGGAGGGAATGTATTATTTTTCTCATGTGTGCATACTGCAAATGTTGTTTTAACACAGTTGGGCCTAGTACTGCTAGTATTGTTTCAAATGGTGATTCCTGCCCAGAGTTACATGTTATTCATGCTGTGTTAATTAAGGTGTGTTTTGAATACAAAACTTATTTACATACACCTCGTGTGAAGGCTCTTTTGTGACGCTCACTGTAATTATAGTGTGGTATTGCTGTGCCATTGCTTTATACATGACCTCAGTGATAAGTCTGACTGCCAAGCTACATAAGGGTGAACACAGTGAGTGGTGAAGGAGTGGTGAGTTCTGCCTGGCTAGGGCCTAACCTCAGCCAACCGGAATGCACTGCCTCGAACACAGTATATTTAAGAGTGTTTGTTCTGGAGAAACACAAAACTGGATTTAAAACGTACCATGGTGGTCAGGGTTGGTTTTAATAATAAGAATGTATTTCTGCCCAAACTAACCCTTTTTAGCGACGTTAGGATAATGAAAGACTGGACAAAAACAGAAGGTTCCAATACTATGCCTTGCAGTTTGCATGCAGCTCTTTGATGGCAGTTCGTAGGTCAGTGAGCCATATTAGGATTGTAACCTATTTACTCCAAGTAACAAAATTATTCCTGTGACAAATTCAGTAACCCAGTGAGATAACCACATTAAATATAGTTCTATGATCTCCAAGGAGCACGTTCTTTGCAGCAGGCACATTAACCCTCTGTGCTACTTTATGATGAGTCGGAACTGCCACTAGACAGAACTCTGATCTCTCTCCAGCAGGATCACTAATCACAGTTACCTTAATATTTTTATTGTTGCCTGAAAACTGTGGCTTCACAAGAAACTCTGGTGCTTTTAAGCCCATAAGTTATTTCCAAACACAGCGCCCCAAGGTCGCACCGCCCCAGAACCGTCCCTACTCAGGGAGACAACTGCATTCAAGTCTCCACCTTCTTAGAACTCAGTGCAGGCCTTAGGGTGATCTGGCCAGTGCCGCCGCACAGGGCGCCAAATTCGGGGCGCTGCATTTTAAAATATGTTATGTAGTTAGAGGCCCCTGCTGCAGCGATCATGGTGTGCCCAGTAATTTTCAGGGGATGATATTAATGTCAAGATAACTCTGGTGATTGATGTGTATTCTGTAGAAATCTGCCTTCTGTCCTGTTACATATTTGAGTAATTCAGAGATTTAATGTGCCTGCTGTAAAATACAACCTGTTACATGCAGATCTCATATTTCTATTTTATGTAAATATCTTAGAGGGTTACTGTTTTTGTCACAGAAATTATTTTGTTATCTGCAGTTCAAAAGTTACAAGCCTTCTAATGTAGCACAGTGAGCTATCAACCGGCATCAAGAACTTACAACCTTATTTTCTCTCCATCTTTCGCTCTTCTAAGTTAGCTAAAAGGGTTCCTTTGAACAGTAATAAGGTCCTATTACTGCAGACAGCCACGCCCACTGCCTTACGTTTTAAACCCTGCGCTTGTATTTTTCCAGACTAAGCACTCAACATGTAATTCCTACGAGTACGGATGATATGTAACTCCTGCTTTGTAACAGTGAGAGACGCGCACATTTCCTATCCATTAATTGCCGCGCTTGTAGGATCCATTGTATCTGTGTAACGTTTGTGTGTGTGATGTGAAGCTCTCGGATACCCTACATTGAGGCGAGTGACGCTGTGAAAGAAATGACATGTGTGAGAAAGGCAATGAAAAGATGACTGACACTGTTGGATGGTGGTAGAGAAGGAATCTGGTAGCTCATTTGAAGGCGTCAACCAAGATTTTTGCAGTGGGCCAACACTAAAGTCAGCCTTGTTGGAACTCTTAGGAAGGGAGCGCTTAGAGGAGAGTGATCTCATGTGGCTATGTTTGACCATCACACTGTACGTGAGACCTGGTAAATAGAAACAGAATTACAAACACAGGTGATGACAAACCTCCTGAGCAAATGTTATAAAATATGACTCCCTTTGTCAGAAATTATCTTCTCAAAGAAATCATGAAACTTAAAACAAAAATACAACACACATAGAAGGTCCAGAGTGGTGCCTGTAGAGTGAGAAACATTGGCAAAATCAATAGGGTTTGGCAAGGCAATGCTTTTTCATAACTAATTGAATGTAGATGCATGGGCAGGAAGTTTGCAATTCGTTTTCTATTTTAAAAAAATTACAATGTCCGTTTGTAAGAGAGCGGGTTATTGGTTGAGGGAGTGAAACCCCACACTAGCAGGAAGCACAACCCTTGTCAGGGTGCAGTCACAAGTAAACCCCAAATTAACCTGTGATCAACTCTCAGGTAGCTTGGCGCAGAGCAGTTAGGTTTAATTAGAGGCAATATGTAAAGTATTTATGCAGCACTTGAAACAGTAATAAACTAAAAACCCATTACAAGCAAAATCCCACTCCAATTTAGAAAAATAGAGTACATTTTTATAAATAAATCAAAAACCAAAATAGCAAAAATCTATTCGGTAGAACTGGAGAAATGCAATTTTAAAGATTTCAGTAAGTATACTGCAAAAAGCACAAAGCGGCAACTGTCGATATCTATACTCGCTGGGCCGGGACAAAATAACAAGTTCGGGCTGGCCACGATGGAGCACAGACCGGCTACTGGGACCTAGCTAAGCCATCTGAACAAGAGTACCCTAAATCCTGTTTGAGAAGAGTCCATGTTGAGATGCGTCACGCAGCCAAGGCAATGTGAGGTCCTTTCGGAGATGTGTTGCACAGCCTTGGTTTGGAGAAGCTGCACCACTGCTTCTCCTGAACCAGCTGGTGCGTGACCCATCCTCAAGGCAAGACTTCACATTGCAAGCCCCCTCATTTTACAGGATCCTCAATGATGTTGCAGGACCTTGGATCACAGCCTCACAGCCTACACAGCAGTACAAATGCCAGGCCCACAACCACACATGCTGCCCAGACACAACAACTAGCACAACCAACACACACAGACACATATAACTCACACACAAACCAAAGCAAGCAAGACCGAAACAGCCATGTGGAAACCAAGGCAGGACAAATATGTAACCATTGAACCAACAACTGATTGGTCCAGATAGAATAAATACATACAAAATGCCAATAAATAAATAACTATGTATAAGATAAAAGGCCATAGGCCAGTCCAATTTGGCAAGTGCAAAATGCACAGATGGCACTTCTGTGTGCCCTACATGACTCATGACTGCTAAATGACCTCCACAAGGTAGGGGCATCAAGGGGGTAGGCAGGCACCTCAGAGATTGGGACGGCTGGACGGAGGTGTTTTGGGCTTAGGTTTGGGAGGAGGCTCAGTGGGCTTGGGCTTTGAAGGGGGGCATAGGGCAAGCTTTAGGGGAGGGCTGGGAACACTTGGGAGGGGTCGACTTCTTGGCAGGGGGAGAGATATGGGTACTATCAGGGGGTCAGGGGAGGCCTTGGAGGTGCAAGGGCTGGGCTTGGGGAGGGACACAGACCCTGTGGGGGTATCACGGGGTGGGAGAGGAGTAGGGAAGAGGGAAAACTCTGAGAGAAACACCTTTTTAGCCACAAGGGGGTAGTCATGGCAAAAAGGGTTTGGGAGTGGAGGGAGAGGGAGTGGTTGTAGGAGGTGTCTTGGTGGATGTCTTGGGTGCATGTGAGGAATGCTTGTGGGTGATGGGGGTTGTTGAGTGGGTGAGTGTGGGTGTTTATGTGTCTTGGGAGGAGGGGGTGAGGAGGTGCTGGGAGATGCCATGCTGAATGGGTGACTGTCTGTTGGAGTGGTGTCTGCAGGTATGGACGGTGTGCTGCATGTGGGGGTGTCGGTGGCTGTGGTGGCTGCAGATGTGGATGTCTGAGGGTTTACTATTGTGTTGACTGTGGGTAGGATAGGAGTTGTGGCTGTATCGGTGAATGTTGGTGTGGTGTCTGCTGGTGTGTCTGGTGTAGTGTCTGTGAAGGTAGGGGTGGTGGGAGAGTCTGTGCAGGTAGTGGATGTTGGTGTGTCTGCAGGTGGGTGTTGTCTGTGTGCATGTCGGTGGTGGGTCTTGTGGTGCTTGTGTTTGTCAAGTGTAGCCTTGGATGTTGAGGTGGGTGCATGCTTGTCTCTCTGTGTGCTTTGGCTGGGTTTGGGAAGAGGGGTTTGGGAGTGGGACGAGGTAGGTGGAGGGGAATGGTAGACAAAGGGTGACTGACTGCCGTTACTGTGGAGGCCAGAGCTTGAAAGGATCTCTGTAGGCCAGCCAGTGAATGCCTGCCAGGAACACATTGCTCTGTTGCACTTGAGCTGCCAGTCCCTGGATGGCATTCACAATGGTCGACTGAGACACAGAGATCGACCTCAGGAGGTCAATAGCCTCCTCACTGAGGGCCAGCAGGGCTGACTGGGGCAGGGGCAGAGGTGCCTGCGGCGAAGGAAACGCCTACCCTCCTGGGTGATCGGGCACGGACAACTGGGTGGAGAGCCACAGGAAGGGGGGTGACAGACTTAGATGGTGCTGGGGTGGTCCCATAAGGGTCCGCCACCACAGGGGAGTGTCCACGGGAGGAGGATTACGATGATGATGTTGAAGATCTGGTCCCTCCCATGGCACTCCCCTCGCCCTCCATGCCACTGGGTCCCTCGCTGTCGCTGGTAGCAACACTCCGGGTCCCGTGGCCTGCAGCATCCACACTCGCCTGTGCCCCGTCTCCTTCACTTGCTGATACTGATGCACACAAATAAAGAGAGAGCGATGGGGGAAGGGGGGAGAGGGAGTCAGAGGGAGAGAGAGGGTCAACATATACCTCACATAAACACATTTAGACTTGCACATCTGTAGGAATACACATCCTGGCTAGGCTATCTCTGGTGCCAATAGACATATCCTACATCATGTCTCAACATGTCACTACTACCCACCGCTGTATGCCAACCCTCACACCCACATCTAAATCCAAGTAAGTCAGCATGACTGGAGTCATCCACATAATCACCACCAAATACATGTATGCATGCACATCATGCCCTGGCAGAAGTACAAATGACTATCTGAATCATCATCATACCTCTCCATACTCCTATCACCTATTGGAAGTACAGGAGACTGAACAAAACATAACAGGCCTGTACAGTTACTACACCTGATCAGTCCATGTCCTTTGTAAAGTTCCATGATAGTGAAGACTACTCCACTCACACACCTGACAGCACATGCTTGTCAGATAACATGGCTGGCATGACACTCTGTACAGAAAATCCAATAGTACACTGATAACTGATGTAGCCACTGCAAATTGGACACCCTTACACGCAACATCTGATGTGTAGAATACAAGTCTGGGGCACGTGCATGTGATAGGTCAGACCCAATCACAGAGGAAGATCTGCAGACACCAGACCCATTTATACCGCTACTATTCATACAACTAAGTGCATCTACAGTGTCCCATATTGCACACATTACACATCCATACTCAATCACTAAGTGAAGTGTCACAACTGATCAACTTCAGGAACACACATATGACATCATGGTCCACATACAATTCCATCAGACATGCAGTATCAGTAATTGGACTTCTCAACATGATGACACCACGATCACTAACACCATTCCTGACATGTGAATACCTGTGCCTAAGTTCTGACAACACACATGTCAGATGGAAAAGACATGTAAGCATTATGCACACCTGGACCAACACAACTACCATAGCACTGACAAAAGATCCCACTACTACATAGGGCTGCTTCATGAAAGAAGAAACAACAAATATTTCACATCAACATCTCATACGTCATACAATACCGATTCCTGTCCAATTCACCCATTTCAACTAGGCCAAGGATACCAGTCATTGTTACGCAACATCAGATGTGCCCCCAAGTAACCATTGAGACATGATGTAGGCTACAACAAAGCTATGTTGCACTATAATTGCTAGGGCATTGGCATACATGGCATTCTCATTTCATATTGTCAATGGTGAGGTCTGCCTAGGCACCTACTACCTCCAGTACTATCCTATTGGGTTCAAGGTTACATCCCCACAATTCTAGCACATTGCAATGCATGATGATTGCAGTCATACCAAATCAAACACCCAATTCAATCTTTCCTACTGTTGCAACCTTCACATACCCCATAGATAGAAGATGAACATCATATGGGCATAAAACTACCAAGTCATAAGTCCTGTCGCATACAGCCCGTATGCCAACGCAGGAAATCTACTTGCTGCCACACATGGAGTCAATACCAGTACCAGTACTTGATGTCTATTGTCCCTGTGAAAAAACAAGAGTCATCCAGTTGCTATTACAGGTGAGCAATACAGATGGTAGTGGACTGACACCTTAGAGCCACTAATGCTCAAATGCTGATGGATGGTATGGGTCATATGCACTGGGTAGGGTAAAACACAGGCTCACATCCATAGAAAAGTCAGGATGGAGTCACACATGTGGCTTTGTCAATTGACCATCTCCACATGCAGACATGGAGATGTCGTGAAATAGAAGATGTACATCCACTGACAGCAATCAATGAAAACACATCTACAACTTATACTCAGGCCCGGTGGATACTACCCATGTTCACTGGTCTACATACATGTTGCACTGACTACATTGTCACATAAGTTACAGTGAGGCAGCTAACACCATAGAACCAGAAGCAAGTGCTGGGATACAGTCAGTACTTACCCCCTTGTGGCTGCTGTACTGCCCTCATATGCCCATCCACCTCAGGGTAGGCCACTGCCAAATTGCGGACCATAAGGGGGTAAGGGTCTGACAGGCACCCCTCCCTCATTGGGAGGACATCCCCAGCTGGGCCTCCGCAGTCTTCCAGGCCCAGTGTCTCAGGTCCTCCCAACGCTTACGACAATGGGTGCTCTGCAAGGTGTGGACCCTGATGGTCCACACTTGCTTGGCGATGGCACGCCAAATTCCTTTCTTCTGATGGGCGTTCATCTGCATGGATGACACAGACAGAAGAAGAAAGTCATGCACACTGGCACTATACCAACAGCAGTGGCCAATACACATCTTACTCACCAAGTTCACTCACATACCCATCCTCTCTGCTCACACGCCTTCACGTTCTGCCCTCTGCAAGCAAATACTCCCTCACTTGTACACTTACACGAGTCACCACCACATGCAATCCCTATCACACCTGAGTATAGTTTTGGACTCGCCTGCTCCTCTGGTGCCCCATATAGCTGTCCATACAGGTGTAGGACCTCCACCACAAGCTTCTCCAGCTCTTATGGGGTGAAAGCTGTGGCCCTATCACCTGCAGGACATGGCATGATGGCTCCCAGAGACAGTACAGAGCAGCTCAGGTCATGGAGGTCTTGCTAGCAACAGTGTCTAGAGTCAAGTGCGCAAGGCTGCAGAAAGGGCAGTCACGGCCGCCACGTACTGGACCGTCACCGCCGGCAGTCATCGCCACTGGCCCCAGTCCGCCACAGGCAGCAATGTTAACCAATGGCAAGTAGCACGACGGTTGCGAGCACTTACCGCCATGACGACATCCGCCGGCAGACTTAGGTCACTTCCAACAGTCCACTTTAGCTGAACAGGCGACTGCCATTTAGTGCACATATAAAGCACTGATGTGCCTAAATAAGTGTGCCATACATGCATTCGCCCAAATGGCGAAGTAATCCTATGTTGTGACATCCTGGGAGTGCAATATATTGTGACAGTCATGACACAGTTAAATGATGTGGCAGTATATCTGATGATGGCCATGTAGAGATACTCGGAGGCACATGGGTGAAGGCACTATATTAGTATATTCAATTCCGTTTGTTTTCATCAGTGCAGGATGCAGGATAGCTCAGTCAGCCACATATGGTACATTGCACATGTGACATTTTTCCTATACGACTTACATGTATGGCAATGTGCTGCATAGATAGTGTCCATAGTGCTTCAGCATGGCCGTAATAGTATATGTCAGCAGTGCTAGCCATGTCCTACTGTGTTAGGTGTGTATTTTAACATGTTCTGCTTACATGTGTCAAATGCTTTACTCGATGTGCATTCTCTTCTTTCTACCTAGATATCCTGACATGAGGAGAATGAGACAACCACCAACGCACCGTCCACTAGTTGACCTTGCAACCATGGAGGACAGGCATGTCATCCAGACCTATCACCCGAATCATCAGACCATCATGGATCTTTGTACACAGTGGGAGTCAGATTTGTTGCCAGCCATTTGCAATCCCTATTGCATCCCTCCTACAGTACAAGTCCTGTCAGTGCTACACTTTCTTGCCACAGGCTCCTTTAGGAATACAGAGGCCTTAACAGCAAGGATGTCTCAGCCCATTTCAGTCTGGCATTGAAGGTGTACTGTGTGCTTTGTTGAAGCACCTGGACAGCTACATCAGGTTCCCCCAACAGGCAGACTTGGCCTTTGTGAAGGCAGACTTTTGTGATATGGAACACATTCCTCATGTGGTAGGGGCTATTGATGGCACCCATATAGCCCTGGTCCCTCCCGTGCCAATGAACTGGTGTATAGGAAGAGGAAGAACTACCACTCCATAAATGTTAAGGTGGTGTGTCTGGCAGACCAGTACATCTCACAATTGACAGCCAAGTTTCCAGGATCTATGCAGGACTCCTACATTTTGAGGAACAGCAATGTCCCACACATGATGGCACGACCACACAGAAAGAGGGTCTGGCTCCTTGGTTTGTATGTATATGAAGGTGTTTCACTGTTACGTCACCTGTCATCACAATCTTCCCTGTCACTGTACCTGTCATTTCACTGGTCTTACATTTGTGCACACAGGTGACTCTTGCTGTCCTAACCTTCCTTGGCTGTTGACACCAGTGAAGTACCCTGACGGGGAACTCAGTTTCAGTGAGGCCCACGGGAGGACGAGGCGTGTAATAGAAAGATTCTGGTGCCCTCCTCTAAGCGCTCCAAAAGGTATGCCAGATAATAGTTGCCTGCTGCTTGCTCCACAATCTAGCCCTACAATGTCAGATACCATTGCTAGCTGATGTGGGTGAGGCATCTGGACCAGTGGCTGATAATGCTGAAATGTCAAGTGATGAGGAGGCAGAGGAGGATGGTGCAGCTGACTCCAGGACTGACCTCATTAATCAGTACTTCCAGTAACATACAGGTATGTTGAGTGTGGTTTGCTAGTCTTGTATGTCTAAAATACTTGGTGACAATAGTCCTCATGACCTTATTCATCAGTGGGGGTGTAATGGGACCTTATCCCAATGTGTGAGTTGTGGAAGCTGACTGATAGCATGTAAGGTGCACAGTTAAAGTGTATCAGCTCAGACAAGTGTTCTCACTGCAGTTTCCTACATTCACATCTCAAAAGGCCAGACCAGTATTGAGCTATGTTTGCTGCATACTCCTGCTCTCATGTCATCCCACCCACTGACTGTGGCATCTTACTCAGTGCCTCTGCTACCTATGTCTTGAGGCATTCATAGTCATTACCTGTTGGGAAGTGATAGCTGAATGGTTTATTGAACATGACATTTGGCAGGTAAAGATATTTGTATGTATAATCTGTGACTGATGATGTATAGGTAAAATCTGGGGGGCCCTGCTTAGTACGTATCCTGTGGTGGGCACGACATCTATGACCTGCATATGTTGTTTGTTTGACATCATACCCTCCATCCTAATTGTACAGTTACTACACCTGACCAGTCCATGTCATGTTATTTTTGCCGGTTGGAATACTTACTACACCCTTGTGTGGCCCTGGATTTCTAACTAGCTGACATCTGTCCTAGACCATTTCTGTTATACTGTGTCTCCTGCTGCGGATGCCTCCCTCTGCTGTCCATTACACTGCCTGTTGGATGAAGGGGGACATTACTAGGCCACGAATAGCTATCATGACATTTGTTGATCTTTTAATAAAGACACATATGCATTAGCTGTGCTCCATGGTGTTCATTGTGCATATCATGAAATTGTGAGGCAAAACAAAGGTGTATACTTTGTCCAACAGGTGATGAGTGAGGGCATGGTAGATGGAATCATCAGAGTAGGTGGTACAGCGGTTGGTTGCACAGGTCCAGTGTCCATGTGCCTTTGGAAAATAGAGTAATGTCATTGAACAGTCAACATGGTGTCTCAGTGGCACATAAGGGAGACAAATTAGGAGAGGTTCACTTCCTGGCAGTGGGTTTGGTCTTGGCATCTGCTCCAGCCAGATGTCTGGGTGAATGACCATATTTGCGGGGGTTCTTCAGCTACAAAGGGAGGGGTGTCTAAGGTCTGTGGTTCCCCTGGCAGTGCCTCCATTCCACTAGCTGCCGCTGATGTAGATGGCTCAGATGTTATATTGCTAGTGGAAGGGGCCTGCTGGTGGGTGGGGGAAGCACCAGGGTAGTGTTGATGTCCCTCAGCACCCCTGCAATGGAGGCTATGGTGGCATTGTGTGCCTGCCACTGCTGCATGACCTCCTGGTGGTATTCCGTCTGCAGCCTTTGATTTTCCCCCAACATGGTGGTTATTTGGCCCTTCCTGTCCTGGGAAGATTGGAATGCTCCCAGGCACTGAGAGATGGTTTCCTGGTCAGTGGATTCCCTTGGGGGCCACCAAAATGGCTGAACATTGCAGCATGGTGTCCCAGTGGGAGGAGGGTATGTGGGTAAGCAAAGTTGAATGTCCTGTCCTGTATCTTACTCATTTTAATTTTTTTGCAGTTCTGTGTGGCTAGGATCTGCGTTCCTGTTTTCCGGGTCACACAAGTGTAACTTTAAGTTAACTCTTGGGTGTTTAGTAATTTGGGAGATGTGTTTAGGATTACTTTAGTTAATATACATCACTGTTTTGTGATTAGTTAGTAGTAGTTAAATGTTAGGTTCTCGTTTTAGTTGTGGTAGCAGGTTGCAGTAGTCCTCATTCTATTATGTATATTTTACTGTCATGTTTGGTTGAAATGTATTATATGTAGGTGTTGGTACATTTATTATTATTTAAACTGTGATGTTCAAGGGCATATTTCTGTTGTGTGATGGATATGTTGAGTTTTTTTACAGGTGCTATATCTGGGTCCTCAATTTCTCCCTCTTTTTGAATACCTCTTTTTTTAAAGGAAAAAAGTAAACCATTTTTTGAAAGTTCCTTTTTTGGTTTTCCTGGAGTTTTTGAAATTTGAATTTTTCGGGTTTTGGATGGTTACCATGTATTATTATTTTTGTGTTGGCTATTTGAACGTATTTGCATTTTTGCATTTTGTGGACTGTCATTTTGTGGAGTATTTCACGTTCATGGACTTCAGCTACAAAACATAAGTTATATTTTATTTTAATCATTATGGTTGGGAAATGTACACATGTTCTGTTTTAGTGTTTAGTAATGTGTTATAAATCTATTTATATTTTCATTATGTCAGTCAGGTGATTTCAGAAGCTGTCCTTTGTGTGGGTTAGTGTTTATTTAACTGTTTATTATTTTTTATTCAATTAGTGTTTACTTTCCAGTCTGACTGGATTTTGTTAACGTTTAAGTATGTATTCTTGAATGATTAGTAAAAAAATTTTTTTATAATATTCAGCAATACCTACATTTAAAAAAAAGAACGTTTTTATTGTTCGGCAAGAGAGTTTGTATTTAGTTTGTTATTTGGATTTTAAAGTAGTCTTCTGGCTATGGAGTCTAGATATGGTACACCTTGATTGTTAGCAAATATACAGACTTTGCATAGTAATTTTTCACACTGTTTGATTTGATACTTTTGTTTTTAGTTGGGTTATAGGTTGTTCTTTATTTAGCTGCTGGAAGATTTATTTTTGTAAAAATATTTGTAGAAATTGGTAGAGTGTAGGAAAGCTTAGTCATAACGGCTTTGGAAAGAGTTGTGCCATTATTCCACTGCATTGTTTGTTTTTGCCTGTTGTGCCATGATGCTGTCATATGCCACTATGGCATATAATACTTGGTTTGGTGTCTCTGACTGAAAGGTGCAATCTACCAACCAACGTATTTTCAAAGTAGTCTATTAGAGGTTACAACTTGTCTTTGTGTTTTTGGTAGCATGGTGTTTCTATTAGTAGACTGTAGTGTTTTACTACTTCAATTTCGGGGCCACATGCTAGGGGATTTTTTTATTTTTTATGGCCAAGTTCAGCATTTGTTGGGCATTCAGCATTTAGGGCCTTATTGTGAGTCTGGCGGTCCAAGGACCACCAGACTCGCTGTGGCGGTCGGACTGCCACTCTCCAGGCGGTCGAACTGCCACAATACGACCCAGGTGGTCCACAATCACAATCAGGGGACCACAATCACTGCTGGGAAAATGGTTCCTGATGGGCTGACAGCAGTCGGACAAATGGTCAGCCACGGCAGCACTGAACTCAGCTCCGCCGTGCTGATCATGATTCCTGTTTCCGCCAGGAAACCCAGTGCTAGGGGCATGTGGCATGGGCAGTGCAGGGGCCCTCCTGCTCAGCACCCTCAGAATGCACACTGTATACTATGGCAGACAGTGTGTATTCCAAGGACCTCTGTGAGACGGCATTGGCTTTGGCTCCGCTAGGAGGTGAAGTCAATGCTGTAGCACGGTTTCCACTCGGCTGACCGACGGAAACTTCAATTTACTGAGGTTTCCGCTGGTCAGCCCAGTGGAAACCTTGTAATTGGGCCGGTGGGGGAGACCGCCAACCCCATGATGGTCTCCTCTCCACAGGACTGGTGGGCCAACAATCGACCCACCAACCTCGTAATGTGGTCCTTAGTGCAGATTTTTTCAGGTGTCTCATATACTTTGGTTAAAATGGAGTAATATTCTTATATAGCTCTATGTGGGTATTTTTTAACAATGATAAAAATCATTGCTTGCTCAAAGTCTAGGATTATTTTTGGGTATAGTAAATTGTTCGATTTTGATTTTATATCGGTAAGTAGTTCATAGTATGTTGCACTTTGTTTGGTAAAAGTGGATAGACTAAAGATGATTGCATTGTAGTAAACTTAGTGTACTCTGTAGATTTGTGTGAATGGTTGATGCCAGTTTCAACATGCAGTCCACCATCCATGTATTGCTCTTACTTAGTATTGGGAGGTTTTTGCAGTGTCATATATAACTATTCTCTTTTCATTTTTAGTTTGGTCTTATCACATAAAAGGAAAAGTTCATTCATGTACATTAAAGTTAAGTTTTTGGGGGTATATTCATATCTTGGAATCTTCTTGGAGAACCAGGGGGTGTTTGTGGTGACTTTTCTAGTTCTGGTCATGAGTGTTTTTTTTTAAATTCAGGATAACTGGCAGATGGCCTGTAGTATAATCTGGAACATTATAAAAGATGTATGCACAAGCATTCACAAATGCTGTTTGCATGCATTGTATGCACAAATGTTGTTTATCACATAAAAGCCTCTCCTACTAGCTTTGCCAATGTTGGGTATACATAGCTAAGACTATTGCTTTCTGTGTAGAATGCATGTAGAAGAAAAATTATCAAATATGACAAAAAGCATAGTAGAGTTTATTTTTCAGATGTAGAGTACACCCTTTTTCATTCATTCTAATGGAAGGTATAAGGATGTATTGACAGTTGAGATGAAATGAATAGGTGAGAGAGTAATACTCGTCTTGGTAAAGCCAAAACCAAATGTATCCATATTTTAAAGCACTGTTTTAAGTGTGTCATCCAGACAGCTGCACTATAGAGCTAAAACTCAAAAAGGGAAGTTTGAATTAGAATTTAGGGCCTCATTATGAGTTTGGCAGACGGGATAACCCGTCCATCGAACTTCCGACAGGGAGTTTGGCACCATGCTGGCTACCTCCCCGAGGGGCCATTACAACTTTCCTGCAAGGTTTCCACCCATCAGCCCAGCAGGAAAGTGGCGGCAGCATTGTTGCCGGCTCATAATCGATGTGCATGAGCAGTGCAGGGCCCCCCTGTGGCACACTACACCTGCTCTCCGCCAGCCTTTTCATGGTGGTGATACCGCCATGAAAAGGCTGGCAGAAAACCAGGTCGTAATCAGCAGGCATGCAGCACTGCCCTGGTTGACTCCGATTTCCACCACCATCAGCCACTCTGGATCACCGATCATGGCGGAGATGGCGGTACCCTGGCAGTCTGACTGCCAGGGTCGTTATGTGAGCGGCAGTCCTGACCACCACCACGAGGCTGCCAGCTTCATAATCAGGCCCTTAGTCTAGTCATGTACTAATATTTGGTGTATTGTGCCATTCACATACATAAAACTTTGGGAGTCATTTAGTATATGTGGGAAGCTGGTAAACATCTTGTGACAAGTGCAGAAAGTAGTTTTCAGTGCATTTAAAGCTGTTTTGTATTAAGGAGAAAAGTATTGCATTCTGTGCCTATGAGTACCAGAGTGCAAGCTAAGCGTTGGTGCTACGTTTATACCAATAATTGTAGAAAAAATCCGGAAACACCGCTTGCAAACTTATCTCTATGTCTGCAGTAATGTCATGATAACTGATTGTGGTAACAGTTAAGCCAAACTGTGGTACAACAGTAAATGATCCGACATCCTATACACAACTTCATTCGAGGGGTAGTGCTCATTTCTCCCAAATGGCACTGCAGCACAACTCTGAGGTACATAAACAGCAGAATGTGGTCCTGAAAGTGCATCCATGGATGACCTAAAACATTCTTCTAACTCTATAAAGAGATAAGCATTTCTGTGCTGCTCAACGCCACAAAAGGATTTATAAGAGTGTCCCTGATTTCATCTGGTAACTCCTCTCCAAAGTTTCCGACACCTGGGGGCATTAATAATAATAAAGAGAAGGAAGTGAGAGAAATACTAGGGATCACAAGTGGGACCATGGAGCCCCCCTAACAAATGATGACTTACTAGATGCATTAGTATTTTGATTTATAATTAGAGTAGTAGAATGAGGATATTTTAGGGTTCAAGGAAGGGTAGAGTTAAAGGGTAGTGAAAGCTTTGTAGGGTTCAGGGAAGGGTAGAGTTAAATGGTAGTAAGGGTTTTAAGGTTCAGGGACTGGTACTATGAAGGGATTGTAAGGGGTTTGCAGGAAATAAAGGAGAGGTGTGTTAAGTCGTTTGTAGTATTCAGGAAATGTTATCATTAAGGAGAAGTAATAATTTGTAGTTTTCATGGAGAGTACACTACTAGGCAAGGAGTGTCTAGGACTTAGGAAAGGGCAACACTAAGGGATAGTAAAGGAATTTAATGGGTAGTAAGGGTTTTTTAGGGTTTAGGGCGCTCAGCATTAAATGGCAGTAAGGTTTTTTGGGACCCAGGGATGGTATTGATAAAGGGTAGCAAGTGGCTATTAGAGGTCAGGGAAGGATAGCATTAAAGGGTAGTAGGGTTTTTTAGAGTTCAAAGATGGGTAGTATTAACTGGTATCAAGGGGGCTTTATGGGTTAGGGATGGGTGGTGTTAAGGAGTAGTAAAAGGGTTTTATGGTTCATGGATGGTGTTTAGGAATAGCATGTTTTTCCATTTCATAGATAAGTAATCCTAATGGGTAGTGTCCACCTTTTAAGGTTTAGGGGAGAAAAGCTGCAAAAGGTAGTCGTCCCCAGGGACCACATTCCCCAGGGCCCAGCCTTCTAAAATATTTGTTTTTTGAGGAAGGGGGAGGCCATGTGGCCCGTCTCCCTGGCCGAGTTTGGCCCCAGGAACCCCATCCCAGGGAAAAGGGAACCAGCATGGGGTTGGGTGGTTAGGGGTGTTGGACACAGGGTAATGCGACCCCCCATCCCCTGGCCAATTTCAGCCCTGCGTGGTCTCGGTCCCTGGACTGATCTTAGCCCTGGAGACCCCATCCTTTGGGACCCATCCTAAACATTTTATTTGTCAGCCCCAGGGACCTCATCCACCGGGGCCCAGCCATCGTCACTTGGGTGCAGTCCAGGGCACCCAGTCACCACTGTTGGGGACTGCAGAGGGAGCATGAAGGCCCCTGCAGTCACAGCTGTCTCCCTGGGGGAGCAGGCATTGCTGTCACAGATAGGAAGCTGCTAAAGATGCAGCTTCCTGTCTGTGAGCGCAGTTTTTTTTCTGTTTTCTGTTTTATTTCTGTCAGGGAAACAGAGGAAACATCCACTGCCGGCAAGCAAGAGCTGTTTGACAGATCTCACTTCCTGGAACCAGAGTGTTTGTTGTGACTTGGCGGGAGCTGTCAAAGCTTCCGTCAAGTCAGAACAAACAGCTATGTCCCAAGAGTGGCCCCTGTGGGACATAGCAGGAGCAGGCCCTGGGGGGTGGCGGTCCCAAGGGGCCATTATTGGCTCCATGAAGGAGGCCGCGCAGCCTCCCTCCAACATTTCAATTTGCCCTGGGGAGGTGGTGGTCCCCGAGGCTGGGGGTCCAAAACGAACTACCTATCTTATTTAAGTTTAGCCCCGGGAAGGTGGCCTTCCCCTGGACTGCGGGACGCTGGGCACTCCCCCAACATTTCATTGGATATAAGCCTGGGGTTGGTGGTCCCCAGAGCTACTGGGGGCCAGGCCGCCTATCTGCATTCAAAATTGCAATGCTCCTGGAACTTGCCCCATCCAGGGGCTTCATTCAAACAATCATGTGAGCCCAGCACCAGAGCTAAGGGGTCAGGGTGTCCCTTTCCTGGCCCCTTTTCTTTCTTTTAATCTTTTTTTCTGGGACTCAGCTGAAGCCGAGACCCAAGATGACTTCCAACACTTCCTTGTTGAAGTGTCAGCAGCCAATCACATCTCAGCACAAGATCGGAAGGGTTCACGGAGCCTTTGCAACCCTATATAAACAACTTTGTTTTTTCTTTAATTGCTGAAAGGCTACTAAATTGATTTACATTAAGTAACAAAAAGGTCGCTTTCTGGACCAAGAGCTACCTTTCTGTCAGTTTTGGTGTAATTTCATCCAGTGGTTCGGGCGATATTCCTGATCAAAATCCCTATGGAAAAATGCAAAGGGAAAACGTGTTTTGGGACCACTTCTTTTTCTCAGTCCCCGCTTGATGGATCAACCCCAAAACTTTCCAGACAGACACTGAAGTGAGAATCATATTTTTTGGGAACATTTCTTGAAGATTCATCAAACGGTGTCAAAGTTATTAGCAAAACAAACAATGTTTTTTCTATAGAAACTAGAGGCCTGATTACGATCTTGCTGGCCGGGATTACTCAATCACAGACGTGACGGATATCCCGCCCACAATTTTGTGATCCCATTTTATCCTATGGAGAGCTTAGTACATCGGATGGAGTATTCATCACCTTTGTGACGGAGTATTCCATATGTCAAGATTGTAAACAGGCGTAAGGCCCTAACTATATCTATTTAGTTGCGACCGGCACTAGGTTATATATTTATATGTATATAAATATACACACCACACACACACACATGCATTACCTACTGGCAGTCGCTAGTAGATAGTTATAGTTAGGACATAGTTTCATCGGAAAATCGTTTTTTGACTTTCCTATAACTTTGGTGCTGTTGACGAATCTTCACAAAATATTCCCAAAAACATGTCCTACTGTTTCTTATTGTGCGTGGTAAGTTTTGGGGGGATTCGTCAAGCGGGGCTGAGAAAAAGGGGGAGGGGTCAAATTTTTTTATTTCCCATGTCCGTTTCCATGGGATTTTGAATATGACTACAGCCCGAATCACAGGACAGAATTACACCAAATTTGGCAGAAAGTTAGCTCTTTGTCCCGAAACCATACGTTCTGTGATTTGGTGTAAACAATCTTTAGTAGTTTTTGAGATATTAAAGGAAAAAGAAATACAGATATCTAGGCGAAGCCTAAGCACAGATCTCATGGTGAGACCTAATTGGTTCTCAGCACTTCCACCAGAAGATGCCTACAGTCATCTTGGGACCAATATACATGATAGCACGCATTGAAATGCATTGTAGTGACTGGCATGTTTTGAGGGTCAGAAAAAGGAGAATTTATAAAGGGTGATAAAAAAAAATTGTTACAATAAATCATGTGTTGCTAAGGTGATTTTATGCTGAGAAAAAGCCTTTTGCTGAGATTTCATGAATTATGTTTGAGAGAAAACTGTTTTCTCTTTTTTTCCCATAGAGGATATGGAATGTGCTCCAGAAGGTAAAATGAGAGCATATTTTCTGTAAATTCACACTATTTTTCGCAGCTGTATGGGAATAAAGTCTGACATTCTCAGTAAAACTTGTACTTTCAACAGGATCAGCCTGTCAGTTGATTCCCTTGTGTTCTACCGCAGCCTCCCAGATTGTTCTAAAGAACAACTAGAGAGCAAATAGTCTAACTTATTGCAGAAGTGCCGCACACCTGAAGCCATCTTGATTGAAACAAATTGGTAAAATGTAAAACATTTAATTAAGAAAGGAACAAAATGAGGGGGTTAAGGTTGTCATAGAAATCATGGTTAGTGCTCTAGAAAGAAAAACAGGACACATTTTAAGTGAGTTCTCAAATACCTTCCTGTTGTACTTCCAACAGGAGCAGCCTGTCAGTTGATTCCTTTGTGTTCTACTGCATCCTACTTGAGTGTTCTCAAGAACAACTAGAGCTCTAGCAGTCTTACCTATGACAAAAGCGTGGCACACTTGAAGCTATCCTGATTGAATCAAACTGGTAAAACTCAAACATTTCATTTAGAAAGGATCAAATGAGGGGTTTCATTTTTGTCATAGAAATTATGGTTAGTGCTGTAGAAAGAAAAATTAGGACACTTTTAAGTGATCTTCCTCTTCTATTTCATTAAAACATTCTGACATGTAGACTGAAACATGCACTTTCAACACCAACACACTGCCAGTTAACTCCCTGGTGAACAGCAGTTTACTACAGTGTTGTAAAGAGCAACTAGAGTGCCAACATTCTGATTCATGCCAAACGTGCGGCACATTTGACCTCCATCTTGATGGAATTGAAGTGGAAAACTGAAAGCTTTTTTCCTCTGAGGATTCCACAGAAATTAGGGAGCTTTATAACAAATAAGTCTCCCAAGATGGCCACCAGAGAAATAAGAGCCCTAATGTAGTACAAATATCACCTAAATTTAGCTCAAGTATAGCCCAATGACAGACTTGTGCAAAACACGTATTTATTTATTTTTTTGGTGGTTTTATATAGTGCAGATTTGACCCAAAAGTATTGAAGTGCGTTACATTAGCATCAGTTACATTACACCAGGACACATTGTTTTTGTCTGTGCTATATAAAACTGCAAAAAAACAAAACAATTAAATGTTTTGCACACTTCTGTCATTGGGCTATACTTGAACTATATTTTAGTGATATTTGTGCTACATTTGGGCCCTTTTTTTCTCTGGTGGCAGTCTTAGGAGACTTAGGTGGTCATTATGAACATGACGGTAAACACCGCACCACGGGCGGTGGCGGTAAACACCGCACTGCGGGTGGTGGCAGTAACTACCACCAACAGGCTGGCAGTCCAGACCGCCAAATAATGAAGCATTTGAAAAAAAAGTAGCGGTTCATCCACACACCTCTATTTTTGTAGTCCCGACGAGGACAGAGAAGGCCGCCCTCCCCCGGCAGAAAGGCCCTACCCGCCCACCAAATAATGAAACACCAGACTGCCATCAGATCTGGGGGGGGAACCACCACCAGACAAAGTGTGGTGGAAACGAACAATATAAAAGGAAACACTCACCGGACGCACACAGAAAATGCCGACGCAGACATGGAGAGAGAGTTGGAAATAATGCCAGTGCTGCTCCTTGCCATATTCCTCCAGGACCGTGACCGACGACGAAGACGAAGACGACGATGGTAAGTACCGCAGCCTAGTACGCACGGGAAGAAAGGGCACAGTTACACGCACACCTCACCCACCCTGCAACACACACGCAACCCCTCCCACATTCTAAGCCAAACATACCATAACAAAATGTACTTACCAGACACAATCCAAAAAAGACCTGCACCAAAGTACACACATGTGGACACCACACCCCCACAGTGAAACGCTAAACAACGTCACTACATTGTGCCAACAGCACTACTGGCACTGAAATTTATTGAAAAGTAAGAACCGTAATGTCCAAATAAGGCTATTGGCCAAACCATTCTTAAATCCCAGAAGGGCCAATATAGACCGAACTTGACTCCCACATTTACAAAGGGTACTCCACTCGAAAGAAGCATCAATGGGGCAAACAGGCACCCAGGGAACAGGGGCAGGGGAGGCGGGGTGGGGACTTACATCTGGAAGGGGGGGCTTGGGCTTAGGTTTGGGAGGTGGAGGGTGTTTGGGCTTGCCCTTGGAAGGAGGGGGAGTGGGCTTGGACAGGGTGGTGGCAGAGGGACCTGGGGCAACACAGGGCCTCTTCCTCCCTGGGGAAGCGGCTCGGGAATGGGAAGGGCGGACTGGGACGGGCTTGGACGAGGAAGGAGTGGACTGGGCAAGGACATGGGCACGTTTAGGGACAAGACGGGTGGGCCAGTGGATTCAAACAGGTCAACACGGGAGAGGAAAAGCTTCTTAGGTGCAGTTGGAGGGGATTTGGAGGCAGGTCTGGGAGTGGAGTTTGAGGGAGTGCTCGTATCAGGTGTAGGTGTGCCGGACGTGGATGCAGGTGCCTGTAAAGTATGCTTATGTGTGGTGGATGTATGTGGTGAGGATGTCTGCGAATGTTTGAGTGTTTTGGGAGGAGGGGGGTGGATGCAGTGGGACAAGACAGGCTGCCAGTGTACATGGATGTTGTCTGGGTGTCTGCAAGTCTGGTGAGTGTGCTGCAAGTGTCTGTCAATGTAGTCGTGGTGAGTGCAGGTGTGGTGTCTGGGGTGCCTGTCTGGATGTCAGATGTTGTGGTGACTGCATGAATGGGGCCAGCAGCAGTGACTGAGGGTGCAGTGCGTGTGGGTGTGCATGCTGAGGTGACAGACAGGGTGGCGGGGGAGCTCGATACACTGGGGGAAGTGGATGTTGTTGTGTGTGCCTTTGTATATTGGGTGTGTGCCTGCCTGTGGTGGGAAGTGTGGCGCTTGTGTTTTTCAGTGTGCTTCTTGTGTGTTGATCTGTGTGCATGGCTGTCTGTATGTGTGCTTGGGATGAGTGAAGGGAGTGGGGTGCTGGAAGGGGTAGAGGTGGTAGGAGAGGGGATGGAAAGACCAGGGACACTGGCTGCGATCAAAGAGGAGGCCAGAGCCTGAAAAGATCTCGGTAGGCCAGACATGGCACTGTGAATGCCTTCCAAGTATGCATTGCATTGCTGCATCTAGGATGCTAACCCCTGGATGGCATTCATGATGGTTGTCTGCCCTACAGAGATAGTTCTCAGGAGGTCAATAGCCTCCTACATGAGGGCAGCAGGGCTGACTGGGGCAGGGGATGAGGTGCCCAGGGTGAGGAGACAGGCAACTAGGTGGGGAGCAACATGGAGGGCCGTGATGGTATGGGGGGTGGTGGAAGATGGCAAAGAATGGGTGGGCCCAGTAGGGTCCGCCACCACCTGGGAGCTCCCATTGGATGAGGTATCAGAGTCACTACCTCCAGTGGTAGTTGCCTCCCCCATGGTACTCCCCTCGCCCTCCAACCCACTGGTCCCCTTGGAGTCGCTCGACTCTGCCTCCTTGGAACCGTGGGCTGCTGCATCCCCACTCACCAGTGCCTCAGCTCCCTCGCCAGATGATGTTAATGTACACAAAGGACACAAGATCACAGGGGTGGGGAATCAAAACAAGGGAGAACTTTGTCAAATACTGAATATATGTACATTTTGGCTCCCACACACTCCCATCCAGGTCACCCACGTACACTCAGCACAAACAACATATGTAATGAATGTGCCCCTGACTAGTAGGCATGACACCAGAATACACCAAATAACCCTCAAACACAAACCTGATACACTGTGTGGAGTACACCCATGAGAGACCATGCCCAGACAATGCACCTACAAGTCCATAAGGCCACAATGAATACCAGATGACAGAAAGGGGAACCCTCATAGGCCTATTGAGACTGCCCAAACTAGCCCTTACACCACCCCAAGGACTTGGAGGGGGCAGGACTGCAGGAACACACCTGTCCAAGTGCCTGGCACAACAATGCATGTATACCACAGCACCAACATACATCCATCAAAGCGGTATCATAACAGTGTTGCTACTCACCCCCTTGTGGCTGCTGTGCTGCCTTCAAGCTCCCATCCAAATCCGGATAGGCCAGAATACGGGCCATTAGGGGGGTCAGAGTCTGACGGGCACCCCTTCCTCGTTGGGAGGCCTTCCCCAGCTGGGCCTCTCCGGTCTTCCTGGCCCAGTGCCTCAGGTCCTCCCAGCGCTTCCTGCAGTGAGTGCTCCACCGGTTGTAGACCCCCAGGGTCCGCACCTCCTTGGCGATGGCTTGCCACAGGCCTTTCTTTTGATGGGCGCTGACCTGCATGGGACACACAGAGCAAATAAACAGACGTCAGTATGTGTGCACCGAATACAAATGCTATGTCGTTACATACAGAACGGCCATTGTAGACAGGCATGTTTTCAACTCAGAGGCAGAACGTGCCAGACAATCTACACCTGGGCAGTCACACATCGAACCCACATGCATACAGGCATCCGCCACAATCACACACATCTAAACATGACAGATGCTAACTCACCTGCTCCTCTGGTCGCCCATACATCTTTGCATACAGAGGTAGGATCCCATCCACCAGCTTCTCCAGCTCCTCTGCGGTGAAGGCCGTGGCCCGTTCCCCTGTAACCCGCGCCATCTTAGGGACCAGAGTCAGGACACAACAGCACACACAGTGGAGTAATATCCTTCACGGGAATTGGGAGTCAAGTGTCAAGGGTCTGACAAAATGGCGTAGGTACCGCGGCGGTGATCGTGATTGCACCAGATTCCCCATTGACAACCATATAATTCAATGATCAGGTGCACGGTGGTGAACTCTGCCTTCCGCCATGACGACTAACGCCAGCGGAAAGAAGTCACTTCCACTCTCTCATACCTGGATGACAGGAGGCTGCCATTTTGCTACCAGCACATCACCATAGCCTGGCAAGGGGCCTCATCCAGGGCCCCAATCTCTCTCCCCTTCGTCGCTTGCTGACATGATTCCATAATCCTGACATGTACCCATATTTGGAAGTGTGTCCACACTATGATACCATTATGACTGAGTTAACTCAGCAACTATTTGCCTGACGGTGTACCTCTGACTTTCCGTTTGTGTTTGTTACCTACGTGACGCACTTTTACAAGTACAGTGACATCATGGGATGCAAGTGTAAGTTGACACTCAGAATGTGTTCTTTCCTCCCCCATAGGTACAGACCCATGTGGCGAGGGAGGGCCCCATCTGTATACAGACCCCTAGTAGATCTGAAACTGTCATTATCACCTACACACTCAATAGAGCTGCAATCCATGACCTCTGTGCATTAATGGATCCTGTTCTGAAACCGGCCAATCAAATCAAATCAAATCAAATCATTAGCATTTATAAAGCGCGCTACTCACCCGTGCGGGTCTCAAGGCGCTAGGGACAAAGGGGGTGGTTATCGCTGCTCGAACAGCCAGGTCTTTAGGAGTCTCCGGAAAGCAGAGTGGTCCTGGGTGGTCCTGAGGCTGGTGGGGAGGGAGTTCCAGGTCTTGGCCGCCAGGAAGGAGAAAGATCTCCCACCCGCCGTGGAGCGTCAGATGCGAGGGACGGCGGCGAGTGCGAGGCCAGAGGAGCGGAGGGGGCGGGTGGGGACGTAGAAGTTGAGGCGTCTGTTGAGGTATTCCGGTCCCTTGTCGTGGAGGGCTTTGTGTGCGTGGGTGAGAAGTCGGAAGGTGATCCTTTTGCTGACTGGGAGCCAATGCAGGTGTCTCAGGTGTGCGGAGATGTGGCTGCTGCGGGGTACGTCGAGGATGAGGCGGGCCGAGGCGTTTTGAATGCGTTGTAGGCGATTTTGGAGTTTGGCTGTGGTCCCGGCGTAGAGGGTGTTGCCGTAGTCCAGGCGGCTCGTGACGAGGGCGTGGGTCACGGTTTTTCTGGTGTCAGCGGGGATCCAGCGGAAGATCTTGCGGAGCATGGGGAGGGTGAGGAAGCAGGCGGAGGACACGGCGTTGACTTGCTTGGTCATGGTGAGAAGAGGGTCCAAGATGAAGCCGAGTTTGCGGGCGTGGTCTGCGGGGGTCGGTGCGGTGCCGAGGGCCGTGGGCCACCAGGAGTCGTCCCACGCGGACGGGGTGTTGCCGAGGATGAGGACTTCAGTTTTTTCAGAGTTCAGCTTTAGGCGGCTGAGCCTCATCCAATCTGCGACGTCCTTCATACCCTCTTGTAGGTTGGTCTTGGCGCAGGCGGGGTCCTTGGTGAGGGAGAGTATAAGTTGGGTGTCGTCGGCATAGGAGGTGATGATGATGTCGTGCTTGCGTACGATGTTGGCGAGGGGGCTCATGTAGACATTGAAGAGTGTCGGGCTGAGTGCTGAGCCTTGAGGTACGCCGCAGATGATCTCAGTGGGTTCTGAGCGAAACGGAGGGAGGTAGACTCTTTGGGAGCGGTTTGCGAGGAAGGAGGCGATCCAGTCCAGGGCCTGGTCTTGGATCCCGGTGGAGCAGAGGCGGGTGATTAGGGTGCGGTGACAGACGGTGTCAAAGGCAGCCGAGAGGTCGAGAAGAATGAGGGCGACTGTTTTACCATTGTCCATCAGGGTTCTGATGTCGTCTGTGACTGAGATGAGGGCGGTTTCAGTGCTGTGGTTGGTTCGGAATCCGGTCTGTGAGGGGTCGAGCAGGTTGTTGTCTTCCAGGAAGGTGGTCAGCTGTTTGTTGACGGTCTTCTCTATTACTTTGGCTGGGAAAGGCAGAAGGGAGATGGGGCGGAAGTCAAAATCAGCATGCCATCCCTACAACTGCGCAAGTCCTATCTGTGCTCCATTGTTTGGCTATGGGCTCATTTCAGGTGACAGTCTGCATGAGTGCTGGGATCTCACAGCCAATGTTCAGCCTCATCCTGTCCAAATTCCTGGATGCCTACGTTCAACACTTGCAAACATATGTCCAGTTTCCACAAAGGGCTGAGCTTCCCACCATCAAATTTGAATTTTATGCCTTCGCTAATATCCCTCATGTGATAGGTGCCATTGATGGAACCCACATAGCTCTCATACCCCCAAGAGTGAATGAACGGGTGTATTGGAATCGTAAGAACTATCACTTCATGAATGTACAAGTGGTGTGTACTGCTGATCAGTACATATCATGTGTCAATGCCAGGTTCCCAGGTTCAGTCCATGATTCATTTGTCCTCCTGAGAAACAGCAGTGTGCCACACATGATGGAACAACTACAAGGGGACAGTGGATGGCTCATAGGTGAGTGTGTATGACACTGGATCAGTACATAGCTGACAGCCAGGCTGTATGCAAGTAAAGGCGCTTTGTTAAAGCCCTCTTTCGTCCACTTTTGCAGGTGATTCTGACTACCCCAACTTGCAATGGCTCATGACACTTGTGAGGAATCTCAGGATAGATGCAGAAAGGAATTATAATGAGCCCCATGGACGTACTAGGAGGGTGATTGAGCACACTATAGGTCTCCTGAAGGCTAGATTCTGTTGCCTCCATCTCTCTGGGGGATCCCTGTGCTATATCCCTGACAAGGTGTGTAAGATAGTGGTGGCCTGCTGCATGCTCCACAACTTGACTGTGAGGAAAGCTATCCCCCTTCTGGAAGAGGAGGGTGCTGTCCAACCAGCCCTGCAACCTCAGAGAGGGGATGAGAGTGATGGTGAGGACGAAGAGGGGTAAGATCTCAACTGCAGGACCCAGTTAATCCGCCTATACTTCCAGTGACTCTAAGGTACTGTTCAATGATGCTGATGTATTCACTGCACAGTTTCAGTCTGACTCATGTAATAAGTAATGTGGTGTCTATTGTCAGTGACAATGCTAACTGATGACTGAAGTTGCATATGCCAGTGTTAGACCTGACAGCCTTAGGGTAGTCACCCCTACCTTTTTGCCTGCCTCCCTCCTCGTTTTGGATACTGTTCTTGCTGGTTTTTAGACTCTGCGCACTTTACCACTGCTAACCAGTGACAAAGTGTATATGCTCTCTCTCTGTAAACATGGTAACTTTGGATCGTACCTGATTGAACTATTTAATCTACTTATAAGTCCTCAGTCATGTGCACTCCAGGTGCCTAGGGCATATAGATTAAATGCTACTAGTGGACCTGCAGCACGGATTGTGCCACCCACTTAAGTAGCCCCTTTTCCTTGTCTCAGGCCTACCATTGCTAGGCCTGTGTGTGCAGTTTCACTGCCACCTCGACTTGGCATTTAAAAGTACTTGCCAAGCCTAGAACTCCCCTTTTTCTGCATATAAGTCACCCTTAATGTGTGCCCTGGGTATCCCCTAGAGCAGGGTGCTGTGTAGGTAAAAGACAGGACATGTACCTGTGTAGTTATATGTCCTGGTAGTGTAAAACTCCTAAATTCGTTTTTGCACTACTGGGAGACCTGCTCCCTTCATAGGCTAACATTGGGGCTGCCCTCATACACTGTTGAAGTGGCAGCTGCTGATCTGAAAGGAGCAGGGAGGTCATATTTAGTATGGCCAGAATGGTAATACAAAATCCTACTGACTGGTGAAGTCGGATTTAATATTACTATTCTAGAAATGCCACTTTTAGAAAGTGAGCATTTCTTTGCACTTAAATCCTTCTGTGCCTTACAATCCACGTCTGGCTAGGTTTAGTTGACAGCTCCTTGTGCATTCACTCAGACACACCCCAAACACAGGGTACTCAGCCTCACTTGCATACATCTGCATTTTGAATGGGTCTTCCTGGGCTGGGAGGGTGGAGGGCCTGCCCTCACACAAAGGACTGCCACACCCCCTACTGGGACCCTGGCAGACAGGATTGAACTGAAAGGGGAACTGGTGCACTTCTTAGCCACTCTTTGAAGTCTCCCCCACTTCAAAGGCACATTTGGGTATAAAACAGGGCCTCTGCCCTACCTCATCAGACACTTGCTGGAGAAGAAACCGGAACCAGAAACTACATCCTGCCAAGAAGAACTGCCTGGCTGCTCAAAGGACTCACCTGTCTGCTTTCTACAAAGGACTGCTGTCTTGCTGTTGCCCTGCTGCCTTGCTGAACTCTTGTCTGGCTGTGAAAGTGCTCTCCAAGGGCTTGGATAGAGCTTGCCTCCTGTTCCTTGAAGTCTCAGGACCAAAAAGACTTCTTCCTTTCACTTGGACGCTCCGTGCGCCGAAAATTTCGACGCACAGCTTGTTTCGCGGCGAGAAAAACGCCGCACACCGACGCTGATCGACGCGACGCCCTCGGGGCGATCGAGACTTCGACGCACAACCTCGCAAGGACAAAGCCGCTCGACTTTCCAGGAGAAATCAACGCGGCGCCCACCGTGAGTGCGAAACTTTGACGCACGGCCTCGCAAGGACAACGCCGCCCGACTTCCAAGGAGAAATCGACGCGACGCCTGCCGTGAGACCAAACTTTCGACGCACGGCCTCGCAAGGACAACGCCGCCCGACTTCCAAGGAGAAATCGACGCGACGCCTACCGTGAGATCGAAACTTCGACGCGCAGCCCCGCAGAACGACGCGCAGCCGGAAAACAAGCAGGAGAATCCACGCACAGACCCGGGACATCTGGTAATCCCCGCGATCCACAAAAAGAGACTGTCTGCGCGCCGGAAAACGACGCCCGACTTCCCCGCGTGGAAAAGACCGACGCAAGTCTGTGTGTGCTGAGGAGAAATCGACGCACACACCCCTTTTTCCACGCATCTCTTCTCCTGTGGCCCTCTGAGGAGATTTTCCACCAGAAACCAGGTACTTTGTGCTTGAAAGACACTGTATTGCATTCTAAAGACTTAAGACACTCTATATCACTTCCCTGTGATATTTCTACAATTTTCCATTGCAACTTTATTCTTTTTGACCTACAATTATCCTGATAAATATTATATATTTTTCTAAACACTGTGTGGTGTATTTTTGTGGTGCTATATGGTGGTATTGTATGATTTATTGCACAAATACTTTACACATTGCCTTCTAAGTTAAGCCTGACTGCTCGTGCCAAGCTACCAGAGGGTGGGCACAGGATAATCTTGGATAGTGTGTGACTTACCCTGACTAGAGTGAGGGCTTTTGCTTGGACAGGAGGTAACCTGACTGCCAACCAAAAACCCCATTTCTAACATTGGTGATCAGCGGTGAGGATAGGACTTGTATTTGTGCAGTGACATACAGTAGCTAAGTATTTCACTACATACCCACAGTTGAAGGTCAACTTGGTTTTTATCTCTTTTTGAAAATCCGTTTTTTTCCTGACAATTTTCAAAAACTAAATCCTCACTCAACATGTCTCTGACTGGGTCTCAGACAGGGGACTTTGACCTAGTCCAGTTGGATACATACACGGTCAAACAACTAAGAGGATTCTGCAGGGCATTAAGGGTACCCACCCAAGGGGCCTCCAGAAAGGAGGACTTTCAAGTGGCGCTGAGGGCCTGGGCAGAAGCCCATTTAGAGGATGATGAGGAAGAGGAGCCAGAAAATGGCCCCTCAGAAGGATTTCCACTATCTATGGATGGTGTTACCACTGCAATTGTGCACCCTTCCAGACCAGGGAGCAGTGTCTCCATGCAAAGCCTGACCGCAGAGGAAAGGAGAGAAGAAAGGGAGTTCCAATTGCAAATGGCAAAACTGAAAATTGAGGCACAACAGGAGGAGAAGAGGGCAGAAAGAGAAGCCAAACAAGCTGAGGCTGAAAGAGCAGCCAAACAGATTGAAGCTGAAAGAACAGCCAAACAAGTGGAAGCTGAAAGAGCGTTGGCTGAAAAGAAACTATTGTTGGCTCATGAACTGAGTCTCAAGGAGCTGGAGATCAAGGCAAGACAGTCTGAATCCAGCAATAATGGTGGCAGCATACAGACAGGACCTGCTGGAGAAAAGAAGGTTCGTATACCCAAAAATGTGGTGCCCAGTTTTGTGGTGGGAGATGACATAGATAAATGGTTAGCTGCTTATGAAGTTGCACTAAGGGCTCATGAGGTTCCTGAAGGGCAATGGGGGGTAGCTATGTGGGGTTATGTGCCGCCATTGGGGAGGGACACACTTCTCACATTGGATCCACCGGATCAAAACACATACCCACTCCAGAAAGCCACTTTACTTGCCAAGTTTGGGCTGACCCCTGAGGGATACCGTCAGAGGTTCAGGGACAGCACCAAACAAACCACACAAACATGGGTAGATTTCTTTGATTTCTCTAGTAAGGCACTGAATGGATGGGTGCGGGGCAACAAAGTAGCAGATTATAAAGGTTTATATGACTTGATCCTGAGAGAGCATATGCTTAATGTTACTGTAGACAGTCCCCACAGTATAGACACTCAGGAGAGGTAAATTTGGGTTTTTGAGGTAAGTATTTATTAGTAATTTGAAATAAGAACTGATGAAAAGTCAGTACGACGTTTAGCGCCGGTTTCTTCTCTGGAGTGGTGAATATCTTCCTTCTAATCTGTGTCCCTTTTCTTCCTTTTCTCTAGGTGGCGTACCGGATCGTCCTCATAAGGTCCCGGATGTGACATACAAGAAAAAAGGGAACACATACCGCTGGTGAGTGGAACGAACGCCTTATAACACGTCTTCTACTTATATGTTTTACTGGGGAAAAGGTTTAAGGAGGGGGAGGGGTTTTATGTGTGATATAGGTGCCAGTGAGGACTTCAGGGCTTGTGTATATTCCGTACTTTACCCTTTTGTGCTCTCCCGGTGCTCTCTAAAGTGCCCTTCTCTCCTCCCTCCCCTCACCCTGCCTCCCTCCCTTCCCCAGCGTTTCTCCCCTTTTATTGTGCCCCTCGGTTTGTCCAGAAGGACCGTACCTTGTAGAGCCACGACCCTCCAGGGTCGTGGCTGGCTCTGTGGAGGTCCTCTCGTCGGTCTGGGCTGGTCTCCCCTGCTTCCGGTCGGGCGATGTTCCTCCAGGTTCGGGTTCCGCCGCTTCCAGGCCACTGGGGTCCTCCTCCGATGTCCTCGTCGCCGTCTCTCTCTTCTTTCTTAGGTCCGCCGTCGCCGCCGTCGTTCTCCTTCCTCTCTTCCTCCCCGGCTCTCCTCCTCTCGACCGGAGCTTCCGTCTTTTGGCCGCCTGGTGGCCAATCCGGAGCCTCCTCGTCATCGGAGGTTGCCGAGGCAACCTCAGGACGCTGGCCTCGTTGCGGACGCGTTCCCAGGGGAACCTGGGAACGCGGCCGTAGCGGTTCCGTTTCTGCCGGTTCCCCGCTGTTGCCCGGGGCGGCCCGGTCACACACCCTTCCCCAAGAACTGTCCTGCTCCAGGACAGGCGAAGACAGAGGAAACCGGGACAGATAATCAGCGGGGGCCTGGTGAGATCCAGGGACGTGCCGAACCTGAAAGGAGAACGGTTGCAGTTCAAGGAACCATCGCAGTATCCTGGAGTTAGAATCTTTATGCGCAGCCAGCCACGTAAGAGGAGCGTGATCCGTGAATAGTATAAACGGCCGCCCTAGGAGATAGTACTGCAAACAGTCAATGGCCCACTTGATAGCCAAGCACTCTCTCTCTATAATTGGATAGTTACGTTCCCGGGAAAACAGTTTTCTACTGATGTAGACCACCGGATGGTCAAGCCCCTCGCTATCTGGCTGAGTCAGAACCCCTCCAAGCCCAACATCCGATGCGTCAGTATAGAGGTGAAACGGCTTCGTAAAATCTGGGCAGTGCAGGATGGGATCGGAGGTTAAGGAAACTCTCAACTGTTCAAAACTCGCGTTTTGCGTCTCCGAAAAAGGCAAAAGTCGATTGGGATATTGTTTAGTGAGTAGGTCCGTAAGAGGTGCTGCTAAAGTGGAGTAATGTGGAATGAAGCGCCGATAATAGCCCACTAATCCTAAAAAGGAGCGTAATTCCTTTTTCGTGTGTGGAAGAGGGGCATGTAAAATGGCATCCACCTTCCCATTTTGAGGTTGTAGTGTACCCTGATTAATCCGATATCCCAAATAGGAGATGTCGGTTTTACCTATCACACATTTCTTGGGATTGGCCGTCAAACCAGCAGTTTGAAGGGCTTGGAATATTCTCTGTAGGTGTATTAAATGGTCCTCCCATGTTTCACTAAATACGACTACATCATCTAGATATGCAGCGGAGAATGCAGGATAGGGTTTTAGAATCCTATCCATTAACCTTTGAAAGGTTGCAGGGGCTCCATGAAGCCCAAAAGGTAGTACTGTGAATTGATATAACCCGGACTGGGTAGAAAACGCAGTTTTTTCTCTATCTTGAGGAGCTAAGGGAATCTGCCAATACCCTTTAGTTAGGTCGATAGTAGACATGTATTTTGCTTTCCCTAGTTTTTCGAGAACATCGTCCACCCTAGGGATGGGATAGGTGTTGAATAGGGAGTTTGAGTTAAGTTTGCGGAAATCTATGCAAAACCTGACGCTACCATCAGGCTTCGGTACTAGGACAACCGGTGAACACCAGGGACTAGTGGACGGTTCGATGACCCCTAGGGATAACATTGTTTTGATTTCTTCTTCGATTATGTGTTTTCTAGCTTCTGGAATACGATACGGGCGTTCTCTTGTGATCTTCCCGGAGCTCGTGCGTATATTATGGTGAATTAAAAACGTCTTTCCTGGTTTCTCTGAAAAGAGTGGTTGCCATTGTTTTAAAACCTTAAGGGCTTGTTGCTTTTGCCCTTCAGGTAAAGTATCGTCTACTATGGGTAGGGTACTTTCAGTATCGGGGTTGGTAGGGTAGAACTCGATATCTAGGGTCTTGTCGGGACACACAAACTGACCCATTTCTATGGAACGTTCAGGTTGTGCGGGGGTCTCCCATTTTTTTAGCAGGTTTACATGATATATTTGTGTTTTTATTGGACGGGAGGATATTTCGATAAGGTAGGTGACAGGGGAAACTGCTTTGATTACTCGATATGGGCCCTGCCATTTGGCCAGGAGTTTATGGTCGGAGGTGGGTCTCATTATTAGGACCTGGTCCTCGGGTTGGAAAACCCGTAGTTTACTTCCTTTGTCATAATAGGACTTTTGTGTTTGTTGGGCCTGTTCCAGGTTTGCGTGTACGTCGGTCCATAAGCTGTGTAGGTGGTTCCTCAATTTTTTCGCATATTCTAACAAAGGAGTCTCTGCTTCCTCAGCCTCGGCCTCCCAGGATTCTACCGCCATGTCTAAAAGGGAACGAGGTTGGCGTCCGAAGACCAACTCAAAGGGGCTATGCCCCGTGGATGCTTGCTCATGTGTCCGTATGGCGTACAACACTAGGGGTAACTTTTGATCCCAATCCTTCCCTGTCTCATTGATAGTCTTTCTCAGCAGGGTTTTAATGGTTCGATTATATCTTTCGACTAGTCCGTCAGTTTGAGGATGGTAAACGGAGGTTCTGATCTGAGCTATCCCCAATGTTTTACACACTTGTTTCATTAAGGTGGACATAAAAGGGGTCCCCTGGTCCGTGAGGATTTCATGTGGAAACCCAAGACGAGAAAATACGTTAATCATAGCTTGGGCCACTGTCTTGGTTGTCATACTAGTCAGGGGAATAGCCTCTGGGTATCGTGTAGCATAATCTACAATGACTAAGATGTAGGTGTGTCCTTTTGACGAAGGAATCAAAGGTCCCACTAGATCCATCCCTATTCTTTTGAACGGGATATCGATGATGGGAAGGGGTAGGAGAGGTGCCTTCCTAGGCCGACTAGGTTCGGTTAACTGACAACGGGGACATTGGGCGCAATACCTACGTATGTGGGCGTACACTCCAGGCCAATAAAACCTTCTGAGCAAATATTCCTCGGTGTTTTCTCTCCCAAAGTGTCCTCCCCCTGGGTGATTATGAGCTAGTGTAAGAACATGTTCCCGATAGTGGGTAGGTACCAGAAGTTGGCGTTTACGTTCTCCCCGTCGTGTGGTAGTAACCCGATATAATACGTTTTTTTGCACTATAAAGTAGGGACCCACCTCTTCTGTCTCCTCTGTTACTGCCGACCTCCAGGCATTGTTAAGGGAGGGGTCCTCTCTCTGTTGTTGGACAAAAGTACTAGGAACTTCATGAATTTCTGCCACTATCTCTCCATAGGTGTTGTCACCTTTCGTCTTCCGATAGTCCCCTTTTCCCTGTCGTTTCTCTCTTCGTGACAACTTTCTACGATATAGCGGACACTCAATATCACTCTCTGAAAAAGGTGCCTCTCTCCACCAATCCTTAGTTTGTTTGGTATCTCTAACGTAGTCTAATAGTTCTTGGAAGTGGATGTAGTCTGTCCCAATGATACATTCCTCGATTAACCGGGGCATTATCCCCACTGGGAGGAAGTCCTGATAGGGTCCCCACCTGATCTGGAGTATCTGTATAGGATACTGGGCCTTGTCCCCGTGTATGCAACATATAGATACCCATTGTTTCTCTTCTATATCATTATTTATCAAGTCTTTCCTAATTACTGATTGGCTGCAGCCGGAGTCAACCAGGGCATATACACTTTTCCCGTCCACTTGTATCATCGTTTTAAATTTTAGGGCGCCCTTCCCGGTACATAACACCCTTCGCCTTGTCATCCCTATCTCCATTGGTTCTCCCATTTCTTGTTTCTGGGGACACATACGTGCGATGTGTCCCCATTCGCCACAACTATAACATTGGGGTCCCATGGTAGGCGGGCCTTCAGGAACCCTACGTGGTACTAGATAGTCGGGTGGACTTTTTACAAATGTCTTTGGGGTCGGTAGAACTGGTTTAATGATACTTCGCGTGGGACAGTTTCTGACATCGGTGGATCGATGAAAAGCACAGGCCAGATCAATGGCCGTCTCAGTATCCACTTTTGGGTGTTGTCTTATCCAGTGTTTTGTGGATGGGGGTAGACCATCTAGATATTGTTCCAGTATAATGGTTTTGATGACTTCCTCCCGACTATCTCCAATATGGCCTAACCATTTTAATGCTAGATCCTTCACACGAAAATAAAAGGTTCTAGGATCTTCGTTGGTGCCCCATTTGACTTTACGAAATCTCATCCTGTAATATTCTGTGTCGTGACCCACCCTTTCTAGTATACTTGTTTTTATGTCTTGATAGGGGGTGACACCACCTGGGTTAGCGGCTTGATATGCTGATTGTAAGAGACCGGTGAGCAGGGGGGCCACATATTGTCCCCATTTATCTTCTGGCCATAGGGCGGAGGAGGCTACCCGTTCAAAGTTGGTGAAAAAGGATTCCGGATCCTCTCCCTCCTGATACTTCTGTAATACGGAACTAGGTACATTCGGATGTACCTTACTAGCGGCGATAGTCTCCGTTAGTTTTTTCATCGCACTTTCATGGACTAACTGGTTGTTCGCCAGTATGGTCGCCTGGCTCTTCAGAGCAGATTGTAAGGTTTCTCGGTCTTCTTTGGCCTCTCTCTGTTGGGCCTCCCATACGAGTTGTAAGTGTCTTTGCCCTTCCGCTAGTTGCTTAATCACGGTCTCTAACGATGGACTTTCACTCATTGTGTATACTGTCTGGACTGTTTTATGGAGAGGGATTAGAAACAAGATCCCACTTCTGACACCACTGTAGACAGTCCCCACAGTATAGACACTCAGGAGAGGTAAATTTGGGTTTTTGAGGTAAGTATTTATTAGTAATTTGAAATAAGAACTGATGAAAAGTCAGTACGACGTTTAGCGCCGGTTTCTTCTCTGGAGTGGTGAATATCTTCCTTCTAATCTGTGTCCCTTTTCTTCCTTTTCTCTAGGTGGCGTACCGGATCGTCCTCATAAGGTCCCGGATGTGACATACAAGAAAAAAGGGAACACATACCGCTGGTGAGTGGAACGAACGCCTTATAACACGTCTTCTACTTATATGTTTTACTGGGGAAAAGGTTTAAGGAGGGGGAGGGGTTTTATGTGTGATATAGGTGCCAGTGAGGACTTCAGGGCTTGTGTATATTCCGTACTTTACCCTTTTGTGCTCTCCCGGTGCTCTCTAAAGTGCCCTTCTCTCCTCCCTCCCCTCACCCTGCCTCCCTCCCTTCCCCAGCGTTTCTCCCCTTTTATTGTGCCCCTCGGTTTGTCCAGAAGGACCGTACCTTGTAGAGCCACGACCCTCCAGGGTCGTGGCTGGCTCTGTGGAGGTCCTCTCGTCGGTCTGGGCTGGTCTCCCCTGCTTCCGGTCGGGCGATGTTCCTCCAGGTTCGGGTTCCGCCGCTTCCAGGCCACTGGGGTCCTCCTCCGATGTCCTCGTCGCCGTCTCTCTCTTATTTCTTAGGTCCGCCGTCGCCGCCGTCGTTCTCCTTCCTCTCTTCCTCCCCGGCTCTCCTCCTCTCGACCGGAGCTTCCGTCTTTTGGCCGCCTGGTGGCCAATCCGGAGCCTCCTCGTCATCGGAGGTTGCCGAGGCAACCTCAGGACGCTGGCCTCGTTGCGGACGCGTTCCCAGGGGAACCTGGGAACGCGGCCGTAGCGGTTCCGTTTCTGCCGGTTCCCCGCTGTTGCCCGGGGCGGCCCGGTCACAGTTACTTATACCGATTTGCGCCAGCACCTAGTGGATAGTAAGCTGACTGATCCCAGGAAGCTTGCTGAGGAGGCGGACCTCTGGGTTAGCACCAGAGTGTCCAAAAAGGTACCTGGGGGGGACGCCCACAAAGGTGGTCAGGGTTCCCAACAGAAGAAAGAGGGGGGAGATAAACTTACAGATAAGGAACTCTCTAAAGGCCCCCAAAAGAATTCCCAGGGAGGGGGTGGCAACCCTTCCTTTTCCAAATTTGGGAAGAAACCAGGGACATTTGACAGGTCAGGAAAATCTAGCCCCAAATGCATGGAGTGTTACCAATATGGTCACTACAAAGGCGATCCACAGTGCCCCAAGAGGGCACCGTCCACTACCGGACAGGCACCTGGGTTGACTAGTGTAGCACTCGGGGGGGAGATGGACCCCACTAGCTTTGGGGAGCAGGTAGAGATTTCCCTAGTGTCCCTGGGAGAAGGAGAAATGATGTCCAAGGTCCACATGCCTAAAAATACTTCCAAGTACCGGCAGTGGGTCCTCATTGATGGGCAGAAGGTGGAGGCTCTGCATGACACAGGAGCCAGTATGACTACTATCAAGAGTCAGCTGGTGTCCACAGAGCAGATAATCCCTAATACATTCCACCAGGTCATAGTCGCTGACAATCGCGAGAGTCACCTACCGGTGGCTCGGGTTCCCTTTGAGTGGGGGGGGGTCTCTGGTACTCTGAAAGTAGCTGTGAGTCCTGCCATGCCTGTAGATTGTCTGTTAGGCAATGATCTAGAGCATACTGCTTGGAAAGAAGTAGAGCTCAGATCTCACCTGGAGATGTTAGGGTTACCTGAGTGGGTCTGCATGACCACCCGGTCCATGGCTGACCGAGAGGGAAGTCAAGGGCATCTGGAGCCTGGAACGATGGCCCAGGGAGCTGCCAAGAGGAGGGACGAGGGGCGCGGGAAACCGGCCCCAGAAGTTCCCACAGTGGCTGACGGGGCTCCTGAGGAGGAGACTCCCGAGCCAACTGGGGAAGACATTGCCACCCTAGGTGACTTACCGGAGCTTGCTGGCTGGCAAGTTGAGGGTGGACCCACCAGGGAGGAATTCTGCAAGGCGCAGAAAGAGTGTCCCACTCTAGAAGGGTTGAGGAAACAAGCCTTAAACCAGGCAGCAGGTGACGCCTCTGGCACTCACCACCTATATTGGGAGAATGATCTCCTCTACAGTGAGCTTAGGGTTCCGGTCTTTGGGGCAGCACGTGTGCTGGTGGTCCCCCAATGTTACCGAGCCTTCCTACTGGGTCTGGCTCACGACATTCCCCTGGCAGGACATTTGGGACAAGACAAGACCTTCAACAGGCTTGTCACCCACTTTCACTGGCCCAAAATGAGGACACACTCAGACAAATTCTGCAGGGCTTGTCCTACCTGCCAGGCTAGTGGTAAAGCAGGAAAGAGGGTTAAAACCCCCCTGATTCCACTTCCTGTCGTTGGCACCCCCTTTGAAAGGGTGGGCGTCGACATTGTTGGCCCCTTGGACCCCAAAACTGCCTTAGGCAACAGGTTTATCCTGGTTTTGGTGGACCATGCCACCCGGTACCCAGAGGCAATCCCTCTGAGGACCGTAACTGCATCGGTGGTAGCCAGAACCCTGATGGGGATATTTACCCGTGTGGGATTCCCCAAGGAGATAGTGTCTGACAGAGGCACTAACTTCATGTCCGCGTACATGAAGCATCTGTGGGATGCGTGTGGTGTAACCTACAAGTTCACCACACCCTATCACCCCCAGTCTAATGGGCTTGTGGAGAGATTCAACAAGACCCTGAAAGGCATGATTGGTGGCCTCCCTGAGGCCATGAGGCGTAAATGGGACGTCCTCTTACCATGCCTTCTCTATGCTTACAGAGAGGTCCCCCAGAGGGGGGTAGGGTTCAGTCCCTTTGAGCTTCTCTATGGGTACCCCGTCAAGGGACCCTTAAGCATTGTCAAGGAGGGATTGGAGAACGCTCCAAAGACACCCCCTCAGGACGTGGTCAGCTACATGTTGGCCCTCCGCAATCAGATGACCCGCTTCTGGAAAGAGGCCCAAAGTAACCTGGAGGCCAGTCAAGAGGTGATGAAACAATGGTATGACCAGAAGGCCACTCTGGTAGAGTTTCAACCTGGAGACAAAGTGTGGGTAATGGAGCCAGTAGAGCCCAGAGCTCTCCAGGACCGCTGGTCTGGCCCATTTGAAATAAAGGAGCGGAAAGGGGAGGCCACTTACCTAGTGGACCTCCAAACCCCTAGGAACCCCCTAAGGGTGCTCCACGTGAACCGACTAAAAGCTCATTTTGAGAGGTCGGAGATCAACATGCTTCTGGTCACAGATGAAGGAATGGAAGAGGAGAGTGAACCTCTCCCGGACCTCCTCTCTGCCCAAGAAGGTGATGGGTCCGTAAGCGGGGTCATTCTGTCTGACTCCCTGACTCTAAACCAGAAAGGAGACTGCTATGAGCTGTTGGAGCAGTTCTCCCCCCTCTTCTCCCTTACTCCGGGACTGACCCACCTCTGTGTTCATGATATTGACACCGGTGACAGTCTCCCTGTGAAGAACAAAATTTACAGGTTGTCAGATAAGGTGAAGGCCAGCATCAAGGAGGAGGTCTCCAAGATGTTGACGCTAGGGGTTATTGAGAAGTCCAGTAGTCCCTGGGCCAGCCCAGTGGTGTTGGTCCCCAAGGCTACTGCCCCAGGCGCGAAGCCAGAACTCCGGTTCTGCGTGGACTACCGGGGTCTCAACTCAGTCACACGGACTGATGCTCACCCCATCCCCCGAGCTGATGAGCTCGTGGACAGGCTAGGCGCTGCCAAGTTCCTGAGTACGTTTGATCTTACTTCAGGGTACTGGCAGATCGCCCTGACTGAGGGGGCTAAGGAAAGGTCCGCCTTTTCCACCCCTGACGGCCATTACCAGTTCCGGGTGATGCCGTTTGGATTGAAAAATGCCCCCGCTACCTTCCAACGGTTGGTTAACGGGGTCCTGGCTGGCAAGGATGCCTTCTGTGCAGCCTACCTGGATGACATAGCTGTCTACAGTTCCAGCTGGGAGGAACACCTGCTCCACCTCGAGGAGGTGCTTCAGGCCCTGCAACAGGCAGGCCTGACCATCAAGGCTAGTAAGTGCCAGATTGGGCAGGGTTCCGTGGTGTACTTGGGACACCTAGTAGGTGGTGGCAAGGTGCAGCCACTCCAGGCCAAGATCGAAACTATCAAGGCCTGGCAACCACCTCGAACCCAGACTGAGGTGAGAGCCTTTTTAGGCCTCACCGGATACTACCGCAGGTTTGTCAAGGGCTATGGTACCATTGTGTCCCCCTTGACAGAACTCACGTCCAAGAAGCAACCTAGGTTGGTGAATTGGACAGAGGCTTGTCAGAAAGCCTTTGACGCCCTAAAGGAAGCCATGTGCACGGCCCCCATGCTCAAGGCCCCTGACTACTCCCAGGAATTTATCGTGCAGACAGACGCTTCAGAGCATGGCATAGGGGCAGTCCTAGCACAGCTAAATGAGGAGGGCCAAGATCAACCGGTAGTCTTTATTAGCAGAAGGCTATTACCACGGGAACAGAGGTGGAGTGCTATTGAAAGAGAAGCTTTTGCTGTGGTCTGGGCACTGAAGAAGCTGAGGCCCTACCTGTTTGGGACTCACTTCCTAGTTCAGACAGACCACAGGCCCCTCAGATGGCTCATGCAGATGAGGGGTGAGAATCCAAAACTTCTGAGGTGGTCCATTTCCCTACAGGGGATGGACTTTACGGTGGAACATCGCCCAGGGGTTGACCACGCCAATGCTGATGGTCTCTCCAGGTACTTCCGCCTTAGCGATGAGAGCTCCCAGGAGGTCGGGTAGCTCTCCCCACTTTCAGCTGGGGGGGACACATGTTAGACCTGACAGCCTTAGGGTAGTCACCCCTACCTTTTTGCCTGCCTCCCTCCTCGTTTTGGATACTGTTCTTGCTGGTTTTTAGACTCTGCGCACTTTACCACTGCTAACCAGTGACAAAGTGTATATGCTCTCTCTCTGTAAACATGGTAACTTTGGATCGTACCTGATTGAACTATTTAATCTACTTATAAGTCCCCAGTCATGTGCACTCCAGGTGCCTAGGGCATATAGATTAAATGCTACTAGTGGACCTGCAGCACGGATTGTGCCACCCACTTAAGTAGCCCCTTTTCCTTGTCTCAGGCCTACCATTGCTAGGCCTGTGTGTGCAGTTTCACTGCCACCTCGACTTGGCATTTAAAAGTACTTGCCAAGCCTAGAACTCCCCTTTTTCTGCATATAAGTCACCCTTAATGTGTGCCCTGGGTATCCCCTAGAGCAGGGTGCTGTGTAGGTAAAAGACAGGACATGTACCTGTGTAGTTATATGTCCTGGTAGTGTAAAACTCCTAAATTCGTTTTTGCACTACTGGGAGACCTGCTCCCTTCATAGGCTAACATTGGGGCTGCCCTCATACACTGTTGAAGTGGCAGCTGCTGATCTGAAAGGAGCAGGGAGGTCATATTTAGTATGGCCAGAATGGTAATACAAAATCCTACTGACTGGTGAAGTCGGATTTAATATTACTATTCTAGAAATGCCACTTTTAGAAAGTGAGCATTTCTTTGCACTTAAATCCTTCTGTGCCTTACAATCCACGTCTGGCTAGGTTTAGTTGACAGCTCCTTGTGCATTCACTCAGACACACCCCAAACACAGGGTACTCAGCCTCACTTGCATACATCTGCATTTTGAATGGGTCTTCCTGGGCTGGGAGGGTGGAGGGCCTGCCCTCACACAAAGGACTGCCACACCCCCTACTGGGACCCTGGCAGACAGGATTGAACTGAAAGGGGACCTGGTGCACTTCTTAGCCACTCTTTGAAGTCTCCCCCACTTCAAAGGCACATTTGGGTATAAAACAGGGCCTCTGCCCTACCTCATCAGACACTTGCTGGAGAAGAAACCGGAACCAGAAACTACATCCTGCCAAGAAGAACTGCCTGGCTGCTCAAAGGACTCACCTGTCTGCTTTCTACAAAGGACTGCTGTCTTGCTGTTGCCCTGCTGCCTTGCTGAACTCTTGTCTGGCTGTGAAAGTGCTCTCCAAGGGCTTGGATAGAGCTTGCCTCCTGTTCCTTGAAGTCTCAGGACCAAAAAGACATCTTCCTTTCACTTGGACGCTCCGTGCGCCGAAAATTTCGACGCACAGCTTGTTTCGCGGCGAGAAAAACGCCGCACACCGACGCTGATCGACGCGACGCCCTCGGGGCGATCGAGACTTCGACGCACAACCTCGCAAGGACAAAGCCGCTCGACTTTCCAGGAGAAATCGACGCGACGCCCACCGTGAGTGCGAAACTTTGACGCACGGCCTCGCAAGGACAACGCCGCCCGACTTCCAAGGAGAAATCGACGCAACGCCTGCCGTGAGACCAAACTTTCGACGCACGGCCTCGCAAGGACAACGCCGCCCGACTTCCAAGGAGAAATCGACGCGACGCCTACCGTGAGATCGAAACTTCGACGCGCAGCCCCGCAGAACGACGCGCAGCCGGAAAACAAGCAGGAGAATCCACGCACAGACCCGGGACATCTGGTAATCCCCGCGATCCACAAAAAGAGACTGTCTGCGCGCCGGAAAACGACGCCCGACTTCCCCGCATGGAAAAGACCGACGCAAGTCTGTGTGTGCTGAGGAGAAATCGACGCACACACCCCTTTTTCCACGCATCTCTTCTCCTGTGGCCCTCTGAGGAGATTTTCCACCAGAAACCAGGTACTTTGTGCTTGAAAGACACTGTATTGCATTCTAAAGACTTAAGACACTCTATATCACTTCCCTGTGATATTTCTACAATTTTCCATTGCAACTTTATTCTTTTTGACCTACAATTATCCTGATAAATATTATATATTTTTCTAAACACTGTGTGGTGTATTTTTGTGGTGCTATATGGTGGTATTGTATGATTTATTGCACAAATACTTTACACATTGCCTTCTAAGTTAAGCCTGACTGCTCGTGCCAAGCTACCAGAGGGTGGGCACAGGATAATCTTGGATAGTGTGTGACTTACCCTGACTAGAGTGAGGGCTTTTGCTTGGACAGGAGGTAACCTGACTGCCAACCAAAAACCCCATTTCTAACAGCCAGGAAACCCAATATTATGTACAGTGTGACATACTTCAGACACTGCAGTCGGTTGGATCCCCTCCTGCAATAAAGGTGTGACTATGATATTAACTGGCTAATGCATACACACTCACAATTCATATCTGATATTGACGAGGAACATATGATTTGAGTGCATAGGTGTATTTATTGAATGGCAAAATATACATGAGTGTTGGGACAGTGAAAGGGAGGGGGTGCATGGTGCACATACATACTCGGGTACATATGCTCAGCTGTTGGTAGCACTGGGATTTGGTCCATGTGGCCATTGGAAGATGGTGTGATGGCAGTGGCATGCCAACAAGGTAGCTCAGTGGCACACAAGGGAGACAGTTCAGGGCATAGTCACTTCCTAGCACTGGGCTTGGTCTTCGCTGGTGGTTCAGTGGCATATCTGGGTCTGAGGGCACGTTTGCAAAGGTAAAGCTGGGCTGCAGTAGGGTGCTGGTTTCCTGTATGTCCTCTGGCAGTGCCACCAGTCCAGTAGCTGCTGCAGATGTAGATGGCAGGGCAGTGTCCTGGTTAGTGGTCGGGCTTGCAGGTGGGTGGAGGTCTCAGACTGGCTGTGGTAGTGGTGCTGCAGCACCCCTGCAATGGAGGTCATGGTGGCATTGAGCTGTTTCCAATGCTCCATGGCCTCCTGGTGGTGTGCTATCTGCAGCCTCTGATTCTACTCCAAGGTGACCAGGATCTGGCCCATCCTGTCCTGGGTATGGTGGTATGCTCCCAGGATCTCACCTACTAGGCTGCTGCATCCATCCTTTGTTCACCCCCCTGGGCCACTGATGCCCTCCCACTGGCCCTAGCCCTCTGTGCTTGTGTCCCCTGCACAGTTCCACTTGCCGTTGCTCCTTCATCATCCTGTCTGTTGGTGGGTGGAGACTCTGGCCTCTGTACATGTGGACCGCCAGTCTGTGCCCGGGAGACACTGGGGTGGGGTCATTTGGCCAGAGCTGATAATGGTGGCTGGGTGGTAGGGGTGGCAGTGGTATCCTGGGTGGGGCTGCTGGAGGGTGACAGTCCAGGACTGTGTGATGAGCCAGGGAGTTCCTCTATTTCCAGGCATCCCTCTGCACTCTCCTGAGTGGGGCCTCTGTCTTCAGGTGGGGTGCTGGCACTCCTTGACGTCTCCGTTCGGGTGGCATGGATGGTGGTGCCTGTGTGTGGGGGAATAGACAGGTGGGTGTCAGGTACTTTATCAGCAAATGCTGCACTGCTCTGCACTATGTGATGGTTATATTCCCCTGTCGTGACATGCAAGGGCCCTTTGTGTACATTTAGTTGCATTTAATGTGGGGGTGGAGGTGCATTGTGGGTACTGTAGTGCTACTGGAAATCCATGCAGGAGTAGGGGAATGTGCACAGGAGACTGGACGGAGGTCGGTTTGTGGGATTGTGGGCATGCAGGGAAGTTGGATGTGGGTGTTGTGGACTGGGTAGGGGAAGGGGTCCTGGTGGTAGTGAGAGGGGTGGGGTGATACATTCATTACAGGTGGGGTGACTGTTAAGGTATTGTAGTTGACTTACCCGAGTCCAGTCCTCCTGTGAGTCCGGTGAGGCCCTCCGGGTGCAGGATAGCCAGGACCTTCTCCTCCCAGTCGGTGTATTCAGGGGGAGTAGGTGGGGGGCCACCACCAGTCTTCTGTTTGGGGATGTTGTACCTGGATGACATTGACCGAACCTTCCGGTGCAGGTCATTCCATCTCTTCCGAATGTCATCCCTTGTGCGTGAATGGTTTGCCTCTGCGTTGACCTTGCCATAGCTCCATCTTCCTGGCCACGGGTGTCTGCTGCACCTGTGCCCCGAATAGTTGTGGCTCGACCCTGAGAATTTCGTCCACCATGGTCCATAGCTCCCTGTCTGTGAAGCGGGGGTGCTTAGAGGGTGCCATGGTGTGTGTTGTGGGTGGTGTACTGTGGGTGTATTGGTGAGGGTCCTGTTGTGTGGTTGTGTGTGTGGCTTGTAATGGTGTGTGGGGTATGGATGTGTTTTAGTGGTCTATTTGTGTGTGTGACTTGTGTGATGTTGGGTTCAGTGTATGCGTGTTGTGTTGTCAATATCTGTTGGGCTATTGGCGATGCAAAAGATTGTGGGGTATGTATGTGTGTGTTTTATAGTGTTGGGGATGTGTTTTCAGGTGTGTGTTTTTCGAACTTGCCAATGTGTGCATTTGTTGTTGGTGGGTCCTATTGCTGACCGTGGCGGTCTGTACCGCCAATGGTCGTTCCGCATTCACTATCTCCCACGCTGATTTGTACATCATTATTAGGTGGGCGGAGGATTTGTCTGCATGACAGTAGCGGGGTGGAGTGTACTGCCTTTCTGCCGTCGTAGGCCCTGCCGTTGGGTGGAGGTTTGCAGGATTTTTGGAGGTTTAACTTTTTGGCATCATTATTCGGCGGTGTGCAGTCTACCACCACTGGCGGTCTTCTGGTCACTGTCGTCACGGCGGTCGGCGGTGATTACCGCCAAGTTTTTAATGAGGGCCTTATTTGCCATGAATCTCTCTAATCTCCACATTTACTGCAGTATCCTCAGTAGAAAATGCTTTCCGTTTTCCACTTCGATTCCATCAAGATAGTGGTCTGATGTGCCATACTTTTGGCATTAATTCAAAATGTTAGCACTCTAGTTGTTCATTAGAACAATGTAGTAAACTGCTGATCACCCAGGAGTTAACTGGCAGTCTGGTGCTGGTGATGGAAGTGCATGTTTCAGTGTACATGTCAGACTGTTTTAATATAATAGAAGAGGAAGATATTTGAGATTTCACTTAAAACGTGTCCTAATTGTTCTTTCTACATCACTGACCATAATTTCTATGACAAAATGAAACAGTTAATTTTTTTCCTTTCTAAATTGAATGCTTTAACTTTTACCAGTGTGATTCAATCAAGATGGCTTCAGGTGTGCTACACTTTTAACATAAGTGAAACTGGTAACGCTCTAGTTGTTCTTTAGAACACTCTGAAGGGCTGCTGTAGAACACAGAGGAATCTACTAAGAGGCTTCTCCTGTTGGAAGTACATGTTTTACTGAGAATATCAGACTTCATTTAAATATGGCTGAGAAAGATAGTGTGAATTTACAGAAAAAGTTGCTGTCATTTCAGCTTGTGGAGCACCTTCCATAACCTCTACTGGAAAATCATGAGAAAACAGTTTTCTCTTAAACATGATTCATGTAATCCCAACAGGGTAACATCACCTTAGAGCACACTACAATTCCTAAAAATAGTATGGCACTATTAACAAATGATTTATAGTGTGACAATTTTTTTTTTATTACTGTGGAAGGCTTGGCGGTACAAAGGACTCTGGGCCGTATGCATGGGGAAAAGAAAGGGTTTATTTTTACTTTTATGAAGCCGAAGTGGAAAAAGAATGTTCGTATAATGTAACAACCAAATTGTCTGATGGGAACAGTTCCACGTAGATTCTTCTTGTCTTAATGTCTCTGTCTTTTCTTCTCCTTTAGGTGTCTTGTGCTTTATCGGGACGCATATCTTTCCCCAGTGGAACCGGAAAAACAAGAACACAGGAGCAAACAAAAGGTAAGTGGCTTGTGGAGCTCTGACGCTGTTTTAGTAGGGGAACGTGCAGGGGGGGAAAGGAAAAAAGAGTGGTGTGTTAGGGGTGAACAGGTATAGGAGTATACCGGATAGTGAGGGAGTGGTGGGGGGTTTTCTGAGATACTGGTGTCAACCTGTTTTTAGTGCTCAGCCCACCATCTCGTCCGTAGTGACTCTGTCTCCTGTGACCCCCCTTGTCCCAACCCCCACCCTCTCCTCTTTTCTATTACCCCCCCTGTTCTTAATATTATCTACAGAATGCCGCCGTCCCCGTAACAAGGACCGTACCTTGTGAAGCCACGACCCTCCGGGGTCGTGGCGGAGACTGCTTTCATCTGTATCCTGATTTCTTGATTCGTCGTTTTTCTGGCGTGCCGTCATCACCTCCGATCCGGACTCGGCGTCTTCCTCTCGCGGCGTTCTCCCTTCTTCCGGCAATCGCTTCCTGTTTCCAGGGAACTCCTCCCCTTCCTTCAAGTCCGTCCTCCGTTTTGACTCTGAAACGCGGAAATCCAGTGGCGACGGCTCTGGTGGCGTTCGTGCGTCCCCATGGGAACGCGCAAGGGTTCCGGACGAGGTGCGCGAAAGGCGCCAGTCAGCAGAGTTGTGAGACGTGGTCGATGAGACCCGTCTACAATTACCCTTTGTACATTCTCCTTTTTGTGACCCTCAAATCCTGCCATTCACTACAATGCATTTCAATGGAGGGCCTTCATTTATATTGATCCCAAGATAGCTGCCATCACTTTCTGGTTGAAGTGTTGACAGCCAATCAGATCTAACCATGAGATCTGTGCTTAGGTTTAGGAAACAGTTTTTTCCTTTTATTTCTCAAAACCTACTGAACAGTTGTTCACCAAATAACAAAAAGAGAACTTTCTGGGCCAAGAGCTACCTCTCTGCCAAATTAGGTGCAATTCCGTCCAGCGCTTCGGGCTGTAGCCCTGTCTAAAATTGCTATAGAAATTAACATGGGCCGCTCACTTTTTTTTACCCCTCCCCCCTTTTCTCAGTTCCCGCTTGACATATTGTTCCAAAACTTTCCATGCACAACAAGACTCAAGGAGACACTTTTTCTGGAAGATTCGTCAAACACTTAAATACTTTTTCTATGGAAACTAGGTCCTAAATATAACTACCTATTACATATATACATATATCACCTAGTGGTGGTCTCCACTAGGTAGTTATAGTTAGGACCAGGTTTCCATAGAAAAAGCGGTTTTTGACTTGGCTATATCTCTGGCACATTTTGTTGAATTGCCACAAAATGTAAAAAAAAAAATGCCCCGGTGAGTCTTGTTGCGCACAGAAAGTTTCAGGGTGATCTGTCAACTGGGGGCCGAGAAAAAGGTGGGGGTCATAAAAGTTCCATTTCCCATGTTAATTCCCATAGGACCTTTAGACACCACTACAGCCTGAACCACTGGACGGAATTGCACTAAATTTGGCAGAAAGCTAACTTTCGGTACACAAATTACGCTTTTGCTTATTTGGTGTAAATCCATTCAGTAGTTTCTGAAAAATTTAAGGATTTCCAAATTTGTGTATCTCTGGCCGTGAAGACTTGGCGATGCAAAGGATTGTGGGGTAAGAACAAGCTCGTTCACTGAAATGCACAGCTCTGATTAGCTGCCAACTCTTCAACCAGGAAGTGTTGGCAGTCATCTTGGGACTCGGCTTGAGCTTAGTCCCTCAAAAAAATGTGAAAAAAAGAAAAGGGCCCAGGATAGAGAAACCCTGAATACTTAGCTCTGGTGCTGGATTCCCCAGAGGGACCCCCTCAGGGCAAAAAAAACATTTTCTTAAAGTTTTTGATGCACATTTGTGAAATTTGTGAATTTGCAGCACAAAAAGAATAAAAAAACAAGTGCAGACTCCCCTGCTTTTTTTTATAAAGCCCCCAGGTGGGCCAGATCCCGGGGGTATGTGATAAATAAGGAAGGGGGCCAAGGGACCGCCCTCCTGGGCATTGTACTGCCCCGGGGACCGCCACCTCCCTGAACTTATTTTTTGTTTAAATGAGGGGAGGCCACAGGCCCCCCTCAACACACAGCTCTGGGGACTGTCACCTCCCTGGGGCGTTGTTGTAATTTTATGCGGGGGCCATGCTGCCCCCCCAGCAGTCCCATGGACTGCAACCTCCCCGGGCCATGCAGCCCCCTGCAGCCCCGGGGACCACCACCTCTCCAGGGCAAACATGAAAAAAAGAAAGGGGTTCCATTTCAGACCCCCACAGCCCTGGGGACCACATTCTCCCTGGGGCTAAATTCACATTTGGAGGGGGGCTGCGCTGTAGGAGGCTGGCTCAGTTTATGGTGTACACCTATGGTATGGCACCCTATACTGAGATCAGGCAACCCTTAGTGATAGTGATTAGTTGTCCAGATAGCAAAAGCTCTCAGGGGGTAGCTAGGGTGAGCAGCTGAAGCTTATCCAGGAGGAATGTAAAGTGCTTGCAGTACCACACTATTCCGACAGTAACTCACTCACACAAATATAAATGTTTCTTTATTGCAGTACTACTACTAGCATTGATATATCTCCTTTTGGAGATATCTGCATACAATATATACACAAAATAACCAACAGAAATAGCATAAAATGTACAGGACCCTATTGGGGATGTATACCATATACTAAGTAAGTGGTATGCAGAATAGTGAACCCAACCAAAGTAAGTGTGGTAGTTAGCTATGGGCTAGGGATAGATGAAAACACCAGAGGTATGTAGGATAAGTGTCCCCAGCAACCAGGTGCAAGGTAGTTACCTACCCAGTCGTCCTATAGATTAACACAGGGAGTAGTGGTTGGAGTCTGTGTGAATCAGGATCCTTTGCAGTGGACCCCGATGAAACTAACAGACAAGAGGAATTTTGGTGAGTGCCCCCACCTTAGGATACCCAGAAGACTGGAGGGGACCCGGATGCAGTGGGGAGAAGTGACTCTCTGAAGTCAGTGGAAGTCTTGAATTGTCTCCCTGCTGTCACGACCTGTGGACCAGACCGGTGGAACCCTGTGATGGATTCCAGATGTGGAGGACCCAAAAGGAAAGGGTACAGAGTCCAGCTCCATTGCGGGTGCCCAGGTGGTACAGGTTGCAATGCCCACCCTCCTAGAGGTGAAGTTTCTGCAAGTTAGTGGAGTATGAAGTCCAGCTGTGGGGGCCAGGAGCTGCAAAAGATCCTAGGAGTCACCTACGAGCTGTCCCTCGATGGTCACTGGATTGCAGGAAGGGCAATGACCAGCCTGGTCACCAACAAGCACTAGCAAATGCAAGTAGACTCTGAAGAGGTATTTGGAGAGTTATGGGGACCAGCAAGGTCCAGGAAACTCTACCCTTGAAGGGGAGTCAGGGTTGGCCCTCAGCACACAAGAAGGCCAGCAAAAGCCATTTGAGCCCCCATGTGTGACCCACAGGTGATGGACACAAGAAGTCACAAGGAGGCTTCAGCAGCACAACAGAACAGAAGTCCCACGTCGCAGGAGTTGCAGGACAGGGTCTGATCTTTGAGTTGAGGAGTGCTGAAGGCCGGGCTTCTTGCTGCCTGAAGGTCTCCTGGAGGAACTATCAACAAGCCTTGGCAAGAGCAACAGTCACTATGCACAGGGGTTCCATTCCAGTGGCAGGAGCAAGGGCCCACAGTCTTCCAAGTTGGTCAGAGATAATCAGGACCCAGAGAAAGCAACAGACTCACCACCTGTGAAGCAGAGCCTTTCGATGTCTGTGGAACAGAAGACCCCACCAGCCACTCAACGTTGTCTTAAGGTGCCTGCGGATGGAGGGATTCACTACTTTACTCCAAGGGAAATTCCTTTGTGCTTCCAGGTGCAAACTGACTCCTTGTGACTGAGGAGGATGTACAGCTGTGGATGTTGCAAATTTTTGGCAAGGTCTGGAGAAACAATGTTCCAATGGAAGCCTTTCACCAGAAGCAGATGTGTTTTGGTTCCAAAGCAGACCAGCAGCGGTTCCAGAGGCTAGGAGCAGAAGATGTCTTGCAAAGAGTTCCAAGTAGAGTCTTTATCAATGACTCGGGGGACGCACCCATGGGGAAGCCATTAAGTAACCCTAAAAGGTGGCTGGTCACTCTCTGTAGTGACGTACCTATCAGACAGGATCAGAGGCATCATCATCCTGCACTTACCAGTCAGATGCTCCCAGGGGCCTCTGCCCATCTTCTTTCCAAGATGGCAGAATCAAGTGGACACCTAGGAGAGCTCTGCGCACCTCCCTAGGGTAGGAGCTGGACCTGGGTGGCACTCCTCTGTCCTTTGTGTAGTCTTGCACCAGAGCAGGAACCAGGAGTTCCTGAACTGGTGCAACACGGATTAGGCAAGGGGGGCACCAAATATGCCCTACAAAGCAGTCTGGTGGTGCTCAGAGGCCCCCCCACCCCAGCCCTTAGACACCTAAAACAAAGGGCTAGGTGGTCACACCTCTCCCTTGCAGGTAGTCCTTTGTTCTGCCTTTCCGGCCTGAGCCATGCTCACTAGCAGTATCTTGGGCTGGTAGCTAGACCTCATAAGGCTGCACAGGCAGAACTGGGGGATCCTCTAAAGAACACTATGAGTACATGGTATCATGCAACTAGCACCGAAAATGGTGTAGTTGCATACTTCCAACATGTTTGATACCAAACATGCCTAGGTTTGGAAATCCATGATGTAGTTGGACCACTCGTGTTGACCAATGTCCACTATATATCTTAAGATGGCTTCCCTGCACTTACGTATTCCAGGAAATTGAGCCTGAGGTCTGTAGAGGGACCCACCTCATGCAGGGGTACCCCCACATTTAGGGACATGCACCCTGTCCTTGGGCTGAAGGGCCTACCATAGGGGTGACTTACAGTGTCTAAGTACAGTGACCAGGATATAAGGCAAACCTTACATAGGTACACCAGTATGCCAATTGTGGGTGAAAAAAGTTTACCAGCAACCAAATTTAGAGGAGAGAGCACAGGCACTGAGTTCCTGATTAGCAGGATCCCAGTGAACTACAGTCTAAACAAACTGACATCAGGCAAAAAGTGGGGGTAACCATGCTAGAAAGATGGCATTTTTCCACATGTGCAGCCCCCTCAAGGTGCCACAGTTGGTTCTGTGGACCGTCACTCCCCAGGGCCGGGTCCTGCTATGTCCTGGGGTGCCCACCGCCAGGATATAGCTGTTTGCTTTTGCTTGGTGGGAGCTGACTGCTCCCACCAATCATAAGGAAACAAAGTCCGCTTTCTGCAAGAGAGAGCTGTCAAACAGCTCTCCCTTGCAGAAAGCAGAGTTTTCATCTGTCTTCCCTGCACCCAAATATGTGTGCGGGAAGACAGATGAAAACATTGCAACCGCAAGCAGGGAGCTGCTATTAAAAGCAGCTCCCTGCTTGGAGGAGCAATGCGGGCACCCACAGGTTGTGGGGATCCAGCTAGGACTGCAGGGGCCTTGAGATTCCTCTCCCCCGAAGTCCTGTCACTCTCACTCTCTCTCTCCCATCCCCTGCAAGGGGATGGGAGAGAGAGAGATTGTCATTGCATGGTCTTGCCATGCAATGAATTCAAAGAGTTGTTTGGTACAAAGATTATAATTAAGTTTTGATGCAGTACAGACCAGCGTCTCTTCTGTCCTACTGGAAAAGCTCTTGGATAGCTACAGAGTAGGTTAAAGACTCAAGCCCCAGTGCTACATGGTAGTGTCTCTGTTTATTTACTAGTGTTTTGATTTTTAAACATTCTGTGTGATGGGACATTTATGTCCTTTTGCATTCATATTCTTTGGGTTGAATGTCAATGTCTGGATCCTGCAAAAAATGAAGTCTCCTGTGACCTAGGTCTCTAATGGTTAAGGTCTCGGACCCCCATACCAAAGTTTGAAGGTTCCAGCCTAGGTGTGTCTCTGATCATTTACCTGCTTTAATTTCTTTTCAACTTCAAATATTTAAGGTTCATACTAAAAGGTGATCTCACTCTTGTTAACTGACAAATAAATTTTTCTTTTCAATTTGTCCAGAAATATCCAATTCAAAGTATATCATTCATCAAAGGCAAAAAAACTCTCTATCTCTCTTCCTCTCACTCTCTCTCTTTCAATCTTTTTCTCCCACTCACACTGCCCACTCAGACCCTTACGCACCCACTCACAGACCCACTCAGACACTCATGTACCCACTCACAGAACCACTCAGACACTCATACACCCACTCACAGCCGCACTCAGACCTTCACGCACCCACTCACAGACCCACTCAGACTCTCAAACATCTACTCACAGACCCACTAAAACCCTCATGCTCCCACTCACAGACCCACACAGACACTGACGCCCCCACCCACAGAACAAATAAGACACTGACGCACCCACTCTCACACCCAGACAGACACTCTCACACCCAGATACCCTGTCACAAATTTTCTCCCACCCAGAGAGACAGGTCACGGCCAACTCTTGCCGCTCAAGGACTAAGGCTGTTGCGTAGGCTCTCATTATTCTAATGAGACTACTGGATTTTGAGCAGCAAGATCATCCACAGTGTGGGAGACTGAGTCTGACCCACTGTGAGTGACACCTATTGCCCTAAATCCGGGTTTTGCTCCGGCTAACTAGCAGTGCCTCATCTCTCTACCAGAAGATAGGGATGATTGGGCAGCCAATCGCATGACATATTAGGATTCTCAGGGAAGTCGTGGTCACTCAGGTCGCATCCGGTTCTCTCATTCACACTTCGCTCTCATATATAAATGACAATAAGAAGCAGTATAAGTTTGAATAACTGGTTTAATAAAATGACTGCATTTTAGATAGCAAAGCGTGAGCTGCAATAACCAGGACGACACAAAATGACAATATTAAAATGGTGACGAGGAGAGTGAAGCATAAGAATAATGCTATCATATTGTCACTAGGATTTATGGACTATTTCCTATCTAAGTCATAATGTGAGCACAGCATGTTAAGCTCTAATTCTGCCTTTCAGGTTCCCCCGGGAGGACATCAACCCTCATACATGAGCAAAGGCCTGTAGTCTGTGTTAGCATCTGCAGCGAAGCATTCAGCAATCATCATACAGTTGTGGTTCCCTGGCTGGAATCTCCCTCTTAACGTGTAATGGGACTAGGAAGTGTTTTTTATAATAACACAGCTGATGTTCTAAGAAAATGTCCCTACGTAAGGATGTGTATTTTCTACGAATGTTGGAGACTAAACTTCTACCACGTTCACCGGCAATGTACCAAACTGTAGCCTTGACTGAAGCACAAAGTGATCAAGAATGTCTTGTTTGAGAACACAGTGCTGGGCTAAGCAAAAACAGTTAGATGAAAATAAAACAAGACCGTAAAACTGGTTATTGTAAAAATAACAACGCGAAGCTGAATAAAATATATCTAGGTCAAAGTGCACAGCGGCCTAGTGTGGTAAACTAACCTGCATGGAGCTACAACTAAAATGGCTACACAACACCCTCCTCTTGTCGGTTGAAAGTGGTTCAACACCAAAACTAAAATTTCATTGCTAAAAAGCTCAACCTAAGATATATATAAAAACCAGGTCAATTTTGACAACTTAAAAGGACACATAAGCATACTACGTGACAATTTAAAATATGAGCATGTGACTTGTAACCAAATTCAAAAGACATGTCAATTTAGAAAAGTTCCAAACTAAGTACGAGCCATGGAGAACAGGAGATCTTCCACTTCGGCAGGTGTCAGAACCGGAAAATCCGCACCAAAAATGATCAAGGAGCAAGTGTGTTCCATAGCCCCAATGTTAACCAAGGCGGCATCCCGTGGAGTGGCCATTGATGAGTTGTCGGCAACTTCCTCCAGGAAGGGTAACTCATAATTAGCTTCACGTGGCAAACGCAACCTCAGTGCGCATGTCTGGTAATGAACCCCCAGCGAGAACATCAACAGATCAGCATCTATAGCTGCGGGGCGCTGCTGTGAAAGACAAACTTCCAGTGCATGTTCGAAAGAGCACCAGAGGCACCAAAACACGGGCTGCGCACAATACAGAACCAGTCTGAATGACAAAGACCAGTCACACTTGAATTGCTCCAGGAGTGTTGCTCCAAAATGCTGCATCATATGCTCACGAAACAGCTGCGCTGATCGGAGCGCCGTAATTTCTCCTCGTTGCGGTGGGACAGCCATTGCGCATAAACAACAGCAACAGCAGGATGCCAGCTAATAAAGCCAAAGTTATCGGAAATCCCCCAAAAATACTACAGAAAATTGAGTGGATAGCTGAAGGTATCAAACCGAATATGGAGGAGAAGGTGTGAACGAAACCAGAACCAACAGCTTTGAAAAAATGTGTGGTTCCAGTCGTGCTGGAAGCATTAAATATTCGTCCCACGTGTTCACCAAAGTGTCTCCGAAAGTTCGTATTTAACAGGGACGGTATTTCTGCTGATGACCTTGCCACTTGAAGTGTGTAGGTCACGCTCGCAGATGTAAGGGCCACATGCTTTTGAAACAGTAAAGCCTTGAGTCTACTCAACTTATCAAAATTCATGTTTGAAGTAGCAATGTAAGGCCAAATATCAGCTACCTCCTTAAATTTAGTGGGGGGAAACAGTACGTTCCCACAGCATGTAATGACCTTAGATACCGAAACAAAGTAAACTATTCCGGCCCGCATGCCACAACAGCCTTCACTATTGAGAAGGACGTAGCTGCCGTTTGAAAGCACCTGGAACGTGGGTCTAATCAAAGGGACTGGGACTCCCTTAAGAGAACAAGCCAAGTTTGCAGCGGAGGCGTTACACGCCCCATGCAAGGAAAGCTGTTTATAAATCATCGAATGGCTGACTGAAGTCTCGCATTCACTACCGCTAAGAAAGACCTCTTTCATGCCATTGAAGCATTCGTACGAGAAAGGAAGCTCCCACACCTCATGGATGTAACTATCTCCCAGCTTCTCATATCTGCCTACCGGAATGTGTTTTAAACAGGAGGTGAATTGTAGTGTGGAAATAGGCAGATTAATAACCCCATGTATTAACCACTCAGCCGATGGTATTTCGGCCGCAGTAAAAGGCAACTTTTCGAATTTCTCGATGTTAAGCATGACATAAGTCGCTTCCTTCTTAGCCATTAGTTGTTGTTATTGCGTTAGATTAAAAGAAGAAAATATCTCAGTTGCACTGACGTGCTGCCATGGAACCCGACCCGCCTTCAATGTTTGAAGCGTCCAACCCAACTGCATAATGGACCTGATCTGACTCTGTCCATGGTGTAAGGAAGACATATTGGATTGTATATTGTCAATAGCAGAAGAGACAATATTATTATTGGTATATATACGGTTGGACAAAGTGTGAATCCCATTATCCACAACAGCTAATACATTTTAAAAATTTTCCTGGTCTATTTGCCTTAACCGGGCAGCAGCACCTTGTTGGGAAAATTTCCAAATCTAATTGTATACTGCATATAAAAAACACTTCTTACGTGGTGTTCTAGGGCCTGACACGAAATCTTGTAAGTCAGTGGAGTTAGACAGGAGATTGAGGCGTTCTCTAACCGCGTTTAGTGAGGATGATTTTAGCCACAGTTGGCATAATTTTCACACACTATGGCGGTCATTATAACATTGGCGGTAAAAGCCGTGTACCGCCGTGCAGAAGACCGCCAACACACCGCCGCGGCCGCGGAATTCCGCCACAGGTATTATGACCCACATCACGGAATCCGCCAAAATTCTGACACCCACACAAGTCCGCCACACCAAAGGTCAGTGATAAACTGGCGATAACAAAACCTCCACCGTCACGCCAACAGAAATACGCCCACACTATCACGACACACGAATCCACGCGGTGGTCTTTCAACCGCGGTATTCCATTGGCGGTACATACCGCTGCGCTCAAAATACACACACTCTTACAAAACATCCCCACATTGGACAATTCAAAATACACACACCTGAGACACATACACACACCACTCCCACACACCCATTACAATATAAAACACACACCCACATCACCCACAAACCCCCACGACAAAAAATTCAGAAAGAAGGCCAGAGAGAGACACCACCAGCAAGTACAACAGCATCCACAGGCACATAACACCATCACCCACACAACTTCCACACACCTCACACAACACACCACTACATATCACCACACTTATCACCACACACTCCACCCCACACATCACCTACACCACCCCATGGCACGGCAAAGACAACCCAGGTTCTCGGAGGAGGAGCTCAGGGTCATGGTGGAGGAAATCGTCCAGGTAGAGCCACAGCTATTCGGAGCACAGGTGCAGCACACCTCAATTGCAAGGAAGATGGAGCTATGGCGGAGAATAGTGGACAGGTCAACGCAGTGGGACAACACCCAAGAAATCGGGAGGACATCAGGAAAAGGTGGAACGACCTACGGGGGAAGGTGCGTTCCGTGGTCTCAAGACACCACCTGGCGGTTCAGCAGACTGGCGGCGGACCCCCACCTCCTCACCCACAACTAACAACATGGGAAGAGCAGGTCTTGGAGATTCTGCATCCTGAGGGCCTCGCAGGAGTAGGTGGAGGAATGGACTCTGGTAAGTCAAACCTTTACTATTACATCCCCCACCCTACCTGCATGCTATCACATACCCCCACCCCCACCCTCACCCCCAGCACCCCAACTCCTCACAAATGTCCCAATTTCACAAACCACAAATCCCAACACCAAGGCCTGCATGCAACACCAAAGCATGGACACCCATCACCAAAGCATGCCCACTGCACATACCCATACACCCCCCTAAACCACCATCACACAATCTCCCACACAGGAATGCTAGCACTGGGGTACACGGTCACCCACCCATTACACATCATTACACACACAGATTTAACAAACATCCCTTTATACCCTTGCAGGACCCCTACCCAACGTCACCGGACAGGAGGGTCCACACATGTCCACACCACCCACAGAAGAGGCCCACAGTGATGACAGCACCTCTGTCCAACTGGATCTAGATGACCAGCCCGGACCATCGGGGACCTCAGGACAGTCGGTTCCCCTCACACAGGCCACCACAGACCTTCCCCCTCTGGAAACACCAGCACAGCACCCACCCAGCGGGCCCATACCTCCGTCCCCAGGACACGTCAATCAGCTGTGTGTCCACCACTACAGGGAACCCAGGATAACCCACCACCCCAACAACAACAGGGACCTGGGGGCAGTGGCAGTGGGCACACGGTCCAGGGGACGGAGGCTCAGGAACAAAGGGGAACTGGGAGGGCTGCCGTGTGACAGGGGGAGGACAGGCCTAGGGAACCCACTCTCCACAAGGCCCTCTCCTCCATCATGGGAGCATACCACCACTCCCAGGAGACGATGGCAACGGTACTGGCCAAGTTTCAGGAGACCCAGCGCATGCAGGAGGAACAGTATGTGGGCTTCAGGGAGGAACTCAGAACCATCAGCTCCACCCTGGGCACCATCGTAGGGGTGCTGAAGGAAGTACTCAATACCAGGACGGACACTGTGGAACTACAAGGGGCCCCTGACACTAGCATGGACGATGACCTGCCCACCACCTCCGCCGGCGCTAGTGGACAGGACGCCCCGCCACAGGACCACCACACCAGCACCCCACCCCCTGCAGACGGAGAACCACCCCGCAAACGGTCCCTGAGATCCAGGACAAAGACAGAGAACGATGCCAAGACCCCCGCCAAGAAATGAGACCACCCTGATTGTCATCCTACTGTCCCACTTTGTCACCCTGTCCATACTTAAACTGCCCCAGCTCCACTTCCTATGCCCATATGGGCAATGCACCTGTGCGACTAATAGACTGGACTCTGCCATGGACACTCCTCCGCCATCACCCCTCACCATTTAATCTCCCCCTCCAATATTTTGCATTCAAATAAACACACCTAAAGCACAAAATGATCTGGAGTCTGTCTGTGATTTCGAAATAGTGTATTTGCAATTACAGTGACAAAATGGTATTGAAATAGTAATGTCAACATACCTATGTCACACAGCTCTAGTCCATGAGGAATTTAAGCAGATGTCACACAGTGGGACCCACATCTGTGAAACGGTAAGGGAAAGTGACAACTCAGTGACCATACACTGGGTGAAAACGACAGACAGGAGAGAGGTAGTAGTGTAAATGTACATGTAGTAGGCAGGATTGTATTCTTACCTGTGTCTCACAGGAAATATTGCTGGATCACTGAGTCCCTGTTCTGCATGTCTTCTTCCTCTGCTTCATCCTCATCACTGTCCACAGGCTCCACAGCTGCCACAACACCGCCATCTGGACCATCCTACTGCAGAAAAGGCACCTGTCGTCGCAAAGCCAAGTTGTGAAGCATACAGCAGGCCACAATGATCTGGCACACCTTCTTTGGTGAGTAGAATAGGGATCCACCTGTCATGTGAAGGCACCTGAACCTGGCCTTCAGGAGGCCGAAGGTCCGCTCGATCACCCTCCTAGTTCGCCAATGGGCCTCATTGTAGCGTTCCACTGCCCTGGTCCTGGGATTCCTCACTGGGGTCAGTAGCCATGACAGGTTGGGGTAACCAGAGTCACCTGCAAATGGCGAGGGACAACTGTTAGACACACACTAACCTGTAGGGGTATACCCAGACAACCATTCCCACTGTCTTGCTTCCAGGTGCTCACCTAATAGCCACACACCGTGCCTCTGGAGTTGACCGATCACATAAGGGATGCTGCTATTCCGCAGGATGTAGGCGTCATGCACTGAGCCAGGGAACATGGCATTCACATGGGAGATGTACTGGTCTGCCAAACATACCATCTGTAAATTCATAGAATGATAACTCTTCCGGTTTCTGTACACCTGTTCACTCCTGTGGGGGGGGACCAAAGCCACATGGGCCCCATCAATGGCACCTATGATGTTGAGGATATGTCCCAGGGCATAGAAATCACCTTTCAGTGTAGGCAAATCCTCTGCCTGAGGGAAAACGATGTAGCTCTGCATGTGTTTCAGAAGGGCAGACAACACTCTGGACAATACGTTGGAAAACATAGGCTGGGACATCCCTGATGCCATGGCCACTGTTGTTTGAAAATGCCCACTTGCAAGGAAATGGAGCACTGACAGCACCTGCACTTGAGGGGGGATTCCTGTGGGATGGCGGATTGCTGACATCAGGTCTGGCTCCAACTGGGTACACAGTTCCTGGATTGTGGCACGGTCAAACCTGTAGGTGAATATCAAATGTCGCTCCTCCATTGTCGACAGGTCCACCAACGGTCGGTACACCGGAGGATGCCGCCATCTCCTCACATGTCCCAGCGGACGGTGCCTATGAAGGACAACAGCGAGCACAGAGTCAAACAACTCAGAGGTACGTACCCACAGTTTACACAGAACACCAATCATACACAAAAGGTGGCCTTAATGTGTGTTGAGACTAGGCCTAGGTATGTGTGACGCAGTTGAAAATTAGGCCATGTGGGCCCCTGAAATGGCGGCTGCCTGACCTGTAAAGTGGGACAATGGGATGTGAGGTAACTGCGCTGGCGTTGTACACTGTCGCGGTAGGCGGTCGGAGACCGCAGTGCAATGCTGCATTCGTTAACATTGGACCCCATGGGTCCCAGGAGCCGATGACGATGTACCCTGGTGGTGATGGTACGCACCGCCGTGGAAGTGACCTCCGCAGACGTGACCGCCATTTTCTATCTGTTCAATCACTCATACCTGATCTTCGACAGGAGAGGACCTACACTGCAAGTGCTGCTGTGACCTCGGTCTGGAAGAGACAATGGCTCGTGCGTCTGGGGAGAGGGCCCCTGCCTTCACATCGGAGGAGTTGGAGAAGCTTGTGGATGGGGTCCTCCCCCAGTACACGCTACTCTACGGTCCTCCAGACAAATATGTAAGTACACAGGGAGCATGTTGTATGGACTATGCATGTGTGGAGAGGGCTGGATGTAAGAAGGAAGGGGGCAGAGTGCTGCATGCATGAAAGATGGTGAATGCATGTTCCACATGGCAAGGGTAGGGATGGGGGCCAATCACTTTGACGGTGCAGTTGGTAATGACTTCTCTTCTTCCCCTGTACATTTCATGTAGGTCAGCGCCCACCAGAAGAAAGATATATGGCGTGCCATCGTCAAGGACGTCCGGACCCTGGGGGTCTACCACAGACGGAGCACCCACTGCCAAAAAAGATGGGAGGACATTCGCCGCTGGAGCAAGAGGACGGCGGAGGCTCAGCTGGGGATGGCCTCCCAACGTGGGTGGGGTGCCCTATCGCACCATGACCCCTCTGATGTTCAGGATCCTTGCAGTGGCCTACCCGGAGTTGGATGGGCGCTTGAGGGCATCACAGCAGACACAAGGGGGTGAGTACACTCTCATTCTGCTGACTTTGCGTGCAGTGGAGGTGTCTGGGTGGGGGAGGAGGGCTGTGGGTTTCCCTAGGCCAGGGCGAGTTTCGTAGACAAGGCCCCTCCGTAAGGCAGGCCATGTGGCACCCCAGCCCACCTCTGTAGACTGCCAAGTACAGCTATTCATGCCCCTTTGTCATCTATGTGTGCAGATGTCGTCCATAGGCTTGTAGGCCATTTCCCAGTAATTGAACAGTGGAGCCCAAGAGCGCGGCGTAGTGCAGGGGGCTTCTGTGTCTGTCTTGTCCGCCAACGGTAGCGGTAATCCATGCACTCAACATGTCTTTCTTCTGTCATCCCCCCCCCTTTTTGTGTTCTCCCTGTTCTTGTGTGCATTAGCATCATCAGGTGGAGGAGCAGTGGCACCGGAGCACGAGGGAGCTGCATCCCACATCAAATCAAATCAAATCATTAACATTTATAAAGCGCGCTACTCACCCGTGCGGGTCTCAAGGCGCTAGGGGGGAAAGGGAGGGTTATCGCTGCTCGAACAGCCAAGTCTTTAGGAGTCTCCGGAAAGCGGAGTGGTCCTGGGTGGTCCTGAGGCTGGTGGGGAGGGAGTTCCAGGTCTTGGCCGCCAGGAAGGAGAAAGATCTCCCACCCGCCGTGGAGCGGCGGGTGCGAGGGACGGCAGCAAGTGCGAGGCCAGCGGAGCGGAGGGGGCGGGTGGGGACGTAGAAGCTGAGGCATCTGTTGAGGTATTCCGGTCCCTTGTTGTGGAGGGCTTTGTGTGCGTGGGTGAGAAGACGGAAGGTGATCCTTTTGCTGACTGGGAGCCAATGCAGGTGTCTCAGGTGTGCGGAGATGTGGCTGTTGCGGGGTACGTCGAGGATGAGGCGGGCCGAGGCGTTTTGGATGCGTTGCAGGCGGTTTTGGAGTTTGGCGGTGGTCCCGGCGTAGAGGGTGTTGCCGTAGTCCAGGCGACTCGTGACAAGGGCGTGGGTCACGGTTTTTCTGGTGTCGGCGGGGATCCAGCGGAAGATCTTGCGGAGCATGCGGAGAGTGAGGAAGCAGGCGGAGGACACGGCGTTGACTTGCTTGGTCATGGTGAGAAGAGGGTCCAAGATGAAGCCGAGGTTGCGGGCGTGGTCTGCGGGGGTCGGTGCGGTGCCGAGGGCCGTGGGCCACCAGGAGTCGTCCCAGGCGGACGGGGTGTTGCCGAGGATGAGGACTTCCGTTTTTTCAGAGTTCAGCTTTAGGCGGCTGAGCCTCATCCAATCTGCGACGTCCTTCATACCCTCTTGTAGGTTGGTCTTGGCGCTGGCGGGGTCCTTGGTGAGGGAGAGTACAAGTTGGGTGTCGTCGGCGTAGGAGGTGATGATGATGTCGTGCTTGCGTACGATGTCGGCGAGGGGGCTCAAGTAGACATTGAAGAGTGTCGGGCTGAGCGATGAGCCTTGAGGTACGCCGCAGATGATCTTGGTGGGTTCTGAGCGAAACGGAGGGAGGTAAACTCTTTGGGAGCGGTTAGCGAGGAAGGAGGCGATCCAGTCCAGGGCCTGGCCTTGGATCCCGGTGGAGCGTAGGCGGGTGATTAGGGTGCGGTGACAGACGGTGTCAAAGGCAGCCGAGAGGTCGAGGAGAATGAGGGCGACTGTTTCACCGTTGTCCATCAGGGTTCTGATGTCGTCTGTGACTGAGATGAGGGCGGTTTCCGTGCTGTGGTTGGTTCGGAATCCGGTTTGTGAAGGGTCGAGCAGGTTGTTGTCTTCCAGGAAGGTGGTCAGCTGTTTGTTGACGGTCTTTTCTATTACCTTGGCTGGAAAAGGTAGAAGAGAGATGGGGCGGAAGTTTTTCAGGTCGCTTGGGTCAGCCGTAGGTTTCTTTAGTAGGGCGTTGACTTCAGCGTGCTTCCAGCATTCGGGGAAGGTAGCAGAAGAAAAAGAAGAGTTGATGACGGTCTGGAGGTGCGGGGCGATGATGTCGTCGGCTTTGTTAAAGATGAAGTGCGGGCAGGGGTCCGAAGGGGCGCCGGAGTGGATAGAGTTCATGATGGATTTGGTTTCTTCCGTGTTGATGTGGGTCCAGTTGTTGAGGGTGATGTCCGGGGAAGCGGGTTCAGTGGTGTATGGTTGGGTCTGGTGTCCGAAGCTGTCGTGGAGGTCGCTGATCTTGCGATGGAAGAAAGTGGCGAGGGATTCGCACAAATCCTGTGAGGGCGTGACGGCGTTGGCGCTGGCGCTGGGGTTGGAGAACTCTTTGACGATGCTGAAGAGTTCTCTGCTGTTGTGGCTGTTTTTGTCTAGTCTGTCGGTGACATGGCTCTGGAGAGCGAGATTACGGACTCGGAATTCACCAGTGGGACGGAGGGCGAGGGGAGCTTCACGGCGGGGACAGGATCTGACACCAGTGACACGGACACGTCCTCTGATGGGAGCTCCCTTGTGGTGGCGGCAACATCTGTGCCCCCCGCATCTACAGCCGCCACCCCCCCTACCAGCACCGCCCTCCCAGCAGTCCCTCTGCCTTCGCCCCGTGCCCGCTCACCCAGGAGGGTGGGCATCACCTTCGCCCCAGGCACCTCAGGCCCTGCCCCAGTCACCCCTGCTGCCCTCAGTGAGGAGGCCATTGACCTCCTCAGGTCCCTCACTGTTGGGCAGTCTACCATTTTGAATGCCATCCAGGGTGTAGAAAGGTAGTTGCAACAAACTAATGCATTCCTGTAGGGCATTCATTCTGGTCAGGCGGCCCTTCACCAAGCTTTTCAAACTCTGGCCTCAGCACTGATGGCAGCCATTGTCCCCGTCTCTAGCCTCCCCCCTCCAACTTCCTCCATCCAGACCCAATCCCCTGTACCTCTGCCTATCCCAAGCACACCATCCGACCAGCCTGCACTCACCTCACCACACAAGGGAAGCTCAGGCAAACATAAGCACCACACATCCCACAGGCACTCACGCAAGCAACACACACATGCAGACACTCCAACATCCACTGCCTCCACTGTGTCCCCCTCCTCGTCGTCTCCCTCCTCCCTCCCAGTCTCGTCTACACTCACACCTGCATGCACTACCTCTACAGCCACTACGTCCCTCACCAGCACACCCACCAGCACACCCCGCTCACGTGCCTGTCACCACCCCCACTACCATTCACACGTCCCCTGTGTCCTCTCCCAGTGTGTCTGTGACGCCCCCTCCCAAGGTACACAAACGCAGCCACACACCCACCCAACAGCCATCCACTTCACGACAGCCTCCAGGGCATGCACCTGCACCCAAAGTCACCAAACGTACACCTCCTACTACCACCATCTCTTCCTCCACTCCCAAACCCCCTCCAGCCACCCATCCCAGTGTGTCCAAGAAACTTTTCCTGTCCACCCTTGACCTCTTTCCCACACCTCCCCCACCCCATCCATCTCATAGGTCCCGAAGTAGCACCTCAGCCACAACATCTCCGGGACCAGTGGTGCCTGTAGTCACCGGTATGTGGAGTGCACCGGCCACCAGGACAGCCAGTGTGGCACGGAGCCACAGCACAGCCATTCCCCCACCTGTGAAGCATCAGAAGTTGGCCAGTGCCCGGCGGGAGAGGGGGAAGACTCCAGCCACCAAAGCCGCTCCCAGGGGTCCCGGTAGGAGTGTGGAGTCAGCTGTGACACCTCCCAAGGTGGGGAAGGGCCACAAGAAACCCGGCAAGTCTGGGAAGAGCCTCACGTGGAGAAGACCACCATCATCCCCGCTGCCCAGGAGGCCACCGCCAGCCCCAGCCCAGCTGCCCAGGAGGCCACCGCCAGCCCCAGCCCAGCTGTCCAGGAGGCCACCGCTAGCCCCAGTCCAGCTGCCCAGGAGGCCACCGCCAGCACCAGCCCAGCTGCCCAGGAGGCCACCACCAGCACCAGCCCAGCTGCCCAGGAGGACACCGCCAGCACCAGCCCAGCTGATCCATGAAGGACACCGCCAGCACTAGCCCCGCTGAACAGGGCACCGCCAGCACAAGCACCGCTGGGCCATGAAGGACCGCCAACTCAAGCACCGCTGGGCCATGAAGGACTGCCAGCACCAGCCCCGCTGAACAGGGCACCACCAGCACAAGCACCGCTGGGCCATAAAGGACCGCCAACTCAAGCACCGCTGGGCCATAAAGGACCGCCAGCACCAGCCCCGCTGAACAGGGCACCGCCAGCACAAGCACCGCTGGGCCATGAAGGACCACCAACTCAAGCTCCGCTGGGCCATGAAGGACCGCCAACTCAAGCCCAGCTGAACAGGGCACCGCCAGCACAAGCACCGCTGGGCCATGAAGGACCGCCAACTCCAGCACCGCTGGGCCATGAAGGACCGCCAGCACAAGCCCCGCTGAACAGGGCACCGCCAGCAAAAGCACCGCTGGGCCATGAAGGACCACCAGCACAAGCCCCGCTGAACAGGGCACCGCCAGCACAAGCACCGCTGGGCCATGAAGGACCGCCAACTCAAGCACCGCTAGCCCATGAGTGGCAGGGGCACTGACGCTACTGGGTCCGTCACGGGGTGAGTGATGCACTCTGGGCACCAGTCCCCCTCCAGAACCAGTGGGGAGATCCATCCACTACCTCTGTCCTTCACAGGATGAAGCACTCTGGGCACCAGTCCCCCTCCAGAACCAGTGGAGACATGCATCCACTATCTCTGTCCTTCACAGGATGAAGCACTCTGGGCACCAGTCCCCCTCCAGAACCAGTGGAGACATGCATCCACTACCTCTGTCCTTCACAGGATGAAGCACTCTGGGCACCAGTCCCCCTCCAGAACCAGTGGAGAGATCCATCCACTACCTCTGTCCTTCACAGGGTGAAGCACTCTGGGCACCAGTCCCCCTCCAGAACCAGTGAAGACATGCATCCACTACCTCTGTCCTTCACAGGATGAAGCACTCTGGGCACCAGTACCCCTCCAGAACCAGTGGAGACATGCATCCACTACCTGTGTCCTTCACAGGATGAAGCACTTTGGGCACCAGTCCCCCTCCAGAACCAGTGGAGACTGTTATCCACTTGAGAGACTGTGGCTTTGCACTCCCAGGATTGAACAGTGGGCAACCCACCCACTGTATAGACTTGAGAGACTGTGGCTTTGCACTCCCCAGGATGGACCAGTGGGCAACCCACCCACTGTAGAGACTTGAGAGACTGTGGCTTTGCACTCCCCAGGATTGAACAGTGGGCAACCCACCCACTGTAGAGACTTGAGAGACTGTGGCTTTGCACTCCCCAGGATGTAACAGTGGGCAACCCACCCACTGTAGAGACTTGAGAGACTGTGGCTTTGCACTCTCCAGGATTGAACAGTGGGCATTGAGCCCCCGCGTGGATCTGGCGTCGTACACTCATCCGGCTGAGGTGCCCCCCCCTTCCCTTCCCCCGGAGGTGCCTGTTGTATTTCTATCTGATGCCCCTGCAGTGTTCTCTCTGTTTTGATCGAGTGTGGGCCTCGCCCATTCATTTTGGGCCCAGTGGTCCACGGACTATAAATGGTGCAATACCTGGACTTGTATTATTGGTGTATATATTTGTTTATGGTGTATATATATTTTGGAGTATTGGATTTTAATAGATTACAATCGTTACAATCATTTCCTTTTGACTTTGCATTCTTTCGGGGGGCTTGGGGGGTGTAACTGTAATGTATCATGCTGTATTAGTGTGTGTGTTGTAGTGGGTGAGGGTGGGGGTGTTGTGTGTTGCATGTGTGTGTCCCTGTTTTTTGCCTCCCTCCTCCCCTGTGTTGTAGGTGCAGTACTCACTGTGGCCTTCGCCACCGGCGTTTGTGCTCCTGGTAGAGGAGCAGGAAGACTATCACAGGTAGAATTTGGAGTTCCAGTTCCATGGTGTCCTCGTTCCTCGTGGGGTATGTAGAGGTGAGCGTTTTTCCTTCGGGATTCCTGTTTCCGCTGTGTTTTTATCCGCGGTGATTCCGCCCCGGAAAAGGTGGCGGATTGGCCTGTCATAATAGTGTGGGCGGTACATTGTCTCCCGCCTGTCTGTCGGCGGTGACCGCCGCGCTGTTTGATTGTACCGCCGTGGCGTTCGGAGTGTTAACGTGGCTGTCTTTGTTGGCGGTTTCCGCCACGGTCGTAATTGCAATTTTTTTACCGCCGGCCTCTTGGCGGTCTTACCGCCCCTTTAACACCGTCCGCCAGGGTTGTAATGACCACCTATATGTTGTAATTATGTCTGCATGCTCTGGTGATATATAGCGAGGGTCTGGCCTACTCGTCCTAAAACCCCCCGAGGAGTTAATAAAACATTGATGACAACCATTGGTATCTATTGGCCACAATACCAACCCACCAGGATGTGTCAGTGAAGCATTAAACTTACCATCTGGACCCACTCATTGAGCTCATCTTCAGTTGTATTCGTATATTTTTGCCATTTGTAAAATTTTGCGGGGGCAGGTATACTGGGCATGTTTAATTCCCTGATTGTTGCTAAGCCTAAACAACTCATTTGTTGCACTGTTTCATTTAAAAAGATCATTTGTACAGGAATGAGGCATGCTCTAAACAATGTTTCTTTTCCCTTAATTTGCCAATTTTTTGTTCCCCAGATACTTTTCAGATCAATTGATTTGGACCAATATTCATAGCCTTCTATCGATAACCGGGAAACAAATGATTTCGAATATATAAATTTTGTATTGGTCAATAACATGTGTATATCCTTAGTAGGTGGTACCTTAAAATAATATGACTCAGCATTCTTTTGATTATGCCCAGAAAAATATGCAAACTTTTCAGAATATGTTTTGGAACTCCCTTGCGGTGGAGTTGGGCAATGTTCCCAATGCGTGTAATTAAATACAGTTTTGGGACTGCTCGCTCTATGTATGAAATTGTGGCCATAGTAATTATAGCAAAACATATCACCATAATTTTCTTTAAATTGGTGAACATCTTTGTTTTCAAAGACAGTATAATATTGCAATTCAGTCATCATTGAATCAACTGTTTTCACATCCCAATCATCAGAAACACTATGGTATCACTATATCATTCATTGATAATTTGAACACATACGGTATTTGAATAACTTCAGTGGGACCGTATATATCAAACATTACTTTGTCCCAAACAATCCAATCAGGAATTGGCACTGCGGAGATGTTCACAAAGAATAAGTCTCATCGGACTTTATGTGAAGAGAAATGTGGTTTCAAAACCTCTTCCACAAGTTTAACTGTCGATCTTTCAGGTAAAAAAATGACCATGTATTAACAAGAAAAAGGTAATGACAAAACCAATCCAAAGTAAAAAGGCTAGGACAGTCAAAGAGAGCCATAGATAATTCCATGGAAAAATAAAATACATTTCTTTAAGCCAGTTTGTTAGCTTTCGTGTACTTGACAAATCAGCTGTCGAAGAGGCGAATGAGTCTGAGAAATCATAGTTGAAGTCGGCAAAATAACCAGAGGCAGTTCGTGCAAATGGCGGAGCCGTTGTCAGTGGTGGAGTTGGTGTTTCCTGCGGTGGCACACTATAGATAGCACCATCCGTTTGGCTTGAAGTCGAATTGACTTGGTCAAATGTTTCTAAATTAGTTGATGTTAGTGGAACTAATGCAAGATCATCTTCCACCCTCCCCGTGCTCGGAGAGGTGTCAGTGTTGGTGTAAACAACTTGTAGAGGACCTTCTTCGCCAGTAGTGAGAGGGATTCTGGAACTACTGGATGTTACTCTTGGTCGGCTGTGCAGGATTGGCCACATGGTGTTGTTTGACATTGTCAATAGAGACAAACGATTTTCTTTGGCACCTGCCAATGGTGGTAGAATAACAGTTCTGGTACCGGTATCCCTAGTACAGGGACTGGTGCTCGATAAGAAGGGCCAAATTCCTTCTTCACTGCGACTTTTTCACGTACAAGATCCCCAACTCTGGGAATCTCGCCGGTAGATGTTACAGGCACATCCTTAATTCCTGTGGAGGCGGCACTTTTGGAAGAATTATCATCACGGAACTGATGCAATTCCTGTAAGACAGTGACACGTTCATTTATGTCTAAAGGTGTTTCTGCTGCCTCCACGCCAGGACCATCAAGATCCGGAACATCAATTCGAGTTCCGAACAGGCACTCATATGAAGTACGACCCCCCAGGGACCTTCTAGGCAGGTTATTTAGTGCTCTCTGGACTCCATACAGGTGATTGAGCCAACTACGACCCGTACCTAAGACTCTGGCTGTAAAGGATTGCTTTAAATTACGGTTTAATCGCTCCACAACACTATTTCCCTCGGTATGAAATGGAGACGAGTACTGGAGTCCGACCCCCAACGAAGCCATGGCGTCCCTGAATGCCCTTGAGGCGAAAGCAGGGCCCTGGTCCGAATGGAAAGCCGCAACTGCATATGTACCGATAAAGATTCACAAATCTTTAATAACAGTCCGAGCGTCAGCCGAGCGTTGTGGCCACACCCATACAAATCTGGAGCATGAATCAACAGCGACTGAGATATATTTGTATGCACTATCAGGTGTTAAGGGACCACAGTGGTCCAAATACACACATTGTAATGGTTTGTTTGAAATTAAGAGGGGTGTCTGCGGCGGGCGCTTGGCAGTGGAAACTTTGATTTGTTGACAGATGTCAAATCAAAGGACATACTGCTTAGTCTCTTTGTAGAGACCTGGCCACCAATAGCGGGTCTGCAAGAACGAAATTGCAGCCGCCACACCAGCATGGGCAGATGCCACCCCCTCATGCGCTGCTTTAATCAATTGTGATATTATGTCTTTGTTGGGGATGTCCCGTACACCTACGCCTGGTATCTTAACCTCAGCGTTCAGTTATGATAGTGATATTTGTTAGGAAATCCTTTAGGATAGGGAGTACCATCAGCCGTAGCTGTCACGGCAGCCCAGATGTCTGCGTCCGATTTTGAACTCAAACGAGTCACTGCAGATACAGCGGCCACAGCCACTGCTGGTCTTGCGGCCTCATCAGCCAGTGTATTTCCAGCAACGTGTATTCCAACGCACTGGTGTCCAAGTGTGTGTACAACACGGACATTCAATAGCGTCTCTTTCAGGTCAGCTACTTTCCCCCACAGTAGTCTGTGTTTAATGGTGTTGCGTTTGGAATCTCTGAACCCATTCTGGCGCCAATAATGCAGGTATTCATTAAAGGACTGGACACAGTAATATGAATCACAAACAATCAGTGTAGGCTGTGCAGGATCCGTGTGTTCCAGTGCTATCAGCAGAGCTTTTAGCTCAGCCAATTGTGCTGTACAATCCCCTAGGGTCTGTGTAAAGGTATGTAGAGGACAAAATGTATCCCCCTCCATATAGCCACTTACGACTGAGCAAGCAGCAGAATATTGATGTTTAGTTCCAATTGCAGGTTGTGCAGAGCCATCGGTGTACATGACTCTATGATACTGATCAATAGGCAAAGTATTTGCTGGAACTAGATATTCTATTGCATATTGTAGAAATTCCTGCGTTTGTAGCTTTGGGTCAAAAATGTAGTCTACATCAGTGGCTGTCAGAGACATTAGCCCATTGTATCCAACGTGGATGTAATGCTTTTGCGTTTGGAACGCTAGCTTTTGTAACAGCCTCTAGGGCTGGGATTGGAGAAATGACAATAATGCGTTTTCCTTGGGCAAGAGGTCTTTCTTTAATGACAGCCATCTGTACAGCAGTGAGAATTTTCCCTGCGGGAGCAAAGCGTTGTTCTGCTGCTGAGTACAAATGCGATTTGTATGCAATCGGGACTGTCTCACCTTCATTAAACGTCACATAGGTGAAACCGATGGCCCCAGCTACTACTCTGGTGACCAAATGTGTTTTGTTGTCCCTTGTGTGTAAATTTTGTGCTGCAAGCATGTCTGTCTGCAACTCTCGAAGAATGCCTGTATGTTCAATTGTCCAGAATTTACTTGAAAAATCGGGACGTATTAAGTCATATGAAGGTTTTATGTGTGTAGCTTAATCTGGAATGTAGGTTCTGCCAAAATTTAAGAAACCCAATAATGATTGGAGTTTTTTAATCGTATTCGGTGGTTCTAACTGTGCGCACTTCTCTAAGAATTGTGGCGCTAGGCTCTTCCCTTCACTTGACAGCTCAAATCCTAGGAACAGGACGTCGAGGAAGGCTATTTTTGTTTTTTTAAAGTTAAATTTGTAGCCAAATTTTGCAAACCCTGCAACAATGCGGGCTACCCATCTAAATGTTGTAGTAGTTCATCATCCGTGAGATATATATCATCTACATAGGACAATGCTTCAGGGTCAATCTCGTGCAATATAGCATTGACACGAGCTGCGAACAGTCCTGGGCTGTTCTGATACCCCTGAGGTAAACAACTGAATTTTTTCTTGTTAAGTCTCTACTCTCAGGTGCTATATTCTGGCAGAAGAACCCATTGGAAATGTCGAGTGTTGTTTTGTATTTTTTACACACTATGTTGCTCATTAGTGCTGTGATATGCAAATGTAGGATAGCATAGGTGCGTGTATGACTGTTTAAATGTCTGTAGTCTAAGACTATTCTATATGAATGGTCTGGTTTAGCTACGGGGAATAATGGGTTATTCATTGGTGAGACACAGGGTTCAATCACACCCTGGTACTCTAATTGCGTTAGTATTTCTCTCACTGGTGCTTTTGCTTGTTTTATAGGATACTGTGGTTGTGGCTGAGGTTCGTTTTTAATTGGGATTACATGGTAGGGGGATTCTTTATCCCATCCCATGTGATTTCTGTATAATGCATGTGCTTGTGCCAAAGCCCATTAAATGGAATAGGATTCAGCGAGTTCCTCTGGAATAAGGGGCAAGAAAGAAGGCTTAATGACATCTTCTCCATATGGGCAGGTACGGACAAAGTCAGACAGCCAATCTTGTTCGGCCAACAAGACATCATATACTTTTACTATGCGATCCCAAAAGATTGCATCTATTGTGCGTTCAATGTCTCCTTCTAACTGTAGCGTTACTTTGTACACCCTAACAGGCGTCGAGACACGCATGTCGCAGTTTCTACTTGTATAAAGTCATCAGTTGCTTTCACCTCCAGATGCTCTAGAAGATTCCGGCAAACTATTGTGACCTCGCCGCGCTGTCTAGCAAGGCTAGAGCCCAATTCTTGTTTTTCAAGGGGACCCTCTTCCTGTGTGGCATGTCAGACTGCGACTGCTGGCACTTTTTTCTTTTTAAATTGTTGTTTTTGTTGGGTGGGTTTCTCTTCCTTTTTAACAGAAACCTCCAAAGAGCGTTGTGATTCCTGTCTCGGTATCACGAATTCTTTGCTTCGCTCTGATCGCCCACCTCTGTCATTTCTTTTTTCCGATGAGTCCTGAAAGGAACGAGATTGGCGTGTATCAGTAAATTGATATCTATCAGGCGTTTTTATATTATCTCTGTTTCTGAGATTATACCTATTTGTGGGGTCTCCATATGCGGAGATTCTCCTCTCTCTTTCTTAGGAGTTTGTTGCTTTTTATCCCAGCATTTCTTATTACCCTCAGGTGCTTGCTTAGGGGTATCTTTGTTTGATTTACCCTGAAATTGAGGTTTTTGTGGTCTGGCCCCTAAGCTATCTCGATCAATACTTGAATAGGTCTCTGCTATTATTTTAGGCAGCTCTCGTTCTTGATCCTGCTGTGGAAGGTCACGAAGCCGCATGCGCACTGCAAGTGCGACTGCTTCCCCTTTAAGGTTACTTAAAACGATTGAGGATACTGTGGCAAAATTGCCCATCAATTGCATCCCCAAATCTAGGGCCAGGGCAGCCCCACATTCATCTTGAATTTGTTTCAACACTTCTGGTAAATTGGCAAGTGTCGGTGTACCGTGTGCGGTTGTGTAGAGCGTGGCCAATACCGTGCCCCAAGTATTACAGTTTTCTACTGCAGGGACCATCCCAAAGGGCAAGCACATTGTTAACATTCTATGTTTATCCTGAGGTCCCGTATGGGGAAACACTGCCTCCAGCGCATTAATTTTCTGTGCTAACCTAAACGGAGTTCCCTCTCGTTTGGCGGGTACTTTACCCATAATTGAATGTACAGTCACAGGATTTATAGCTGGAGTTACTGCATGTGGATGTGCTGGAGCAGCACGTGCTTGGTTTGTATTTAGTGTTGCATCACAAATTGTACTAATTCTATATATTCCTATTAATTCAATATATAAGCGACGAACCTCAGCTACTGCTAAATTTGCAACCACAGGATGTGGTGTATAGGTGGCCAATAAAGGCCAGGTAGGACCGTCATTACTTAGTGGACCTAACCTTACTGGTAATATTGTGTGGGGTAGGGCGCCATCAAGCCAATTATTATGTTCTTGATAAGATAGAGGTATCTCTAAATATGCGTATGCTCTGTATTGTCCAGGCGCATTCGCAGGTGTATATTGGTGAAATGTATTTGTGTTCCCATCAACTGCTGGAAATGTGACCCAAGAGTAAAAAAGTTCTGTTCTATCAGATGCATGGGCGTCCACCACGAATGTGACTGGACCTCCCTGGGCCGTTAGGCCATTTGCTAGTAAGTGTGCTGTTAGAGGTTGTCTCATATTAACAGCTATTTGTACCCGTGGGGATTCGCCATGATAGTAACACTTTAAGTTCAGAGAAGGCACACCAAAATGGGGTTTCCTTTTAAAGTTCAAGCTTGAACAACCGCCAGTTGTAGTAGGATTACCTACACAGCTGTGGTGGAAATCCTCAGCACCACGGACGTCTCAGCATACGGCATTGAGGTGTCATTATATATAATGAGACAGAGATACTCCGGAGGACCCGAAAATTTGAGCCTGACCAAACGTTGGCGGCGTTATGTCGTGTAGGCTCTCATTATTCTAATGAGACCACTAGATTTTGAGCAGCAAGATCGCCCACGGTGTGGGAGACTGAGTCTGACCCACTGTGAGTGACACCTGTCGCCCTAAATCCTGGTTTTGCTCCGGCTAACTAGCAGTGCCTCATCTCTACCAGAAGATAGGGATGATTGGGCAGCCGAGCGCATGACATATTAGGCTTCTCAGGGAAGTTGTGGTCACTCGGGTCGCATCCGGTTCTCTCATTCACACTTTGGTCTCATATATAAATGACAATAAGAAGCAGTATAAGTTTGAATAACTGGTTTAATAAAATGACTGCATTTTAGGTAGCAAAGCGTGAGCTGCAATAACCAGGACGACACAACATGACAATATTAAAATGGTGACGAGGAGAGTGACGCATAAGAATAATGCTATCATATTGTCACTAGGATTTATGGACTATTTACTATCTAAATCATAATCTGAGCACAGCATGTTAAGCTCTAATTCTGCTTTTCAGGTTCCCTCTGAAGGACATCAACCCTCATACCTGAGCAAAGGCCTGTAGTCTGTGTTAGCATCTGCAGCGAAGCATTCAGCAATCAGCATACAGTCGTGGTTCCCTGGCTGGAATCTCCCTCTTAACGTGTAATGGGACTAGGAAGTGTTTTTATAATAACACAGCTGATGTTCTAAGAAAATGTCCCTACGTAAGCATGTGTATTTTCTACGAATGTTGGAGACTAAACTTCTACCACGTTCACCGGCAATGTACCAAGCTGTAGCCTTGACTGAAGCACAAAGTGATCAAGAATGTCTTGTTTGAGAACACAGTGCTGGGCTAAGCAAAAACAGTCAGATATATGAAAATAAAACAAGACCGTAAAACTGGTTATTGTAAAAATAACAATGCGAAGCCGAATAAAATATATCTAGGTCAAAGTGCACAGCGGCCTAGTGTGTTCAACTAACGTGCATGGAGCTCTAACTAAAATGGCTACACAACAAGGACGTGCACGGCATGGGGTTAGGTGGTTAGAGGGGTTGGTCGCAGTATTTAGCTGCAGATCAGGCCCTGTGGCCCACCCAAGCTGCGCACGGCTAAGGGCCCTGTACATCACAGGGCTAGGTGGGTATAGGGGTTGGCCAACCACCGCCGCGCACGGGTAAAGGTGGTGGTTAGATTAAAATATAGTAATAAAAATTACTTTATGTAAAAAAAAAACTTAGAAATTCACTGTAAAAACAAAGGTTACAGGGACGTTATAGTTAGGAAATAAAAAAAAATTTAAACATAGAAATTCACCTAAAACAACAAAGGTTACAGGGACATTATAGCTAGGCTCACATTTTAAAAGTACATAACCATAGAAATTCACCTGCTATAATTAGAACTATCTCAAGTAACTATAACTCGTGCCCTAAGGTAACTGTAACTCGCGCCCTTGTCATGCACTTCTAATTACCCCACATGGTGGGGATTTTTGTTTTTTTAAGTGAATATATATATATCTAAATATATATATACATATATATTAGTCATCATCATCATCATCATCATCATCACTTTACTTCAGTAAAATATACCATAAAAGTGCAATACAAGACAATCGAAAAAATTAAAATAGAAATTTAAAAAAATATTGAAATTTGAAATAGTGCCCTAAAATCAACAAATTCAAAACAGCAAAATGCAATACCTAAAAATTTACAAAAATATAAAAATATAAGAAAGGCATGCAATATTAGCTAAAATAACTAAAATATGCTACTAACCATACATTATATTTTGCAACTGTAATCTGTTATGCCTGCTTCTAATTTCTGTTATAATGTTTTTGTTTTTTTTTAAATCCAAGTCTAAAATGCCAGATAGATTAAAAAAAAATTGACAAAGAGCACAAGATTTGCACAGATGGGTTTGACTTGAGTACTCTCAGAGCCGGTAAGCAGTTCCTGAAACCCATTCGTTTATATAAGGGGAGGATCCAAAGGGCCCTCTGTTTACGATATGCTGGACATTGGAAGAGGACATGGATCACAGATTCTTTATTCTCACAGCCCATCGGACATAACTTGGACCTATTATCTGTATTGGACCATTTATAGGTTAGGGTATGCAAAGGAAGAAACCCTATTCTGAATCTAATATACAAAGCACGTGTGAGTGGAGAGAGTAATATGTCCATATAATGCTCGAGCTCATAAAGGCATTTAATTTGTAAAAAACTGCCAGTCATGGAGGAGGGCGAAACTTCGGCCAATTGGACATTAAGCCAAAATGCGTCCTCCAAAATCTGTGTAGCATTGTTAGGGATAGAAGAAGGGTCCTTCCAATAAGTCCGCAAACCGAGACGAAAAAAGGACTGTTCTACATAAGCACACCACTTAATTTTTGTAATAGAGTTGGTGCCCACCAAATTGATCAACCCAAGTCTATATGGGATAAGAGGGTATAGTGACCATAAACGGATCCAGAACAGCAATGGCCTCAGGGCAACAATCTGGTTAATTGGGAAAAGATTTAAATCCATTAGGATAGGCAAGGATGGGGCACTTGAAGGAACTCTTAATAGCATCTTTAGGAACGAGTTTTCCACCCTTGCCAGATCCTCCAGATTGCAGTGGCCCCACAACTCAGCTCCATATAGAGCCCCCCCCTTGCTTGAGATTTGTATATTTCTAGGGCAGGAGTCATGGCAAATCTAGGTGATCTGGCTGCAAATTTCACAATGCCACCCGCCCTTTGTTTCAAGCACATTGTTGATTTCTGGAGGTGAGCGTGCCATTTGTGTGAGTCTTCTAGTTTTAGACCTAAATAATCAAAGGCACCCACTCTTTCCAATATGACACCCTCTAGGTGGATGGGTCTCCTCATCTTGTGCTTTTTATCCCCAAACACCATATATTTGGTTTTTGATGAATTAATTTCTAAACCATGATCTTTACAAAAGTCAATGAACCTCGAGAGCAAATTTGAGAGACCTGTAGCTGTTTGAGATATTAACAAAGTGTCATCAGCAAATAGGAGACTTGGAATCTTTTGCCCTCCGAAAGGTAGGGGATACATGCATTGATAAATCGAAGAAACAGTGTGGGAGCAAGTACACAGCCCTGTCGCACGCTACGAATTGTGGGAAACTCTGAGATTAATTCACCTTCTGGGCCCCATTGAATTCTGACGCAATTGCCAGTATAGAGATCTCTAATTATGTTTAACATAGAGCAAGGAACCCCCACCCTACTCATGACTTCCCACAATTTGTGGCGTGGAACAAGGTCAAAAGCAGATTTCAGGTCTACAAATGCCACACAAAGGTGGCCTGAATCCACATCAACAATTTTCCATTTTATGGAGATGAAGCGGAAGACCTGGTCGATTGTGCTGACCTTGTCTCTGAACCCCGCCTGGAGGTGGCTTAGGACTTGATTATCCGCTATCCATTTTTTCAGCCTACTTAGTAACTGATAACAAAATATTTTTTGTAAATTATCCAAGAGGCTGATGGGTCTATAATTACCTGGTGAACCTCTCTCCCCTTTCTTATACATGGGCACAATAAATGCCTCCGTCCATGAGCCGGGATAAGACCTATTGATCAAAACAGCATTGGAGATCCTATTTACATACGGACTCCAGTTGTTCAAGTCCACTTTGTACATATCTGAAGGAATCCCGTCACCTTCAAAACAGAAAAAAACTTGTGAACAAGGGAGCTGTGACTCCCGAAACGCGTTGGGTGATTTTGCTTTTGCCAATTAAATAAATTTGAAAGGAGACATCGAGCGACTGGGATGTTTTTTTCTGTTTTGGAGGAAACACAAGGACTAATGAGAAAGGGACTTGCGACCCTGTCTCAGTCTGCCGTACGGACGCAGACTTAGGAAAATTATATATATATATATATATATATATATATATATATATATATATATATGTACATGTATATAAATATATATATATATATAAATGCACGTTCTTGTACACACTTTTTTTCTATCTGGTCATTTCTTTTATCTGTGCCAACAGTTCCATTCTTTCAATATCTGCATATTTGATGAAGACATTAGTTGCATTTTGGAATTTATTCACTATATTGACTTTTGTAGATTTGGGCACCCAGAGGGGCACCGGCAGGTAGAAGCACTACCCACTGGAGTGACATGGTGACCCAATAAGCTCAAGACAGAAATCCTACCTTCAGTAGGTGTAGAGTGCAAATGTTTCCTTATTTGCATTAGGTTATTTATCATGTTGTTTGCCAACTGGTAGAAGCTCACTGTAGTAGTATAATTTTTAACTTTTTAAACCCCTGGGTGGGCCAGGTCCAGAGGGCATGGTAATAATAAAAAATCCCCCCCCCACCCCCCCTTCTGGGGCTTACTGAAGCCACAGGGACCACCACTTCCCTAGTGCTTAATTTACATCAAATAAGGGGGAGTGCGCCCCGCACCTTGGGGACCACAACCTCCCTGTGGTAAAGTGGTTTAATTGGAATAGGGGGATCCCGCAAACCCCCCCATGCACCAGGGACTGTCACCTCCCTGGGGGAACAAATGAATGCGGAGGGGCGTGCACTCTGGTTCCAGTAAGCTAGAGCTGTCAGACAGCTCTCACTTGCTGGAAGTGGAGGTTTCCTCAGAGATGCAGGCAGGAAAACAGAGGAAACTATTGCTCTCACAGAGAGGGCTCTGCATCTTTAGCAGCTCTCACTCTGTGATAGCAATGCCAGTTCCCAAAGGATGCGGGGAGGTGGCTGGGACAGTGGTGGCCCTCTGGTTCCCCCTGTGGTCCCCTTGCACACTTGGTGCCCTGTGGGGCACCTAGGACAGATGGCAGGTCCCAGTGGATGGGGACTGTCAGGGAGAATATTGCCAGTGTTGTTAAGTTCTTCCCTCAGCAAAAACGATTCCCCTTTTCCTTGTACCCACATTGGTTGCAGCAGCTTCCTCACTCCTGGTGGCTCTTGCCGAGGCTGTTCTTAGAACTAGCTTCTTCAGGTTTAACTGTCACTCAAGATGGTGGCCGCAAATCTTTGTGAGGTCAGTGCTCTAGTGTTTCTAACTTAGTCTTGTGCTGAAGCTTCCCTCCAGCTGTTTCTCTCTGGGAGCTGTGCACTTCAACTGTCATCCTGAGGAGAATGAGCAATGTTCCTGAGGTGCTTCGTTTCATAGAGAATTCTTCAATTTTTGAGTAATTAATTATTTTTCTTGTTACGGTGTGTACACCAGTTACTTTTTCCCTTCTGGAGAAGCTGAATTTCTTCCTTCTTCCAACAACTGGCTATCGGCTTTCTGAGGAGAATTTGTTTTGGCTTAACAGAACTTCAAGCAACTGCAGCGAGGAATCCTTTTGTATGAGATCCAGACTTTCCCATATATATATATATATGTACATATATATTCAAAAACTCTTCGCCTTGCAGACTTGGCAGTCTTAGAGACAAACCTCAGTGCTCAGACTAATTCCTAAAGACTGTGATTGAGAAAACTGAACCTTGAGAAGGAGTTTTCATTTCCTGTAAAAGACATTAGTAGATTGTATATTTGTAAACCTTTGAATTGTTCTCCAGAGAACCTTGGATACCTCTGACTCCTGGAGAAAAGAAGATAATAAGTTATCATTGTTCTCTTAGAGAGAGGCTAGTCTCTCAAAAGATCCAGGTTAGGAGAACAATAGAATTGGGTGAATGTGAATGGCTGAACATTTGAATGTGCAGTAGGAATGTACTTATCTATGCTCTTATCACCTGACTGCAGGTCCTTCCTTTAAAGAAATCCCAATAAGAAGAAAGGTGCAGGTTACAGAAGCACACATTGAATATCCTATCTTCAAGTGGGAAACACAGGCTGGAACTGGATCTGGAGGCGGTCTCTCTTTTTCTATTACCATTCCCCTTTCCCCCTAGCAGATGCAGGGTTCAGATAATCAGTAAAGTCTGAACACGCATCTGTTTGAGGGAGTTGGGTAAAGTGCATCTGCTCCTGTGGAAGTTAGATTTATTTTTAATGGGTAGTCTCCTGACAGGGACCCCGGGGCCAAAACTGGCGCGGGGAGGGGAGCTGAGTAGCTCCCTCACTCCCCCAAACAAATATTAAGGCCGGGACCCAGGGGTGGCGTTCCCGGGACCAAAATGGGCCAGTGGAGGGGGGATGCGTGGCCCCCCCCTCCATTTAATGAAGGCTGAGACCCAGGGACTGGTGTCATTGGAGCAGAGATCGGCCTGGGGAGGGGGGCCGTGCAGACCCCCCATTGCATTGTAGTGGGCCCTGGGAGATGGGGTCCCGGGGCCGAGATCAGTCCAAGGAGTTGGGTTGCACGGCCGCCCTCCCCAAAAAGTAAAATGTTAAGGCTATGGTCCCTGGGGCCATTATTGGCCAGGGAGGGGGCCATGTGGCCCCCCCTCCTCCATTTAATGAAGGTCAGGACCCAGGGGATGGGGTACCTGGGGCCAAGATTGAATTGTAGTGGGCCCTAGGGGTGAGGTCCACAGGGCCGAAAATCAGCTGGGGGACAAGGGGTGCATGCCCCTCTCTCCCCACACTGGCCAGTCACCCAACAAGGTAGCACTTACTAACTAAGCAGTAAAAAGTGCTCCCTCTTACACCCACTCTCACACTGATATATACCCTCTTACACCCAGACAGACACTCTCACAGCCACTGTCACACCCAGAGACACCCTCTCACACCTATTCTCGCACTCAGAAAGGCAGGTGCTGTGGCCAGCTTCCGCTGCACACAGCCAAACACCGTGCGGAGCGTGGGGTTGGGTGGTTGGGGGGGGTTTGAAGCAGGGACTAGGCAGAGGCATGTGCGTGGCAGATGGTTGGGTGGTTATAGGTGGTTGGCCACAGGTCAGGCCCTGTGGCCAACCCCCTCCATGCACAGCCATAATTACGTTAAAAAAAACTAGAAATATACTGAAAAAAAACAAAGGTTACAGGGACGTTATAGTTATGAAATAGAATTAAAACAACCTTAGAAATTCACTTAATAAACCAAAGGTTGAAGGGATGTTATAGTTAGGCTCACATTTCACATATACAAAACCATAGAAATTCAGCTTTTATAGTTGCCTGGGCTAACTATAACTTGCGCCCCGTAAAGCACTGCTTATGACCTCACATATTACATCACTCATGACATCGTCAGTGACATCACTGACCTCTGATGTCTGTCCGGGGGTGAGAATAGGAGTGAAAGAGTTAAAGATTATTAGTCGCGCTCTACAAGAACCTGATTGATTGATTGAACCTACAGACCTACAAGCAGCAGAGCAGTCTACTGGCAGCAAGGCAATCCTTATTCATGTAACATTCATAGGTCCAGATGTATTTTGATGAGTAGTTCCCGAGGTCCAATATTTATACCTGGTGCCAGCCTTTGTGTGGGGGACATCCTCCCCTTTACCCCAATACTGGTTTTGGAAACTCCTTTTCCTTCCCCTAGTCAAGGCTCCTAACTGTCAGGGGTGACAAAAGGCAGGTTAGGCCTTGTGCCAGGTTCCTTTGTGTATATATATAGGCAAAATCCTTTAAAGTGTAATTGAGGCTGGCTACAGCCCCACTCAACTCATCTTGCCAGGATGGCCCATCCTGTCCACACCTAAGCCCCTTTTTGTCTCACTGTTTGGAAGCAATACACAAACACATAAGATCCATTCACAGTTATGTGACCCATGACAGGGCAGAAGGCATATTTGGCTCAGACTCAGAATTGTAACTTAAAATCTGGCTTTACCATTAAATAAGGATTTATATTACAATTCAATTGAGTGTAAACAGCATATCTCTATCTGCTCCCATTCCATAGTTAGCACTTATTAAATATAATAAGGTTAACAAAGTGCTAATCAATGGGAAAGATTGTCCTTACAACAGTGGAAAGTGCCTTTAGGAGTTTTCCGCTCTCGGGAATTGTAAAACATAAGTAGACATGTCCTACTTTTTCAGTACAATGCACCCTGCCGTATGTGCGTCCAGAGTCTATCTCATTTATTTATTTTCTTTATAATGTTTTATATAGCGTGAACGTGACCCTTGCAACTATCAGAGCGCTTTACAAATGTTCAGCATACAGGTGGTATAAACAACACCATAATTAGGAGTGAGAACCAGGTGAGACCATATCTCCAGAAAAGTAACTTCCAAGTCCATACAAATAGAAATTATGAGATTTACAGCATAAATTTGTTCATCAGTATTATTTTAGCTTCTTTCTTGAAAGAGGTAGTTGAGGGGTTCATTCTGATTTCAGACTCTAGGAGCAATACCTGAGAAGGCTCGATTGTATGTTTTCTTTTTATAGAATTTTGGTGGTTTCAACAGAAAGGTACAAGGCATCTCGGGGTAATGAAGTGTAAGGCTTTATGGGACATGCAGGCAATTTTTTAATGAATCCTCGCCTCATACAGAAGCCACTTTTGTGATTTCAGATCAGGTATGATGTGGTTGTTTCTTTTTGATTCTGTGATGAGCCTAGCAGCAGAGTTAAGAAAGGCCTTTAGTGGTGCCAGCTGAGATCAGGGAAGACCGCTGAGGGTTGCACATCCGTAGTCCAGCCTAGGGATCACTAGAGGTTGGACAGCTGACTTGAGGTCATCAGGTAGAAGGAAGTGTTTTTTTCTTAGGATATTCATGTGGAACTTCGTTCCTTTGGTGTCTGTGCTGATGTGCTCCTGCATGTTCAAGTTATTGTCAAGTGTTATTCCCAGAGATCTTGTTGGATCAATAATGTGAGGTATGCAGTTGACAGCTGTAAGTTGTTTAATCCATTCTGAGATGTCCAGGAAGTCATAAGGAGGGGCAATTAGGAGGAATTCTGCTTTGAGAGCATTAAGTTTGAGACAGTTATAAGTTAGCCAGTTTCTTTTTTTTTGCAAGGTAGTGTTGAGAGATCTAATATCAACAGGGGAAAACATTTTCAGGTACAATTGGCTGTCATCAGCATACATAGTGAATGTTAGATAACTTCAACAATTCGATTATAGGTTCCATGAACAGATTGAAGAGAGTGGGTGAGAGCGTGGACCCCTGTGACACTCCTAATGTGAACAGTGTGTGGTTAGATAAGGACATATTTACCCTAAATCATTGAGTACTGTTGTGGAGAAAAGATGTGAACCAGTTAAGGATAGCACCCAATAGACCCATCCTACGTTCGAGTAGTTCTAGTAGGCTATAATGTTTGACCGTATGATGAGAGGTCAATGAGGATTAGAAGGCAAGATTCATTCTGATCCAACATTTTTAGAGCATCATCAACTATGTGTGTGAGTGCCGATTCAGTGCTTTGGCCCTGACGGAAACCTGATTGGAATTGGTCTAGGAGGTTAAATTGTACTATATGTTTGCAAAGTTGTGTATGGACACATTTCTCAAGTCAAGAATGTTCAGCATGGAGTTGTTTTAATGGCCAGTGAGTGCATGGACATCTGTCATATCCACGGGCGGTGTCAAGGTGTCATTGCTGAGGGATTTCAGATTGTTCATATTTATGTTGCGCTTGCTCCTTTTCCAGTGCTTGGGTGTCTTTAGTTGAGTATTTTTGTCTTCACTATTTCTGGGATGCGGAAGGTGATGCAGTGATGATCTGTCCAGTCACAAGGGATGATCCATTTGGATGGTGATCAGAATGACCTATAAGGCTTGTCAAAAGATTTATTTTGCTAGGTTGAAATGTCATTTTTAAACTACACTACAGGGGTGATGGAAGACCTGAGGCATGTTTTAAAGTGCTACTGTAGTGGGTGGCAGAATGAGTGCTACAGACCAAGTAGCATCATTTGATTTACAGGCCTGGGTACACGTTGTACCATTTACTAGGTACCTATGTGTAAATTACCAATGTACAAATCAGGCATATGGCAACTGTACCATGTTTTAGGGAGAGAGCTTAAGCACTTTACCACTGGTTAGCAGGGAAGAAGTCCACAGAGTCCTAATGCCAACAAAAAATGGGATCAACAACAGAAGGCAAAAATCTGGGAGTGATCCTGCAAAAAGGGCCAGGTCCAACACAAATGATTACAACTCTTGGACGGGAAGCACTTTTTTGTGGAAGCACATAACTACTACCCAATTAAAACATGTACTCTTGCCAATCAACATGTGGTGGAGGTAAAGCCCCTCTCTGTATTACTCCTGAAAGTTCTTTTTTAGGCTGATCACATAAGATGATGATGGCTGCACTGTCACGTCAGACCTAAATAGAAATTGCTGGACCAATGCTAAAGCAGGGCATGCACAGAGGAAACCAACCCTCAAATGATACAAAAGACATGCTCCAAAACTGCAACCCACCTGGAAAACGTATGTAACATTAGAAGTGGCCATATTTTTACGGATAATTTCTTTAAATATATAAACAGAAGCCTCCATTTAATTAACATATAATAAGATGGATAATGTTGATGCAACACTGAAAATCTAAATTGATAGTGATGAAAGGGAGGAGATGGAAATGGTAATGGAAGGTTTCACGATAATGCTCAGTGCTGCAGAAGGGGGGGGCGTGGCTATCCAGCACTGAAGATGGTCACATATTAAGGTCTCTCTGACCGCCTGTAACCCCTGGAAATCTGACACTAATCCTGCACTGAGGGAGTAAAAAAACTGTTATAACAGTGTCGGGTGGACCTGCGGATCGGTACCGGGTCAGGTGACGCTGAAGAGGCGAGCGTGACCACAACAGCCTAGTGGCAGGCGGAGACCCAGAGAAGCTCTCCGGCCTAGAGGACTGCGGGACCTGGGAGACAGCCCTGAGGCCGATCAAGGTGAACGGGCGTGGCTTGGCGTTCGGCTGCGAGGAAGGCCCGAAAGGGGAGGGGAGTTGAGTGGGACTGCAACGGCCATTGAATGCCATGAAGAGAGCAAAAGCAGCGGCCTGTGAGCTGGCAAGCAGAGGAGACGAACAGAACATAGAGAGCGGCGCAAGGCCACAGAGGCCCTGTGCGAAGAAGCGGCCCAGGGATGTGGGGCCGGAGCAACGATGGGGCTCCAGTGAAGCAGAAGACTCGAGGACTGTGGGGTGAGAGGTTGTGAGTGATAGTGAGGGCTGGCAAGGGAGCCACGCGGAGACCCCCTGGGGGCCACACACGACCTGAGTCCGTACGGACAAACACTAAAGACAGTGGTTACAGCCTCAGCTGGTGGATCCCCCCCGTGGAGAGCTGCATTTCATCAAGCCAGGAACAAACCCCGATGCCTAGTACTGGGTGAAATCTGAAGTAGCCTTGGTAATCAACAACCCGCGTAGAGGCAATGGTCAGAAATCGAGGCCCACGCCCCACACAGTTGCATAATATCACCAAATATGCAATTCCATGAATGGCAGCTAAAGAGGTGTCCTCTGGGCCGGGACCTGCTTGCCTGTACCCACCGCCACACACAGAGCACACACTGAGAGACATTATGATGGCCATTCAGAGCGTCAAGGACACTTTGGAGCCAAAGGTGGACACAGTAACATTGGAAGTGAACCTCATCAGGGCAGACCTCAAAGAAGTCACAGAGAAATTAACCGTGGCTGAATCTCATATTTCAGCCTGCAATTGGTCACAAAACGCCTGGAGAAACAAGTACAAAGTCTCACAAAGCAAACCACGGTCCTCACCGCCCACCTTGAGGATCAGGAGGGCAGGGGGCGAAGGAACAATATCCGACTAGTGGGGATGCCTGAGGGGGCCGAGGGCCATATTGTAGACCTGTTTGTGGAAGACCTGATCACCAATAAGCTGCAGCCGAAGAGACTTTCCAAATTTTTTTCAGTGGAGAGAGGGCACAGGGCTCTGGTTCCCCAGCTGCCCCCGGGGGCCCCTCCTAGAACAATCATAGCCCACATCTTCAATAATAGACATCCTGATGCTATCCTGCAGGCAGCCCGTACACATGAAGGGCTTTGCATTGAAAATGTAACAGTGCGCATCTTCCCTGACTTTACTGTACAAGTGCAGAAACAACGGAAGTGCTTTGATGAGGTTAAACGTGCCCTGCGAGACAAAGAGTTGAAGTACATGATGTTATTTCCTGCAAAACTAAAGGTTATCGTGGAGGGGAAGACATGGTTGTTTAGCACACAGGAAGAAGCATGGAACTGGCTCGAGGGATGGAGAGTGCAAACAAAGAAACAAGGGACCCGCAGAATATCACCGAAACCTTAGCAGGGTCGAAGCAACCGATGGCTATGGGGCAAGAACTGCTGCTTAAGGAATACACAAACTTCACCAGAACCATGAGACTTGACATGACCTAGAGAATGCCACCTAGAGGGGTTCGTCAATCGTTGAGGCCCAACCACATGAATGGAAAACTCCCGACAGAAAGCAAGATTTGGGGGAGATTGAACTAACACAAATTCGGTCATGCGTACAGCACGGCGCGATGGACATGAGATGCCCGCACCTATTCATATTGTTAGGATGACAGGCTCTCTGCGAATTGGGGAAGTGGGTGGTTGACAACTCACAAAGCAGGGTGGGGGAAATTAGCTGGAAATTTGAACCGTTTTTCATTAACTGTTACAGTTTGTTGAGATACGTAGCTAATTGCTCAGGTAAATTATGGGACAAAATGGTGATGCAAGGTGTGGCGAATCATCAGTACCAGGCCTTTTTCCGAGGGAGCAGAGGCACTATAAATCCATCCTTTCTAGTGAAGTCCCACAGCTTACTCTATGGCAACATCACGTAGCTTACGTATATGCGCCTGGAATGTACATGGTCTGGGAAATAAGATAAAACGTGCATTAATCCTCCAATATCTCAGGAAACACTCCCCAGACCTGGTGCTGCTCCAGGAGACGCATCTCCAAGGCACCATATTCAAGGCCTTGGATAGCTTTGGGTACAAACTAATTTCCCATGCAGGATGCACAAGTGGCTCTAGAGGAGTGGGGATGTTGGTTAAGTAGTCGACCCCCTTTATGGCTCAACTCACTTGGCATGACACTCTCAGGAGGTATGTAATACTATCAGGCATGTGGGAGGAAGAAGTTATGAATGTGGGGTCTGTATATGTTCCTCCCCGCTTACATTCGTCAATATTCCCCAGCTGAGTGCGACCTTGCTGGGCATTCCGCACAGAACCCTGATCTTGGGGGGAGATATGAATGCCATCATGGATCCAAACCTAGATAGACTCTCTGGGGCTATGGCGGGGGCGACACCAGGTTGCTGAGTACATTTGTAGATGCCATGGGACTCGTGGACATTTGGCAGGCACGCAACCCACATTGTCGAGGTTACACCTACTTCTCGCCCCTACACAATAGTTACTCTCTTATAGATTACCTGCTTACGCACCACGGGGATATTCACAGATTTCAGGATGCTAATATCAGACCCCGAAGAGTCTCAGACCACTCCCTAGTCGTGGTGACATTACTGAGCACAGTGCGGACTACATCTCTACCCCCCAGAATAAGTGCTTGCCATCTTAGGGACCCGGAAATCAGGGAGGCACTAAAGACCGGGGCAGAGACATACTTTAAGGAAAACCTGGGCTCTGTGACCTCTACAAGCATTTTATGGGAAGCATTTAAAACAGTTATAAGGGGACAGGCTCTAATATTGGGGAAGAGAAGAGAATCGATCTTACAATGTCAGGAGCTACAGCAAGAAATTACACTGATGGAGTCGAGGCGCAGTCGAATCGAGACAGCAAACTCGGACCCCTACTGCGCCTAATTTGTATTGAGCTATTTGTAGAGCGCATTCCGGCAGGACGCATCGTACCCCTAATCTGAACAAGTAAGGGAAGCAGAGGGGTACCAACAGGCAGAAAAAAGCACCTATTGGGAGAAGAGCCAAGTTTTCAATTTTTTCCTAAAAATGGCGTGAATAGTAATTTGCCGAAGAACAAGTGGTAAGCCATTCCACAGCCTAGCGGCTTCCACCGTAAAAGCACGATCCCCCCATCTTGCCCTATGGCAACGGGGGACCGCGATCACATATTTGGTAGACGATCTCAAGTTTCTGGTAGGTTGATACAGACACAGAGTGGACTTCAAATATTCACAGCCCTCGGATTGCAGGGCTCTGTGAGTAAGGCAGAGAGTTTTAAAAATGATTCTCTTATTAATAGGTAGCCAGTGTAACAAATTTCAGGCTTCTACTGGCAGAGGAGGACTGTGGGAGATTAAGGATCAAACGTGCCGCAATGTTCTGAATAGACTGTAATTTATCAAGGGACGATTTATTGGCATTTAGCAGAAGGGCATTGCAGTAATCTAGTCTAGAAGTGACTAGAGCCAGCACGACCGGTGTGCTTAAATCTTCCTCTAAAAAACGCATGATTTTCCTAAGAGTTTTGAGAATCCAAAAACATACTTTGATGATTTGATTTATTTGAGGCTTGAATGAAAGGGAGGTGTCAAATATAATGCCTAAGTTTTTAGCAGAAAGACATGGTGAGGGACATCCCCCACAGGCTTCTGGCCACCAACTACTATCCCAGGGGATATTATTACGGCCGAAGCACATAATCACGGTCTTATCCCCATTAAGTTTGAGCCAGTTGCTGGCCATCCATTTATTGATTGTAGCCATGCATAGTTGAAATTTCTTATTCGATTCTTCCCAGTTGTGTGATACAGGAATAATCAACTGCATGTCATCCGCATAGGATACAATCTGGAAGCCGAAAGAGCGTACTAGGTCAGCTAAAGGCACCATATACAAATTAAAAAGAGTAGGACTGAGGGAAGACCCCTGCGGCACTCCACATGGGAGTTGAAAGGGAGAAGCTCTTTGACCACCACAGGCCACCGTGATGGTTCTATCGGTAAGGAAAGATCTCAATAAATTCCAAGCCTTGCCCCTCACTCCAGCCTGGTGGAGGCGCTGGAGCAAGATGAGGGGAGAAATGGTGTCAAACGCGGCGGACAAATCAAGTAAAACTAGAATAGTGCCTTCTCCCATGTCCCCTCTCCTGCGG